>NC_090265.1:1265430213-1266107713 GCF_040414725.1 Anabrus simplex | reverse complement strand
CGGCCGCTTCCTTCCCACTCCTAGCCCTTTCTTGTCCCATCGTTCCCGTAAGACCTATCTGTGTCGGTGCGACGTAAAACAACTAGCAAAAAAAGGTTTTGTAGGTTAGGAGAAGTAGTTTGGTGTTAAGACCCCAAATGATGCCGCCAAGCCGACGTGCCAGATGAGATTTTTAGTAGGATCTGATTCGTATGTTCTGGAAATGGGGCAGAATGTGAGGTGCTGGTCTATTGTAACGCCAAGGTATTTGAGGGAAGATTGAGGGTTGTTGGGAGTATCTTCGATGGTGAGTCGGAGGCTGGCAGGATTTCGGGTGATATAAAAGCGCAGTTTGGCAGGTATGATTAGAATGGATCTCGTTTTGGAAGGACTGAGGCGGAGGTACCAATGTTCGCACCAAGAGGTAAAGGTGTCCAGGAAGGGATGCTCTGGACGGAAGGGAGTGAGGCTAGGATGACGGTGTCATCGGCGAATTGAAGGATTTGGATGGGTGCTGGTGGATGTGGAGTAATGGGGTGAGGGGAACCTATTGGTACTCCTAGGGACATGGGGAAGTGTGGCAATAGGTGGCCGTTGAGCGATATACAGGTTGTATGGTTGTTAAAATAGCCAGCGAAAAATCGGATGTAGTAGGCTGGGAGTGTGAAGTTGTGGAGCCTGAAAATAAGGGCAGGGTGCCAGACGGAGTCGAAGGCCTGGTTAGAGTAGAAAGTAATTAGTAGGGACGGTCGGGCTAGACGGAAGTTGTTATTTATGGATTACATGAGGCGAAGGAGTTTGTGAGAAGTGGATAGTCCTGGGCGGAATCCGCATTGTGATGGAGGTATTAAGTTAAGGGACTTCAGATAGGGATGCAATCGGCGGATGGGGATTTTATTTAGGAATCTTGGCAAGGATTGTGATGAGACAGATGGGGCAGTAGGAGTCTAGGATGGATCGACATTTTCTGGGTTTGGGGAAAAGGAGCATTGTGGATCTCTTCCAGGAGGTGGAGTAGCAGCCGCAGGGTAGTATGAATGTATAGAGCGATATTAGGAGCGTGAGGAGTTCTAAACGGGCTTGACGGATATGGCGGTAGCGGATTTTGTCGGGACCTGGAGCGGTGTTGCGTTAGTAATGTCGGAGGCAGTTGTACAGATGTTTAGGACGTGAGGTGTGAGTGTGTGTGTAGGAGAGGGTAGAGGACAGGGGAGGAAAGGAAAATCTGGTAAAGGGCGGTATCATACGTAGATAATTAATGGTAGGGAGAAGGAGTGAACCGTTTGCGAAAGTGGGAGGTGAATATCTCCAACTTTTCCTGGATATTCGATGGAGATGTTCCATTATAGATGATAGGGTATGAAGGCGTGCTGTATTGACTGAGGAAGGATGATGGCTTGCGCCAGAATTGAGAAGGTGAGATATGGTGGGAATTGAGCGTCGTGCAGGTTTTGGGCCAGGTTATCCGCTAGTAAGCTTTCAGGTAGTTTGAAACTGTACGCATGTTCTGACCGTGGAGGCGAAGGAAGTAAGTTTCACGTTTACGGGAGCATCCGGATAGGTATGATAGGGAGAGTTTCTGGAGGTGCGGGAACTTAGGTGGGAGAGGGGGTTTGGAGGGCGTATGGAGTGAGGTTGGGATGTGGGTGTTCGAGGCATTAGTTCTGGGGGTATGGATGAAGTTCGATACGGTGTCTACGATTTGGACATCAGTAGGAATTGCAGATGATTGCGCTAGTGATTTGGTAATATGTTTACGGTAGCCTGTCCAATTGGCTTTGGCGTCGTTCTGTAACAGACGTGGGGGAGGAGGATTAGGACGTGGGGAGTGTGAGGATAATTGGAGAAGGATGGTGAGGTGGTCGCTGCCGATGCTGGGAAGGTAGGAAACGTTTAAATGGTGGATTAAGGAGTTTGAGAAAACACGGCGTCGGGGGGTGTTTGGGAAGACGGTCAGAAGGGGCCCGGCAGTGGAATTAGGGAGGAATCAACATGGTTGAGGACTTTGTGGAGGTGTTGGATCTCGCCAGAGGAGCGGCTATATAGGTTGAGATCTGCAGGAATTATGAAATGACGGAATGTGGTGTGAAGATAGGTCATGCATTCTATGGGAAGGGGGTTTATATTTCGGGTGTAGATGGTGGCGAGGTACAGGATTTGGAACGGATGTATATGGTTGCAATGATGGATTCAGGAATGGAGTGTAAAGGTGGTGGGGTACGGACCCGTGTGGGGAGGAAAGGGCGGACCGCACTGGCTGCACCTCCACGACCGATACCATTTAGGTGGTCTGCTCTGTGGAGGATGAATGCAGGTAGATGGGCGGGCTGAGTGTCACGGAGCATGGTTTCGTTGAGATGAATGGTGTGGGCAGGGTGTTATTGTAGGAGGTTTGATGGACGGATCCACTTTGCTAGGTAATGCGTCATGTTTTTCGTGCGTACGCGTGTATTGTTTAAAGCAATCATGCAGTTCGTTACAGAAGGTGTTTATGTATCTAGTGGGTTGTAGGCAATGTAGTTTCTCTCAACCTATGTAGTGCAAGACATTTTTGAGGTGTGCAGTATCCTGCGTTCTTGACCAATAAAATTACAGGTGTGAATATTTTATCTTCTGAATGTGTATATCTTTAAGTATAATTTAGCCTGTTGGAAACTTGCGAGTATAAACATTTTGTAAATCATTGATATTATATTGTTACCATGGAGTTATCATTTTGAGACCGAGCAAGTGACCGTGCAGTTACGATCGCACAGCTGTGAGCTTGCATTCGGGAGATAGTGGGTTCGAACCCAGTTGTCAGTAGCCCTGAAGATGGTTTCCAGCAGTTGCACAATTTTACACTAGACAAGTACTGGGGCTTTAACTCAATTAAAGCCACGGCCACTCCCTTCCCACACCTAGCCTTTTCCTACCTCATGGTCACCATATTATCTATCTGTATCGGTTCAACGTAAAGCAATAGGAATAGCCTCCATACACAGTTAATTACCTTTTCCTACATGATTAAATTCGCGCTAACACATCGAAGGATTTCTGAGACGGATGGATACGAAAATGCGAAACCACGGAAAACTATCTTCAAGGCTTCCGATAGCGGGATTCGAATTCACTAACTCCCGAATGCAAGTTCACAGCTGCGCGATTCTAACCGCGTAGTCAACTCGCTCGGCTGATCACTTTATATCTGAAGCAATTTTGCTCAGTGCAGAATCCACTGAGACAGCTATTAAAGAAGGAGGTAAATTATTACTGAAGTAGAAAGATATAATTAAATAATATCTGTCGTAATATACAGTATATACTTCAAAATTTAACAAGAGATTAATCGTGAATTCGTCACAAGACGTACATCAACTAATTCCATGCAAATATGAACAATGATTTTCAAGTTTCTGAATCCCTAAATACACATGACTAATAATGGTGTGTTTGTATGAGTTATTTGCCTTTACTTCTGCATCACCAAGTGATGATATCCAAACGAGGTACTCCATTTGGATGGATTTCAAGAAATACTCAGAAACTGTTTTTCGTTGCACAAGGTTAAGGAAATTTAGACCATGACTGCAGTAGCTGATCATTAATTTGGTTACAGAATAACAGATTTCCATTAAGATCAGTTTAAATTATAATTCGGTTAGAAGTCAATTTACATCGCCACAGATTCATGGAGTAAACAGTCATTCTATTCCTATACCCGGTTGATATAAAATGATGCTTTACTAATCTAGGCTCAATCTATTACATATTTTAATTAAATTTTCCGTCATATACCTATTTACGAATATGTCTACTGTCTGGAATTTTAGAAATGAGTCTGTGTACGGTACCTCCGAATGCTCGTTAAATCTCGACCGCGTGAAATGAGTTCATTTTCTGTGTTGAATATTCAGTGTAATACAACAACAGAACATTAATAGGCACAATACCTCGTCTGGCCTTAAATCACGGCTACAGTCATGTGCAGTATATGGATACAAATAAATTTAACCTCAGCGTACATCACAACCACGCCGCATAACGTGTGGACAGTGAGTCCTTCCGCAGATGCCAGTTTGGACATGTTCATAGACTGTCAGCAGAAAGCTCCTAGGAATAGAATGAATATTTACTCCATGAACCTGTGGCGAGATAAATTGACTTCTAACCGAGTTATAATTTAAACTTGTGAAGGATAAAACATGGAATTTGTAAAGCGTATAATACGATAATTAGCATTTACAAAACTGAAGTGTTGTCAGTTGGGTAGAAACCAAAAGGGATTGAATATCAAGTGGAGAATACGAAACATCAACAGACGGATGATTTCAAGTACTTACAATATTTGTGTTTTTCCAGGATGGTAGTATAGTAAGTTAAAGAGAATCAGGGTGCAATAGTGAGCTTGCAACTACGATCAACGGTATTCTGCTAACAAGAAGCACTCTAATGATACTCTGTTTCGTTAACATATTTCTCACTTATTCAGTTGAGGCATTTGCAGTACAGATAAAAAGTCGCATTGTGTGGTAATCTGAGGTTAATTAGGGTGAAGATAGTAATGATACCAGTGTGGAAAGTGTGATGTTGAGTTTAGGATCTAGTATCAATGATAATGACGAGGTAATTAACAAGAAATGTATCAAATGTAAACAACCACGCGAAACCCTGAACTTGGATATCAATTTATTGCCATCACATTGTTTCTTTCTTCCAGGTTAAGTGTATTTTAAGCCATGGTTAGTAATGATGTACCCATTTGTGCGCATTTTTGTTGAACTCTCATTGTTATTACTTTTTTTTTGCTAGTTGCTTTACGTCGCACCGACACAGATAGGTCTTATGGCGACGATGGGACAAGAAAGGGCTAGGAATGGGAAGGAAGCGGCCGTGGCCTTAATTAAGGTACAGCCTCAGCATTTACCTGGTGTGAAAATGGAAAACCAAGGAAATCCATCTTCAGGGCTGCCGACAGTGGGGTTCGAACCTACTATCTGCCGAATACTGGATACTGGCCGCACTTAAGCGACTGCAGCTATCGAGCTCGGTGAACTCTTATTATCACCGCTGAGATGAGACCTTATTTCTTAGCGTTGGAATTCCACGGGTAAAATTATTAATCATGTGAATGGATTATTGTGAATGGACCATGGTGTTTAAAATAAGAACTGAATTCCGATGATTGAACTACAACTGACGAGTCTACTAAACTCATTTCTTGTCTTACATCATTATTTTATAAGATTTTTGTTATTTACTTTCGTGGTATGGAAAGCTAGTGATAGAAATGGACTCATTTAAATTTGGTTCATTGTAAGATTAAAAATCAAGTTTTTTTTTTCATAAATTCAGTGTACAAATTGAATGAAAATGTTTCCTTCTGTATTTTTGATTTAATATGTTGATTCACATTACATCAATTTCATTTTAAAACTTAATTTTGTATCCTGTTTTACAATACCATCTGACGTAAACTGAGCACACCTCGAAGATGAATGAGATGGTAAGGAACGCGACCTGTGCGTCGTTATGAGGCTGAAATTATGGTGAAGAAGCGACATACACCCAGCCCCCGTGCCAGGGAAATTAACCAATTATGGTTAAAATTCCCGAATTTTCCTGGAATCGAAGCCGGGACCCGTGTAATGAAAGGCCAGCACGCTAAACATTTAGCCATAGAGAAGGGCATGGGAAAGGTAAAGCTTTACTACATGCACAGGGAAGTGCCCTGCTATTTACAAACATATATATAACAGAAACAAACATACTTCGCGAAAGCCTATTACCGCCTTGGCAAGTCTAGTCGACTGCTGCTTGGCCACATGGCTTGAAGATATTGGAGTAGACGTGGTCAGCTTGACGACATCCTCAGGCGAATTGCTTGGTTTTCTTGACGGGGCCTGCAGCCTTCGAGTAAGTGGGAGACACGCTAGCGCCACACATGAGTCTGGCATGAAGATATGCAAACTTGCATTTTCTATACGCGGAAACATATCTTTCAATGGATCTCTGAATGAAGGTTGGTAAACGTTAACTTCATCCTTCAGTTAGCTGTGGTTACGGTAGTTTTAGCTGAAATGAAAAAAATGAAATGTCGTATGGCTTTTAGTGCCGGGATATCCCAGGACGGGTTCGGCTCGCCAGATGCAGGTCTTTCTATTTGACTCCTGTAGGCGACCTGCGCGTCGTGATGAGTATGAAATGATGATGAAGATAACACATACACCCAGCCCCCGTGCCACTGGAATTAACCAATTAAGGTTAAAATCCCTGACCCAGCCGGGAATCGAACCCGGGACCCTCTGAACCGAAGGCCAGTACGCTGAGCGTTCAGCCAACGAGTCGGACAATGTAAACGATGTGAACATGTGGAAGGCAAAGAGGAGTATACAACAACGTATAAAACGTAGTGAATTGGGAAGCCCTGGATGAATTACCCCAAATGGTAGTAGCGAAACTGTTAAAATTAAACTGAAATTTTAATAGCAATATACTGTCAATCTCAAATGTTTGTGAAGGTAGTGATTAGGTTCGTTTTTGTATCTTCTTGGAGAGCATCTATAGTTTCGGTAGAACCATTGGTGGCACTGAAACTTGCAACTATTCCATCTCCATCATCATCATCATCATCATCTGTTTACCCTCCAGGTTCGGCTTTTCCCTCGGACTGAGCGAGGGATCCCACCTCTACCGCCTCAAGGGCAGTGTCCTGGAGCTTCAGACTCTTGGTCGGGGGATACAACTGGGGAGTATGACCAGTACCTCGCCCAGGCGGCCTCACCTGCTATGCTGAACAGGGGCCTAGTAGGGGGATGGGAAGATTGGAAGGGATAGGCAAGGATGAGGGAAGGAAGCGGTCGTGGCCTTAAGAAAGGTACCATCCCGGCATTTGCCTGGAGGTGAAGTGGGAAACCACGGAAAACCACTTCGAGGATGGCTGAGGTGGGAATCGAACCCGCCTCTACTCAGTTGACCTCCCGAGGCTGAGTGGACCCCGTTCCAGCCCTCGTACCACTTTTCAAATTTCGTGGCAGAGCCGGGAATCGAACCCGGACCTCCGGGGGTGGCAGCTAATCACGCTAACCACTACACCACAGAGGCGGACTCCATCTCCAAATACGAGAAATTTGGCTTTGTCACAGGCAAGTTCTATATACGTCACACCAACGTAATTTGCACTGTGTACCTCACTGCTGTTCAACTGTTTGATCCTCATTGTTGATGTTCACTAATAGTTTGTCCCATAGTCTTTAGGCTATTTGGAGTGAAATCGCTTCTCTTGTAGCTAAGTGGATAAAATTCCAGAATATTCGTAAATTCTAGAAAACACAATTGCATTTGGTGGGAACCGAGCCCCAGTCATCCGACTGAGTACTGAGCGGTTACCCTAACGGCTCTTGTTTTTCGAGTATGAACGTTCGTAAACAAATGCGCGTGAGTTCGAAACGTATATTAGTTCAGACTTATGTGTTCAACGAATATCGGTATTCACCCATATACACGTTTTTGAGCAACGTATCCGGATACACATACTGCGTGTACCTAGCAACTTAAAACAACGGTTACCCCCTCAGCCTCACTTTCCTTTAAACGTTTTATATATATATACATATACATTGAAATGGGGAGGTTATGATTAATACAAATTTGAACTCGTATTGTATTTCTTGGAAATAAACTCGTTTAGAGCTGATTACAAGCTTATAATCAATGTGTAATTAATTTAACCGACCTGCTGGAATATGTTTCCTTGAGGAGGTGGTAAACGTACTCAGTTCACCTGGAAGTCGTTCGAAAACTCATAGCCGCGTCTCGAACCACACGGCCAACTACGCGCAGCAGCTGTGAGCTTGCATTCGGAAGATAGCGGTTTCGAATCCCACTCTCGGCAGCCCTGACTATGTTTGTCCATGGTTTCTCATTTTCACACCAGGCAAATGCTGGGGCTGTACCTTAATGAATCCCACGGTCTCTTCCTTCCAACTCCTAGCCCTTTCCTACCCTATCGTCGCTATAACAACTATCTGTGTCGGTACGACGCAGAGCAAATTGTATAAAAAGCAATAATAATATTGTAATTGGCATGTAAGTCCTTGGTAAGATACCAGTAATAATCATGTTATTGTTTTCAGAGAAACCGTTGTGCCGGAATTTGGTCGGGCAGGACTTCTATTACGTGCCTGTGAATCTACCCATATGAGGCTGACGTATTAGAGCACCTTCAAATACCACCGGACTGAGTCAGGATCGAGCTTGCCAAGTTGGGGTCAGAAGACCAGCGCCTCAACCGTCTGAGCCACTCAGCCCGGCAAGACACCAATTAGATTATGGTTCCAATGTATGGGACCCTCACCAGGATTAATTGATTCGAGAATTTGAAAAGGATGCAGAGGAAAACAGCGCGATTGGATTTGAGTGATTTCCGGCGAAAGTATGGTGTTAACAGAAATGGTACAAACTTTGAGATGGGAAGACATCGGAGTAAGAAGAAGCTGCTCCACTATGCTCAAGAAGTCAGTGGAGAGATTGTGTGGAATAATATTAATAGATTAGTAAACTTGAACGGAGTTTTGAAAAGTTGAAGAGATCATAATATGGAGATGAAGTTGCAATTCAAGCGGACAAATTAGGGCAAAATTCGCTTTTAGGAAGATAAACTACGGGTTGGAATAACTTGACAGAAGAGATGTTAGATGCATGTTCAGTATTTGAGATTAATTAGAAAAAGGCTAGTCAAACACTTGATAGGGTCCACGTAGGCGGCAGCCCTAAATGCAGATGTATGCTGCATAATGATTATGATTCAACTCATAAAATTAAGTAGATATGTCCTTCGAGTTCACTAGTAATATTGTGTTTGCGAATTCTCTGTCTATGCATCATAAACAAGGTTCATGTTGTACTTTCTGTGTCCTGATCGTCTCAAGAAGGGCTTTGCACTTGAGCTACACAAGTTTACCGACTATAACTGACAGCAGTGCTTCTTATGCAAATCCTCTGTTTGCCCGACCTGTTCTACAAGAATTTAGATAAGCTGAGTTTCGACACTTCTGTACTTAAGCTCACCATTAAGGCAAAGTTAGGAATACTTCAGTAAACAATAAGCAATCTGGCATGTAATTATCGGCGAAATGAACTCCTTAAAGGCAGACTCCCACAAGAGAGCTGATAAACTGTCCTTTTATAAACAGAAACATGGATCTCACACTAGTAGACATCGATTTCTATTGAAATGTCTTATATCGTAGTTGGACGTAGAAAAACCGCTATGTGATTTTATTTCAGCTTGGAAATGTGATCAGTAAGGTTCAGTCATATAAGGATCAGTACTGCAAGAACTGTATCAACGATTTCCATTCTACGTGTGTTACAGTTATGTGCTGCGGGTGAGTATTTCTACCCTGAACATTGTAGTACCAGATTTATGCATAAGTCTTTTAAGGTTTCACAAAGAGATGGCGCCAGCGAACAGTACGCAGCGTATTAATTTGACTCATACGTCAGCTTGTTGGTCTGACATGAACCAACCAACACACACAAGTTGTGTCCGTCAAACACTAGTGTAAGTGTAGTATCGTTCAGTGATCATGTCGACGTTTGTGCCTGAAAAAGAACATTTGCGGCACGCATTGCTTTTGCTAATGAATGAAAAGAAAAAGTCTGTGGAAAGTTTGCTAGAAGAAACATATGGTGAACACGCTCCAGCGAATAGAACATGTGGGACATGGTTTCAGCAATTTAAGTGTGGTGATTTCAATGTGAAAAACAGTGCGCGCTCTGGAAGACCACAAAACTGCGAAGACGAACAATTGCAAGCGTTACTGGATGATGACCCAACTCAAACTCAACAACAAATACCACAACCATTAAATGCGTCACAAGAAACAATCAGCAGACTTTTACGACCAATGGGAACGATCAGTAAACTCGGTTGAATGAACGGCAAATGGAAAATCGCAAAGTCACTTGTAAAATGCTGCTTCAAAGCCACAAAATAAAATCATTTCTGTACCGAATTGTGACGGGTGGCGACAAATAGATTGATTTTGAAAACCCGAACCCGTGGCTTGTCAGATGGCGAAGCCGGTCCTTCATCATCAAGGGAAAATCGCTTCGGTAAGAAGACCATGCTATGTGTCTGGTAGGACCAGAGCGGTATTGTGTATTATTAACTCTAGCTATCTCCCGAATGCAAGCTCACATTTGCGCGACCCTAAACGCCATTCAACATGCTTGGTACTAAATTATCTCTACACCGGTCTTATAGCGGTCTGTTTTAAGACCGGTATTGTTGTATAGGAGTGACAGCTGGGTGGACTCAGAATATGTTCGGATTAAGTTAGATGTATCAGATATTAATAGGTTGCGTGAATAATTGGAGAAAGGGTACTCGAGGGGGAGGTATCAAATCTCTTTCGTAATGTAACTCATTTTCCTCAATGTAAATTATCAAACTAGTCTAAATAAATTGAACTTAGGGATAGAGAGTGAGGAACCCTCTTGTATTCCCTCAAAACTTGATATTGGGGTGACTATGAATTTTAACCTTTAAATCTATCTCTTCATTATGTAAACATTCTCTCCATCTAGTCACCTCCGAAGTGTAGGCTTAGCCTCTGTAACGTCGGGCCATAAGCCCACAAGGTTTTTTATATATTTTTATGTGAATTTCAAGGAGTGCAAGTGTTCGCCTCTTAACATTTTGGTTTTCGGCCAGTAACTTTAACTTCTCGTTTTTACCAAAGGCCACGTAGTATGAGTACTTGTTACCCCTGTTAAAGTCAATTTCATTCTTTTCCTTGTAATGTAAAACAGACTGTTCAGCATAACAGATAGTGTCTGCTGTTTGTTTTTGTTAAATGTAGGCTGTGCCTTTGATTGGCTTGGAATGTGAAAATTTTAGCGTATAGTCTTCTAAAGTGTAAATTTGTAGCGCAAAGACGCTCTTCCTACTGATGAAAAAATTGGGAGATCCGTCTCCTTGACTGTTGGTTGAAAAGAGAAGTAGTGCTCACGTAAAATTTGTAACTAGGGAGTTTCAAGCTCAAATTTTTGAATGGTTGTCAGTTGATAATTCCGAGTTTTCTAATATCGTTACTCAAGCTCACCAGCTAGACCTTGTACCTAAATTTTGTTATTTGCTTAGCAAAGTGTAAAGTTTGAAGAAAAGAGAAGAAAATTAATCTTCCGACTTTTGTATACCCGCCCATTCAAGCCCGCAACTTCTTTCACCTCTGTCCAACACGGTATACCCATAAAAATTGGTAGCAGAGCGTGGTTGAATGAGTCTGGACAAAGCCCCTTTTGACGACACCTCATAGAATTTGAAACCGAACTATAATTTTTTTTTTGTTCGTTTCTGGAATTTTCAAAATATTATCAGGTTTTCACCCATGATGTCTGGTTCTCGAGAATTCTTGCACCAGGGTACCTGCGCAAGGAGGAATTAATTTATGAACTTTTAATTAGAGAGGTCGAGTCTGATGGCACGGTTGCAGCAGATATTGCGAAACTTACAGAATCTTTAGAATTTCCCATCTGTATCCCGGTATATGGGGAGAAAGACATTGAGGAGGCTCTGTCCACCATCACGACAATACCAATGAGCTAGCGTTCGTTGTATGTTTCTTTGAAGTAAGTGATCCTTCCGCAAATCATCTTAAGCATGTTCAAGCTAGACGGTTCCATTTTTACAATAGGGCTAGGGACCTTGTGTCTCTGAAACTGAAGGATGATCATGCAAAGTAAGCTAGTAATTTAGTCAAACACCTATCCAACATGTCCAATTGAGTCAGTCAATTGTTGTCCGGAGCTGCTAGTGCCAAAGCGATCATATTCAACCTGTAAACTTAACTACGGGAGAGGATTCTAGTAGGTCTGCTGAGAGTAGGAAATTGGGGGTTACACAATAAACGCCTTCCCAATCGGAACAAGTTTGTGATCATCTAAAACAACTTCGCTACGGCTTTAAACGTAAATTTATTATTCAAAGTTTTACATTTTTGAGAGTCGACTGTCAGCTGAGCCTGTAAAATACGCCCTCAGTTCGTACCCCAATCGATTTTGGGGGAATTATTATTTATTATCTGATCTAACACTCATTCGAAAACATTATGGGAGAATATGATTTTTAACCCTATATTACTTAATATCTAGGATGTAGAAGCGAACAATCTGTGAAATTTTGCTTTTGTACGTCGAAAAATAATGGAGGAATGAATAATTTTTAAGGGGTTGATGTTTTAAATATTTAATAATATCTACTGTATAGAAGACGACCCTTCATTAAAAAAAAAAATGTTCGTGTCTGAAACGGATTCGAAAGAATGGATATTGTGTTTTTGAGAGTCAACCACCATCTAAACACATTAGGGGAGAAATATATTGAAGTATACGATATTTTACGTCTAGCACATAAAAGAAGACCCTTCTCGCAAAATTACAACTTTCTACGTCAAACGGTTTTGGAGGGATGAATAATTTCGTTTACGGAGCCTCATTTAACACTGTAGGGGTGGAGCGTTAGAAAATATACTTCCTATTTCACCCCCAGGATTTATAATATATACCGCTCTTTGGAATTTTGTCTTCGTACGTCAAACCGTTTCGGAGGAAGGAATGAATGTGTTTGTTTCAGGATCTTAACTCTCATTTAACCCTCTGAGCCGTATATTTGTTTCAAACCATCTGTTATTTAACACCTAGGATACCATTTGAAATTTTAACTTCATAATTCAAACGGTTTCATATAAATAACTTATTTTTGACATCATTCATCACCGCTCAGTCAAAACTACCTTACGAGTGTCTTGCTTTAGTTCCATTTCTTATTTGTATCCTCATAAAAATAATTCAACTCCATTTACATCGACATAAGTTGATTCCAATACCCTTCCCCGTCACAAAATACGTGTGTCTTTATTTTTAAAAGAGATTCCAAATACCAATTTTCTTGTCCGTAACATACTTTGTTTTCGAGATATAAATATCCTTATACCAAGAATTCAACTCATTTTTCAATTAATTTATTCCCCCGGTTTATTTGTTCTTTCGAAAAGAAAAGAATACGTGTTTATTTATTTTTAAAGTAAATTCCAAACACCAGTTTTACATCTGTAACATCTTCAGTTTTAGAGATATAAGTATTCTCATAAGAAAAATTCAACCCATTTTTCAGTCCCTTTTACAACCCCCACCCCTTAAAGGTTTTTCCGAAACAAAAAGTACGTGTTACTCTTTTTTTAAAGTGATTAGAAATATCAATATTTACGTCTGTAATGTGTTACGTTTTTGAGACATAATGCAGATATGCTCATTTTAAAACTTCACCCCGTTTATCACTTCCCCTAATGTGGATTTTCATGAAACAAATTATGCGCATTCCTTTACTTTTACACGAGATTCCAGATACCAATTTTCACATCTGTAACATCTTCAGTATTTGATATATACGTATCCTCAACGCTTTCCTCACTTCTTTTCACACACCCCACCCCCTAAATGGATTTACTGAAAACAAAACAAATACGTGTTCCTTTATTTTTAAAGAATATTCCAAATACCAATTTTCAGGTCAGTAATATATTCAGTTTTGATGACACCAGTATCTTAATAAAAGTAATTCAACCCCCTTTCTCAATCCTTTTTCCTACCCCCTTGAATGTTCTTCCGAAAACAAAAAACACGCTTTTCTTCATCTTTAAAAGATTTCAATTTTCACGTGTGTAATATCGTACCCACTCTGGCAATCTAGCGAAAGTGACAAACTAGGGAATCTGCGTTTCTGAAGTTTTGGTCTAGATTTTATTATTTACTAGCTGTAGTACCTGGCGTTGTCCGGGTAGATTTTGAATGTTTACCTTTAGTATTTTTATCACCAGTTAGTAAAGTGTGAAGTGGATGCTTATTGATTTAGTTTTGAGATGTTGATATTACGACCTATTGTGTAGTTTTAGAGTTATTTAGATGTATCTGATTTCAAGTTTTAGATTATTTAATATTCGAGTAAAACCTTGTTATTGTGGAAGCTAGAATTGACTGGGAAGTATTTGATTCATTCCAAAAAGTAAAAAAATAATAATAACCTTAGCGACCCAGAAAATTATGGATTCGACACTGTTTTCGATTATTTTGATATATCACTCCCCCTCGCTCCCCACCCCAAAGGAGGCAGAACTTGGACTCTAAAAATTTTCGGAATGTCACCATTCATATGAGCAACCATAGAAAGTATGAATTCGACACTACTTTCGAATATTTCATATGTCACCCCCCTTGCGTCCCCACCGCCCTTATGGGGACATGGGGTGTCTTACCCCACGCGGTTTATCAAAAGAAATCCGGAATATCACTATTCATCTCAGCGACCCCTAAAAGGATGGATTCGACACTATTTTCGATTATTTTGATATCTCATCCCCTTCGCTCCCACCCCAAAGGGGACTGAATTTTGACTTTAAAAAATTCCGGAGTGTCAGTATTCATCTCAGCGACCCCGAAAAGTATGGATTCGACACTATTTTCGAATATTTTTAAATGTCATTCCCTCGCCGCCCCCCCCCCTCCCGCTTCTAAGGGTACTTCGGGTGTCTTACCCCAAACGCGGTTTGTCAAAAAATCTGGAGTGTCACTATTCATCTCAGCGACCAAAAGAGTATGAATTCGACATTATTTTCGATCATTTCGATATATCACTCCCCTCTCGCCCCCACCCCAAAGGGGGCTGATCTTCGACTTTAAAACAATGGGTACATGTGGTATCTTACCCCCACGCGGTTTGTCAAAAAAATCCGGCGTGTCACTATTCATCTCAGCGACCCCGAAAAGGATGGATTCGACACTATTTTCGGTCATGTTGACATATCACTCTCCCCTCGCCCCCACCCCAAAAAGTGGACTTAAAAAATCCGGAGTGTCACTATTAATCTTAGCGATCCCGAAAAGTATGGATTCGACAATATTTTCGATAAATTCCTTATATTACTCCCCCCATCACACCCACCCCCAAACAGGACTGAACTGGGACTTTAAAAAATTCCAGAGTGTCACACTTCCTCTCAGTGACCACGAAGAGTATGGATTCGACACGTTTTCGAATATTTTATATCTCACTCCCCTCCCCCCTTCGCCTCAATGGGTACGTGGGGTCTTACCCATCACGCGGTTTCTCATGAGAAATCCGGAGTGTCACTGTTCATCTCAGCGACCCCAAAAAGAATGGATTCGACACTATTCTCGGTCATTTTGATATATCACTTCCCCCTTGCTCCCACCACAAAGGGAGCTGAACTTGGACTTTAAAAAATCCGGAGTGTCACTATTGTGCCCGTTCGCATCTCGTAGACCAACAACAAAATGGCGGCGTAGGAAGGTATAGCCCATGCGATCTACTAAGGCAATGAACTTCGTATCAATGCAACATATAGGAGGCTATGTACGTCACGGAAAGGATAGGTTTCGAAGACACTGGAGAACAGTAGAGGCTCATTTGAATTGTTTAAAAAAATATAGCAGCGGGTGAATTGTTTAACGAGACTCTAAAAAATTACTTTCATGTAGACAAGACGCAGATGCGAGCAGATCTACATATTCAAGAATAGATTTGCCTACTGAAGAAGAATATTAATTATATATATTCGCGACAGCATATAATTAAAGTATTCATCGCTGTATGCCAGTAGATGAGCCGAGAAAAAAATGTAAATATATAAATTTTGGTGATATACGACGGATTTGGAAGATCAAGTAGCAACGTAACGATCGAAAGAATCGGAATTCACCATTGTGAAATATTTAATAACTACACACGAGAAGAATATAACTACCGTAGCAGTAAAAAATAATAATTATTTACGGAGAAAACTTTTTACAGAAAGAAAAACTTTAACGATTATTTTAAATAACAGAAAATGCAGATTATCATGACTAATTACTGCGCACAGGGAATTCTTTTCATTGTCAACAGATACGTGATGATGACTGTCTGCTAATTCATCAAGATGGACCGAACTGGGGATATGTACCGTCGAATCAGATGACCAGGCGGAGATTATTGGACAGACCAACCAGTGGAGATGATGACGTTGGATGAGCATCGGCCAGCCGAAAGACCGGATGATACGAAGTGGTCTGACGAGCTATGTAACCAGCAGATGACCGTGGATGTCCAGTTCAGACAGAGATCCAGTTCCAATCTGAGGGTCTAGCAGCAAGTGAAGGACGGAGCAACCACCAGACCAGATGTAGCAACTGACGAGCTAAGTCCATACTTTTCTATAGTAGAGTAGTTTCTTGCAATCTGCACCCTCAATCTATTTTGGCATGTGCTGAGAGTTTGGTGATTTATGAAGTAATTAAGAACGCGTGTGTAATATAAGTAATGTGTGAAATACTTAAGATTTTAAAATTAGATGGAAGTGATGAATTAGAATGACAATATGACATATACTAGATAATGCACTAGCACATCGACAGTGGAAATAATATCCGATAAGAGAAAGGTATGTTTCTTGAGTAGAGCTAGAATCAATGAGTCTAAGTTACTAGTAAAGGTTCGATTAATCTCGTTTCACCTGAGTGTAGTTTACGTCACGAATTACCTGCGCAATACGATGATCATTGACAAATTAAGTATTCCTTTCGTCAGAGAAAGAGGGCATATGAATTCATATTACTGTTATTAAAAATAGAGGTTATTGACTGCGTATTTTGCTAAGCAATTCTTGAATATTTAGCATATGGTTTCGGAGTTATGGCTATATGCATGCGGCTAAATGGAAGCCGATAGGATGTTAAAGTATCGACGGTAGTGTATTGAAATGTGATTATATATTGATGAATGGTTTAAGTGAAGAGATTTAGTTATGTTCTACGGGAAGTGTAAGAATTGCTATTTGACGTGTTAATGATTTATTAGTAATATAAGGTGAGTTTCTATGCCATGTTTGAAAATATACGTCAAGAAGAGAATTCCGCGCAGATGGCCATTTCAAGGTAAGGTAAACATGAATTATGTAGAATTGTGTATCGTGACAGTGATATTGTGTTTGACTTGGGTGAATAACAGGTACTGCGTAAGAGAGAGTGTTCATATATATGATGCAATAGACTCATGATTGATTATATATTTAGTATTTCGTGGAGCGGTGATCTTACAGGTTGATATGAAATACCTGCATTCTATACTATCCATACACGTTCAGTAGCACGTATATAAATGAAATATTGAGACAGTGCAGATCATAAGAGTACATTGAGCCACTAATAGATGAGTGTGTAGATTAGAAACTATTCGAAGAGTTAGTTAGATTGTTTTTTATTTCTACTCAGATAAATATGATTTTAGCTCAGTATATAAAAATGTAGAATATTAAAATGGTTAGTTAGGAGCCAGATATCGTAGGCACGAGGATGGTATTGCTTTAGCTCGTAAGTCGTTACTTGTTCATATTAGAAAGATATTACCTAACACTCGGAGTTCAAACCTATGAAAGACTTTAACTTAAGAATGGAAGGACGGTGAACACTGCCACAATTTAATACACGCGAAAGTGTATACTTGGGAAACATGTCTCATATGTTGTGAGGATAACTTTAATAATTAACAGAGCAGTATTTACAATATGAAAATTTTATTTGATTCCTTGAATGCTCAATGATCGCAAATATTATAAAAAAGAATGTAATACTTTCGGAACATGGCTACGAAGGTTCACATGTGTATTTATTGGAATTTGAACTTATAAATATAGAATGTAGCATTTTTTTTAAGTTCCACTATTTTATCTTAAATGAGCCAGCGCTGACTCTAACTTATTTTCAAATGATGAGATAACACGGAATTAATACTACCCAGATTTCACTATATCTCGAATATTAATTTTTTGTCAATAAATAATCTAATATAATTTCTTTAGTATGTGACTGAGTTATGATTTCTGTTCTGGTAACGTTTAGAGTTAAGTTAGTTGTTAAGTTTTCTAGATGTAAGCAATCGACAAGTTCTTACAAACGAATTGCGAAATGATTTCTAGATATCGGTCGTCATTCTCGTGGATATTGATACTCCCATCACGAGCACCCCAGCGGCCAATTTCTCTTCAGAAACCACGTTAAATAATTACATATAAAATCTCAGATTTTATGGGCGGAAAAAGGATACCCTGAGAAGAATTAATGAGCTACCGGGATAATCTTGCACTGACCGTTGCAAGAGCGGGTGCACTATTAATCTTAGTTACCCCGAAAAGTTTGGATTCGACACTGTTTTCGATAATTTTTTATATCATTCCCCCTCGCCCCCACCCCAAAGGGGCTGAATTTGGACTTTAAAAAATTCCACAATGTCACTATTAATCCCAGCGTCCACGAAAAATATGGATTCGACACTTTTTCGAATATTTCATATGTCACCCCCTCGCCCCCCCCCCCGCCTCAGTGGGTACGTGGGGTGTCTTACCCCCCACGCATTTTGTCAAAAGAAATCCGGATTGTCAATATTCATCTCAGCGACCCCGAAAAGGATGGATTCGACACCGTGTTAGGTTATTTTGATAAATCACTTCCCCCTCGACCCACACCCCAAACAGGGGGAGAACTCGAACTTTGAAAAATTCTGGAATATCACTATTCACCTCAGTGACCATAAAATGTATGGATACGACACTATTTTAGAATATTTTATGTCACCCCCTTGCGTCCCCCGCTTCTATGAGTACATGGGGTGTCTTACCCCCACGCGGTTTGTCAAAAGAAATCCGAAGTGACACTATTCATCCCAGCGATCCCGAAAAGTATGGATTCGACAATATTTTCGATAAATTCCTTATATTACTCCCCCCATCACCCCCACCCCAAACAGGACTGAACTGGGACTTTAAAAAATTCCAGAGTGTCACACTTCCTCTCAGCGACCACGAAGAGTATGGATTCGACACGTTTTCGAATATTTTATATCTCACTCCCCTCCCCCCTTCGCCTCAATGGGTACGTGGGGTCTTACCCATCACGCGGTTTCTCATGAGAAATCCGGAGTGTCACTGTTCATCTCAGCGACCCCAAAAAGAATGGATTCGACACTATTCTCGGTCATTTTGATATATCACTTCCCCCTTGCTCCCACCACAAAGGGAGCTGAACTTGGACTTTAAAAAATCCGGAGTGTCACTATTAATCTTAGCTACCCCGAAAAGTTTGGATTCAACACTGTTTTCGATATTTTTTTATATCATTCCCCCTCGCCCCCACCCCAAAGGGGGCTGAATTTGGACTTTAAAAAATTCCACAATGTCACTATTAATCCCAGCGTCCACAAAAAATATGGATTCGACACTTTTTCGAATATTTCATATGTCACCCCCTCGCCCCCCCGCCTCAGTGGGTACGTGGGATGTCTTACCCCCCACGCATTTTGTCAAAAGAAATCCGGATTGTCAATATTCATCTCAGCGACCCCGAAAAGGATGGATTCGACACCGTGTTAGGTTATTTTGATAAATCACTTCCCCCTCGACCCACACCCCAAACAGGGGGAGAACTCGAACTTTGAAAAATTCTGGAATATCACTATTCACCTCAGTGACCATAAAATGTATGGATACGACACTATTTTAGAATATTTTATGTCACCCCCTTGCGCCCCCCGCTTCTATGAGTACATGGGGTGTCTTACCCCCACGCGGTTTGTCAAAAGAAATCCGAAGTGACCCTATTCATCCCAGCGACCCCAAAAAGGATGGATTCGACGCTGTTTTCGATAATTTTCTTATATCACCCTCCCCTCGCCCCTGACCCAAAAGGGGGCAGAATTTGGACTTGGAAAATTCCGGAGTATCACCTTTCATCTCAGCGAACCCGAAAACGATGGATTCAACACTATTTTCGTATGTTTTATATGTGACCCCTTGGCCCCCCACCCAATCGGAGCTGAATTTGGACTTGGAAAAATTACAGAGTATCACTATTCATCTCAGCGAATCGGAAAACGATGGATTCCACACTATTTTCGTATGTTTTTATATGTGACCCCCCTGGTCCCCCACCCTATCTTCGGCTGAATTTCGACTTGGAAAACTCCGGAGTATCACCTTTCATCTAAGCGAACCCGAAAACGATGGATTCAACACTATTTTCGTATATTTTATATGTGACCCTCTCGCCCCCTCCGCCTATATGGGTGCATGGGGCCTTACCAGCACGCAGTTTGTCAAAAGAAATCCGGCGTGTCAATACTTATCCCAGCGACCCCGAAAAGGATGGATTCGACACTATTTCCTATTACTTTGATATATCACTCCCCCCTCGCCCCCCACCCAAAAGGGGGCTGAAATTGAACTTGGAAAAGTTCCGGAGTATCACTATTCATTTCAGCGAATCCGAAAACGATGGATTCGACACTATTTTCGTATATGTTTATATGTGACCCCCCTCGCCCCCACCCAAAAGGGGGCTGAATTTGGACTTGGAAAAATTCCGGTGTATCACTATTCATCGCAGAGAATCCGAAAACGATGGATTCGATACCATTTTCATATATTTTATATGTGACCCCCCTCGCCCCTCCGCCCATATTAGTGCATGGGGTGTCTTACCCCCACGCATTTTGTCAAAAGGAATCCGGAGTGTCACTATTCATCCCAGCGACCCTGAAAAGGATGGATTCGATACGATTTCCTATTACTTTGATATATCACTTCCCCCTGGCCCCCCACCCAAAGGGGGCTGAATTTGGACTTGGAAAAATTCCAGAGTATCACTATTCATCTCAGCGAATCCGAAAACGATGGATTCGACACTATTTTCGTATATTTTATATGTGACCCCTCGCCCCCCCGCCTCTAAGGGTACTTGGGGTGTCTTACCCGCACGCGGTTTGTCTCCTGATACTAAGTCGTAAGTGTACCAAGTTTGGTGTAAATCGCTCCAGTGGTTTACGAGGAGATGTAATACATACATGCATACATACATACATACATACATACATACATACATACATACATACATACATACATACATACATACATACATACATACATACATACATACATACAATGACATTTATATATATATATATATATATATATATATATAGATATAATGTCTACCCTCTGACAAATTCTCACATCTGCAGCTTGTTTTGTGTGCCTAACACATAAAACCAATCTTTAACTCTAAAAATTGATTTGACATGAGTAATCACAATTTCTTTCAGCTCAACTAATTGTTTGACAATTTGCAGATTCGTTAGCTTGCTAGATGGGGGGACGATATATTAAGTTTTTAAAACCGTAGGTAAGTTCATTTAAAAAATTCACCTTGTTTAACACTTTCCTTCAAAGTGATTTTCATAAAACAAATTACGAGTGTACCCTGACTTTTACAGCAGATTCCAAATACCAATTTTGACGTCTATAACGTGTTAGGTTTTTGAGATATATTGTAGATATTCTCATTTTAAAAAATCTCCATTTCTTTCACTCATGTTAACACCCTCTTAAGTAGGTTTTCCAAAAAAAAAATACGAGTACCTTTATTTTGAAAGGATACTTCAAATACCTATTTACACGTCTTAAAACTGTTAAGTTTTAGAGATATAGTTACACTCATTTTACAATTCACCACCCTTTTCACTCCCTTAGCGACGGAATATCCAAAAAATCCTCCCTCAGTGAGCACCTACATAGCAATATAATTGTATTCTCAAAATTCCATTTCTTTATGTCCAGTAGTTTTGGATCAGTCAGTCAGTCAGTCAGTCAGTCAGTCCAGTCCAGTCAGTCAGTCAGTCAGTCAGTCAGTCAGTCAGTCAGTCAGTCAGTCAGTCAGTCAGTCAGTCAGTCAGTCAGTCAGTCAGTCAGTCAGTCAGTCAGTCAGTCAGTCAGTCAGTCAGTCAGTCAGTCAGTCAGTCAGGACATGTTATTTTGTATATCTTCTTCTATATAAATAAAATCGTAACTACTGTGTGTATGTACATTGACTATTTTGACGAAATTTCCATACAGTTATCCGTTTCAGGTGTAATAATGACCATATGCTAATTTTTAGCTTTGGTGTCTGTTTTTCAGCTTGTCGGTTTTGTCTGTTTGTCTGTCCTTCTATAAATTGAAAACTACTGGATACATTTCCAGCAAACGTCATATTTAGAGTTTACCTGTCCTTGGGTAGGTTTTAGGGAAAATATTGTTTCTAAATCCCTGAAATCACTGGGGTTTATACGAAACCGAAACCGTGATTTTGCACTCCTTCAAAATATGCCTCAACCAAAATGGAAATCTACCTGCCTTAATGAAAATTAAATTATAAGACTTTTTTCTCATATGCGTCATTTTAATAACAGGATTACATTAACGGACCGTTTTTCGGTGGAAGTCCCACCGGACTTAACGCAAGAGCGGGTGCGTGTAAAGCGTATCTGTTACTACTTGAAAACTACTGAAGATATTTGAACCAAACTTTATATTTAATATCTACCTGTCCATGGGTAGGTTTTAAGTTCAACATCATTATAAAATCCCGGAATGGACTGGGGTTTTATAGGTAACCGAAATGGTGAATTTACTCTCCTACAATATACAAAGTACAAGACCAACCTGATTGGAAATCGACCAAACTTTAATGGAAATCCAATTCTAAATATTTTCGCATGTGCATTTTTTCAACAGGAGGATCAATGATTGAGATATCTTGAACGGTCAGTTTCTCAGGCCAAGTCCAGCGGACATAGCCCAAAAGGTGTTATACATGGAGAAGATTTCTCATCTACCTATATAATTAAAATCTCAAATACCGTGTGTCTGCGCGTTGACTATTTTGGCGAAATTTTCGTACATCATTCCGTTTAAAGGGTAATAGTGACCATCTGCACATTTTATAGCTATAGTTTCCTGAAAGACCTAAAATTTACCCCCATCGCCCAAAATGAAAATTGCTCACAATCTGCCATACGAGCTGGAAATTTTAAATTAAGCAAAATTATACGTTTTAGCCGGTAACGTACGGAAAACTTCCGAGATCTTTAAATATTGAAATACTGAAATATGGAGGCAATTTAATGACGGTGCAGACCTTCGTTTCGTGGTATTTCGCGGCTAAACGGCAAGTCCTATCATAAAACAGATGGCACAATCTACGTTCAATTTGAAGTGATCTACAACTTTGGTCCTGTGACATTTTGTCGTCTCTCTCCCTCTCTCCCTTATAGGTAGATTTGGCTGTATATTTCGAATGTTTGTAAATTTTGTGCTTTTTACAGGTGTTTTAGTTAGTTTGCCAAAATTATGGGAAGAATAGTCATCGAATTTGGCGCGCACATTGACAAGACCAATGGCTATATGCGCGCCAAATTTCATTATTCTAGCTTCCACATAAGTATGTGAAAAGTAATGTAAAATATTCAAAATGTACCCAAATTTCACCCCATTCAAATGTCGTAACTCAATCGAACCCGTAAATATGGGAGATACGAGAAAATGTTTTGAGATCAAACATGAAGAGCGATAAAAGGGACGTCTGAGGGTGCAAACCGTTTGTTGGTATGATCCACCGTTTTGGAGCAGTAAAATTCGAAATATAATCGTAACGACCGTGTGTCTGTACCAGTGACTATTATGGCGGAATTTCCGTACAGTTATCCTTTTCAGGTTTAATAATGACCATCTGCATATTTCTTAGCTTCGTTGTCTGTCTGTTTGATTGTATGAGTGCTTATAACTTGAAAACTACCGAATGTATTTCTACCAAACTTGATATTTAGTATCCACCTGTCCTTGAGTAGGTTTTAGGGCCAATATTATTTCTGAATACCTTTAGTTGGGGTTTATCCGAAACCGAAACTATGATTTTTCACTCCCTCAAAATATGAACCTCTGAAATTAATGGAAATCCATATCTAAAACATTTTTTCTCATATGCATTTTTGACAGGAGGATTAATAAGTGAGATATCATGAACGGTCGGTTTTGCAGGTTAAGTCCAGCGGACATAGCCCGAAAGGTGTTGTACGTGGAGCAGATTCCTTATCTATACAAATAAAATCATAACGACTGTGTGTGCCTGTACAATGACTATTTTGGTGAAATTTTGGAATAGCGACCCATTTGAGGGATAGTAATGACCATCTGCATATTTTGGTGTAGTTTCCTGAAAGTCCTAATTTTTACCCCCTTACCCAAAATCCAGATTGCGGCATAATCTGCCAGACAAGCAAAAAAATTGAAATTTTGAAAAGTTATACGTTTTAGCCTGTAACGGACGGAAAACTTCCAATATCTTTAAATTTTTCTCTTTTTATCCCCGAAGAATATCGAAATATGGAGGCAATTTTAATGATGGTACAGACCTTCGTTTCGAGGTAGGTAGTATTTTGTGGGCTAAACTGGAATTCCTTTCACATAACGGATGGCACAATCTCTGTTCAATTTGGAGTGATCTTCAACTTTGGTCTTATGACTTTTTACGTATTTGTATCCATGATACGTGAGATTTGTCTCCATTTCTCGATTTTAAGTAATTTTGGACTTTTTACACGCATTATTCATACATTCAGTCACTTACAGGAAAGTTAGAATAATCAAAATCTACACGAACTTTGGCCCACCCAGTACCCACATATGAGCCAAGTGCTATGTCACATAATTATCCGAAATGTAATGCAATGTAAGATAATTTTGAACAAATTTAACCCTATTCAAAGTTTTTAACTCAATGTGACCCATAAATACAGGAGATGCGAGAAGATATCATAGGACCAGCCATTTAGGCCGCTAAATACTGCGTCTTATGGTACACTGCTTTGTCGATATGACGTCCTGTTTAGCAGGAGTTAACCTGTAAATGAAGGACTGCAATATTGTAAACATGCATAAACTTTCGTACCGGTATGTCGATCTATGTATATTCATTGATGTCTATTTGTAGCATTCGAGAAAGTGTATACCTGCTATTGTAATCAGTGCTCCCCACACCGCCTTTGACTGGCAGTAGGAATGGTGTCCTTCTCCAACTCAACTGGCATTAGTAAGAAGGGCCTACCATTGTAGTAAATAATTCACTTCACGATTTCACTTGCAGAAGAATGAGGAGCATGCAGTTTCGTTCAAAAAACCTCTACCCGAATGTGTTAAGCTGTAGGCTAGGATGCCCGCCATTATAAACAAATGTACCCATCTAAAATTTGACTAGCGTTGGGCATAGTGGCCTGTTATTTTAATGGAAACTCACCAACTCTGTGTGACTGGCAGTAAGCTGGCTTACAGAAGAAAAAGGGGCCTCTCATTATAATGATAACTGCACAATTCAATTTGGACTGGTGGTATGGAAGTTGCCTGCCACTATAATAAAAACTTCTCAACAGTAATCTGTGTGGAAGTAGGAAGGGGTGCCTGCCATTATAACGGCAACTCCCCAAATCGATTGTGGCTACGCAGAAGGTAATGGGGCCTGCAATTATAATGTAATCTTCCCAACTCGATTGTGTATGGTAGTAGGCAAGTGAGCCTGCCGGTATCGTTACAATTTCGCCACCCACACCTTACAATGGAAACAACGTATGGGGACCTCCCCATGCTGTCTCTCGGATAATGCTAAGAGACATGCAATTTTAAAACAATCTTACTTGCTGCATGTACAGTATTTACTTCGATATTCGAATACAATGAAGAATACCGTTGTGAAGCTCGGGTACATTTGCTAGTAAATAATAAAGCTAAGTCTAATAGCGTCGTGACGGGTTCATTATTTATCTCAATTTTAAGAAACGGCACGAATCATTGAGTTTCAGAAGCAATTCTTGTTTGTTTGTTTTTGTTATTTATAATCTCTCATAGTGGGTCACATACCTTGCTGAAGAAAATATACATAACTTAAACGCTCTATGACGCTAAACATAATGTTGAATGTGCATCAAAAACCGAGATATGAGTACCTATTATCATCTTAACTACATTCAGAACCAATTATTGTCTGCGGCCTGACAAAAGTGTGCGTTCCCTAAGGGCTTGTATTGATTGCATTGATTTTGAATAGCATTTAACGACGAAATTAACATTTGCAATTGTAGTGCGTCAATCGAGGCCAGCATAGTAATGAGCTAATTTCAGTTAATGTATTAACCGCTTTTATAGTGCGTTTAGATTTATGTATGTTGTTTTCACATTTTGTGTGGTTGACCAAGATATGTGCAACATATATTTAAAGTTCAAAATCTAACTATTCTTAGTTACTTAGTTCTGCTATTACTAATACTGGTAAATCAAATTATTCTTATTTAGGAACTAGCAAATGTACCCGTGTTTCGCTACGGTATTCTACATTGTATACGGATATCGAAGTAAATACTGTGCGTGCAGTAAATAAGATTGTTTTAAAACCGTATGTCTCTAAGCGCTATCCAAGAAATAGCATGGGGAAATCGCCATATGTTGTTTCCAATGTAAGGTGTGGGTTTCGGAGTTGTGATGTTAACGGCAGGCTCACTTGCCTACTGCCATTCACAATCGAGTTTTTGAAGTTTACATTATTATTGCATACCCCATTGCCTACTGCGCGATCACAATCGATTTGGGGAGTTTTCGTTACAATGGCAGGCCCACTTCCCTATTTCCAGACAGATGACAGTTCAGGGTTTTCTTTATAATGGCAGGCAACTTCCCTACTAAAATTGAGTTGTGCAGTTATCATTACAATGACAGGCCCCTTTTTTCCTTCTTCCAGCCAGCTTACTGCCAGTCACACAGAGTTGGTGTGTTTCCATTAAAATAGCAGGCCACTAAGCCTAATGCTCCTCATGTTTTAGATGGGTACATTTGTTTATAATGGTGGGCACCCATACCCACACCCAAACACAATCGGGTAGGGGAGTTTTGAACAAAGTTGCATGCTCCCTTGCCTTCTGCAAGACAAATCCAGAAGTGAATTATTCATTAAAATGTTAGGCCCTTCTTACTAATACCAGTTACACATGAGTTGGAGAAGGACCCCATTCCTACTGGCTGTAAAAGTCGGTGTAGGGAGTACTGATTACAATAGCAGACACACCCTTTCTCGATCGCTTCAAATCGACATCAATGAATATATATATAGAGAGAGAGATCGACATACGAAAGTATATCCATGTTTACAATATTGCAGACCTTCATTTACAGATTAACTGCCGCTAAACGGTACGTCATATCGCCAAAGTATTGTACCATAAGACGCAGGATTTAGCGGCCTAAATGGCTGGTCCTATGATATCTAATCTATTCATGGGTCAGATTGAGTTAGAAACGTTGAATAGGGTAAAAATTTTGTAAGATTATCTCAGATTGCATTACTTTTCGTATAGTTATGTGACGGCTACATACATAGCATTTGGCTCACATATGGCTACTTGGTGGGCCAATTTTCGTGTAGAGTTTGATGATTCTGTCTTTCCTATAAGTGATTGAAGGTATGAGTTATGCATGTGAAAAGTCAAAATTTACTTAACATCGAGAAATAGAGAAAAAGCAAACGTTAAATGGATACAGATACGACAAAAAGTCATAAGACCAAGGTTGTGGATCACTCCAAATTGTACGGAGATTGTACCATCCGTTATGTGATAGGACTTCCCGAAGATCTGCACCATCATTAAAATTGCCTCCATATTTCGATATTCTTCGGGGATAATGAGTGAAAAATTTAAGGACCATGGAAGTTTTCCGACCGTTACAGGCTAAAACGTATAATTTTGCCAAATTTCAATTTTATTGTTCGTCTGGCAGATTGTGGGCGAGGAGGGTAAAAATTAGGACTTTCAGGAAAATAAACAAAAAATATGCAGATGGCCATTATTACCCCTTAAACGGGTTGCTGTACAAAAATCGCCAAAATAGTCAATGTACAGGCACACAGTCGTTACGATTTTATTTATATAGATAGATAAGGAATCTGCTACATGTACAACACATTTTGGACTATGTCCGCTGCATTTAACCTGCAAATACGACCATTCATGATATCTCCCTTATTAATCCTCCTGTCCACTTAGAGGTGATTTTAAAATGTCTACATGTATCTGATTTGACTGTTATTGGTTTCATTAAGTAGAAAATGCACTGGATTTTCATCTAGTGTTTACCAGATCTGTCGTCATTTTTCTTCATGCAGAGACTGAGGATATAATTTTCATAGGGTGATTTCATCTGAAACTGACTTTCCAGTATATTTCTGCAAATACTTTTACATAATACGGTTGTTAAGCTTGGAAAGAGGAATACCACACGCCACAAATGTTTTTGCTCTTCCAGTACAAAAAATAAACCTTGAATTTGAAGAAGCCATTGGCTCACCAATGGACTGTTGTCGCACTGCACCCTTACTACATTTTAGTTGGTATTTTCTAACAAGAGATATTAATATATCCCAAACACTGCACATAAGGACAGACCAGTCGTTCTGAATACCATCTGCACTAAATTGCTTAGCACTACCACGTATTTTCTCGGCGTTCATTTTCTGTTTCAGCATACTTGATATTCATACCAATACTCGCGACATAGGAAAGTAGCGGACACCACACACAGTCAAACAGTATTCTGAACCGTCACTTATGTAATACTAGGAAGACCGGAAGAGAAGCAGCTGCTGGAGTGCGGCAAGGTAATACTCGTAGTTCAACAATCACCAGATTCGTACTTAAGCTCCCGATTAACGCTGTATAACGATCCTAGTGGCGAACTAAGTAACTACAGAGAACCAAGCTTTACAGACGCAACCTTCGTTCCTTCTTGTTTAATGTCTTTAGGAATAAAATGCGGCTAATGAGCCAAAGAATATTAAAGAAATGGACAAAGCTGCTGACATGAAGAAAAGGTGCTAAAAGGTGTTGCATTGAGAACAAGTGCAACTGCAATAAAAAACAGTTAAGGGTGTTGATTTTACGTCTACTTGCGAAACAAGATCATTTGGGCATTTTATTAGATAAAATGCTTCATGTTCCAGCATCCAAAATTCATAGCTCTAATGTATAATAACACAAACCATTCAGCCATGTCAGATATTTTATTTCATTAAAATGATATGGTTGTGGTAGGATAAACCAACTGTATAACGGTCCATGACATAAGTAGGTACCTATTACATCATTTTGAAACTATCCGAGAATATATGACATACGGGCACATATTTAATTATCGTATTGAAAATCTATGTTAAGATAAATCTACTGTTCTTTAGTTTTTGTTAATGGTATAACATTAAATGATTTACGCGATGAAAGGTATATGATAGCCGTGGTCTTTATTTCGGTACAGCTCCACCATTTATCTGTCGTTAGAAGTAGAAAACTGCAGGAAAATTATCTTCAGGGATGCCGACGTTTGAAATCTCACCTACCATCTCCCGAATGTAAATACAGATATGCGATTCGAACTGAGAAACCAATTCATTTGGTTAAATAGACTTTAGGTAAAATGAATTTGTCAAAGATGACAGCAAAGTGGAGATAAAGGTCCACATAGAATAGACGAGTACTCACTTTATATGTGTAGTAAGAACGAACGACTGAGAGTTGACAATACAAATTTGTTTGTCTGTTTGTCCTACGTATCGACATGCTCCACGAGATGGGGCACCACTGGTCTTTCAGTTTAATACCTCGATAGCTTCTGGTTCACTTTCCTTGCCTTTAATCAACTCAACGAAAGCTGCCTGTAGTCCATACGGTATAGCTCTCGTCCATCCTGTAAGCAAACTACTACACGCGAAGGATATAAAACCGGAGTTTGTTGCTACTCACGATGCAAACTACCCCAGTGTGTTCAGAATTCAACCAGCTTGTTCTGTAAACAGCGCTACGCTGAATAGCAGAATAGAGGGAGGTTTCCAACTTGGGCCTCGTGGGACCACACAATGGCGTGCGTTTTATAATGTGAATGGCTCTGCTTTCAGAAGTATGGTACGTGGACCAATCCTAAAAGACCTAAGGGAGTAAACAATATTACGCTGATTTGTCTCCACCTCCCGAAGAAAACAGTGCAATCCAATTTTATGTCAGACCTGAATTGAATTCACAGAGAATCCATTTAGAGCTGGAAGACCATCACAATATAAATAGATTTCGGTTGTATGCCTTGATTCCACTCACATGGCGAGTGAAGTCTATTCAAAATGGTATTTACAGTGATATTGGGTATATGTTAGTGAATTTCCACAGCAGAAGTACTTGTCATCCACGTATGTCCATGATATTCATGTTTTATTACTTCCTTTAACATATTTCTGAATTATATTAACAAAAACACTCGTACACTTTTGAGGCACTTCAAGAAAGCAATTTTGGTACATATTATGTAGAACATAGTGACGAAATTCACTGCAGAGTCAATAAAATAATACATAATCAGTATGAAGGACATAAAGGCCACAGGCAGACTTCTGGATTTATCCGCCTTTGACCAAGATTTTTTTGCAGAAAAAAAATTGCAATCTATCTATCATTCACCAAACTCTGAATTAAGTTATTATTACCTATTATATTATTGTTAATATAATACATGGTGTGGGTTACTCTAGTCACGTCCTAGTTCGTGAACCATGGGGCAACTGCTGAGCAGTCTAGTAAGTGGTCCTGAGGGTCGGGAAACCAGTTGCTATGAAATGGGTGTGAAAGTCGCCTACATATTCTGAATCATGTACATCATTTTGCTCAGGCGGCTGGGATTATACAATCCAACGATAGTCCATAACTCGTCAAAGAGGAGAATCTCACCGGAACACTCTTTGAGTAGGGAAACATTCTGCTTCATAGAATTTACCGAGCTCAGAATATTTTAAGCAACCCTCCTATGGGAGAAACGGAGTCACACTTCCGTTTGTAGGAAAGAACGTGTGAGATTCGGAGGGAACGAATAAGATGGACGCTTGCTTAATTCTTATTGGCTGGTAGGTTACAGAGATGCCAGGGCGCGCTGTCATGGTCACTTAGTAGTTAAGGTAAGGTAAGGGTGTATTCTGTCCGAAGGCAGGTCCGAACCTCCGCAGAGGTGTTCCTGAGCCGGAGTATACGTACGGTAGGGTGGCCAGTTCTTTTCCGTTCCTTAGTTCTCTTACCCCCCACCAACAGCGCGTGGCAACCCATCCAACTCTTGACCACGCCCAATGTTGCTTAACTTCGGAGATATCACGGGATCCGGTGTTTCAACACGGCTACGGCCGTTGGCACTTAGTAGTTGCACTGTTATTATTTTGTTCATTTAAGTAAGGCAATGAGTATGAATGAAAGTCCGTCCATTCTTCCTTCCATAAGCCCCATTAATACTGAAAGTTTTCAATCGAATTCATTTCGTCCTCCAAGTTGTTTCCAAGGAGTTCCACACGTGCAGAATTGGTCAATGTTCGATAATCCTTTCTAGCAGAAAATTCCAACAATTGAACATCTGTTTTTTATCACCATCAGTTAAGTAAACGACCGAGCGAATGGCTGCACTGTTTGGGTCACGTAGCTCTCAGATTGTATTCGGGAAATAGTTGGTTCGAATCCCGCTGTTGGCAGCACTAAATATGGTTTTCCTGGTTTTCCATTTCCACACCAGGCAAATACTGAGACTATGCATTAATTAATGTCAGGGCCGCTTCCTTCCCACCCCTAGCCCTTTTCTGTCCCATCATCGCCATAAGATCTATCAGTGCGACAGAAAGCAAATTATTAAAAATTGCTAAACGTTAACAGGATTATTCCAACCATACACAGAACGGACATTTCGCTGATGGTGTGGACTCTGGCAGTCCAGTAGTTGCCATCGGCAAGGATGGGGCATTTCTTCCAGTTTAAACTAAAAACTGAGAACGCGCGCGCGAGTGTGTGTGTGTGTGTGTGTGTAAGGCATACATCCTCATATTTACACTCACATTACATGTGTAGTAGACCTACACAAAATATTTAGATATCATGTTACTTAAAATACTTCACTTTGCTTCATGTGGTATTAAATTAGTTTGTGGTATATAACAAGCTACGTTTCAAACAAGCAGATACTGATATAAACAGAAATGCTGAATATCCCAATTAGGAGTTATGAATTCATACTTCATATATAGATGTTCTCATAATTCTCATATTTTCTTAGCTTAAGATTTGAAGGTACGTTTTATGTTACTTGGTATGTAAGGCGCATCTGATAAAGTGTCGTCTTCTTTCTCATTTTATATGGAGATCCTTCTCTTCGTTTCTTTGTGACCAAGATTGAGAAATCTTCCGAAACTAAGAATGAACTGCCATATCAACGGCTGTCCTTTAAAAATACATGAGATCAATTCAATTGTGCTAACGTCCTGATAGGCCTTGAACTACTTAGCAAATGCTGTTCAACCCGAAATTCTACAGATTACGAAGTGACGCATGGTCAATGCGACGAGTTCTCTCGACCGTTATTCGTGGCTTTCTAGACAAGAGCTTCAATCTCACCGTCAGATAGCTCCTCAGTTGTTCTCACATAAGCTGAGTAAACCTAGAACCAGCCTTCAGATCAATATACAAAACCTGTTATGGCCGGGAAGCAAACCCAGGGTAAGAGACAGGCTCACTACCCGCAGACAGTGGGGCAAGCAGTAGTCGCACAAAAATTAACGAAAACTCAGCTAAATGCCACACCATGTAATTCCATGCTCTCCGTCGTGGTCGAGCGAAACGGAAGGTTGAAATCAACATGTAGGCAGCCCTAAAGGTATCAAAACAAAACAAAGCAAAATTAAAAAAATGGCTGAAGTTGGTGGTTGAGGTCATGAAATAATAATAATCGTTATTCTTATTTATTATTTTTTATTGTCATTACTATCATCATCACCATCATGAACATCATCGCTGAATTCTTAGCACCGCCGGTTTCCATTTCTTAATGAATGCAGAACTTTTGTTACTCTCGCTTGGCACAGGCCGAAATAGGATGTGGCTTCCACCGATGTCCCAGTCTCATTGATAGCTACCACAGTATGGGAGCTGCTGGGGTATGGTGATCTTGAGTGCAACTAATGTGTCCGAGTGTTATGAAAGATAGGGCTTGTCATGCCGAAATAGCACGTTCAGGCTCAGTGAGGAAAACAATGGCAAACTCTCTCACTGCTCATACCGCCTAATATGCCTTACTTTGACGCCGCCGTCGATTTTTGTGGTTTCCCTGTAACTGCATAAGCTTTCGTCGTGCTACTTGAGGATTCAACCAGCCTTCGTGCTGATGACCCAACAGACCTAGCATGTATTCTAAACATTAATTTACCGGCGAGTTGGCCGTGCGCGTTGAGGCGCGCGGCTGTGAGCTTGCATCCGGGAGATAGTAGGTTCGAATCCCACTATCGGCAGCCCTGAAGATGGTTTTCCGTGCTTTCCTATTTTCACACCAGGCAAATGCTGGGGCTGTACCTTAATTAAGGCCACGGCCGCTTCCTTCCAATTCCTAGGCCTTTCCTATCCCATCGTCGCCATAAGACCTATCTGTGTCGGTGCGACGTAAAGCCCCTAGCAAAAAAAAAAAACAACAACATTAATTACGTCATATCACTGCATAAAACAATTTGTACTTAAACGTAGTGACTTGCTTTGAAAATTGTGTCACTGTATATCCAACCCTTGTCCCCTTTCTCTACGGGGTCGAATACGAAATGAGGAGGATCTTCGTAGCGTTTTCTTACCACCGGATGCCTTTTCTGTCGTCTGAAAGGGAGAGGGAGAAATTATTGTCGAATACCAAAAAGGGGTCTGCTCAAGGCCTTACGTCCCCATCCAACGAACGAATCACCGTCAAGAGTGTCATGTTCCCTCACTCCATATGGGCTCTGCTGAAAGATTTGGATTTTGGCACGCAATCTAGCGATTAAAAATTGTATATCAACACGTTCTCTACACTGTCGGCCAACATTCTGCTGGTAAAACGTTTCTCGACCAACGTGACACGAACCGGCTAGCCACGGTGTCAGACCATTATATACTTCACGCCTTAACGATCATGGCCACAAGGCGGGCCTGTAAAAATTTAGTCACTAGCTTGTAGTATTTTCTCTGCAAGTTAATTTTCCTATAACCAGTATTAAGCAACTCTCTGTAGGCTACTGACCATGGGGGACACAGCAGCCATCAGCCATCAGATTTCTGAGTTACTGGTGAACAAACTAATGTGTCTCAACAAGAAAAAATATGACAACTTCCGACTAATGATAAGCACAGATGTCCCCAAAGAAATATCAACATATTTATGTAATCAATGAAAAATAATGCATAGGCCTACTATGTTAGTTTCATAAAAGTATTAATTATAACGTTAATGCCTTTACGTCCCACTAACGACTTTTACGGTTTTTGGAGACACCGAGGTGCCGGAATTTAGTTTCGTAGGAGTTCTTTTACGTGCCAGCATATCGACACGAGGCTGGCATATTTGAGCACCTGCAAGTATCATCGGACTGAGCCAGGATCGAACCTGCCAATTTCGGCTTCAGAAGGCCAGCGCCTCAACCGTCTGAGCCACTTAGTCCGGCTTTCATGTAATTCCCCCTTTAGTGACCACTATGTGAACGCTAAGAAGGATCTTGGATCCATAACAACACTTTTCAGCATGTGATCAAAAGATTGCGATTTAAATTAATTATTGGATAATGTATTTATTTAGATAGTACGCCTTCTTTTCTGAATCGTCAGAGTAGAGGATTTCTGTACCGAAGTTCCCGAGTTCGATTAGAGTATCGGCTGGGGATTTTAAACGTTTCTGGTCAACTCCCGTAACTATGGGTTTGAGTGTTGCGTATCTTAATGCACACTTTCATTTGCGAGCATACCGCACATTACACCGCAAACCCATCTTAGTCAATACATATTAATAGGTAATACCGTAAGTTTGTTGTTAAGAAAGGTACCATTATCAGGCAGTAAAATGGAGATTAATTCACGTACAGTATAGAAAACGGTCCAAGTAGTTGCGAAAAAGACTTGGAAGAAGAAGAAGAAAAGAGTAAGAATATAATTAACACGTAAAATTAATTGTAAACTCGTGTTCTCGTATTATGCACGACGGTGTAGTTCCTATTAGGCACTTCCCAAATGGAGGTGAACCGCATTTACCTTTTTCTTTTTTCTTCGTACTAGTCTTCTTGCCGAATTTAAATCCCTGGCAGTACTGGGAATCGACCTTGACCTCAGAGGATGATAGCTAACAGTGCTAAACTTTACGCTGTGGAGGTGGACGACCCCCAATGTATATTTAATGCTTCATCTTTTTATGATATTTCCAGATTATTTACTCATATAGAAGTGAACAGATATAAAGTTTGCATTAAAACCTCAGCCTCACATCCAGTCCATGAATCCACTGAATGACTTAGTTATTTAGTCTGTCGTGTTACTCTGTAGAGCATGGTGAGGACACCCGACCACTCTACATTCCTGGAGCCAAGTCTCTGTATAGGCTGGTTCGTATTAGGCTAATAATTTTGTCCAGTGGCGAGTCTAATCGAGAAAGAAAAACAGGTAGTGTATTCAGATACGGTTTAGTCAGTGTCTACAGCTGTGGAGTGTGAACTGCAAGAGCGAGGATGATTCGATCAATAAATGGTGCAGCAAGCCTTATCCTGGAAGAGGTGGAAGAAGAGATTAAAAATGAAAGGAGAGAGAATGGGTTCGAGAAGTGGTATGAGAATGGATTGGTAAAATACATTTCATGGAGCCACCAAAGTTCTTCTTAGACAACTCGCAGCTGAAGATCAAAGAGAATACTTTTCAATACTGTCAGAAAGCTGTTTCAATTTGCTATTAGAAAAAAGTACAGGAAAAAATTCTCCAGTTACACGGCAGTTAGAAATTTCAACGTCATGTAGTTATTCCCACACTAGCGAGCAATATTTCCGATCCACACTACACAGAGATGGTAAATAAGAGAGACATGTAGAATAGGGTTGCCAGATTTCCGGATGGCAAATAAGGAACAGTCGCTCGATTCCAGATAGCAAATAAGGAATACTTCCATCTCCTTGCCATATAGCGCTAAATTAAGACACCATAGCCATGATTAAGAGAAGAGACCAGGGTTATATTAACAAATAAATACCGGTAATAATATAACAGCGTCAGCGTGAAATATGTAGGTACTTAATTTATTACAAACTAATAATGCGATAGTCTTTACATTGAAATTAACATTTCACAAGTACTTGTCATTTGAAGAAGCAATATGTAACAGTTTCTTATTCAACAAAACTTTCTTAAAAAATTCCTTACAATTCTCATCATAGTTGAAGTACACAAGAAGTTCATTTTTTATTAAATCTACTGAGCATCTGTTTTTCTCATCTCTCCATTTTATTGCCATTACTGAAAATACTCTTTCAGTATATACATTCGATAGAAATATACTTAAGACAGACTTAAGTACCATCAAAATGTTCTTCAGTTTTTCTGGGCCAATTAAACCGGTGATATATACCCACCTATCTGGCATTGTTTTACTTAGGACAGCTAGTTTTAGCTTTTCACCAACACCACTCTCACTAGAAAATCAAGTTGACTATTTCTACAAATTCTGAACACATATCATCAATATTCATCTTTTCCTGTAAATCTAGTGTCTCCACTAACTTTAAAATCTTGCTGAACTGAGGCGAGTTTTTTTTAGAGTTATACAATTCATCAGTGAATAAACATTACAATCATCACTAAAATCAAATCATTTACATAGATACTTAACACAAACCTCATAGGCATGTATAAAATCATTTTCACAGACCTTAACTTCCCCAGTAAGCAAATAATTCAATTTACTTAATGTGCAAGTCACTTTGTAACCAAAAATGTATTTCCCCCATTCTCTGTTCCTGTTGCATTTTCAAACTTTTAATAAGAGTATATACCTCACAGATTGTCAGATCACTCTTTTCAAGACTAAGGACTGCCTTATTGAAAACATCTGCTAAATGTATCGAAAAATGTAGATACAATTCTACTAGAAGTGTTTGCTTACCAGAATCTGATTCTGAGGAACCTAACGAATATTTCTTGCTGAATACTGGGCAGTCTTTAACACTTCAAAAATAAGATACTATCGCTGGGAGGTTTCTCAGCAGTCTTTCAATAACAGGCTTTATAGAAAGCCATCTTGTTGGCACATGTCTTAACAAATTAGTGTATTTAATATTAAGAAACTGAAATAATTATTTTAAGTGTAAAACTCTTTTTGCTGAATTTGAAAAGTAATCGAATACCGATGCTTTAATTATCAACATTTCAATATCAATTGACATAGAATTCATCCCAGCTTTACATGAATTGCGAATAACATGTGCACAACAATTAAGACTTGACCAAGGTTGGATTTTCTGCCTTTAGGTGTACATATACAGAATGTTTTTGCCAAAATTAGAATTGTGTTGTCAGCAGTATAGCTTGAAATCTGGGACAACATTAAACCATGTTCCGAAATTCTGTTATAAATTTGTTGAGACATTTTTATAGCAATTTCATCCGCATCTTCATAGAAGTCTATAAGTCTGTTACAAATACCTAGTTTTTCGTCGAAATACCTGACAGCTAATGGGAAACACTATGAGAGAGCAATTTCTTATTTACCGCACACGTCCTGCTTCCGATCACAATGCAGGACACTCATGCTCTACATGTCCGCTAGTACCGCTAGCACACTGCCAGAGGCGCTGTTCTCAACTGTGATGGCAGATCATTGGTCAGAAATCAGAATACAGAATATTTTCATCATAACCGCGCACTTTTTCGATACTATACTATTGTCTAAACCGCGATATTAAAAAAACGGAACATTGGGCGTACGGTTCGAAGGGTGCACCGTACGCGGAACAAAATGAGAAAAAACCGTATTGTTCCGGGCAAAACCGTACATCTGGCAACCCTAATGTAGAATGATGGGCCTAACACACGAACTATTAGTGAACTCTACTAAGCAGACCGTGTTCGGACTTGACCAGTAGCGGGCTAGTGTTAAGGGAGGAGACCTAGCTCACCACGGGGAAAAGAGGCCAATATTCATTCGATTGTTATATATGCTACAAACGTTGTTGGCAAATGCTGCACATATCCCAGTATTGGCATGCTTCAGAGCAATCAGAAGCAACTTAAATAATGTCAAAATTCTAATTATAACATTTTAAAATAAAATGTTCAAAATTGCCCGCCTTTTTAACAATATATCATGGTTTCCTTCATAACTCTCTTATTGATTCACGGATAATTATGATTTTTTCAGAGTTTTCTCCCACAGTGTTGTACTACAATCTGTACCTCATTCAGATCAATAGGATTTAAATGAGATTGTATGTAACATTTTCATCTAAAAAACTATTAATATTTTCTGGTGCTCGGAATAAAAATGCGACAAAAAATCCAAATCACAGTCTATGTTAATGATTGAGGTTCATTTTGTAGCTCGAGTTTTGATATAGACTTTAAAAAAGGAAAAGGACGAAAATTCTTATAAACTTGGAATTTATAAGAAAACAGTGATATATTGTTAAAAAGGCGGGAAATTTTGAACATTTTATTTTAAAATATTAAAATTATTAAAATTCTGACATTATTGAAGTTACTTCTGGTTGCCAGGAAGCATGCCAGTACTGGGATATGCGCGGCAATTGTCAACAACAATTGTAGCATACTTAACAATCGAATGAATATTAACCTATTTTTTTCCTTTGTTTAGCTGGGTCTCCCCCCTTAAGTGAGGTGGGGTGGAGGACATCACTGTACCATCTACTTTCATCTTATTGGATCGATCTCATTAAATCACTTTACAAAACTACTCAGATAAATAGTTTTCACGAACACGTTTAGTCACTAATCGTTAGCAATTGTTCAAAATTACTGGCACCGAGCTCGATAGCTGCAGTCGCTTAAGTGCGGCCAGTATCCAGTATTCGGGAGGTAGTAGGTTCGAACCCCACTGCTGGCAGCCCTGAAAATGGTTTTCCGTGGTTTGCCATTTTCACACCAGGCAAATGCTGGAGCTGTGCCTTAATCAAGGCCACGGCCGCTTCCTTCCCACTCCTAGCCCTTTCCTGTCCCATAGTCGCCGTAATACCTATCTGTGTCCGTGCGACGTAAAACAACTAGCAAAAAAAAAAATTACTGGCCTAGTGCAAGCCAGCCTGATAACGCAGCTTGTGCAGGGGAAGGCAGGTCTAGGCAATAAAACTAGAACCCCCTCGGTCTCTTCAAAGTAGGTTTCCTGTGAACTGGGTCACGTGGCCTAGAAGCGACGATAAAGTTGTTAGGTCATCGGCCACTAATGGTAAGAGGTGAACGAAACGAAAATTAATATTTCAAAATTTATCCACTGACTAGAATAAAAAGCGAATGATGGTGAAAAATATGATAATGAAACAAAAACAATCAGTAGATCCAATTAACAAAGCCTTAATTACTGAGATGATGCATTTATATAAATAAAATCGCAACGACCGTATGTCTGTACATTGACTAATTTGGCGAATTTCCGTACAGTAATCCGTTTCAGGTGTAATAATGACCATCTGCATATTTTTTAGCTTTGGTGTCTGTGCGTTTGTTCGTCCGTTTGTTTGTTTATAACTTGAAGAAACTGAAGAAATGTGTTATCATACCTCAAATGATATCTACTTACTTTACTATGTTTTCTTTCACATTTTCAGTGTGGAACAATAATTTTGGGTAATTGCACGGGGTATCAGGAGGGTTTATATGGCGAAAGAAAGCAATCAGATTCATGCACGAAATTTCAGACAAGCATTCATGTAAGACCATTTTCCAAGAACTGGGAATAATGGTTCTTCCCTCAATATATAACTGCTAATATAATGAACGTCAAGGAAACCTGCTTAATTACTCATTAGGGGAGGAAGTATATTAACATCATATAAGAAGAAGAAATGACGATTATACACTCCTCATATTAGATTTTAAGAATGCAAAAATAACATATTACACAGGAAAGGCACTTTTAGCAAGCTCCCATTGGAATAAAGAGAGATGTTGGTGAAATCATTTAAAAAAACTTTAAAATTCTGGCTGATAGAAAACACCATGTAGACCTACAGTAAATAGTAATTTGAAGAAAATTTGTGCACCTTCATATAAATCAGTAAAGATGTGTAAATATGTAGATATATTACTGGCAGGTATAGCAAAAATGTATTTAGTTAAGGATATATCCCAAGATAAAATGATGTCAAAAAATAATACATTTTATTCTAAGCAAAGGTGGTCCATGGTTAATTTAGATGTATTGTCAAACCTTGTGTTGTTGTTTGAGTCATCAGTCCATAGACTGGTTTGATGCAGCCCTCCATGCCATCCTATGCTGTGCTAACCTTTTCGTTTCTACGTAACTACCGCATCCTACATCTGCTCTAATCTGCTTGTCATATTCATACATTGGTCTACCCCTACCGTTCTTACCACCTACACTTCCTTCAAAAACCAACTGAACAAGTCCTGGGTGTCTTAAGGTGTATCCTATCATTCTATCTCTTCTTCTCGTCAAATTTAGCCAAATCGATCTCCACTCACCAATTCGATTCAGTATCTCTTCATTTGTGATTCGATCTATCCATCTCACCTTAAGCTTTCTTCTGTAACACCATATTTCAAAATCTTCTATTCTCTTTCTTTCTGAGCTAGTTATCGTCCATGTTTCACTTCCATACAATGCCACGCTCCACACGAAAGTCTTCAAAAACATCTGATTCCTATATCAATGTTTGAAGTAAGCAAATTTCTTTTCTTAAGAGAGCTCTTCCTTGCATGAGCTAATCTGCATTTTTTGTCCTCCTTACTTCTGCCATCGTTAGTTATTTTACTACCCAAGTAACAATATTCATCTACTTCCATTAAGACTTCATTTCCTAATTTAATATTTCCTGCATCACCTGCCTTCGTTCGACTGCACTCCATTACATTTGTTTTGGACTTATTTATATTCATCTTGTACTACTTACCCAAGACTTCGTCCATACCATTCAGCAGCTTCTCGAGATCTTCTGCAGTCTCAGATAAAATGACAATATCATCGGCAAATTTCAAGGTTTTGATTTCCTCTCCTTGGACTGTGGTTCTATTTCCAAATCCCCCTTTCATTTCCTTTACTGCCTGTTCTATGTAAACATTTAAAAGGAGAGGGGACAAACTGCAGCCTTTCCTCACTCCTTTCTGGATTGCTGCTTCTTTTTCAAAGCCCTCGATTCTTATCACTGCAGACTGATTTTTATACAGATTGTAGATAATTCTTCGTTCTCGGTATATGATCCCAATCACCTTCAGAATCATAAATAGCTTGGTCCAATCAACATTATCGAATGCCTTTCCTAGATCTACGAATGCCATATACGTGGGCTTGTCCTTCTTGATTCGATCCTCTAAGATCAGACGTAAAGTCAGGATTGCTTCACGTGTTCCTACGTTTCTCCTGATGCCAAATTGATCTTCTCCCAACTCAGCTTCCACTTGTTTTTCCATTCTTTTGTAAACAATACGTGTTAAAATTTTGCAGGCATGAGATACTAAACTAATGGTGCGGTATTTTTCACACCTGTCAGCATCGGCTTTCTTGGGAATAGGTATAACAACATTCTGCAGAAAATCGGAGTGGACTTCTCCTGGCTCATACATCTTACACACTAAATAGAATAACCTTGCCATGCTGGTTTCTCCTAAGGCAGTCAGTAATTCAGAGGGAATGTCATCAATTCCAGGTGCCTTGTTGCTATTTAGGTCGCTCACAGCTCTGTCAAACTCTGACCTCATAATTGGGTCTCCCATTTCATCAGCATCACCAGCCTCTTCTTGTTCCAGAACCAAATTCTCTACATCTTCACCTTGATACAACTGCTGGATATGCTCCTGCTATCTTCCTGCTTTGTCTTCTTTCTCTAGAAGTGGCTTTCCATCTGAGCTCTTAATATTCATACACCTAGATTTCCTTTCTCTAAAGGTTTCTTGGATTTTCCCGTGTGCAGCATCTACCTTTCCTAGGACCATACAACCTTCGACATCCTTGCATTTCCCCTTGAGCCAGTCTTCCTTAGCTACCTTGCACTTTCTATCCATTTCATTCTTTAATCGCCTGTATTCTTTTCTGCCCTCTTCATTTCTAGCATTCTTGTATTTTCGTCGTTCATCAATCAGGTCTAGTATCTGCTGAGTTATCCACTGATTCTTAGTTGATATTTTCTTCCTAACATGTCTTCAGCAGCCCTGCGGACTTCATTTGTTATGACTATCCACTCTTCCTCTATTGTGTTTCCTTCAGCCTTTTCATTTAGTTCTTTTGCAACATGTTCCTTGAAACAATCCCTTGCACTCTTTTCTTTCAACTTGTCTAGATCCCATTTTTTTTTTTTTGCATTCTTTCCTTTCTTCAATGTCTTCAGCTTCAGATGGCATTTGATGACCAAGAAGTTGTGGTCAGAGTCCACGTCTGCCCCTGGGAAAGTTTTGCAATCTAACACCTGGTTTCTGAATCTCTGCCTAATCATAATGATCAAATAGATACCTTCCAGTGTCTCCAGGTCTCGTCCACGTATAAAGCCGTCGTTTGTGGTGTTTGAACCAAGTATTGGCAAGGACTAAATTATGATCAGTGTAGAATTCAACCAGTCGACTTTCTCTTTCGTTCCTTTGTCCCAATCCGAATTCTCCTACCACTGCATTTCACTCTCCCATCACAATTAGATTCTCATCACCTTTTAAATATTGTATTGAATCTTCTCTCTCTTCATATATTCTTTCGATTTCCTCGCCATCCGCTGAGCTAGTAGGCATATAGACCTGCAATATTGCGGTGGGCAATGGTTTGGTGTCTATCTTGACGGCAATAATTCTTTCACTATGCTGGTCGTAGTAGCTTATCCACTGCCCTATTTTCTTATTCATTATTAAACCAACTCCTGCATTTCCTCTGTTTGATTTTGTGTTGATAATTCGGTAGTCGCCTAACCAAAAATCTTGTTCTTCCTGCCAACGTACTTCACTTATACCAACTACATCTAACTTTAGTCTATCCATCCCCCTTTCCAGATTCTCTAATCTACCACAACGATTCAAACTTCTCACATTCCACGCTCCGACTCGCAGAATGTCAGTATCCATCTTCCTGATGATCGCCCCCTCTCGTGTAGTCCCCACCCGGAGATCCAAACGGGGGACTAGTTTACCTCCGGAATATTTTACCCGGGAGGAAGCCATCATCAGTACATCATTCATACACAGAGTGTTGCATGTCCTCGGGAGTTAGTTGCGGCTGTAGTTTCCCGTTGCTTTCAGCCATGTAGCAGTATCAACACAGCTAAGCCATGTTGAGTATTATTACTAGGCCATATCAGTCAATCATCCAGACTGTCGCCCTTGCAACTTCCGAAAGGCTGCTACCCCCCTTTCGATGAACCATTCGTTAGTCTGGTCTCTCAACAGATACCCATCCGATATGGTTGCACCTGCGGCTCGGCTATCTGCTTCACTAGAACACGCAAGCCTCCCCACCGCGGCGAGGTCACATGGTTCGCAGGGGAGGGAAACCCTGTATATTTATGATTTTTTTAAGAAAAATTTCTTCTTTTATGGATTGTTGGACTTTCGTCCATTACTACGGGTATATAGCCTACGTTCTTTAATTACAATAAATTCTATTCTATTTTATTCTCTTCGTTTCGACACTTCTACACGTACTGAGTAGACATTGTGAACATTTTATATGTTGGGATATTAATATGCTTAGAACCCCAACCTGTGTAGACCTACACAATGTTATCTGTAGAGTGGATCCATTTGGTAAAAAAACGAATCGTTTAATTCGCCTGTGCATGTACTACTGAAGTTAAAAACAGTAAAATACAACTATTTTGTATATAAGCTATCTTCACAATATTATAGAAATATAAAGGTCCGAATCCTCGGTTGAATAGTCAGCGTAGTAGCCTTCAGTTCTAACCAAAAGAACCACAGAAACACCCAACAATGAATAAATACTACCTGATAGGTTTGGCGATAGAATGGGAATGGTGACTCCAGAAATCTGTAAGAGTTCCAGGAAGAGTAGTAAGAACAAGAAACTGTCACTCTCGATATTTCCAACCACAAGATTATCAGTCAAACCATTGTAAGGTTCGACGATTATGATAACACGAGAAATTTACGCACAGTTTAATTTATGATATTGTTCGAAATATGATATGAGAGTATATTTATGTTGTTTTTATGGTACTATTAAAACTTATTGTAAAATATATCCCCATACTGTCATTCTCGTACTATGTGATGCTACAGTATTGTAAATTTTTCTTTTGTCGTAACAAATTTATACAGCTGATTAATCCTGATCAATCCTTGTTTATTCTATGACAGAGTTTTGATTCAATTAATCTGAAGATTCCAGTATGTGGTTATGTTTATACACAAATACATCCATCGATATAGCGTTACATAATAACATCACATGGAGAGCGAGAAACAATAAAGTATTTCAGAGCGTGTGTGGCTCACTTTTTCCTCACTCTCATATTTCACGGAGGGAGGGAATGAGAGGAGGAGGGTGATGGCAAGACACCGAGACGGAGTTATGGTGCGAATAACGGTAACATTTGTTTTTCTGCTTGCAACAAGCAGAGAGACCATCGTACTTCGCCCTACGTAACAAGTGTTCTCTTGCAATGGTTCGGTACGTCAGCGGATGCCATATATTAACTCTATTCTACATTTATTTCTGAGCTTGACTCATTAGATTGCGCCACAAGACTTTTCGTTTTGTCATAGTTCCACTTTGGGCATGGACAATGCAGCGGTCTCGTAATAATTTGTGGGCTCTAGAGTGATATAGTCCGCCTACATTGGTGACAGTCTGTGCACAAGTCCTGCGTCAGTGGCAAAGGAATATTTGAATAATGGCAATTCCTATTCCCTAATCCCTTTTTATTATTCAGTTCGGTAGTTTAGGATGTTGTGTTCAATATCTCCATGTTCATAATGCGTACAACGTCTCCTGATAACTTACCAGTGGTGTTTTTCTGGTACGTGAAAAAGTTTACCATATTCGTAATATCCTTTGAACGCAGGCTATGGCCGATCATTTCAGTGTGTTGGAAATTAATATGATTATTTATCTAACGGTTCAGAAGACCTATCCCGTGCCAAGGTGAGTGGCTCAGGTTGAGGTGCTAGACTGCCGACTCCGACTTGGTAGGTTCGATCCTGCCTCAGTCCGGTGGTATTTGAAGTTGTTCATATACTTCAGCCTCGTGTCGGTACATTTACAGGAACGTGAAAGAACTCCTGTGGGACTAAATTCCGGCACCTCGGCGTCTTCTAAAACTGTCAATAGTAGTTAGTGGGACGTGAAAGAACATTATTACCTGGGTCGTTCAAAAATGATTGGCACTACAGTTTTTTCTTATTTACTATTACATTTACTGCACAAACGAATACCGATTGTATCACATGTATTTCCCGCCAATGTATATGAACTTTTGCCTTCGTTCTGGCAGCTTCCACATTAGGGTAGCAAATCATTCTTTCGAGGTGCCCTAGCGCCACTGGTGGACAAATGCATGAATTTCTTCATTGGTGGTGAATTTCTTATCCCGCATGACCTCTTTCATTGCGCCGAACAGGGCATAATCGCTAGAAGCTAGATCGGGCAAATACGGAGTGTGTGGCAGCACACATCTTCTGCATCTTCAAATCCTCATGCATGATGGTATGGAGGGTTCCCCGTGATAGAACTCTTGCCTTCTCTACTTCATCAAACGTGATTCGCCCGTGCCCCATTATGAAGACATCAGAGCATCGTTTGGTTTGCGTGCAGTTGCTGGACGTCCAGTGCTTTTGCGTTTTTCAGTAGAGTGCCTGCCATCTCTGAACTTTGATACCCAACGAAACACGGATCTCCGGCTTCGTGCTGTCTCACGACATATGGCTAATAACCTCTTGCGGATGTATGAAGCAGTCACTCCTTCCCTCCAGAGAAACCACACTATCCATCGTTGGCCATGTTTGTCTGCTTCCATGTTGTCTTATCGATATCCAACAGCGTACCCCCAAGCCGGAACACGGCCGTGGCCTTAATTAAGGCACAGCCCCAGCATTTACCTGGTGTGAAAATGGGAAACCGCTGAAAACCACCTTCAGGGCTGCCGACAGGGGAATTATAACCCACTATCTCCCGGATGCAAGCTCACAGACACGCGCCCATAACCGCACGACCAACTCGCCCGGTGGTAAATGGACTAAACAATCTTCTTCACTCTCTGAAAATTAATTTTGAGGAGAACTTGTTCCAGGAAGGAACTGTTCGCCAGATACCTGTGACATGACTGCAGGAGCTAACGCTGAGATTGTAAAATCCTCATCCCCTGAATCACCTTTACAAGACACTATATCTGAAGTCAAAGATTCACTGATCTGCTAGATCGGAAACTCTTCTTTCTACGAATATATTTCGTCCGTGAAATTTTCAGTATTTATTCCCACAAAAATATGAGCATCATTCATTTGAGAAAAGTCATCAAAGAATAGCCTACTTACCATGGGGTTTCATTATTAAACCATCGCTATAACAAACAAATGTAACACAGGCTGTCATTCAACGAAATCCTGTGAATTATAGAAGTAAGTTTTCTATCAAATGAAGTGTGTACATGCAGAAAATATACCAGCCCATTCTAATTCAGATAAAATACTTCAAATAAATGTGTTAACGTCTTCCAAATTACACATTCAACAGCACTTCACATGTGTTTTTCACGGTGATGATGCTAAAACTTGAACGAATAATCTAAACGGCCGCTAGATAGCACCATAAGTCAGGATACGAGCCTGTTTTCTTATGGCACCCACAGGATAACATGAGCATAGAGTCAAATATATGGTTATACCATGACATTACTGTTAAGCAAAGGGTTAGAAGGTGAAATCCGCCAAGAAAACAGGTAAAAATCACGCAAATTACTTTAAAATTGGAAAAATTATGTAATGAAAGGTCGAAAGTGTATCAATATTGTACCGTATCCTGTCTTAAATTCAGCCTAGCTCAAGGTAGAAGAGTATGGTAGTCCGGATGGAGCAATAAAATCTCTACTTACTAAAGTATACTAAAAGTATATGGACAAGAAATACGTACATATAGTGAACGATAACACAGATTATCGGATATGATAGATTTACTTAACTAAAATCATGAATTAAGATCATAGTAAGTAACGAACATCAAACAAAGCGAAGAACCGACCATTAATTTGGCCAAAGAAAGTGACACGCACATTACATGAATTGACTTATTTAACTAACGTTTATAAATTATAAAACGGGTAACGTACCCGAGAAAATATGATATCACGTTGGAATATGCATGGGTTAAGTTACTTCATTATATTGACTGCCTCGTTAAGTACCTAGTTCTTTGCCCGAAGGCTTCATCTAAAACCGTTCATGAGATGCGAAAATAATATCCTATACACTAGCAATTGGCCTAATTTACATATATACATTCCGATCACTCGGACACAAATATATATATATATAAAACACTTATTCAGGACTTCGTCTCAAATACCCACCCAAAGCAACACAGATTCTAATCATATCGGTCCGTACCAATGAGCAAAGGATAAGGACATAACCTCGCTTCCCCAAAATTAGCCATCGGGCCAAGGTCTCCCCGTTAATCAAAAAAGGACATCATCACAACACAGAAATAAATACACTGGCCACAACAGAAAACAACACAAGATAAATATAATTTACCTCTGCAAGTTAAAACACACACAGTATATGCACTGATGTTGATAGAGGCGCTGGGACTCGATCCCCACACATCCAGGCTTCGAAGATTGCATGTCTCACATAGACACAACATTTCAGGATGGCTCGTCGCGAAAAGGACATCAGCTGGTTAGCAATAAATATTTAAATAATTGGGGTTTGTGGTTGGCATTTCATGGAAATAACTGTATTCATTGTAAAGACTTTCACTCACTAAACTGGGCCCTCAGTCTACAGCTGACTTGGGGATTTCTCCATACCTGGGAAACAATTATATCGTCGGGGCTTGACGCAACTTGTTGGTGCTCATAATGGCACGAGATTCTTACTGACAAATACAGTATAGCTCACAGCCCACACATTTTTTCGCATAAAAACAGGCTCGCTTATCAATACATATATATCATGGCTCCAAATAAAGCACCATGGCTTTCATAGCCTTTCTCTTATCATTTCAGCACCGTAAACATCTCACGGCAATTCTAGCCTCACATATAAAGGACCCTTGGTTCGCTTACCGCTACATTCACGAACTTGCCTGCCACCATATTTGGAGACCCTGTTCTATATTCGACGTTGAAAGCTCTCCGGTTACATCTCCTTGCAGCTGAAACTTCATGTGTCATGCATAGAAACATCCTGACCATATACTGTTTCTAGTCTAATTCGTTTAATATCGCGACGCTGATAGCGCGCTGTCTATTAGGTATTATGAATAATCTGCCCAACAACTCTATCAAAATCAACGCACACAGGAATAATATAGTAATAACTAATTCACACACCTATATCTAACCCATTCTTACCCTTGTTCCCACCTAATTTATAAATAACACTTATCTCGAGGCCTGAACATGTATGCACCCCTGAACGTATTTAAGTTTACTTAAACTGAGCAAAATCAAATGCTACACTGGCTTACATTTTACGGTTAATTAACTTGTTTAAGAGTGGCCTAAACGAGTGCATAAAATATTACTTCACATGCTTATAGAATAAAAGGCCTTAACTTAGCAGCCGTCTCTCCATCAGCGACGGATCACATGACCGCTATGTCACGCGTGCCTAGCTCATGATGACGGCACACAGCATACGGATAGAGGTCCTCTTCTCGACTCCTGAATACATCATGGTTGTCGTTCGCTTCATCCTGGTCGTGTCTGGAATTGTGGAGTCGGTTCAGAACATCTACTTCACCGCTTAGCGTGATCGTACACACGACTACAACCTTAGTTCTGGGCTACTATTCACTATAGCCTCCGCGCAGGGATGATTCCCGTCTGAGCGGGAGTAATTACGGGAACCAGCCCGGTTGTAATCAGTCCTTGACAGCGATTATATCTTACACGACTGGCAGACGTTATTACCACGATCCGCGTACGCGCTATAAATATTTATAATACTTCATATCGTCACTAGCTCTTTTGAGCTAACTGACGGTGATTGCACATTGGTCTGACAAGAGTTTCAAAAACAAGTACGTCGAATATGCTTGCGAATTACGCCACGCCGCACTTAGCGTTTCAAAACAGCGGGTTAATAATACCATGAGACATTGAGTGTACAACTGACTGAGATACAAGTGAGCAATAAAGTGAGCGAAATACATGTGTGGTACACGTGAGTCTTCGAATAAGAATCAACTGGGAGTGCATTCTTCCTTGCGGCAGCCTTTGTTGCCTTAACACTTTGAAGACGATGTCACCCTATGTGGGGTGACGGACCCTCATACAAAATATAGTATGTCATCCCTCATGGGGTGACACGGCAATGTGTCCAGGCCTTTCAACTTTAGGCTGTCGCACGAAACTAGCGCTACCATTCGCTGTTGTATTGCATTGCTTGTTCACGTAAGGTGTTCATAGAGTGCAGCGCAGTGCCCATTCCTTTCTCAGCACGCTGGGCATTGAGCAACAAACAGTGGAATTTCTCTGACATTTGTCACCCCATATGGGGTGACATACGCAACCATCAGAATTCAATTATTAATGGCAAGGAAAATAATGTGGATTGGAGTCTATTATTTCTTTTTTCTTACATACTGGTTGAGATTTAGCACTCAGATGAAATTGTAAACCGGGGCTACGTGTGAATAAAAAGAATGTTTCTGCAAATCTGGGAATGTTCCCCAGTAATTGTCACTGGCTGATGATTTGGTTGAATCATTGCCCGATGCAGCACCGGAATCTTTGCTAGTGTCCTCACTACACAAACTGTTGTTGAATTCTGACTTGGAAAAGGTGGCATCACATTGCAAATCCTAAATGTCAACATCTCTTGATTCAACACTCGAGCCCTTTTCAGGTTGTTCTTCTATCTCTCTATCGGTAATCATGGCTTACTCAACACAGAAACACATAACATGAATTAATTTCTTGTCACAAAACTGTAAATTACAAGGAACTCGTTGAAAGGCGCGTAAATCAACAGCTCACAGTACAGAGCACAGTGTTCCACAACAACAAAGGTAAAAAGGCCGCCACCCCTACGTCACCCCTGTAGGGGTGACATGCGCTTTCTCTGTTGCATAGTCAACCTAACAACCATATGTCACCCCAATGGGGGGACACAAAAATAGTAACTTTGAACATAAAATATGTCTTTGATTATCATCTACGAATGAAATTGCGAACATCCGTAACCCACAATAACCTGAAAAATGTATACGGCATTTCAGCAGTTTACCGCAGAAAAAGCAAATGTACACGTCGACGCTAAAGTGTTAAGAGAACGCTGGCCTCGAGGTAAACCCCCCGTCTAACAAACCGTTCTCCTTTGTAACAGCCCTACAGATGTCAACGGCCGGTACAGTAAATACGCACCTCTCAAAATTCAGCACATGTAAATAATATTATCGTCTCCTGGCTCTCGATAATTCTGATCTTAACTATGTGTGGTGTCAGATCTGTGGAATTTAGCATAGTGGAGGATTTATTGATTTAAATTCAGATGATTCCAGAGAAGTTTTTCAACCTGTGAGAATTGTTCTGTAGATCCCCTCATTTAAATCTCACCTCCTCCAGGTTGCTGCGCTTGGACTTGGTGGTATAGTAGGGGTCTAAATGAATGAAATCACGGTTTTCGGCTCATTTCCAACTCGAGGAATTCGTTCTTTCCGGAGCAATACGGGGTTCGCGTGGCCTATGACACGGTCATCCAGCGTTCCTTCCTTCACTCCCCGTGACTATATGGCGCGCTAAATACAATTATGCCACAGTGTTATTATAAATAAAATGAATCATATTATGATATGATTCAATACCTCTTTCCGTATTAGAAAAATCTACAAGCAATTTACAGCTATTTGTGTGGGTTTTTTTGTTACGTAAATTACTTAAAAGCATTTCTTCGTAGAGCCCAGAGTATTTTTCCATACAAATTTTTTACGTGTTATTATTATTATTATTATTATTATTATTATTATTATTATTATTATTATTATTATTATTATTATTATTAAGTTATACTATAAATGAGTGTAATGAGCCCTTACGACTTCGTTCGCTAATAGGCACAGGTAAAATAAACAAAACTGATAGTGAATATGACCAGGGCCCTCATGGCTTTTTGTTCTTATTGGCAAGGAATTCCCCACAATCTTATTTACTAACATGAGCTTTGTCATATAACTCGTTGTTGTCTTAGTTTAACTTTGTATATCGTGAGATGCGCTTCATTCTGTTTTTTTTTTTTTTTTTTTTTTTTTTTTACGGAAGAATGAGATCCATAAACTTCCAATTTTTTACTCACAAACGCCTGAATGCAAGGAAGTGAGATTTCGATCTGAACAAGGCGTCAGTTTTTGTATACAGTTCCAGACTGTTCGTAGAATTTTCAACTTGGGGTTCCTATGCAGCTGTCGGAGCTATTCGTAATTCACGGCAACACGAGTTACTAAGCATATCCATCTAAAATTGGCAAGAAAGCCCGAAATATATTCAAAGTACTTTTGTTCTAATGCTTACCCAAAACTAATTCATTATTCACTTTCACTACGTTGACCAATCAACGAATGAGACGGATTGTTGAATTTCTCACCATATTTATAAATTCAGGGTTATGTATTTGTAGTTGACCAAGTGTATGTCGTATAGTATCCATAAGTCCATCAATTCAGAATCTATCAGGGATATGATAGCTGAGCGGCATCGTCCATTATATCTCGGCGAAGAGGCCGAGGTTCGAATCATCATTAATCCATATGAGATGTATTAAAATTAAACTCAGCAGTGTGTATACGGCTGGAGTTTATGTGGCTATGCTCATGAGATCATAGTCTTGTTAAACTAAAGCTTACTTTTCCGTTATCTATTGAATTGTCCGTAAAGTGCTGAGTATATTTGATCACTGCACGTTTCAGATCACTTTCAGCTGAAACTACGTGTGATCGTACAGGATTTAAATTAAATTTGGAAGTGACACGATTCTATAAAACGAGGGAAAACAATAACAACATATAAATGCATATGTAAAATTTACGAAGAAAGTTTTCATAATAGCAGTCTGAAGACAGCTTGATATTTTAAAATGTGATGATCATAGCTTAAAATGTTGGAATGAATTCAGTAGGTTTTCTTTTATAACTTGCTTTACGTCTCACCGACACAGATAGGTACAATGGCGACGGTGGGCTAGCGGTATGATGGGAGTGACGTGGCCTTAATTAATGTTCAGCCCCAGCATTTACCTGGTACGGAAGTGGGAAACCACGAAAAACCGAATTCAGCGCTGCTGCCAGTGGGACTCCAGCTTACTATCACCCGCATGTAAGCTGACAGCTACGTGACCCAAAACCACGCAGCCGCCCCATCGGTAAATTCAGTAGTTGACTGTGACCTTATATTCTATACATATATATCTTCGTTGCGCCTGAGAAAACCGCTATATGATATTTTTCTACAAACAGTGACCCGCAGCATATATATTATGGAGAGCGAGAAATCCTTGATAACAGTCGTACGTACAATATTGAACCTTAGGTGACAGAATCTTACGGGCCAAATTTCTAAGGTAAAATACATAACAGCGATTTTCGCAGGCCCAACAACGATATCTCACAGCATCTCATAATTAGAGATGGCCGTAGTAGAAACTAAAGGTTAACCAACTTGGAAAGGCGGAGTTTTTTAGTAAGCAATAATTTCGTCCTGAATAATCTTTGGTCGTCGAGAAATCACTCAAAAATATGATTTCCGTCATATCGTGTAGCATTTCCTACGTATGAATAGTGAGTTAATGGTGCATTCGGAGGGAAATAAATGCAATTCAAACGTAATATTATCTGCAGTAATGTAGATCTCCAGAATACATCTAGAGAGAATGTCGAGCTAAAGTTGTATTTATTTTGACTACTTAGTGAATAACTACAAAGCTTTATTCACGGAAATATACTGTCTAATTACTCAATTTACACTCTTTGGACTACAGTCTTGTCACTATGAAAGACCCTAATAGGTTGGAATACCTAGAACTAAGGCTTCACTCAAAACATTAGGTTATACACAGAATGCTGATGGTGACTGTGGTATAATTGAAGATCATGGGCATCTATTTCATTGCCCAAACTTCTGTGTGTAAACCCAACTTGAACACTCCATTACAGTCAGTAATAAAACTATTGTGACTGCTTCATAGCGAACCGCTTTCATCATCTGCTATAAACACAGAGAGATATCAAAATGTTCAGCTGTTATTTCTCTTTGTGTCCACAACTCACTGTCAATTCACACAAATCTTAACAAAGTATGAAAGATATACGCTTTCAAACCGGACAAGTGATGTACAGAGAGTGAAGGGCCAAGTACACGATCTGCCGACGAAGTGGAATCTCCGGAGTATGCTACGTGGGAGTCATAGTAGACATGGATATAACAAACAGATTAGAGTAGATATAAGATGTAGTAGTTACGTACAAATGAGAAGGATTGCACAGGATAGGGGTCATTGAGAGCTGCATCAAACCAGTCTATGGTTGGATCACCCGAACAACAACAACAACAACAACATAGTTGTACAACCACTTGAGAACCACAGTACCGAACACTGGGCTACAACCATAAGAGCAGAACAGTCTTTACAGCAACAAAATGGGAAAGTGGTGATGGATTAGAAAATAAAATAATGAGACAAACAGACTTTATATTCAAACTGCTCTAATTTTGAGAAGAGTTAGTAATGCTATCTAATGCCGTATATCAATGTCCTGAGGTGGGCGTCCATGAGTGTCGTAAATGCTGTCTCTATATGGAATAGAGCAGACATCGTGGTCATCCAAACAAACGCTGTGAAGCTAGCAAAATCAAGGATACGAACATTGTACAGTTTTGCCTTGTAAATGCATCTACTCTATATAAATAAAGTTCAAGGGGGTCCGCTGTCTGTCATTTCTTTTTTTTTTTGTCTATTTTTCAGATATTTATCCGGTTTATGTCAACTCTAGAACGCATCAGTGGTTTTAACCTTCCTGTCTGTTTGTATGTTCCATCATCGCGGAAAAACAGCTGAATAAATATCGACTAAACTTCATATGTAGTGTATAATTATCCAGGGAAAGGTTTAGTTATGCATATGATTTTAAATTCACTTATAATTTTAAGGAAAACAAAAACAGTTTTCTTCCTTTTTCTCTTATACTATTGATTTTATGTAAAATATCTGTACTATATGTGAAACTTCCCTTCATTTTAAACAGCTTTTGTTATGTACATAATTTTGCTTACTCTTCAAATGACGGATAATATTACGATTTTCTGCGGATTTCAGGCTCCGCATTGAGTGACCGAGTGACCGACAACGAACCTTTCGGTTGCCATGGTAACGTCTCTGCCTTCTTGCCAGCACGGAAGTAACGTATTGCCATTTTCGTCATGATTCCTGTCAACTCGTGGTTACCTCTTGGGTAGCAAGCAAGAGAGACATCAAGTGGCCGTTCTGCGGGATATTGGCGGAATGCTGTTGGAGGTTAAAATCGTCCTCTAATAGCGCTAAGGGGCGTTATTATTAACATTTGACCAGTACCACGGAGGGTAGTCGATTATAACACACAGTTAGGTGTTTTCTGGCATTTGCTATAACTTTTACTGTATTTCTCTTCCACTTCTGTTTCCCGCTTTAATTTTTTGCCTCTGCCTTGTCTTTTTAGTTTTATGTAATAACACCGTTCACCCAAGAATTTCTCCTCTGTTACTGCCTTCTTATATCTTCACAATTTGGTGAGAAACATTCCATTTTCCGTTACATCCGCTTGTTATTTACATATTTGTCCTATCCGGCTGTCCTCAGTTATAATTCTATTTTCTAATCATTTAAACTTTCTTATCTCTATTACTTTCTTCCTTAATTATTCTGTATGTATACGAATGCTAATCCAGAAACCTGGACACTCTTCCCTTTGACGAAACATTATAATCTGTTCAAATGCATAACTTTTGGCCTCGGAAAATATCGGAATATCAAAGCAATCTTGATGACGGTGCAGGCCTTCGTTCCGGGGTAATTGGTGGCTAAACGGCAAGTTGTATCACAAAACAGATAGCACAATCGGAGTTTAATTTGGAGAGATATACAACTTTGGTCCTATGTCTTTTTGTAGTGTCTCTATTCTTGATGCGTGAAATAGATTCTCGATTTTAAGTTAATTTTCACTCTTTGCACGTATAAATTGTCCTTTGACACACTTATAGTAAGGATAGAATGATCAAATTTTGCACGCACCTTAACACGACCAGTGGCCAAATGTTAGCCAAAATTTACGATTGCATCTGTCACATGAGTATCTGAAAAGTAAAGTAATATGTGTAATCTGTAACCAAATATCATACTATTCAAGGATTCTAACTCAACCTCACCATTTCATATGGGAGATACGAGAAAATGTCATACGAACAACAACGCAGAGCACTAAAAGGGGCGTCTGATGGTATCCGTTTCTCTATTTGTAGAACCGTTCCAAAACAGTAAATCTCGAAATAAAGGTCTGCACTTATAATCGTGTCCATGCTTATTTATATACATAAAGTTGCAGGGGATCCGCTGTCCGTAATTTCGTTTGTTTAGCCAATTTTTCAGATATATATCCGTTTTAGTTCAACTCTAGACCGTATCAGTGGATTTTACCTTCGTGTCTGACGGTTTGTTCCACCATCAAGGTGAAACGGCTGGACATATCTCGACAAAACTCTTCCTGGGAAGTTTTTATATGCATATGATTTAAAAATCACTGAATAGACTGGGGTTTATAGGCAAAGCACAACAGTGTTCTTCCATTTTCTCTTATACTATTGATTTTCTGTAAAATTCTTGGACTCTGTGTGAAACTTCCCTTCATTATAAACAACTTTTGTTAAGTGCATAATTTCGCTTACTTTTCAAATGACGGAGAAAATTACTATTTTCTAAGGGTTTCATGCTCTACATTGAGTGACCGACAGACTAACAACGAACCTACCGGTTACCACGGGAACGTCTCCGGCTTCTTGCCAGCAGGGAAATAACGTTCAGTATTGCCATTTTCGTCATCATTCCTGTAAACTCGTGGTTATTCCTTGCGTAGGAAACAAGGGAGACTTCGTGAGGCCGTTCTGTTGGATATTGCCGGAATACCGTTCGAGGTTACAATCGTCCTCCTATAGCGCTAAGGGGCGTTGTTAATATTTGACCATACCGCGGAGTGTAGCCCATTATTCACATCGTAATATTTTCAGTCATTTGCTATAATTTTTACTGTATTTCTCTTCTACGTCGTTTCCCGCTTCATGCTTCCGTCTTGCCTTTTTAGGCTTAAGCAATAACACCGCAAGTAATCATCGTATTTGTTTATCTAAGAATCCCTGCGCTTAAATTTCTCCTCTGTTACCGCCTTCCCAGGTCATCACAATTTAGTGAAGGACATTTCATTTTCCAATACATCCACTTGGTATTTACATATTTGTTCTATCCGTCTATTCTCACTTATAATCCTATTTTCTATTAATTTTAAACTTCTTATCTCTCTTACTTTCTCCCTTCATGTCTCAGTATGTATGCGAGTACTAATCCCAAAAGTTGGACACTTTACTTTAATGAAAAATTCTAAGCTGTTCAGTTTTGGACCCGAAAAATATTGAAACATGGATGAAATTTTAATGAGGATACAGACATTAGTTTCGGAGTAATTGATAGCTAAAGGGTAATTCGTCTCACAAAACATATAACACAATCGCTGTTCAATTTGGATAGACCTACTCCTTTGTTCCTATGACTTATTGTAGTGTCTCGATTCTTGATATGTTAGATAGTGCTGCATTTCTCGATTATAATCAAATCTCCCCAACTCGATTATGACTGGCATTACGAAAAGGGGCCTGTATTTGTAATGAAAGCTCTCTATCTCTACCGTGAATGGCAGTATCCAAATGAGTATGCCGTTATAGTAGAAACTCGACAAGTACATTGCTACTGTCAGTAGAAAATTAGCCTTATATTAACTTCAAAATATTCCTAACGCCGCCATAGGTCGGAAACAACGTATGGCGTCCTCCCTGTTTTGTTTCGCGGGTAGTGCTATAAGACATGCCATTTGGTATAACCTTACTCACTGCCTGTACAGCAATTTGCGGAGAAATTCGTAACAAGGTAGAATACCGTGGCGAAGCACGCGTACATTTGCTAGTGGAAAATAACAACCTTAGCGGGAACCCCACATCTAAGCCAAAAATATTCAGATGGAGAAGGAGAGTATAAATCAGATTCTTCCGTGTGGAATTGAATGTCAAACTTCAAATAATGGAAACTCTGTGACAGCGAACTATCGCTGATCACTATGCGCTGCCGTAATAGCCTATGCTACTTCCATGTGTGGTACAGGGGCATTTATGCTGTTAGCAGACATCCGACTATCTGGAGATAAGAAATACCTCAAAGGGATTTTGAAGGCTGTTTTACATTGTGATCCGATTCATAACCAGGAAATGTTTTAGATGTTTTGGTGTGATTTTAGGAGAGGTCTGGTGAGAATGGCGAATGAGGAAAGAGTCTGTTAATACGTGTGTAGATACGGATTGTTTATTTTTTGACACCTGTTGTCACGCTACATCATGAGGCAGTAAAATTCCGTCCCTGTTAACCCATCTAAACAGCATAACATGAACCTTAGGACTATTTCCACCCATCTGAGTGCAATAATTGTGAGCAGGACTCGTGTAACGCAAGAAGCAGTAATGAATAAAATCCGCTGGACACTACCGGTCGCTATCATATTCCTTGGATGAAGGCTCGGCATCGGCATTTATTTTGGAACAGCATTAATGCCAGGCTGCCTCAGACCAACTGATAGAGGAAGTACATGGACTGACTGGAATAGCTTACCATTTGATTAGAAGGGGAGTATCAGCACATGATAAAAGCAAGGCCATAACAAATGAAATTCTCTCTCTATGCGGATGTACATATTTCAGCACACGAGGTACTAATACCACGAAGGAGTCTTTTTAAACAAATACTTCAATTCTAAACGAAAGCTCAGAAATAAAAGTAATAGTAATTTGGAGCACCCAACAACGTAGTAATCTGCATGATTACAACCGGAAGAAAAATTTTCATTGGGTTATGAGTGTGAGTGGAAAGTCTGGGGAGCCCTATCAGGCTTCGCAATGTGCAGTGTAAATGTGCAGAAATGGGGATCATACTACATTATGCACACGTGGAGAATCTGAGACAACAATCCTCAATGCACTTTAGCTCCTGTAACCTACAACCAGAAAGATTTAATACCTGTATAACGGGTGAGGCTCTGCAAGTAGCTCAGTATTTGGCCAGAACAGTGTACTTTAGTGTGTCACTCTTAGATATGTACTCTATCGGATACAGCCCAAAAGCGGGTGCCCGCAATGTTGATTTCATTAGGGAGATATTAACAGAACGAATTACAGTGTAAATGCTAGCGGACATAGCTCATCAGTGGATGCGCATAGTTCTGATTGGTTATTACTGGAAAACTACTGAGCTTTTTTATTTATTCTTTGGTTAAGACCTTTATTAACTGTACTGTTTGGAGGTCTGGAGTTCAAATCTAGACGCCTACATCGACCGTTGTCAGTGCCGTAATTCTATGCGGTTCCTCCAAAATTACAGTCAAATGCTTAGGTAGTACCTAATTTTGAGTACAAAAGCACAGATCCTATCCCTACACTCAGTAACAGCAGCACACACTTCCACACATACAATAACATAGGTTGCTTTGCAGTATCTGTTTGCGGTTACCCGTCAATCCGTGCTTCGCGATGACTATCGACAAGTCGCAGTGTCAGACTCTGAGATTTGGAGGAGGTGAGCTCAGTTCGAGCTGCTTCGCACACGGTTAAATGTACAGTCATGATCAGAAGGATTCCGGTTGGAATGGGAAAAAGGTAACGTTTGGGCGTACATTTTGACCAACCCTGAGGAAGGAGAAGAGACGAGGGTGGTCAACGCCATATGTGTTCGACTTCCATCAGATGTGTATTTGTGCTCTTACTGCTGCGTCACTTCCCTTCCCCTGCCTTTTTTATTATTATTTCTGAAACACCTACGTGTGTTTTGCACTCAGGCTGTGCATCCTGCTTATACAGTTAAGTAACTGTGATTTATTGTGAAGAAATGTGTACGACGTAATCCCATGCAAACATGTATGGCACCCTTGCGTCTCTGATGATCGTAAGTATTTAATGCCTGGTTATTTTTTACTTTGGTTGTTGTTGATATATAATAATAAGAATAACACACCCTTTCGGAAATAAACTCAGCCATTATTTAAAATTCAACCACAGCATATAAGAGAAAACAATGGCCATAATAATAAACGAAAGGAAAAAATAAAATAAAAGCCTAACCTACTTAGCACTTTTTCGCCTGTGAATAACTTCTGGACCTCTAATGCATTTGAGACATTTGAGGCATAACAATAGGACCTCGACTTATTCGAATACTAATCATGATGAGTCTCGCATGAATACGGACATAACAATTAATTCCAAACTGCCAAAACTTCGAAATTGCAAGCCGACATTGAAATGCTTCAGCAGTCGGCGACTGCAATATGTTTACACAGCTTGTACTCTACCATCTTATTACCATCTCTCTTCACAGTCTTTGCGCTAGAAAAAAGCGGTCTGGGGAGACGCGGACACAACCGACAGTATGAAAAGTGCATGAACACGTCATAAATCTGCAACGAACGGAAGGTTGAAGTAACACTCCCACCACCACCCAATGAATGGGGTATACATGTGTAACAGCTAACACTTCCTACATATCATCCGCCATGCCCTGCACATTAGATGTGACCACGGGACGCATTGTAGGTATGTGGGAAAGTCATCGCTGAAGCGATCGGTCACTCAGAAGACACAGTTCACTTTTGAATACGAAGATACCATATACAGGGCACGGAGGGCCTTAAAACTCGCAGAAAATCAGGGGAAACTAAGAAAAAAATTAGCGTGGAAGACACAGAAGCCAGAAATGAAAATCCTTTCCTATTAATAAAGTAATGAAGAAACATTCAGTTCCCGATTTCCCCCGATTAGTTTCGATTTTATAAAGATTTTTTAAACATGATATTTGTTCGTGGCGTCGACCTCTACAGATCTTTTGTCACTACTTTCACCATTTGTGAGGAACTTGCGTGTAAGTGGAATTTTTGAAGTGTAGAGTGCTGTATGTTGGGAAAGGAACGGGAATCGAACCCGGGACCGCCGGGTGACAGGCGGACGCGCTGCCCCCTACACCGCGGGGCCGAAGTTTTATAAAGTTACTAATATGTTCGTGTGCATGAAGCGTTCATTTTATTCATTTACTTTTTATAAAAAAAGCACTCCTTTGTTTCTTTAAGAGAGTTTATTATGATATGACAATATATTTTCTTTATCAAAACTCACCTATCATTATTCTTTATTATTTTTGGATTGTGAAGAATATTCTCAATTTACAAGTCTTTGTAAATGTAATCATTATATCTGTCTCTTACTTTTATCCGTGATTTTATCCCATTTCGCACAATTTTACTAAGATAAATCACGGTATGATATTCCAGTAAAAGAATATGGCTTAGGATGAAACACAAATCACCTTACTAAGTCCTGAGTGGAGGTTATCTCCTTTAAGATTTCATGCGTCTAAATTTGATATCCGTGCATGTTTTACTGCAGAATGTATTAATTCTTTTTTCACAGTGCATGAGAAAAATTATTAAATAATTTTAATTTTAATGAGTGTTATTCTTTCTTACAAGGTTGAGTATGATGCCATTTCTTAAAGTCGTGGTCGAGACTGCTAACATTTCAGCCAACCTTCGCACACAAGAATTACGAAGAAAGGTACATTTGATCCTCAACAACATGACATACGACAGTACGTTTGTTATCTTTAAGAAGCTCGCGTGGAACCTCTCCTCATGCCCCTCTCTACCGCATCATCATAGTCGAGCCTGGGTGGGTGGGCAGGCGGGAAAGCTAAAACCTTCCCCTCTGCGCGTGTTTGTTTCGTGCTAGATCTCCCGTCGTTTTCTCTCTCCATCTTCCCTCGCTCTTCAGAAGTGTGTGTATGTTACGCTTCTACATGGAGCTGACCAATAACAGAGATTGTAAGCCGGTACTGGGTGGTTATGAGGACTGTACAGATTTCCTTGCCTGAGATTAATATTTTTGGCCACGACTTTTTTATGAAAGTCAGTGTACGTCGGGTACTCCCGTGTTACTAGAAGTAAATCACTCTTCATTATTTTGTGCTCGCGGTATCAGAGGACGAATGTGACGTACAAAGGAGCATTAGATTACTAGTTGTTTTTTTACGTCGCACCGACACAGATAGGTCTTACGGCGACGATGGGACAGGAAAGAGCTAGGAGTGGTAAGGAAGCGGCCGTGGCCTTAATTAAGGTACAGCCCCAGCAGTTGCCTGGTGTGAAAATGGGAAACCACGGAAAACCATTTTTAGGGCTGCCGACAGTGGGTTTCGAACCTACTATCTCCCGAAAACTGGGTACTGGCCGCACTTAAGCGACTGCAGCTATCGAGCTCGGTAGCATTAGATTAAAAGATTGAATTTAAGTATCTCTAATATTGTATTGGCCTCAAATGTAAGCGCCTAAAATTCAGTACGCCAGCAACTAAGAAGTTACCTGTCATTTGTATGCATCACTACATTGTTTCGGGCCATGAAGTGCAAAACTTAATGCTTGGAGTCCATGCTGCCTTTAGCCTCTACAGTGGGCAACACAAAACTAACTTTAAAAAAAATGAATATTCCGCTTCCTGTAACCGTGCCTTCATTCTGATAAACCAGGCAAACTGGATGGGTATAGCGAGTTACTACATAAAAATTCCGAATTTAGATCTATTTTAAGAATCCTAAAATAACATTTATTACGGACAGTTTGAAGACATATCTCATTTTAATTCGCATAAAGAATCGGTGTTATTTATACCACTGAAGATTTACCTTCATTTATAAAACTCACTCTACATTCAAGACGAATAGTGTATGGAAATATACGTCACGATCTTTTGTTCATTATTTCCAGTCTGCATATTTTTATTTCCAGTAACTCTCGGCTTCTCAAAGCTTTAATATCCACGTTGTGAAGATATTACTGGGACGTGCTCTCATCTACAGCAAATACGGCATTGCATAGGGAAAGTTGTAAAAAGAAAATAATATGCAAATAGAACTAGAAGTACTTAAAAAGGACGAATATGAGATCAGATTTAAAGAACTGTTTACAGGATTCTCCACTCAGCAGACACTGAGGCTACTAAGCTCGTAGCTCATTCATACTTCTCATTTGACGCTGTACTCTGAGATACGAAGTGGGCTGTTAATCCTCTCAAAACACAGATGTTTGGAAGATATATTCGGAGAAAAATGCTCTAAATCTGGAATAACATCATGTTTAACATATATTCATGCGTAAAAGTAAAACTGCATGTCAAATGCTAAAATAAGTCGCATGTTCATCTCCCGTAGATGTTCAGTCAAGTAGCAATGGACAGACTGTACACAAACTGCCAATGAAATATTCCTTATAAGGCAAAGTAAAAAAAATCATGTTTACCGAATAAATCCTACGTGTCTACTAAATATAATGGTACAAAACTGAAAGAAGGAAACATACTCGAAATTTATATTTCTTTGCAGGATAATATTGCGGTATTTGGTAACATTAAAAACTTATAATTGTAAAAAGGGAATTAATCAAAGTTATTATAATGATTATTATTAATATTATTATTAATATTTTCATCTGACGCTGTACTCTGAGATATGAAGTGGGCTGTTAATCCTCTCAAAACGCAGATATTTGGAAGATATATTCGGAGAAAAATGCTCTAAATCAGGAATAACATCATGTTTAACATATATTCATGCGTAAGCATCTGCGTTTTGAGAGGATTAACAGCCCACTTCGTATCTCAGAGTACAGCGTCAGATGAAAATATTAATATTAATATTTGACAGGTGTCACGCCAAACTAACTACTTTATCGTTTTATTTTTGGAGTCGTCAAGTTGTAAGCTCTCAGTTACTTGACGCAAACTGCGTTGCCTCTGTCTGCATCACTGAAGATGGTTTTCCGTGGTTTTCCATTTTCACACCAGGTAAATGTTGGGTCTACACGTCAACTAAGGCCATGTTTGCTTCCTAAGGGCATGATGCTGATTTATTTTTCACTATACTGTGCCAAGATCGAACATACACCTGGGGCTCAGAAGGCCAGCGTTCTACCAAATGAGCCACTCACCTCAATGTAATTCTTAAGGACTGGGTTACTTAGAGGCAATGATATTCTGGAACAATTCATTATTTAAAAACAAATCCTCTTTAGATTATTATTGTCATTTTATGGACAGCAACATAATAATATGTAATTTTGACACCACACACTTAAATACATCTAGAATCAGAGTAAATAATGAATTAAGATTTACTTTTTTGATTAATATTTTAGACAATAGATGACCATTGCATGAAAAATGGAAGTATGCCATATTATAAGTTCATAACGGAGCTCTGAACGACTCTATCCCTCGTGTGTTTTATTCCTTAAGACCAAGTTAAGTACGGTAAGTATTCCTTTTTGCAACTAATAATGCAAAAGCAATTCCGTTTCTGACCGAACGTAAATCGGTTGTCCTCAACGGTTCCAGCAGGCCATGCATTCACTGAGTTCCAGTTTTATGGACAAAGTCATTGATCTAGTCCCTGTCAAAAGCAGATATACACACAGCAATTTAATATTCGTATGAAATTATTAACAATGACGTGACAAATAATTCTTTTTGCTAGTTGTTTTACGTCGCACCGACACAGATAGGTCTTATGGCGACGATGGGACAGGGAAGGGCTAGGAGTGGGAAGGAAGCGGCCGTAGCCTTAATTAAGGTACAGGGCCGATGACCTTAGATGTTAGGACCCTTTAAACAACAAGCATCAATTAAGGTACAGCCCCAGCATTTGCCTGGTATGAAAATGGGAAACCACGGAAAACCATTTTCAGGGCTGCCGACAGTGGGGTTCGAACCTACTACCTCCCGAATACTGGATACTGGCCGCACTTAAGCGATTACAGGTATCGAGCTCGGTGACGTGACAAACAATATTTTCTTTCCCAGTTGAGAGACTTAGGTACGTCTGTACAATTATAACCAGTAGGTAGCACTGCAGCTAAAGTCTAATTTATATTTAATTTACAGTCTATATTATTCGGACTGTATAATATGTACAAATTATATATAAAATTCTTGGAGGAAATCTACCTAGGATTCCGACCACAATATGTAGATGAACTGAACAAAACCTCCTACACCAATTTAGGGCTAGTGCATATTAAATTGCCATATTTAATTTTTATTACATGTAAAACAAATGATTTTATAATAGGTAACAAGTTTGTATTTCTGATGTACATAGATGTGAAAGAATACAATGTAGTCATCCGTCTTTCTGCTCTGACTGGAGGGGTGACGCCGTGATTTCCTTAACCACGTGGTACTGGGAACTGTTTATTTTTTTAATGCTACTTGTTGGGGGCGTCGACCTAGGAAGATCTTTTGCCCCTACTGGGAACTGTTACTGCTCGCATTCCTTCTTGCTAACGCTTGTTTTCTAGAAGGAGCAGGTAGCGAAACTGGCGCCTTATAAACATAAACATGCTCTGAACCTGGAATCGACCAATGAGCTACTTGGGACCTTTCTGTAACCAAGCCTCAGTGAATGTGTAGATCTTCCTAATGAGACCCAATCAATGAACTGCATTCCACTTGGGCCTAAAAACCCCTGGATGAGTGGGAGGTAAGGCGTCTATTATTCGTACCAACGGCTCTGAGGAGGATCGTTAGCCCCGTGCCCAGCGATTATTTTGCCCAGGAATTATCTTCGTAATCATTTCTGGTGTGAACTGAGTGAACCCAAGAGTCATATAACCTTTTTTCCCCTAAATTCTTGTCTTTTTGGAAGCGAAAGAAATCTACCCAATAGGACCGACCTGTGCCTTTACCAACACGGCTCGAAAGACGTTTAGTTGGATCGGAAGGCATCGGTACACCGTTCTTTTAAATATAAAGTATTTACCGAGGTCTACAGTTGCAGTGGCTTAAGTGCGGCCAGTATCCAGTATTCGGGAGATAGTGGGTTCGAGCCCCACTGTCAGCAGCCCTGAAGATGGTTTTCCGTGGTTTCCTATTTTCACACCAGGCAAATGCTGGGGCTGTACCTTAAATAAGGCCACGGCCGCTTCCTTCCAGCTTCTAGCCCCTTCCTCTCCCATCGTCACCGTAAGACATATCTGTGTCGGTGCGACGTAAAGCAACTCGTAAATATATATATATAAAGTATTTACAAACCAAGGATATTTCATTGGAAATGTTGCATTCAAAATAGACTGCTCAGATAACTCCCATCTCACGGGAAAAACGTTAAAGAACATTATCCACAACATATATAATAATAATTTCGTGTGGCTATCTCTAGGCGGGTGCAGCCCTTGTAAGGCAGACCCTCCGATGAGGGTGGGCGGCACCTGCCATGTGTTGGTAACTGCGTGTTATTGTCGTGGAGGATAGTGCTATGTGTAGTGTGTGAGTTGCAGGAATGTTGGGAACAGCACGAACACCCCCCCCCCCCGAGCCACTGGAATTAACCAATGAAGGTTAAATACCCCGACCCGGCCGGGAATCTAACCCGGGACCCTCTGAACCGAAAGCCAGTACGCTGACCATTCAGCCAACGAGTTTGACATTACCCACGACGAATGAGGTCTACATTGAAGTTCAAGTGGACTTACCTTTATAAGTAGCGGTGAAACACGCAACCAAGTGTGATGTCAAACTGTCGTTTTTGAAAACACTTGTCTGGCACGTCAACTGTATGAGAGTGAAACATGCACAATGTAACTGCTGGAAAGAAGGCAGATAGAGGCCTTCGAAACGTGCTAGTACAGAAAAATGCGTAAGTGAGATGGGTCGATCGGAACAAAAATGAAGCGATGTTAAACCGAGAACGATTTGGCGATATTTGATTATATGTAGTCACTTTCTGAGATATGCAGGACCTGTTCACTTAGGTTTGCAGGGACGTGTATGGGATAAAAATGGCTGAAGGGTATTAACAGATCAGTGGGACATACAGATTAGGAAGGGCGTATGATATGACAGACATGTAGCGATGAAGAGATTCACTCACAGTTGAGTGGTGTGGAGAACTACATCAAATCGGACCAATCGGACAACACCTTAACGATCACAGTATCTCCTGGGAAGGTTGACAGCGACATACATAGGTGTTTACTGAGGTAGTGGCGAAGAGATATACGTGATGACCTTCATGAGCATGAGAGATTAGCAGGTTCAATCTGGAAGGTCGAGTTGTCAGCAGTGGTGAGGTTAGTATGTAGGTTAATTGGAAGAATAGAGTAAGCTGAGGTGAATTGAAGATTCATCAGACCATTAAAAGGAATGATAACGTAGAAAAGGGAAGTCGTGGATGCAAAAGGAGAGATGTTCAACTGACAAAAGAGCATGTCGGAAACATGAGGATGATGCTTTGACACCCAGTACAAGAACTTTTGCGATTGCTGAATTAATAAAGTGAGATTTTTCATATATTTATTCAATTAATGTCTTCGTTCAAGCCTGTGAAAAAATAGTAAAGTAATGGATTGCATCATACGTAACCTCGGTAACATTTCATAGGCTAGGAACCCTCTCGTGAACGGTATTGTACACTTACTAAGTGTGAAGTCTCTCTAATAGCCTGCTTCAGCTGTAACACTTGTACTAGGATGTGCATGTGCAATGAACTACTCCCTATACGCAGCGCATCATTCTAAGACAGGCAGAGATATGAAGAAGATACATGAATAGGACTCTTAATATACGAGGCCAATTTGTTAGAATTCCAGAAAGCTTTATTTATTTAGCGTGTGACTCTTAGTGCCGGCATTATCCGAGCACATGTTAGGTGTAGGTCTTTCTATTTGACGCCCACAAGCGACCTATATGTCTGGGTGCGATATGATGCTAATGAGGAAGGGTGAGTGTGAAACCCGGTATTGGCACATAGCCTACTCCTGTTGAATAACAGCAAAGGTTCTTCACAAGCCTTAACTTCCCCATTCAACGGACGAATTCCCATTAACAGCGTCATATGAACACTACGGAAAGGTTTGGATTAATTTGTACAAAGACCACTTTGGATGCAATCTATTGCTAAGAAATTGTACACCTCCACGGCCCTTGCCCCGCCACCAGACGGGCTACTAGGGACCTTCACTAATCGGCAGATAAACATCAAATTGTAAAGAAATATGAAACACTGTGTGTTACAGGCACGTCTGTGTCAAGCAAACTGCGTACATTTTCGGGTCGGTTAGAGATATCATAATTCCGCACATTGTGGACACATATAAGAAGGTTGAAGGAGGAGTTACAATGTTATGAAAAGCAGACGCTATTTCATAATATATATAATAACTGACATTGAAAGATCCTAGTATCAGATAGTATTATATGGGAAAAATATTCAAGCCCTTGCTGATATTTTACTTAATTCGCAAGACATAAGGGGAAGCAACCCGTAGAGATTCGAATATTCGGCCTTGCTGATCACTTCATGATCGACCGAACCTAAACCGGTTATATGGTCTATTTTTCAGGGCACTAATAATAATGTTGCTGGTTTTACGTCACTCTAATTATTATATTTATGGTTTTAGGAGTGCCAAGTGTCGGAATTTTCTCCGACAGAGTTCGTTAAGGTGCCAACAATTGTACTGACACGACCCTGACGCATTTGAGCATCTTCAAATTCTATTGTAATAAGACGGGACTGAACCCACTATCTTGAGTAAGAAAACCAGAGCTCTAGCGCTTGAACTATTCAGCTCGGTTTGCAGCACTCACAGGACTTTTACGTTTGCAACATTTATATATTTGAATAAAGAACTGGAATCAGAGACAAGGCTATTTGAAGATTATATTATACTCAATAGAGTTACAGGATTCGTAGCGGCTGTAAAAAGACCTGGACAATAATGCGAGATGAACAGCAGAAAATGGTATGATGGTAAAAGGGATGAAACGTCAGGTTGTAAATTTTACCAGGAGAAAACGTTTTCTCACTTTTAATTACTCTGTTTATGGGGTGATAGTATCTCATGGGGATCACTGTAAATACCTAGATATTAGTATAAGGAATTATATTTATTGGGGTAATCAACTGAACGAGGTTGTAATGAAAGGTCACAGATCTCTTAATATGGCTAAGACGTATTTAAGGTTGGCATAAGGATGAAAAGGAGAGAGCGTGTAAGTCTCTGGTAAGATCCCATTTAGAGTATGGTTCCAGTGTACGGGACCCACGGAAGGACTAACTGATACGAGAACTTGAAAACATCCACAGGAAATCAGCATGATTTTGTTATTGGTGATAACCAGGGCTAGGATTTTTAGGTGCAAATTACAGATGAAAAAGGGAAAAGGTGCTCAAATAAGGTAACAAATGGACAAAAATATGCTGGTTTATTCAACTAATTCAACGATTTGTCTTTCCTTTATTCTATTTTATTTAATTACAAACAAGTACATCATATTATCACTCATCAAAAGATGGAAAAAAAAAAAAACATGAAGCTGTTGTACTTCAAGACATTAAGCAACTCTACATTTTTTAAAGTAAGTCTGTTTCTATTAGGAGATAGAATGTCTTTGCAGATGCTAAAGCTTCTTTCTACATCCACAGAAACCAGTGGAACAAACCTTGTATTCACTCGGAATGGCAACTCCACAGATGTGGCCAGTTCCTCAATGTCTGGTTTCTTTTGAAGACTAGACTCAAGTTTGTCTTTCGTCCTTAGAAAGTGATTATTTTGTCTAGTATCAGCTAGTATTATATGGGAAAAATATTCAAGCACTTGCTGATATTTTACTTAATTCGCAAGACATAAGGGGAAGCAACTCGTAGAGATTCGAATATTCGGCCTTGCTGATCACTTCATGATGTTTTTGTGTGTTGTTTGTTTGGTTGTTTTTATCTCTTGTAAACAGTAATCTGATATAGAATGTACTTATGCTGAACGATTAAATACTACATTTAAAAATGTTTCTCTTTGGCAAAGCCATCTAACTGCTCCCTCACGGAAGTAAAAATATCCCTTTTTGTTTTTACTTTTCCAGACCTTGTTCTTCTAATTGTTTAATAACTGCAGTCAGGTACTTTTAACTATGGACACAATATAGTTCTGTCCGCAAATTATGTATTTCCTCCGGTAATAGAAGTTTCTGTGCCTTGGAAATTGCACCTGCATCGGCTGGATCCAAAGAAAGCACAAACCAGGCGCGGCTCCATAATATGATCTGCCACCACAATGAAAGATATACAGTAATACATAACGATTAGCGATCCCATCCTTCATATTGATTGTTTATGTCGAGCCAAAGATCGATACCCATACAGCTGCTGGTGATCTGGGAACCCTGTTTAGAACTGTGAACGACAGAACCGACAGAACATTACGCGAGCACACTTAACTACAGCTTTCTTCCGATAGGTGGCTAAGGGTCGCCCATAAGGTTCTGTATGAACTACACGCCTTGCAGTACGTCTGACTTATTCCCGTGACCATAGAGTTAGTAAATAATACACCAGACAGCGCCACCGTCCGTGACAGAATCTCTGCAGCGAGCGAGCATGTTATAATCTCAGCTGTTTGGGAAAAGCTCCCTCCAGTGTACTCCTTAGTGTAAACAGAGAACTTATAAAACTGTGTGGATATTGATATGGTTTAGAATTCTTGTCAACATCCTCAGATACTACGGTACAGTTGTGATGCTTCTGTTCAGTAGAAAGAAAGCCCAAATAGCTTACATACAGGATAAATGCGTGATAAATGAGGATGTTTGTGATTAAGTAACACAAAATCAATTTACTGTCCATGTTAAGTCCATGTTAAGTCTTCAAACAACGTACCTTATGATTGGGGGTTTGTATATTTTTCTGTCTTTTGTGTAACTGACCGGGACTTCAGCAAAATTCTATCCAACGACCGAAAACATTCTCTCGTACGAAGCGAATGAGCGAGTTCTTAGGCCTACAAGTACATACAGTAATCATCACTATGTTTCTCCGTAATGGTAGTGAATTCTTCCGAGTTAGGTAGTCATGAAAATGAAAACAGAAACGCTACCATTAGATGAGGTTCCCCCTCCATTAAGAAAGCCGGCTGCCAAAGATGTATGCAGGTCTCGGAACCTTTGTAAATATGAATGAGTCGATAGGTCAACATTTTTTCATTAAGCGAAAGAGGGGCTTTATTTTTTGTAACTTTTTAATTGTTCTTTTTTTTTTTTTTTTTTTTGTACAAGTCAGTTATTTATATTGTCGATGTCCCTCTAAATCTGGTTCTTACAAATTGAGATGAACGTATACCTGTATTATTTCGCTACATTTTCGAGAACTTCACACTGATAGGACATGGAGTAAAGCGTTTCCGCGGGGTTGGAGGAAGGATTCACACGAGCTCAGCTGACATTTTCCGTGTGCAATACGAATTTAGATTTGTCTATTACACTTACTGCAATGGACTGGGCGTCACAGAGCAGAACCACCAACATTATTCAGCACGAGCCGCCACTGGCACAAACTCACTAATTTTGTCAAAATTCTCACACAACATTGCAACACACTCAATCAAAGATCGCCAGCGACTAATGACCGGGAAATTTGGTAAAGGAAGGCCAGTGGTTTCCCTGTAGGCAACAATACGACTCGGAGCTTTCAGTAGAATCTTCTCCAGGGCAGAGATGAATTGATTTGCGATGTCGTATTCGTTCCTTATGGATTCACAAACCCTGTGAAGGGCACGAACCAAGCATGTCACAGGCTTCAACTTAGGAAATAAAGGTATCAATTGGCTAACAGCTGAAACCATGTATGGAGCTTTGTCCGTAACCACAAGAAGAAGTTTTTCAAACTCGATACCAGTAGGCCAGAGTTTTTGGTAGATGTCCACAATTGATTGCATTACTGTACTGGCATTGGCTTTCTGCAGCTCATACATTTTTTACAACATGGGCTTAACGTTCCCCCCTGCTAAGGGAAAAACTAAAATGTTCAAAACATATCGTTCCATTGAGTCTATGGTTTCATCTACAATGATTCCCACATGGCAGTCAGACACTTCCTCCTTGATTTTTTGTATTGTTGCTTGGTAAACAGGCTCCATGTAGTTTTTTCTTTTAAAAAATCTCATCAGGCATTGACTTGTTTGTGTATTTTTCAATAAATCCCTTGAAGGCTGGGTGGTTCACTTTACTGAGTGCAATTCCTGCAATATCTAGTAGCTTCGAGCAGAAGCCAGTCTCAATTCTCGGAACTACGCGGGTGCGGTTGCTGACATCTCTGCGTCACCAGCCTCCGCTTCCATGCGAACAGATGACATCTCCCATAGTAACAAACTCACATTCACGAACAGTAGGCTATTGATTCTGGTGGGATAAAATCACGCATTGTCAATTGCATTATTGCTGGCTACATTATAACGGTAAAGGGAGAGAAAGAGGTTTTGTCGAACACACAATTATTTTTCATTGTTGCAGGTGTGCTTTCAACTCCTGCGCGGTGTTTACTGAGAGAGGTAGGCTTACTTAAAAGTGAAAAAGGGGGAAAAGCGGATCATGGGCATGGTTGGGGAAAAAGGGATAATGGCCCCAAATAACGGAAAAAAGGTGCGTAAAAAATGCCTCTTTTCGCAACTAGGAACAAAATTTCCCATTGTGATATGTTACCGAACAGCTTTAATTTACCCTAAAAAATGTGCGCACCTAAAAATTCTAACCCTGGTGATAACCGACAAAAGAGTAGAGTTACGAAAATGTTTCAAACTTCGGGCTGGAAAGACCTGGGAGGAAGGGAACGATTTGCTCGGCTAAGTGGTATGTTCCGAGCTATCAATGTGAAGTGACATGATATTATATTAGTAGATGAATAAGCTTGATTGGTTCTTTTAAAAAGAGGCAAGATCATAAAATGCTGGAATTCAAGAGGATGAACTGGGGCAAATATTGATTTACAAGACGAGGAGAAAGGGATTGAAATAAGTTATTATGGGAATATTCGATAAATTTTCGAGTTCTTTGAAAAAATTAGGAAAAGGTTAGGTAAGCAATTGATTGGGAATGTACCACCTGAGCGACAGTCCTAAATGCAGGTAATTGATAATTAATATAAGTTGTTCACTATAGTTTAGACATAACCATTTAGTAAGGTATGACGATGCATTGTTCATCTCAAAGAGAATGTCCTTCCTTACACTAACTAGTCATCTACGTACATTTCAACCAAATTAGTGGAATATTGTCCATAATTACTGTAATTAAATTCTCGTACTGTAGAGATTTCAAAGAAAGTAATGAAACAAAGGGAGTGGACAATCCCAGGTAGGGCACTGACTACCCGATTGAGCACTTCATTAGTCTTTTAAATAAGAGAATGCCCAGCGTATTCTCAGTGAGCAAGATAATTGTGTCATCTCTACATCTAACTGCACGCTACAAATTCGTTCTACCGTAGTCATTTTAGGTAAAGAGAACTTGAAATATTTTCCTTTGAATTTACACTCTTATTATATCCAGATCTGTGTAATATTCTCCTTGTAACGAGGAAATTAATGAGTCATGCACCATGATCATCAGTCTCCCATTATGGAATACTAATGACACTTAAGTGATATTGGTTGTTATTAGAACATGTTTAGCCTTTCGCTGTATTACTGGGCAGGGCCATCGTTAAACAGGCCACTCGTTACTTGTAGTGAACACTTCTGTCTCAAACATGGATGATAATGAAATGCAGAGAGACTATTTACTAAGTTTAACACCACACTTACATTTCATCCAAAATAAACATTATTTTACGTAGGTACACAGACACGTACATGCATTCATACTACATAAGTTTGCCTTATGATGTAGATGACGTAGATGTTAAGCCCTATAAAACAAGCATAATATTAATAATAATGAAAATAATCGTCAAAAACGTAATTTTACTATAGACTTTTCTTTTCCGTTTAGGACCGCAAGCTCCTTTGAGTGAATAAACGCCTCTAGGGCCATAAATTCGCAACTTGTTCTTTCTTTTCCAACTGCATTTCTTACCTTAAAAACTTAGTTTAACGATTGTCTTCTACGTCTCTTTCTGCCTCTCTTACCCTTCATGACCGAGTCCATTAGTCTTCACGGCATCCTATCATCCTCCATCGTCTCACGTCACTCTCCATCAAAGGTAGTTCGCATGGACTTTTACATCCAATGAGCTGCCCCACTACAAGGCTGAGTGGACATTGTCTTGGACGTCGGAGATTAGAGTTCTGGGTTCCATTACTGGCTGGATCGCAGTTTTAATTTTAAATGGTTAATTCCCTTATCCCATACCTGGCAGACGCTACCCATACTCAACGGAAGGTATACCCTACAATAGCTCAACGAAAATATTATTATTATTATTATTATTATTATTATTATTATTATTATTATTATTATTATTCCGTGGTGTAAAGTAGCGTGCGTGTCATTTATCCGGAGGCCCCGGGTTTGATACCAGGCCAACGTAGGGATTTTTACCTGAATTTGAGGGCTGGTTCGTGTTCCACTAAGCCTACTTCATTACAATTGATGAGTTTTCTGACGATGAGAAAGCGACTCCGGTCTAGAAAGCCAAGAATAACAGCCGAGAGGATCCGTCGTGCTGTCCACACGACACCTCGTAATTTGCAGGTCTTCAGGCTGAGCAGCGGTTGCTTAGCAGCCCTTCGGAGTTGTTGTACAAAGGGGCTAGATTTTTCTTCTTATTATTATTAGTAGTACTATTAATATTATTACAGTATATCTACCTCGATAGCCTGACGGTTAGCATTAACAGCTGCCATCTTTGGTGAGCCGGATTTGATTCCCGATACTGCCAAAAATTAAAGAATGGTTGGAGGGCTGGCACGTGCTTAGAAAGGTTCATGCAGCTCACCTCCATTATGGGCGTGCTTGAAATGAGCTGCAACATCTCACTACGAGGACATGAGTTTAATTAACAATTCTTATTTTTCTTCTTCTTCTTCTCCTTATTATTATTATTATTATTATTATTATTATTATTATTATTATTATTATTATTATTATTATTATTATTATTAACTGGCTCCAGTAACCGGCGTTGATGGGACGATCATATAGAACGTGCAAAGTTATCTAATACCTCAGCTACATTCCGCCAATATTCAGGCATGCTATTTTACTCGGGACGCAGCAGTAATCCCCTCTATAGGAGAGGAGTGGCAGCAGAGAGACAAATCACATCACAACAATGGTCAATATAATGTTATTATCGATCAATTTGATGAGACTTCGACACTGCAGGCCTTCACATTTGGCTTTCTTACGACTCTGGGATATTACAGCATCTTATGTAAAGGCAGTCCTTCCTTCTTTCTTCCTTTCTTTCATTCTTTCTTTCATTCAATACTCCCTCTTGGTTTATTCTTCAAGCCAGCGTTCCTTTACGATTTTTGACATTTCTTATACGAGTACCTCCGGGGAATAAGGTTGCATGTAACACATGGTTAATTTTACAGGAAATAAAGAAAACAATTTTAGGGCACGAAAATGTAAAATATGTTGAAAATATTAAGCCAACGTTAACTGCGAGCCAGACAATAAACTTCCATGACACATTATATTTTCTCCATTTTGATGTATTGAATAATGTTACATTTCCAGCTTTACAGTGGGAGAAATTCGAATGTGATAAACAGTCCTATTATAAACTTTATGAATCTGAGTGTGGAAGAACGTTGGATGTAGCATAACATGCATTTTAAGCATATCTCAACCACTAATTTTCACACTGTTTTATTAAATTTATTTAAACATAACAATGGAACATTTACAATGTACAGAATTTAGCAACAAATGAGCATCCGTTACAATAATATTTCAGTCTTGTCATTCGCATATGCCTTCCTCTGGTTGACTCTGTTTTGGTGCGTCTGATGCAGGCAAGGAGTAATGAAAGTCTCTGTATTTCGGCTCCAAAAGGAGACACATGTGCACAAGGTCACGCTTTTTGTCAGAAGTAAGGAAGAGGAGCTTTATAGATTGTGATCATGGTTGAAGAACATTGAGGCTCTTTCTAACCCTCATGGTGTGTGGGTTATCACTGGATATCTGAAGCCACATATTCTGGGTAATTTTAAAGTTCGCATCCCTTTTTATGCTTTTATCAATATACGAAAAATCTTTAAAATCGTTCAGTTCCATTTCTACGACTTCAAAATATCTAGTAACACCAGCAGGTACAATAACGTATTTCTATTCCTCTAGACCCATAGCACTAGATGCTTTTTTGCCCTCTCAATTAGGGCAAAGTGCCTATCACAGTGAAGAAAACTATGGCCAGAACATAAAAACATTTGTTCAACTCTAGAAAGAATCCTAAATTAACAAAAAACTGATATAGGCCTATTTATTTTCAATTATTATTTTGCCCAACACAGCGATGAGACTATTCAATAAGACTTCTCTCTTCAGAAAGTGGTAACTTTGAGAAATTATTTGTAATCTAATGATACATACATGAGGCGACTTCTACAGAACCCCTCCTGGCCATACACTAATGCCAAGGATGCATTGTTGCTTGGTTTCTTCCCATGTCATGAATAGCAAGGTTATAACAAAAGAGTTGCCGCAGATTAAAAACACTGCTGTGCCTAAGATCTGGACAAAACAACACCTGCTGCATACACTTACATAACACAACGTAACTGGGTTTTGTCTTTGAATTTTCAAGTCAGATTTGATATACGCATATGTACTATCTGCCCTTGCATGGTGGAGGTCACTTGCAACTTGTATCTCCTGCCACGCCTTTTCATTTTCTGCTGCTTGAAGCTAAACAAAAAATTCGTCACATACTCTGTATGTGTCGCTTCTAGTCCAAACTTGAGGTTAAATTCAGAACGAAAAATATCTTTGAATATGTGCTTACCAGCATCTACATCAGGGAACTCGTTTTTAAACATTTCTGCTAATTTTGAAACATTCAGCTTGGGATCTAAATATTCAGTTTGTTAATATCTTTTGTTGTGTTTGGTGTTGCGTGTGGTCTATTATGACGACGGCCACGTTTGTCCTCTAGTGCTATGTCTGCATTTTTCAATTTACCTTGCAAAATTTGTACCCTTCTAAAAATTGTCTGATATGTGTCACGATTTTTGGCACACTTGCATTAAATCACCGCCCACTTTCACGTAATAAGAAAACGACGCCTTACGGCTTGATGTTGCATCTGAATTCCCAGGTCTCCTCCGACTGGGTCCACTTATACTCATATGGTCACCCAGGAATACTGTCTGGTGAATGTAATCTTTATTGTAGAAGTTGTCGAACTCTTGCAACTCGTATCAACATTCATAAATTTGCATCCAGGGCTGGAGCACTTGTTGGAGCAAACTTGATCCTACAAAGACAGGAGAAAGTGAACAACTAATAAACCCTACCATTCTTGAAAGTTTAAAATATTACTTGTTAGTAAAATATTTTAATGTTACTTATTAATGCTGTAATTTACCTAGTTACAAGACTGTCCTAACCTCAAAATGAGTATATTTGTACTAAACCTCTCTTTAAATCATTTACAAACCAGTAGAAATAAGAAATTAAGTGTCTGAATATAGAAAAATTGGTTATAGCCAATATACCTGCAATATATTCATATAAAATTCAACAAATAACATCCAACGTTTTTCCCCTTACCTCAAATGAAGACCTCTTCTCTTGGACAACGTTTCCGTACCGATTGCAATACTCTTTCCCACTGTTCCTTGAAATCTTCTTAGTATTGTATTTCCATTTATTGAAATTCAGCTTTCGTTTTCTTGAGTTATTCATGTTTTTAACAACTGATGGTGACAGCTTACAACAGGATGCATCCGCCATCTTGCATAACATCGAACGTTCCCAGGGAAGCCAACTTTTGCGATCAAAATAAAATGCGTTTAAAAGGAAATTTCTCCTAGACTACTTACTATCTTATGAAAGGAGTAACAACCGACGTTATTTCACTGCAACTTCACTTCAGACCAAAATGTCACATCCAACGTTATTCTACGGAGGTACTCCATCACAATATGTTTCCTTGTCGATACGGACCGATGACCATACGGGTTTACACCTTAAGACAAACATGACAAAACCGTCGCCAGTTAACATGATTAAACAATATTTCGTCGTTGCCGGGGCAAAACCTCCTATCTATACTATTATTATAAGGAGGAAAAATGTGTATATTTGTTTGTAACGGATAGACTCAAAAACTACTGAACCGATTTTAAAAATGACTTCACCTATAGAAAGCTACATTGCCAGTGAGTAATATGGGCTGCATTTTGTTCTCAAAACAATTTGTGTGTGGGGGGGGGGCGCGGGTGATATTAAAATAATAGTCTAATATAGGCAAAATCGAATTATCGTACAAGGACGAGACAAAGCTCATTTTAAACCCCTTGACGCAAAGAACAAAACTTGGTAAACCCTTTGGGCCTGAAAACCATGTTTTAAGGCCCTAAAATCAACCGTAATGGAGATATTGGAACCACACTACCCCTGCTCTAGGAATCGGATAAAGAAACGTACGGCCGTAACCATGGCAACGTCAGCTCCAGGATTCTACAGCAGCTAGATTATGCATGTACGATTGGGCATAGCTGCAAACCAGAATTGATACACATATGACTTAATCTTGAAAATATAAATTGTTGTGTCAGACGCTCATAGCACTCCTTTGGGCGGGGATGGAAAGGGAGTGAAGTATAAAAATAATAGCCCGGGAGATCTCCGTACTATAGCGACCAGCGGTTGCAGACGGGCCTCCTTTTTTACGTACTGGCTTAGGTTTCAGCATTTTTCGGAGTCTGTTACCTATAGTTTAAACTATTTTCTATCAAATCATGGAGTAGTAGGATCACTGATGTTATTAGTGCCGATATTTTTGTCCACTTTTACGATAATTTTGACCATGAAAACAACTTATATACTATACACAATTGTCAAGATTTATACTCAGATTCATTATATGATGTGCGACATGAGTGACAAGCCCAGAGAGTTACAATTCTCGATAATTATAGTCGTTTCTTTTATGCATCGCATATTTTCTTGATCATTTGTAATAGTTACGAAATGTCGGATCAAACAAATACATTCAATAATATTTATATTTGTGGTACTATCTAGCGGAAGTATACTTACACTAAACCTGCAGCTTTGTGAAGGGAGCAGGTATATATAGGTGGGATTGAAGGAAAAACATGGTAGCAAAAGATCTTAGATCTCGACGCTAATTAGGAACTAACATTTAGAGGCCCCCACGAAGAAAAGAAGAAGAAGATACACAATTCCAAACATGACAAATAATTTCTACGTACTTAAGTAAATACACTAGTGATATAAATATCTAATGAAGTCAGTCACACAGATAGTACAGGTATGAGTAGCTAAAGCCAGTTTCTGATAACCCGTACGAAGAACGGGTACTTCTGCTAGTGTGCTAATATTTTTGGAGATATACTGACCCACAGCACTTACATTATGAAGAGCAAGAATGCCTTGACAATATTCACACATTATTGCATCTTAGTTGACAGAACCTTACTGGCCAATGTTCTAAGTTAAAGTATTTCAACTGCGAGGTTTTGTCCCGGCAGCGACGATTTCTACGTTAACAATGTTTGGCGTTGATATCGACTACGTAACAAAAGTCTAAATTCATTCTGTTATCATAGTCGTTACGTTAGAACCGTTTAAGACATAAATGACTTTACATACCGATTTTCATAAAATTCTGTTCACCCATTTTCACGTGCTTCGGCGTTGATATGGAAATTCAAGAATATCTCTGTTATCTTAGCCGGTACGGTAAAATGTTTAGGACATAAATGATCGGAAATTTACTTCTGTATAACTTCAGTTGTTTAATATTTATCGATAGTACCATTAATAACATAAATATCTGAGAATTAAATTTTAGGCCTTCCCCTAAACTACCATTTCACTCAGCATGAATACAATTATTTTCAGCGTAGATTGTAGCGCTTCATTTCCCGACTTTACGTACCTATTTTTTAAAAATTAAGTTTTCTTCCGCCATTGTTTCGTAACGCCCGTACATAATACGTACAGGCAGACACGACGGAAAATTAATTAGTGCCTTTTCTTGTTACTTAGGACACGACTGATATAGAAATATCATTATTTTCTTTAATTCTGAGAAATGCACAGACAAAACTCTTATTTCATATAGAGATCGATTTAAATCACGTCTTATCATTTACCGCTTCGTTGTATGTACCTTCCTGCCCCTGTAACCACCTGTTTATACGAGCAATAATATTATCGATACGTTTATGTCCGGTACTCCCTTCCAAAAAAAAGAAAAAAGAAAAAAACATCATCCGAAACCATTACGATGTAATTAGAGTTCTGTTCTGTGAAGTTACTTTCTACTCAACTGTTCATCGTAGCTGTGTAATATTTTAAGCAAATCCATCTCCGTAAAAGCCACGAAGGCACTTGGAGGAGTGGAATGCAAAGTTTTCCGCTGTACGTAACCTCTGCATTAAGAGAGATAGTGTGGCTAGATCTACGTTCGGCCGCCTTTGCTCACAGAAATAAAACCAGTACAACATGTTCGTGTAGACGAGTGAACAATACGGTCATGTGCCATTTCATAAATGGATATTACTTAAATGTTTAGGTATCCTGACGGGGAATCGAACCTACACCCTTCTAGCACGACTTTATCTCCTCGGCTAGGCACTCCAATGCATTAGCTTTACAACACCTTAATTCGGTTTGAGTTGCTATACTATCGTCCTGGAAGAATATACGTCCTAAGTGCTTAAAATATTTCACCTGTTCCAAACTTACATTCCATATCTACAAAATATATAAATAATAATGCATATAAAAACTAGACTATATTTGATGTATTTATTACATAACCTTTTTCCAAGAATGGATTTTATGAATTATTCCCACCATGAAATCAACAATGTCACTGGAATACATTTAGTAAAAATAAAATTTCAGTGATCCATAAGTGACGATCCACAGAGCTATTGTAATAATTAGGCGCTATATATCGTAAATCACTGTATGAGGATTTAAATATGATGCTTGTTTCTGCAGGTCATCAACACTGTTACAGACAAGAGTATAGTAAATCCATTCAACCTGGGAGCATGATCGCTGCGCATCATTATCACTGGCTTCACACTAAATTGTACATGTTTTGACCTCACCCAGTTGTACAAAAATTTGTATCCGTTTGGTTCGTATTCCTGCAAACAGTAATGACCACGTTCACGATATCAACAACTGCGTCTAACTAGAAACTTGCTTTCTTTCCATTCAATCAACTTCCTATTCTAATTCACCGAAATAGTTAGGCCTAAATAAGTAGTAAATTAACGATATTATCACTTAATATCTTTTTCAATAATTAAATAGGGTTTTAATTATTGTTATAATTATGTTCTTCACGTCATTAAATTTTGCAAATATATCAAATATTTTTTTTTCTAAACACTACACATCAATATAATTAGCAATGTTGAAGGCGATGAATATTTCTCTAAGCAGACAGTTAACGTGATTATCAGCCCATCATAAGCGATAACAAAGAAGTTCACTATAGGACAGGTATTTTATTTTATTTTATTTTATTTTATTTTATTTTATTTTATTTTATTTTATTTTATTTTATTTTTTATATAAGGATAGTAGCGTTTGTAGCCCTAATTAAGGTACAGCTCCAGGATTTACCTGGTGTTAAAATGGGAAATTAAATGAAACATTGATTTCCAATGATTCACTGCATTATAATTACAGGATTTATCTTTATATTAAACAGAAGTTCAGTACTGGTGCTTTTTTAAGTCATACTTGTGTTGGATTCCAACTTTCGTACAATTGTAAACTTTGATTCGAAACTCGTTGGCCTGCCATGAAGTGTTGTGTATTACCAGTACTGTTTTTGCGACGCCGAAGCATGGATACAAAACGCTTCGTCAATGAATGAACCTACAGCACGCCTTTGGCATGTGGATTTATCGCAGAAAGCTTAAGATTCCGAAGGCAATCAAGTAAAATGTTAACCCTCGCAAAACGTAGGAGAGTGGCCAATTTCTGCCACATCTTCCGGAATGACTAAATTACAGCCAGCCTGGCTGAGTAGCTCACGCGGTAGAGCGCTGGCCAACTGAGCTCGAGTTGGCAGGAGCGATCCCCGTTCAGTCCGGTGATATTCGAAGGCACTCAAATACGCCAGCTTCCTCTGGGTAGATTTACTGGCACGTTAAAGAACGCCCGTGTGACGAAATCCCGGCAGCTCGGAGTCTTCCGAAACTGTTAAAAACAGTTAGTGGGACGCAAAACCAATAACAATAATAATAAATTACAGCTTGATGAAACCGATAATAGAAATACTACGTATAAGGAATCAATGGGAAAACCATCTTCAGGGCTGCTGACATTGGAATTTGAACCCACCGTCTCCAAGATGCAAGCTGACAGCATTTTATTTTACGCATAAGTAGAGCTCTGTGCGGATATACAAAATAGTATCCGCATCCGTTCCGCATCCATACTTGCTTCATCCCCACCCGCACCTCCCGCGAAAGGTAATTCGTATCCGCGAATGCTTATCCCCGGATATTGAAAATATTTAACTGCACTATATTACACCCAAGGTATTGGAAAGGCTAGATCTGTTAACATAATACAATAGGCCTCATATCTGGCACCAGAACCCCTACAGTCACACGGATCATCTCCTGCGACAACTGCTGACGGATTGACCTTTGTACTGTGACCGTGAGGCCACAGCTGAGTAGACAGGTGTTGGTATGGCTTGTGTTCGCTTGTCGGCGAGATGGGGTGTGCGCGACCTTGGACGAGGACGAAAACAAGTTTTTTTACGTGAAGAGGGCGACCGACTGGCTAACAGGATAAAAATAAAAAAAATGAAGGTTGGCGAGAGAAAGAGAGATACCAGCGCGTGTCACCTGTAATTGCGAGGAACGATATGAATGAAATATTTATAATATCTTTGGTGGCGCGACATGCACAATTACGGAAGGCTCAAGGATTAAATTAAAATAAACTGGATAAAAAAATAGCACATTTAGAGGATATAAATTAAAAACTGAAATTTTGAAATAATTTACACGACCTTGTGGCTAAAATGGTAATGAAGTTGTATATTCGTACAGTAGAAGAATTTAGTATCTAAATTGACTTTACTTCCGTGCATGTGCACCAGACACGATATTTAAGTCATGTGATAAGAATACTCACTCTCACACTCACTGACGTGTTCCTGGACTATCATCGTCAGTCGCTCAGCGTGGAACGTCGTGAATACTGTCGTCAAAAATAGTGGCTTCACTCCTGTGCTCTACACCTCTGATAATTGTATACAACTTAGAACAGTGCCGTGATCAGACGTCGAATGTGCAGATATTAATTCCTTAAGTACGTGTCATTTCCAAAATACAGTTACGTGTGTGTTTGGAGTTTATGCTAAAGCACTTTGTGTAAGTTTCAGCTTTCTCACGAGTGGACGCGGAAGACGTGGACGTGATCATTTCCAGAAGAGGACGGAACTTCACATTATGGATTACCAGTGCTTCACCATGAAGTTCTAAACTATCGACCACCGTTGGCGGCGTCGGGATGCAGATTCTTTCATCCTAGCATGGCTGATTGAGAACCCAGACTTCCAGACGTGAAGATTTCTCCTTAAGTTAAGTCGATTACGTCTCATTTATATCTGTTCTATGTAGTTTAGTTCTGTTCTTTCTTTCTTCTTAGTAAGCTATTTTGACACATTTTATGGTTGTATATTTGCTCGGATATGTCGTAAAACTGACACATGCGATTGCTTAATGACCATGTGGCCATGAATTTGATAGTGAGGGTTCTGATAGAGTTATCCATGTGTTATCGGCACCATCTTTGCTTATTGAGTGAATTTCATCACGAATATGAGTTAATTTATGTCCGATGGATTTAATGGTAGGATATTTCATCCATATTTTCAATATTTTTCTTGTAATGGAACTTCTACTTGTACCTCGTGTTTGAGATAACGTGTCATCGGGATATTGAGTCTGAATTCTATGTACGAATTTAATGTGAATATGTGCATTGGGGGCATGTGATAATTAGTTGGAGTAATTAATCATCGAGACACATTTAAGTGGATATTATGCATTTGTAGGACGATGGTAGGTCCTGATATTTCGTGGTTACACATATTTGAGATTAGGATGCGACAAATTAGAGTCGTCATTGTGGTACACTGTACGTGTAGAGTATATGGAATAATTGCGCATGACATGAATCTTCGTTAAACTGAGCTTTTCACATGTTAATGGATTATTCGCGATGAATACAGTGAAGTCTAATATTAGTGTCTTCAGATGAAAATGATGAAAGTCCATGTAATCGATGTACTTCTTAATTCGTGGGAATATCCCAACTTTTCTCAAGTAATTCAATAATTTCAAGTTGAAGGTACAGGTGAATGTTCGTGAAGGCCTTAGGTCTGAAGAACAGGTCTTCGACGAAATATCTAAATAATATTTGATTCGTGACTATGCAAGTTCATTCGTTGACGCAATTTTTCGCTCTCATGAGGTAACTCAATCTTGCTGTAACTCAATAAATCTGTTAACAGGAGAGTAATATGATTGATCGACACTCGTCGACATGTACATAGTGTAGATATTTTCTTCTTGGTACTCACAGTCTTCTTGACAATTTCCGTAGTTAGTTGTAGAAATAGTAATTTGTTAGTAGTTAGAGAATTATTTTCTATATGTTCTGTTCTGGAAATATGTGACACTTTGGTTTTATCGATTGATAGTGGACGGGATTTCCACATGGATTATATTCTCCCCATTTACTTACGTTCGCAAGCCCAGAAGGCGTTTTATTTTGTTTAATTATTGATTAGATGCTTACAGTTCAGTATTGATTCTCACGAAAAGAGATGTGAGATGACGTGAACAGGTATATCCGACGTCTCGGATTAACTTAGAGAAAACCAAGGCAAATTCAACTTTTCATTTTATAATTACAGAATTGTTAAGATAACGACAGTAAATTTTATTTTTACTATAATTGTTAACTTTTTGAATCTTGGATATTTCTTTATTATACTCGTTCTTACAATTACTGCATTTTTTCCAGATTGTCGATGAAGGCTTGGCCCAGACCTCATTTTTCTGAACGACAATTATTAGTTCAACTTTAAATAAATAATTTAATAACTTTAAAGACGATAAAAAAATTTTTCACCATGTAAAAATACTCTTTTAGAATGTTAGGGAAACAACTGCCGTGTACCACCCCATTTGTTTGCACCTAGGTTTGTTACATCAAGAGCCATATTAATTTCCGTAACGTAGCGATCATAATCATAATCACAGATTTCAGGATGGCCAATATTTCATTTATTTAAATAAAAGTGTCATATTTGTTCTAAACTTGAACGTGCTTATTCGATGAACCCTATGATAATCCTGCCACATTCATTTATTTTATAAGCCTACAGCCACCGAACTGAGCACGCCTGGGGTGTCTCGTGTTCGTAGACTGACTATGTCGGGCACATCTTAGTGGCTAGTCCCTTCCGTGGGGCTCGATTTGTGGCTTAAAAAGTGGCGAAATCCATCGTGGAACTTGATTAATTGCTTCTCCACGTGGTTTAAATTGACTTGATCAAATTATTAATTATTCAAGGCTCGACAGGTTCATTTCAGTTTTAATGCCATCCCAGTTAGGTAGAATTCTAACAGAGTACGTGGAATTTTCAGAATATTTCACTTATGATGATGTGTTTCACATGGAAAAATGAGGGTTAGGAATTTTCTTCATGAAACTTGAATTTGCCCTATCACAATCAACATGTCTGGGGAGAAAGTCTCTGCATTTCGGCGTTTGCTGACACAGGTCACTTTAGGAATAATAGAATGGATCTCGAGGAGATTAGGAAGTTATTAGAAACTATGACGGAAGAGAACAGGAGAGCACAGGAAGAGTGTAGGAGAGCACAGGAAGAGAATAAAGAGGAACTTAGAAAAATACAGGAAGGGAGTAGAAGGATACAGGACGAGAATAAAGAGGAATTTAGGAAGATGCAGGAAGAGAGTAGGAAAATACAGGAAGATAGTAATGAGCGAATAAGTCAAAAAATGAACATTATGGGTGCTGCGATACAGGAAGAGAATAGGAAGGCACAGGAAGAGGCGAAAAAGGGTCGTGACGAACTATATGCAAAACTGGAGGAAACTAGTTGTCGGATTGACAATATCGTGTTAGAGTGCTGGGAAAATCAGAAAAGAACCCTGGAACAAGTTGTTACTTTGACAAGCCAGATTAAAGAGGATAATAAGGTAATCACTGGGAAGGTCACCGCTCTTCAGAGTGACGTAGTCCTAGTAAGAAATAACATTGAATCCGTGAGGAAGGAGATAGATGTTATAAAAGTAGAGATTTCTACGGTACAAGAAGAGATGTCAGAACAAGTGAAAAATCTTAGAGGAGAGGTCACGGAAGACTTAAAGAAAATAAAAGAGAAGGTCGACGATGATCTCCGATCCGTAAAGGACAGTATCTCAGTCAACCAAATGGAGATACAAGATATTTCACTCCAGTTCGATGATATCAAGAGCATGATTGACAAGGACAAGTCGGAAATACTTGAACAAATTATTAATCTTGCCGGAGATGTCAAGTCCGGGAAACAGAAAATGGAGGAAAATATGGACGCCCTCCAAAAATTAGAAAAAGAAGTAGGATTCTTGAAGTTGCAGGATAGGAGCACTAGGGTCTTAGTGACATCATTAATGGACCGACAGAGTAATGTCGAAGAGGTCGTACAGGCTAAATCTACTGTAACAGAAGGAATATCGCCAGTAGCTGAATCGTCTCAGAATATTACCCATATCGAACAACCCACAGTAAATCTAAGTACTACACCGGCACAAAGTGTACCTCAGATCATTAATTTTATCCGAATGAGCGAGGACAGGCCTAGAAAATTCAACAACTTAAATGGGGTCACACCTAAAAATTTCATTAGGGACCTTGATGAATATATCCGCTAACAGAAGATCCCCACTGAAAAACATCTTCGAACAGCGGAGAAATGTTTATAGGGAGACGTGCTCAACTGGTACCACGCTTTCCGTTATACGTTTGAAGACTATGAAGGTTTTAAGCGCTTGTTCCTACAGAGATACTGGGGAGCGGATTTGCAACAAGCACTACGGTTGGATTTGTATTCACGAAAATATTCCATAGATGGGCAGACGCAGTACGCTAATTACTTCTGTAATCAAGTACGACGAATGAAAGACCTCGACACTCCACCATCTGAAAATGAGTTGGTCCAAGCGATAACAAAGCAGTTTCCTGTGGAAGTATAGCGTTTACTCATTGCTGCCAATGTTCAGACCGCAGTGCAGGCTGAGGCTATCCTCAGACAACTCGAGCATACCATGAATGTCTCAACAGTACCGAAAACTCAAAGGAGCAATACTTACCAGGTCAACGTAATAGACACTCCGAAAAACCGGAATTCGACTCCAATGCCTGAAAACGGAAGTCAGAGCGGACCCAAAGAGTACAAAAACTATCCCAGAGCGTATGACCGTCGATGGGAAGAGAGAAGAACGAGACCCAGAGAGGACAGGATGGAAGATCCGAAGAACGTCCGAAGAAGGGGAAATTACAGGACACGGGACCGACCACAGGACTACAGGCGAAATAGGCCCTATGATAGACCTAGATATTGTTCAGATCGTAACTACCAGAATTTCAGAGATGAAATGGAGAACCGTCATCGAGAAAGCATGCGGTACATTGAAGAATTAAGGAAGGAAACTGAAAAAGGCTCAAAATGGAAGGACGCCATTCATAATCAAGACACCGATCCAGATGTGATGGGAGCCGAGAGCCCACAGTTCCAGCGACACCGGAATTCACCTCATGACGATAGATTAAATCCTTCGGCACCACAATATCAACCTGAAAATCAGGGCGCCAGAAGAAAGACTCCAATGTGAAGATATCAAACTATTACTCTCCTATGAACAGTTATATTCAATGTCTCGAACCTAAGACTCTACCGTAAAGCAGAAGAGTGAAGAAAGAAGAAAAGAAAAGACCCAGGTCGGCCGTCAAAGAAATACCAGTTTGTGTCGTGCAGAATGATTACCGTTCAGACAACTGACAGATGCTTGGAAATTATTAATACCGTGAAAAATTAAACAGTGAGGTAGACAACATACGGACCACATTTTAAAGAATGAACATGATTTAAAATTTTTTAACCTTGTTTAAATTTTTTTGTCCCAGTAAGAGGTGGATGTGACCGTGAGGCCACAGCTGAGTAGACAGGTGTTGGTATGGCTTGTGTTCGCTTGTCGGCGAGATGGGGTGTGCGCGACCTTGGACGAGGACGAAAACAAGTTTTTTTACGTGAAGAGGGCGACCGACTGGCTAACAGGATAAAAATAAAAAAATGAAGGTTGGCGAGAGAAAGAGAGATACCAGCGCGTGTCACCTGTAATTGCGAGGAACGATATGAATGAAATATTTATAATATCTTTGGTGGCGCGACATGCTTAATTACGGAAGGCTCAAGGATTAAATAAAAAAAACTGGATAAAAAATAGCACATTTAGAGGATATAAATTAAAAACTGAAATTTTGAAATAATTTACACGACCTTGTGGCTAAAATGGTAATGAAGTTGTATATTCGTACAGTAGAAGAATTTAGTATCTAAATTGACTTTACTTCCGTGCATGTGCACCAGACACGATATTTAAGTCATGTGATAAGAATACTCACTCTCACACTCACTGACGTGTTCCTGGACTATCATCGTCAGTCGCTCAGCGTGGAACGTCGTGAATACTGTCGTCAAAAATAGTGGCTTCACTCCTGTGCTCTACACCTCTGATAATTGTATACAACTTAGAACAGTGCCGTGATCAGACGTCGAATGTGCAGATATTAATTCCTTAAGTACGTGTCATTTCCAAAATACAGTTACGTGTGTGTTTGGAGTTTATGCTAAAGCACTTTGTGTAAGTTTCAGCTTTCTCACGAGTGGACGCGGAAGACGTGGACGTGATCATTTCCAGAAGAGGACGGAACTTCACATTATGGATTACCAGTGCTTCACCATGAAGTTCTAAACTATCGACCACCGTTGGCGGCGTCGGGATGCAGATTCTTTCATCCTAGCATGGCTGATTGAGAACCCAGACTTCCAGACGTGAAGATTTCTCCTTAAGTTAAGTCGATTACGTCTCATTTATATCTGTTCTATGTAGTTTAGTTCTGTTCTTTCTTTCTTCTTAGTAAGCTATTTTGACACATTTTATGGTTGTATATTTGCTCGGATATGTCGTAAAACTGACACATGCGATTGCTTAATGACCATGTGGCCATGAATTTGATAGTGAGGGTTCTGATAGAGTTATCCATGTGTTATCGGCACCATCTTTGCTTATTGAGTGAATTTCGTCACGAATATGAGTTAATTTATGTCCGATGGATTTAATGGTAGGATATTTCATCCATATTTTCAATATTTTTCTTGTAATGGAACTTCTACTTGTACCTCGTGTTTGAGATAACGTGTCATCGGGATATTGAGTCTGAATTCTATGTACGAATTTAATGTGAATATGTGCATTGGGGGCGTGTGATAATTAGTTGGAGTAATTAATCATCGAGACACATTTAAGTGGATATTATGCATTTGTAGGACGATGGTAGGTCCTGATATTTCGTGGTTACACATATTTGAGATTAGGATGCGACAAATTAGAGTCGTCATTGTGGTACACTGTACGTGTAGAGTATATGGAATAATTGCGCATGACATGAATCTTCGTTAAACTGAGCTTTTCACATGTTAATGGATTATTCGCGATGAATACAGTGAAGTCTAATATTAGTGTCTTCAGATGAAAATGATGAAAGTCCATGTTAATCGATGTACTTCTTAATTCGTGGGAATATCCCAACTTTTCTCAAGTAATTCAATAATTTCAAGTTGAAGGTACAGGTGAATGTTCGTGAAGGCCTTAGGTCTGAAGAACAGGTCTTCGACGAAATATCTAAATAATATTTGATTCGTGACTATGCAAGTTCATTCGTTGACGCAATTTTTCGCTCTCATGAGGTAACTCAATCTTGCTGTAACTCAATAAATCTGTTAACAGGAGAGTAATATGATTGATCGACACTCGTCGACATGTACATAGTGTAGATATTTTCTTCTTGGTACTCACAGTCTTCTTGACAATTTCCGTAGTTAGTTGTAGAAATAGTAATTTGTTAGTAGTTAGAGAATTATTTTCTATATGTTCTGTTCTGGAAATATGTGACACTTTGGTTTTATCGATTGATAGTGGACGGGATTTCCACATGGATTATATTCTCCCCATTTACTTACGTTCGCAAGCCCAGAAGGCGTTTTATTTTGTTTAATTATTGATTAGATGCTTACAGTTCAGTATTAATTCTCACGAAAAGAGATGTGAGATGACGTGAACAGGTATATCCGACGTCTCGGATTAACTTAGAGAAAACCAAGGCAAATTCAACTTTTCATTTTATAATTACAGAATTGTTAAGATAACGACTGTAAATTTTATTTTTGCTATAATTGTTAACTTTTTGAATCTTGGATATTTCTTTATTATACTCGTTCTTACAATTACTGCATTTTTTCCAGATTGTCGATGAAGGCTTGGCCCAGACCTCATTTTTCTGAACGACAATTATTAGTTCAACTTTAAATAAATAATTTAATAACTTTAAAGACGATTAAAAAAATTTTCAATCTGTAAAAATACTCTGTTAGAATGTTAGGGAAACAACTGCCGTGTACCACCCCATTTGTTTGCACCTAGGTTTGTTACATCAAGAGCCATATTAAATTCCATAACGTAGCGATCATAATCATAATCACAGACTTCAGGATGGCCAATATTTCATTTATTTAAATAAAAGTGTCATATTTGTTCTAAACTTGAACGTGCTTATTCGATGAACCCTATGATAATCCTGCCACATTCATTTATTTTATAAGCCTACAGCCACTGAACTGAGCACCCCTGGGGTGTCTCGTGTTCGTAGACTGACTATGTCGGGCACAGTACCTTCTTCCATTAATTGCAGCCAGGAGCCAGTTAAGCTTGGGTCATATTCACGGATTTATGGTCTCAAAGCTCTTTATACAACATCATTCTTCCATACCACAGTCAAGAGTCGCGTAACTGCAAACAAAGTAAGAGTACACCTGAGTGAAAATCAATAAACTTCACTATTTAGAAATTGTCAGCAAAATTATCCGCACTCCCAAACAGTCTGTATTCGCCAAGACACCAACTTCGCGGATATGTGCATCCGTGTAGGGCTCTACCCATGAGCACAGGATGACACAACGAAAATAACTGTTCTGATGGACTGCATATCCATATGTGGCTGGAAGGCGCGACCAATCTTAGAGGAAAATAATGGATAGGTAGAGCATTGTGACATACGAGGTTTGGTTTCTTCAACGACGATATGTCCATAGAACATTGCTGTCGATACTGAGAACTAAAATATATTTTTTCGAGGACTCCGTTAAAGAACGAAATTTTCGTTAGGAAGGGTTACAATTGAAATTGTTGAAGCTTCCTCAACATGATTATCTTGCTCAAAGTCAAAAATAGTTTTACTAATTTAATTTCCGTGCCAATCAAATACTTTGTTAAGAATGAAGCCATGTTTTCCAGTGTTGACTTAGTTAAATGTAACAAAGGCTTTTCAGTCTGTCAAACACACAGCAAATACAATGTAAATTATAACACTATAAACATACCTGTAAAATGCACACTAACATACAAAGAATGACATGTTTCGTTCTACAAGAACATCCTCAGATTCTGTCAAATCACTTAAAAACCAGCTTATATATGTACAGTGTTGTTTACGTAGCGTAAACTTGTCAATGAAAGAGAGTTTAGTGATAACATGAAACAGTAATGACAAAATAAAAATATGTACAAGTATTAATATAATGAAAACTTACGTACGGCAATCTTGTATATATTTTTATTTTGTCATTACTGTTTCATGTTATCACTAAACTCTCTTTCATTGACAAGTTTACGCTACGTAAACAATACTGTACATATATAAGCTTGTTTTTAAGTGATTTGATAGAATCTGAGGATGTTCTTGTAGAACGAAACATGTCATTCTTTGTATGTTAGTGTGTATTTTACAGGTATGTTTATAGTGTTATAATTTACATTGTATTTGTTGTGTGTTTGACAGACTGAAAAGCCTTTGTTACATCCAATCAAATGCGACAGGATAAATATATTTTTAAAGTATTGTAGCCTACTTCGTCCGAGCGATATGAGCCATCTACTGCAACATCACAGACATCGACACCGAGATATTATTCAACGATCCAGTTGTTAAAAGATTCCTAGATAAGGCACATTAACATCATACTGGTTTTCTGTTACACTCTTTAAGGTCCTTGACATAGCAAGACGTCTACTATCCAGACAAATGGCCTGCAGATATTGGAATGCCCTGAGGCTAACGTGATAACATCATCAGTTGTATTGCTATGGTTTCGTGACCGGATCCGTTATCTCTCATATCAGACAGGTACTCAGCTGATCTAATTAGGGTGAATCAGCCCCTTTCTGGCCCTCAATCTAGAATGAAAATTCTTGGACTGGCCGTGAATCGAAACCGAACTCTGCAGCATGAACACGAACACATTTCATTACAGGATCGCATAGTCAAAAGCATCATTGAACTGTCATTAACATCGTGTCTGCAAATGGATGTTTTCGACTCTCATCATTGAGTCCACCGAGTTGTATTACGAGTTACAAATGTGATTTGTTGAAGTAAAAATCCACGAAACGTTTTGAAAAATTTTGTGATATCTCATTAGCTACGATTATACTTGGAAGCTGACGTATAAAAGTGTGCGAAATAATCTGGGATATGCGATTCGAAATATAGTTACATGAATTTGTGAATTCTGTACATGCTTCAACCAGCTTAACTCCTCCATGCATTGAATTTCAACGTAACTTTTTGTACGGTACAGACATATTATAGACTATGCATACAGTACATACGGCAGTAGGCATAAATTTAAGTACCACTTGGAGTGTGGCAAATAGCGATCCCCAACTCACGAGCAAGTGACTCACACATTCCTCTTTGTGAACACTGAGTACATTCAGCAGGAAGGAAGGTTCATATGCTTCAGAGATTTCATCCACCCGAGTTCACAGACTGCTGCAAGCGAGTCATCAGCACGACCTTCCCCCACAGAGGTGTAAGAGCCAAGAACATTGCGAGTTAGCTTTCAGAACGGTAAGACACGACGGTATACACTGACCTCAAGAGAAGGAACAGTTTACTGCTGAAAGCACTACTGGCTACAGATTCACGCTAACGAGATGTGCTAAAGTTTCGTGGTTCGAATTAAGTTTCTGACAGGGATGTCGTCCGCCTCGGTCGTGTAGTGGTTAGTGTGATTAGCTGCCACCCCCGGAGGTCCGGGTTCGATTCCCGGCTCTGCCACGAAATTTGAAAAGTGGTAGGAGGGCTGGAACGGGGTCCACTCAGCCTCGGGAGGTCAACTGAGTAGAGGTGGGTTCGATTCCCACCTCAGCCATCCTCGAAGTGGTTTTCCGTGGTTTCCCACTTCTCCTCCAGGCGAATGCCGGGATGGTACCTAACTTAAGGCCACGGCCGCTTCCTTCCCTCTTCCTTGCCTATCCCTTCCAATCTTCCCACCCCTCCACAAGGCCCCTGTTCAGCATAGCAGGTGAGGCCGCCTGGGCGAGGTACTGGTCATACTCCCCAGTTGTATCCCCCGACCAAGAGTCTGAAGCTCCAGGACACTGCCCTCGAGGCGGTAGAGGTGGGATCCCTTGCTCAGTCCGAGGGAAAAACCGAACCTGGAGGGTAAACAGATGATGATGATGATGATGATGATGATAGGGATGTCGCTAAGCAATGTCTCCCCCTTAATTATTTTTACTTTTACTATCGCCGTTGTTCTTTTAAGATACAGCCCCAGCATTTGCCTCTCAGGTAAGATTAATAAATAATAATAATAATAATAATAATAATAATAATAATAATAATAATAATAATAATAATAATAATGTTATTTGCTTTACGTCCCACTAACTACTTTCACGGTCTTCGGAGACGCCGAGGTGCCGGAATTTAGTCCCGCAGGAGTTCTTTTACGTGCCAGTAAATCTACCGACACGGGGCTGTCGTATTTGAGCACCTTCAAATACCACCGGACTGAGCCAGGATCGAACCTGCCAAGTTGGGGTTAGAAGGCCAGCGCCTTAACCGTCTGAGCCACTCGGCCCGGCATCAGGTAAGATTAGCTAAATTGGAACCAACCGTGAGATCCAGGTAAAAATCCTTGACTTAATCAGTAATCGAAGCAGTGGCCTCTCAGTTAAAGGCCATTGTCCATAACACCTCACGAACTGAACTAATTGCTGGTTTCCGAAATAAAATTTACATTCAATTTGTACATTATGAAAATAACCTTGACTAAAATATATTTCATGTCATTTAAACACATTTCTGTATGTGTATTTGAATTTCGTATCACATGAAAATGGCAGGGCTTCGTCATGCTTCCAGGGTGATATTTTAAAACCTGTCAGGTATATTTAGAAATGCTTCAAACAAAACTTATTTTAAATTTAATTTTGAACATTTCATGTGACAGTTATCATGCTAGAGACATTAACGGGGACTTATACTAATTCAGGTTTTTTATTGAGAAGTCCATCAGCGGTGAGCTTCGCTGACGTGGAAATATTGCCAAGTCTTCATAGGGACAGGAGTAATTGTAGTCATGATTGTCTTTGTAAGGAGCATAAACGCGTGATGATCTACCGCTTTTAATCCAGAAAAGAATGAACATGACTATCGAAATGAGAATAAGTAGTGAAGGAGTGAGCACTCGAAGCATGAGGAAGAGGTGGGTTGGGGTTTGTGGGGAGAATCCCTAGGCTTGGAATGTTCTAACCTCTTCAGACCAGGGGTACAAGTACAAGTATGGAAACTTCTAGTTCCGAAATATTTGGTCAGCGGATGGCCACGTTACGTGATTTGTGGCTATAAAAATCACATCTTTACCAGTAGCAGCTTAGAGCTGAACAATGCCTTTCTGCAAGTAAATTCAGGGTATTACCAAGATGGTAAACAGACACAGGATATTTTACTAGGATAGACGTATGTGAAGTATAGAGCGGTGTTGTGAAATTAATGTCCCTATTAATGTAAGGTATAAGTTATTTATACCATAGGCACAGTGTGATAAGAAAGAAACTGTTCGAATTTACTATCACTTCGTCTGACCTTGGGCTTGAAGAGGCTAATATCGGCGAGGCGGATGAAAGCAAACTTCAATGCCTAAGCTACGGCTTACCAGCGGTTGGTTTTGGCTAGCCTTGCAGCTCTGCGCTCGGAAGGCGGAGGGGCTGGTCCCCACTGTCGGTTGTCCTGAGAATGTTTTTCCGTATTTTCTCATTTTCTTGCACTAAGGCGAATTACAGGACAATTTCTATTTCAGGCCACGACCGCACCTATCTTACCTTTTACGAATATTACACCAAAGCCACAAACCTGGCCTGATCGTGTGAGGCAGGATTAGCAACTAGTTAACGTTTACCCACCCAACGTCCTACAGATCAACAATGACATAACGGTGATTGTTGTTAGTTTATTGACCTGTGCGCTATCTCTTCAACTGCCACTCGTCCTGGATAAATCATTTTGCATAATTTAGAAAACTCACACACATCAATAGTTCGTCGGCAATAACTATCGAAATGAATCTGATATTTTGTATCTTTGCAGCAGATTATTACGAAAAGTATTCTGACAAAGACCCGGAATTTCAAAGAACACATTATCATATTTAAGCCTCTGATGTTACTCGCAGTTGCAGCAGAACGTCATAAAATACATCACGCCCATCACTGAGAAACTATATTCTTCGAAGATCCGTGGTTGGCATGCTGCTGATAATGATTCTAAACAGTACGTAGCATACTGACCACTAATGTATTGAACCCATGACCTTTGTGCCCTAAGAACATTATGCATTATATAACAATTAAATTAAAAGTTGGATTCTTGATAGCATGGATTTGACACGTGACGAGGGGGTGATTACCTTCGGTCCCACGCTCTGGGGTACGTGACGTCAACCCCACGTGTCGACGGCGGAAGAATCTCAAGTAATTTTTATGAACTATTTCAAAGCGCGTGTACACGGCGTGACCACGCCAAGTCAAAAAATATAGTGCCTATCAAAGGAGGTCAATCATCTCACAAATCGAACCCGTAAAATTTTTAAATGTCCATGAACACTACCGCCAGAAATGTAGCAAGCATGTAGTCACTTTCAAAACTCTTGAAATTACAGTTTAGGTAAGTCAGAAAATTTAGAGAAATTTTCTTGGCGGCAAAGGGAGAGATCCGAAGAGAGGGGGTAACTGCTATAAATATGAAGGGACGCCATGATGAAGTTTCCTCTCCGGCATTTGTGATACAAAGCGGACGAAATTGTTGAGCTGCTCTGCGAAATCAAATCAACGAAAGTAGACTGAGTTCGACTGCAGATTTTAGCCATTGCGGCTAAGTCTTGACTCCATGGGGAGATAGTTTTCTTGAGAGAAATAAGTGTATCAGATAGGACGGTCAAAGTACTGAAATATTCTAATGTGATTAAGTAATTCGTGTGCCGAAATAATTATAGTCCATCGTGTGCGCCCAGCAAACAAGTGAAGGGTATTTTCTTTTTTTTTATGCTTTATTCCAGGAAACCTGAAGAAACACAATGATATGTACAGCCATGAATGTAAAAATGGCTAAATAAAATGCCAGGGTCGCAGGTGAGCCCTATGACGAACAATGGTGTGACTACATAAGGTAATGTGACTTTCCATCTTACTACCTCTTATATCTCATTTCGTGATTTCTAAAAGTGTATTTTGCATGGGGACATACGACGCAGTGGTCACCCCTACTAAGTTTTGTAAATGTGAGAGTACGACTAAAAGAGTCATTTGTTTTATTTTCCACTTGGATAAATTTTTGAAGTCTTGCGAGGGCCGTATAATGTTGTAAAAGTTATTGAATAGGGTTCCGAAGTGATATCACGTCCAATGTAGATCGTCATCCGTGTGAGTGTACTGCCTATATTTTGTGATGTCAAAGTAAGATGTTCATTCGACGTAAAATTCTTCTGACTGCAATTTGACGTTAATAATAATAATCCATGGTTACTCATTTTCAATCGAGAGGAAGAGCGCTGTCGGGTGAGAGCCAAGGGAGATGAATTTGGTCACGGAGAGAAACGTTTTTCTATGCCCATTTTAAACTGTGTCTGACTGACAATAAAAAGATCTAGTAGAATGTTTCAGTCATTTCTCGTAAAAATCAAGTTATTAAATACGATATCATTTATGCGAAGTTATTCATGAGTAATGCATTGTGCGTTATTAGATGTTGGGATTTCTAGTGGGGATTTTATTCCAGTTCTTTGTCAATGATAATTGTGGAGCTGGGAAACAGAGGTTAGTATTGCGAAACAGGTTGGACCTGTCATTGAAGCCGGGACACGGAAGTCCGAGGAGTGTTTTGTATGAGTTGAAATGAGATGTGCGAATCAGGTTAGAGTCCTGTCAGTGAAGCCGGGATATGATAGCCCGAGGAATATTTTATAATGTTGGGAATGGAAAGAAATTCATAGAAATCTATAGCGGTATCAATTGGCGACGCGTATAATTAGTGTGGGCATCTTGAAGCATAATCTGTGCATTTTGTTGGTTAGAATATCGTATTTGTTTAATTATGTCGGCAGAGTTTAAAGGGAACATTTTTGAAGTCAGTCAACTGTGAATAAACCAGGTGGTTCCTGTAACTGCCAAGCGAGCGAGGGGGAGTGAGACACCTCAGCTATCTAACGGGACAGGCTTGGTATTGAGACTGTATTCTCGGCCAGGAAAACGTTAAAATGCTGGATTTAGTTGAAAATTCATAGCCGGTAATGATCTAAGTATTGTGAAATACTGTAATTGGGGACGTAATGAACATTTGAAACCATGAACTTTGAGTATAAGGAACAGAGTAACCCAATTTCAGGGTTGTCCAAAATATAGAGCGATGGTCGTGATGATCGATTTGTCTGTGAGGGGTGTGCAAAATTCATAATGGTAATGACGAGATATGACATCGTAATTATATGGCGAGTTGTTTGGTTTGTACGTAGATTATTAGGATATCCAAGTGTTAATAACGGTTAGGATTATATTGAATTTTAAAGTGTGATCACGAAATGAGATATATAGCTGGACATGAATGATGTAACAAATTCTTTTCCAGCCAGATAAACATCGCAATATTGAATTTTACATCACAGCTGCGTAGAAATTTGTGAGGAAACCAGAGTCCGCGGAGATAAAATTTGTTGTTTGTTAATATTTCGTTAAATCATTTAAAATTATTAAATTATTAAATTCAGTGAAACCGCATTTTGAAATAACTTTAATCAAGCGAATAACTTGGAGATGCATTCTGGAAATTTTAGTTTGTTGTCTGGGGAATATTAAAAATAAAGTAAAGATTAAAGGGACATATCCGAAGGAAATGGATTTTACTGCCACAAAGTTTGTGAGCATTGCTATTGTTGTAATTATTGAACTTTGATTGATTGAGCAGTGAATGTGCTGGGGATAGTAAAGTGGAAACTTTGGTCATCAACCGATGTAACTTAATTGTGTTTAGCCTTCAGCCTAGAAACTTGGATGGTCAGGGGGTCATCAACCTCAGTGACTTAGATTAGGGCCATATGCCACTGTAGCATCATTTCCTTGCGGTCATCATCCACAATGACTTTAAAGTAACTTAGAAGATTAGATGTCGGTCCATGACATAGACGCAGGTCACATCGATTCAATTAAGGGTCCATGCCGTAGAACCACTGTGTGGCACACACCGATTGGACGGCCTTAATTATACTCAGAGTCCAGAGTTCGTGTTACGAGGGCTGGACCATAACGAATCACTATGATGGTACATGTGATCTCACATGGAAGCCGAATTTAAGGATTTCCAGACTTTCCTTTCTTAAATGATTAATAATTGAGACAATGGTTTCTAGTAAGAATGCCCATCAGGCAATTACGTTAAAGTCTCACACCAGTGTTCTGACCATTATGTAAAAATGATTGTGGTGTCCAGTGGACACAATTGATTATGACATCGTTGACATAGTAAATTACTTCATTTCCCTGAATAAATAGGAATCTTTTAAATAGACCTTTCATTCCAGTAGATAGATTAGAATTAATGAACCCTACCTTTACCTCAGCAAGTGACGAAGAACCCGAAACGACCCAAGAGACAGATCTCATGAACTTTGCTGATAGGTAAGGAAGGTAGGTATCCCTCAATAAGGACCTAAAGGGTTCAGTATCTATTGTCTTTCATTTCTAGATCTAAGCAAGAATAGATAAACACAGTTCACACAAAAAGGCACATTAAAAGAGAACTATACGGAAATGATAACCAATGTAAGCTTGCATTCGGTAGATGATGTTATAGAACTCCACTATCGACAGTACTGAAGATGATTTTCCTTGGTTTCTTATGGTCACTCCTCCCCCACCCCCCTCCATTTCTATCGTGCCGTATTTAATAGCATCCATAAGGACTGACTGAGTCGGTGCTACGCAAATCCAAGAGCAAATAAAGCTGCCTTAAACCACCAATCGTGAATTGCCAATCACACAATCGATCGATTTGCCGTCAGGCCTTTTGCAGCTGTTAGTGGTCAATTAATTAACATTCTAATTCCTTATGGCCATCAAAGCGGATTCGATTCCAGCCGCAGAAAGTTTATTCACCCAGAATTTATTTCCAAATACTTTCCAGCTAAATTATCTGAACTTTATATCATAAAACAACACACATGTCGGGAAACATTTTACACCAGTCAATATGCATACTGGGTTAGTAATATCCATAATTTAACCCGTTATTTATTTGTGGTCATCGGTCCAGTATCCCCTCTACTTCAGTACAGAAAGTACTTACTGAGATAAATCCTTAATGTCAACCCAGGTATTGTAAAAAATAATGTGATTTGAAACGTGTTCAATATTTTCTTTACCGAGATAAGGGACCAAATCAAATTTAAAACACAAAAACAAACAAAGAAACCTCACTGCACTAGAGCTCTGATGGACCTAGGCCGACCAAGCAAACGCTCTTCACCCTGAAGGTTGTACATTACGGAGGAGCGAGTGATCAGCGCGACGAGTTCTGTTGGCAGTTAGACTTGGCTTTCTAGGCTAGAGCCACCATTTCATTATCAGAGCGCTCCACTTAGTCTCAGTGTACCTCGAGCATGTCCTCAGATCCCTGACCTGGTCAGGAGTTAGCGGGTATCTTAAACCAGTTTATAGTAATTAACACCTACTTCTGATGAAGAAATTCGTTAATAATAACATTAGTATGTCGTACTAAAATAATTAAAGGTTTAATATTTCTATGAGGGGCTGCCTGGCCGAGGCGGTAAAGGCGTGCTCGGTTCGCCCGAAAGGACGTGGGTTCGAATCCCCGTCAGGAAGTCGTAAAATTTAAGAAACGAAATTTCCACTTCCGGAGGTGCATATGGCCCTGAGGTTCACTCAGCCTACACAAAAAATGAGTACCAGGTTAATTCCTGGGGGCAAAGGCGGCCGGGCGTAAAGCTAACCACTCTACCCCAACACGTGCCGAGGTTAACAATGGTGGAAGCCTTTACCTTCCACTTCTCCAAGGGCCTTCATGGCCTGTACGGAGGTGACATTGCATTGCATTGCATTGCATTGCTTAATATTTCTTTATTCCTCAAATAATACGTAGCGCCACAGGATAGTAGGCATGCTGTCAAACCCTAGACAGTGAGACTGGCATAAAATTTACAACGAAGTGTATTTCTCTTAGAAACTTATGTGAGAATCCTTTATAATAGATTATTTCCCATTCATCGGTTTGAAATGAGAACAAAGAGGATTACTACTTACTAATTAATGCTCTGTATGCAGCTGATATGCCTGCAGCTGTTTCCTGCTGAGTTAAGAAGTTTTGTATCTACGTTATGGCACAGGCCAAAGTAAAATGTAGCTTCCACCGACGTCTCAGTCTCATTTATGGCTGTGACAGTATGGCAGCTGCAGAAGTATGGTTGGCTCTGAGCAGTGACAACTGGAGCACAACTAGTGCGCGTGGGTGCTGTGATGGGTGGTTCTATTAAGTGAGTCGTGTTTCAATAGTAGAACGTCTTGACTGAAAAAAGCAATGACAAACTCCCTCACTCCCAATGTTGCTTTGTACGCCTCATTATGGTGGCACCATCGCTCTTTTGTGGTTTCCTTATAACTGCATAGCCTTCCGTGATGCTATTAGCAAGCATCTGGGCTGATTACTTGAGAGAAAAGCAGTTGCTGTGTGCAGAACTGAAAATGCCAGGCACAATTTCCGGTGAAACATTCGGAGCTACTAACACTATTCCACCACGGCCTACAATGAATGAAAATCTACAGCCTATTTCCAGTCATTTGACAGGGTCAGGGGTTGAATTAATGAACCCCCCATCTAGCGGCGAGGGTAGGAATTGTGCCGGCTGCCGAGGACTGTCGTATTACTCCGGGGCAATGATTAATAAATGGCAGATGAAATGAAATAATTTTGGATAGTGTTGCTGGAATGAAAGATGACTGGGCAAACCAGAGTACCCGGGGAAAAACCTGTTCTGCCTCCGCTTTGTCAAGCACAAATTTCACATAGAGTAACCGGGATTTGAACCACGGAATCCAGCGGTGAGAGGCCGGCGCGCTGCTGCCTGAGCTACGAAGGTTCTACGACCTACAATCCTAAAAAATAATTTATCCTACATTCGACTATAATTATCATCTCCTTGATCATGTAATCAAGGTTGAAGGACTGAACTTCGACGGAAATTACACTTCTATCTCGCTTGGATACAGAACTTAGTGGTCAGAATGGGAAGCTGGAAGCTAAGTGACTGCGTTTTCTCACGAGTCGTGTACAACTTCAAGAATGTCTGCATTTGAAGCTAGAATAAAGGAGTTTGAGACATAACAATTAAACCATACTAATGCTTAAAGTGGTTACGAATCCGTGAATTATTAATAGCAATAATAATAATAATAATAATAATAATAATAATAATAATAATAATAATAATAATAATAATACGAAGGATACTGTAATTTTATTTGAGTCCGCAGAAGATATAGAAAAGTTCCTGAATGATTTGAAAAAAATAAATAAATCCAAACACATGTAATGGTGTGCAGTTAAACGAAGTCAGGAAATGTTAGATTAGAAAATGAAGTATTAGAGGAAATAGAATAATTATGTTACTTGGATAGTTGAATAACCAACGTTAGCAGAAATAAGGGCAGCATAAAATGCATTCCAGCACAAGCAAGTAAAGCCTTTCTTAACATAAGAAAGTTGCTCACTTCGAGCATTGATATAGAAATTAGAAAGAGTTTTAAAACGTTAAACTGGAGCGTGGCCTTAAGCGGAAATTAAGCATGGACCATAACTAGGTCAGAAAGAAAAGAGAAGCTTTTGAAATGTGGTGTTACAGAAGAATTATGAAGGTGAGATGGATAGATCGAATCACGAACGGAGTGATACTGAATCAAACTGGTGAGAGGAGAGCGAATTGGCGAAATTTCACCAAAATAACGGACAGAATGGTAGGATATATCTTACATACTCAGGACTGGCTGAAATAGTTTTTTTATGGAATATTAGTCGGAATGAACGATAGGGGTAGACCAAGGCATTAATATGAAAGGAATAGAGTAGTTGTAGGATGTAGTATCTACGTAGAAATGAAAGGGTTAATGCAGGATAGGGTGGCATGGAGGGCTGCATAAAAGCAATGAAAGGAATCATGATCCAAACAACAAGAAGAACAAGAAAAAGCAACAATTCTAAAATCACATTAATATATTGAATTCAATGATTACCAATAAGTATTAAGGGAATATATGATTTATTCTAAATGTGTTAAAACGTAGAATGCGTAGCAATTCATGAAAACGTAGGCTATTTCACCGAGCGAGTGGGCCGTACGGTTAGGGTCGCGAAGGTTCGAGCTTGTATTCGGGAAATAGTGGGTTCGAATCCCACAGTCGGCAGCCGTGAAGATGATTTTCCGTGGTTTCCCACTTTTAACGCGAGGCGAATACTGGGGCCTTACCTTAATTAAGACCATGACCGCCATCTTCTCAATTATAGCCCTTTCCTATCCTTCCATCGTCGTAAACCTTCGATGTGTTGGTACGACATTAAACAAGTAGTAAAGAGACAAATAGAACATCTTTCGTAATTGTGGTAGGACATGCAACCTTCGATATTTCTATGTAGATATCGAAACTGGTTCTTGGACACGAAACAATTCTAAGTACCGTTAAATATGTAAGGTGAATAATGTATGACAGTAGTTCATTGAACGTATCATATACCACACTAACTCTTACCCAGGGAAGCGTCAACCTAGGGGTGGGGAAACAAATTGATACCTCAACTTTAGTAAACTTCTGGTCAAGAGAACGTTAATTAGTGTTTTCTAACTCACCTGGATCAGTGCAGTTTGGGACTTGGGTGTTAAGCAACGATGTGAAATTGACCTCAACACTTCGATTAACTTCTCACTTACTTTCAAATTATGAATGGTAAAAGATCGCATTTTCAGCCTTTTCACTTCAGAGTCTAGTTAAAAATCTATTGACAATGAAACAAATCATACATTCATATGATAAATTTATAAAATGCAGTAATCCTAAAAAAATTATTTAGAATAAACGGAATTCATGTGGTTATAGAACTGTGTCTTTAAGAATGAAATTACGAAGATTTTTACTACTTCCATTTAATGCCATGTTTAAATGTGTCCCCCTAGGCAGAACTCCTATTTACTATTTTCTTTTAAATTGGGTTTACGTCGCACCGTCGCAGATGGGTCTTATGGCGACGATGGGATAGGAAAGGACTAGGAATGTGAAGGAAGTGGCCGTGGCTTTAATCAAGGTACAGCCCCAACATTTGCCTGGTGTCAAGATGGGAAACCATGTAAAACCACCTTCTGGGCTGCAGACAGTGGGGTTCGAACCCACTATCTCCCAAATGCAAGCTTACAGCTGCGCGCCCCTAAACGTAGGGCCATCTTGCGCGGTAAATTCTGGTTAACCGATCAAATCTTCTCCATGATCTTTTCTTAATACCTTCAGGATCGATGCTCTATGTGGTTTTGGCCCACACTTCGGCGGGATTGGCGTATTATTAGTCAACGATCAGTATATACACTTTGTTTCCAAAAGTGTATTTCGGCAGATTATTTTCGAATTGTGTGATGGTTGAGTAAAATCTTCACAGATTTCTCAACAAGGATACAGAAGTGTGATTTTCTAATGATAAGTTTTCGGATTTACATTCTCTATGATCACGTTCTGAACTGTTGTTAAAAACTACAAGCTTGTTTCCAGCTTTGTTATTGTTTGTTTATTCCAATAAGCAAATAAATAGTTTCCAGAAACGATTTTCATTTTATCTTCAAACAAATCAGAACACTCATTGCACACTACATCTTCCTTCGAGAAATATCGAGGGCAGTATATTGTAGCTCACTTTTAGTCAGCAATTTCAATGATATCTCAGTTGCATCTATTGATCTGTAAAAATTACATGGAATGAATCGTCCAATTTTAGTGTAAAAATTTTATTACTGCGATTTTTTCTCTTTTCTTGGCAATCATAAATACCCTCAGGGACTGCAAATTGTAAGATTATGCTTGTGACCGAGGGTTCTCAGCTAAGCCTTGCATTGCTTCCAGGCCCTTTTTAGTCACTGTTCCTACCTAGTGTCCCTCGATCAACTCATTATCTATAGATAGGATAGTACGCAGGAATTATGAAATCTAAGGAGTCTTCCCTTTCTTGGCTCTTACGAGTCCTAAGACGATACCCTACGGTACTTGTTTTCTTTTCCTACCGAAGCTGCGTTACCTTCACCTTCGAAATTGTAATCACCACAAGCAAGATGTATTTATTTATTTTTTCATCAGGTACTTTGACACTATTTCAACACGAAAACATCTCTTCTTGTGGTTCATGAGACTGTTGTTTTCATCGATGACATATAGTTTCCGGGACATGTATTGAAATTATCTACGTGTACAGTACGTCTGTATTAAGAAATTAATAATAATGGTATTGTTTTTACTTAATACTTCCTAATTTATGGCTTTCCGAAAATGAAATGTGTACCATATCACCAGCATTGAAAATAATAATGACGCGTGGTTGTTGAAGTGCGTTGTAAACGTGATTACGAATAATTGGAAGTGACCCTTTGATGGCTAATATTGATAAACCTAGGAGGATGTTATTAGGATCACAGGATAGTCTATCGCAAATTTTTCACACACAATTTGTTCCTCTGGCACCGATAAACAGCCCAACAACTGTAATGCTATAAATACTGTAAAAGTGTATGAAATATTTTACTTTTGGGAAATAGACGGCTCTCTTTACCGGATCTACTTTCCACTGATACTTCTACAGTTATCAGAGATAACATGCTGCCGAAAATGTTGTCGCAGAAATGTATATGCTGGTAAGTCTATCTACACGAAGCTGGTCTGTCTGTTAGGTCAACAGCCTAGAGGCTGGTTGGATCCTCAAATAGCACCACCAAAGGTTGTGGGATTATAAGGAAACCCCAAAAACCAATGGCAGCACCAAAATGAGGCGTACTAGGCAAGATGAGGAATGAGGTAGTTTGCCATTGCTTTCCTCACTGGGTCGGAAAGTACTATTGCAGCATGACTGACCCTGTGAGCAGCACCTTTCATAACACTCAGAAGCACTAGTCGTGCTCTGAATGTCATTACTCAGCACTACCCATACCCCAGCAGCTTCCATATTGTCACAGCCATGATGTTGACTGGGACTTCGGTGGAAGCTACACTTTACTTTGGCCTGTGCCAAGAGATGGATGCAAAAGTACTGTATCCATGAAGAAATGACAGCAAGCAGATGAAGCTTGTGTATTTCAGCATATGTAGATACGATTGGTGCGAGCCGGGAATGAGCCTGCTAATCTGGTCTCAGAATGCCGACCCTCCAGCATGTGAGTCACTCTGTCCGTACGTACTCGCATATGGCATACTTCATGAGGTTTGTATAAATTTCATAATGTGGATCGGAAATACGCTACCCTACACCGATAATTTAAAGTGGCTATGATCCAAGGATTATATTTAGTGAATACCGAAACATACAGGTGAATCCAACGCTCACGATAGGCAGTATAACAGAAATTCCAATCTAGACCCTCGGAATGTTTGGGATTCCCTTATCTATCGTGAGAGCTCTTGAATATGCTCAACTAGAGGATGAGTACTCCATTAAAGTAATTAACGTAATCAAATGTCTACGTCATCACTCCATAATTTACTACGTATTAGACGGCTATTGAATATGTCAAGTTGTATCAAAGAAAATATACGTATGTTAAATATATTCTATATTAAATACAGTTAAAATATTGTTATATTAAGACAACCACACAATGATATTTTATATCTTCATCATGGAACGACTTATCTTACACTTATCACTCAAGCTATAACATTTATCATATTTAGGAATATGGGATATGGCGCCTGGAACACAATATGTTATTTCTTTCAAGGATTTCTATTTAAAAAGATTTGCTTTTTCAATTTCTTTGATATATCGTTTAATATGTAACAATAATTAATTAAATTATTATTATTATTATTATTATTATTATTATTATTATTATTATTATTATTATTATTATTATTATTATTATTATTAACGTTTAGCTTCCGCCACCGTGAGTAGGAATTTTGATCTGACACCATCTATGCTGCCCCTCTGCCAATTTCGACGTTCACATTTGCGCTAGAAAAATGGCAGAGAAATGGATCTGTAATGAAAGATTGATGACTGACATTTCAATTAATTTTGTCGTGTAAACACCAGATGTTTTACCAGAGATGTCCGGCTCTATGGCTACATGGTTGGCGTGTTGGCCTTTGATCACAGGGGTCCCGGGTTCGATTCCCAGAAGGGTCAGGAATTTTAACCATCATTGGTTAATTTCCCTGGCACGGGGGCTGGATGTATTAGTTGTCTTCATCATCATTTCATCCTCATCACGACGCTCAGGTCGCCTACGGGCGTAAAATCAAAAGACCTGCACCTGGCGAGCCGAACCCGTCCTGGGATCTCCCGGCACCAAAAGCCATACGCCATTTCATTTTATTTTTTTTTACCAAAGATCCTCTGTGTGCCGACATCGTATGACATGAAGTGCCCAATGATTTTTTGAACCCTACAAAAACCGGAAAACTCTGCGGGGTTTGAACCTATGATCTTGGAGCCCACAGGTCGGAACTCTACTGTTGATCCACTTCTCACATAAAACTAAGTCAACGTGCCAATTTATACATTGCAAAAGTTCTAGATATACAGTGGCGTATACTGAGGGCTAAAAAGGCTATCGGTGAAGCCCAAACCTCAATTGAGAACGATGGAAATCCAAAACACATTGACACATTGTTCTGTTTTCAAAACTTGAAAGCAGTGATAAAAACGTCGCAAGTATTTCTGAGAGCTAAGCATCGGAGACTGATATCGCAGCCCAGACTCTCGTCCCTCTCCCCTCTACTCAATACATAGCGGCTTGTAGTTGTGTACGGGAGGAGCGGTGACCGGGTGGGGGGGTGGATAGGTGTGCTGGGCTTCTGTCCGCCAGATCACCACTACTATCAACCATGTGTTACTTATCGTACTATTATACTTCCTCATCACATAGTCGTACTTAAACATATAGAGAACAGAGTGCTGGTATTTCACTCCCCTTTTCCTACTACATCCTTGTAGGAAGACACTACAGGGCTGATATTATAGGAGCAATATAGATTTATTTTTATAGGTACAACTGGGAAAATGAAATGCAATCTTTCAGGTTCTCTTTTGTTGGTTGGAATCGAACCCATGATTATGGGTCAGACGCCACCACTGATCTCCGAGGAAGCTAATAAACGAGTGAACGATGGGTACGACCGCTTCAAAATTCAGCATTTTTATTTAATAATAATAATAATAATAATAATAATAATAATAATAATAATAATAATAATAATAATGGTGCATGCCATCTGTGTACGGTTGGTGGTGTCCTAATGAGGATAAAATGAATGACGATGTCATAAACACCCAGTCCCCAAGCCAGGAGATTTAACAGTATGAGTGGGTTGATTCAGAAAATTGATCCGCGGCCATCGGACCAAAGGCAAGCGTTCTATCCATTTAGCCACAAAGCAGGACTTTAATTTGCTAAACCTTCGGCTACCATCTCCACTGATCAGGGGTCGAGTATTGGCAGCAGCAGAGGCCAGGACAGTAGCTTGTGAAGCAGATTTTTGGACACAACAGGCTTCTCCGTTGCCTATTGGCTGCAGCTGAAAACGCTGAAGGCTTGACGTTCAGTAAACTTACCACCGAAAAGGTGTAACATAAGTCCACTGGTAGCACACGTCTTGATCCCAGTATAAGCCACTGATCAATCAATCAATCAATCAATCAATCAATCAATCAATCAATCAATCAATCAATCAATCAATCAATCAATCAATCAATCAATCAATCAATCAATCAATCAATCAATCAATCAATCAATCAATCAATCAATCAATCAATCAATCATCACTGATCTGTATTTAGTGTAGTCGTCCAGATAGCACATTCCTTAGTCTTTTCCCCAATAACTGTAAATAATTTGGAAATATATTGAACTTCTCCCTTGATAAATTATTCGAATCCCTAACTCCTCTTCCTATGAACGAATATTTGCCCCTATTTCCCCTCGAATTCCAATTTTATCTTCATACTTCTTTCCTACTTTCAAAACACCACTCAAGCTTATTCGTCTACTTATATCATTCCAGGCGAACTCGCCACTGACAGCTCGGAACATACCACATAGTCGAGCATCTCGTCTCCTTACTCCCAAGTCTTCCCAGCCCAAAGTTTGTTCATTTTCGTAACACTACACTTTTGTCGGAAAACACCAAGAACAAATCGTGCTGCTTCCTTTGAATTATTTCCAGTTCTCGTATCAAGTAGTCCTGGTGAGGATCCCACACACTAGAACCATACTTTAGTTGGAGTCATATCAGAGACTGATATGCCCTCTCCTTACATCCTTACTACACCCCCTAAATACCCTCACAACCGTGTGGAGAAATCTGTAATCTTTCTTGACAACCTCCTTAATATGATTTCCGCAATATACCTTGCCCTATACTATTCCTTAGTATCTAGTCAAACAATCAGCAGTAACAACGTTAATATTACGGAAATTACCCCCGGAAGACCAGAGACGAATGTTAGTCCAGATGTGATGCTCGCCATGTCAGTTATTTCTCTTCTACCAGACGTAATGTTTGTGGGAGAGCCTTAATATACTTTAACTTGCATTGTGGGTGGGGGCAGTAGAATAACGACCCACGATATCTCCTGCCTGTTGTAAGAAGCGACTAAAAGGGGCTCCAGGGACTCTTAACTTGGGAGCGTGGGTTGGCGACTACGGGGTCTTTAGCTTAACCCTAGCATTGCTTGTGCCAGGCTCCTCACTTTTATCTGTCCTACGCGACCTCAGTTGATGAACACTTGTTCATTTCAGAACCCTACGGCATTAGGTCACGAGGACTAGGGAGTCTTTCATTTTCATGCCCGTAGTGGACTTTGTCTTTCTTTGGCCGATACCTTAATGTTTCTAATTGTCGGATCGCCTCTAATTCCCCCCCCCCCTCCTCCCGCCTCTGATTAGTGTTATCAGAGGATGATTGCCCAGTTTTACGTCCTCTTAAAATAACATTCTCCACCACCGCTGTGACAACAATGGTGCGGCTCCACATTCTCTATGCGGTCCGTCTTTAATATTATATGGGGTGGCTGCAATAATATGCTACTTTGAAGGGGGTATGCGAAGTAGCTCTTTTGGGAAGAGCTTTCGCATTACTGGCCATCCACATGGTCGTTTGCAAGACTACTTTTTATTTATTTATTCTCTCTCGACCGCGCGTCAAACTTTCTTTTTTATTTTATTATCTTCTCCATTTTCGCCCGCGAAAGCCTTGCAGGCAGCCATGGACCGGGGGTGACAGTGGCTCTTGAGCGGCAGTGGTCTAGCGTCGGGGATGTCTTGGTACGACCGCGACAGGGTAACCAGTGCCGAAAGGAGATATTGGGATTGCCTGGTGAGTTTAGGGAGGTTTCTCATAACTTCTCCTTTACGGAGGGGTGGAAGTAGCTGGCAGAAGACTAGCCTTTGCACCTCAAGTTATTCTGTACTCTTGTACTAGGCTATGTTCCTGCGTTAGTACTCGCTTGTCGGTCATTTGTCCAAACAGGTAGGTCACCACGGGCTGTGAGGCGGGGCGGAGCCTCACGCCCCCCCCCCCCCCCGAGAAAAGACACATACTAGCACAGCTCTATTCTCTTTAGCTCACGTAGAAAAAGGCAAAAATTGTCGAGTTGGGCTGAGCGATGACCGTCCGACCAGGCCTCCAGTGATTTCCATCTCTTCGGATCGTTGATGAAGCACGAGGATGAACGTAATGACGTGGCTGCAGAAAACCGGAAAGCAGACTTCTGTCTTAACCAACATCGATGTCTTGATGTAGAGGAACAAGAACTTGGATAAGAATAGTGAGTATGTTGAATAGCAATGTGTTCTACTATGTATTGTTTTATCTGCCTGTAAAATAAAATTTCTACATGGGCAAGAACTTGTTTTCTTATTTTTTAAAGGTACATCGTACTTACAACAAATGGTGCCCGTGATCGTTGAAGGGTCTGCCCTACAAAGCCTGCACCAATCTTAGTAATAAGTCGTACAAAATACTCCCTGGGATGTAAAAAATTCTCTGTACTTGCGGCAATGTACACTTTGGCCAAACATTCCGGTTCCATTGGTACTTGTATCAGGGAACACCAACGTAATATCCGTCTCAACCAGCCAAAAAAATCAGCAATAGCTGAGCACGTCCTATCTATGTCGTGTTCCAAGATGTTCGACTACTACTAACAAGTTTTTATTCCTTCCTTGAAGGGGGAGGTGAGCCTCTTAGACGGTGACGCAGTCTCTCAGACCAGGAGATGCTTACAGAAAGTGAGAGGGTAGGCGTTCTTTGCCTATACAAGGAAATGTCTCGGCATTCACCTTAGTGCAGGAGAATGGAAAACCATGGAAAACAATTTTCAAGACAGCCGGAGGTGGGGAACAGCCCCTCTCCGTCTCCCGAAATCAGAGGCCTAGTGCCGTGTCCATCCCTCGTCTGCTCGGTTGGCCAGTCAGAGTGCAGAGCTGTTGGACCACGGACCAGCCGTGACCACTTGTAGGCCCAGACTCACCCTGCATCCGCCGATCCGATGCTCGAGTTCTTACCCACACTAAACACTAAAGGTCTGGGATTATACGGGAAACTGTGGAAGTATGTATTTCAACAGGGACACTTTTTGTCACTGAAGAAATACGTGGTTGCCAGCCATTAAGGATTTATATAGATGTCCTTTCACCAGTATTATTTAATTCCGTTTTTTTTTTTTTTTTCAAATTCGTATTCTCCTCTTTACGAGAAGGTTCGCACTGTGTACAGGGAGCCATCTATTGGTGAACGAGAGTACCACTTACTATAGACAACGGTAAAGCATTCTTAAGTTCAAGTCATTCAAACCTTCATTCATTTTTAGAAGTCTTACTCGTGAACAAACGAGATTATCTTTTGAAGACGCAGAGCAAAGTTCTCTGTGAAAAAAAGCCCAAATCCTTATTATCGTATCTACATCATCATGTCATCATCATTCATTGTGCAAAACTTGAATCACCGGTATACTGTACTTCAAGGAAAGTGTGTGTTTGGTGGTTACTTACACTAATGCCTGTATTTCATGTACATCATCCTTTAATTGGTCAGTTTCATTTGTAAATGGTCTGAAGGAATGCAGTGTATCAAGTTTCTATTGACTCAAGGGGAAGTATAACTGGGCAACCATCTTAAGCAAAATTTGAAAAGTTCCAACAATTCTTAGAATGAATGTATTGTCCAAGGTTATACAAGAACTAGGGAACTAGAAAAGATTTAAAGGAAAGCAGCACGATTTTTCTGGACGATTTCCGACAAAAGAGTAGCATTACGAAATATTGTAAACTTTGGTTTGGGAAGAAATAAGGAGACCAACAGCTCAACTAAGGTGAATACTTCAAACTGTCGGTGGAGGGATCGCTTGGAATGCATTATTATACGGAAAGCTATGAGCTTGCATCCGGGAGATAGTAGGTTCGAGCCCTACTGTTTGCAAGTCTGAAGATGGATTTCCGCGGTTTCCCTAATTTCACACCAGGCAAATGCTGGAGCTGTACCTTAATTAAGGTCACGGCCTATTCCTTCTCAGTTCTAGACTTTTCCTATCGCATCGTCACCATAAGACCTATCTGTGTCGATGCGACGTAAAGCAAGTTGTAAAAATATATCTATATATGAATAAACCTGAGTAGAATTTTCAAAAATAGGAAAGGGCATAAAATGAAGATAAAGTTGGAATTGAAGGGGAGGAACTGGGGAAGATACTCGTTTATAGGAAGAGGAACTAGGGATTAGAATATTTTATGAAGGGAGAAGTTTTATAAAATATTATCATCTGTGAAATCATTTTAAGTCTAGGATAACAACTGATAAGGAATCTGTCACCTAGCCGACAGGCCTAAATGCATATCAATTGTGATTGATTGTGACTGAACTGACCCTCTCAATCTGGCGTAGATGCCACTGGCCGAAGTTACTCTCCAGTCTGGTGTTAAACGTTCTCGATGGGCAGTAAGTAAGGAGAACTTGCTGGAGAAGGAAGGATATTGAAATTACGAATTCACGCCAGAGATACCCGTGTTGTGTGAGGCCGGGCATTATCCTGCTGGAAGGTGGGTTTGTGGAGCTGCATCATGAATGGTGGCACAAACGGTCGAAGAATTCCATGGACGTATCGCCACACCGCGCCGTCAAGAATTCTTAAAGCACCATCGGGCGGGGGAGGGGGAGGTTGAATCGTAGGAAATGAACCATCCATAACTTTACATCTGTCTTTGAGGTGATATGCAGCTCTACACTGACGAATGGATCACTGTGCTGACCAGGATGTCTCCACCCAGAGAGATACGTGATTCGACGCCAATCCGCAAGTTGCCATGATGCCCCTTACTGACAGAAGTTCAAACGTGCTCGATGGTGCTCAGGACGTAATGGTAGGCATCGATAGGGACATCACGACCATAGATCCTGCACTGCTAGCCTACTGGATATGGTACTCGTGAACACATGTGTATCTCTGGTAGCCGTGACATGTCCCTGGATGGGGAGCAGCAACGCCATTGGAGTGTTTATAGTCTGTCACACGATAAAACGATCCTTCCAATTCCGCAGGAATGGTCACGAGCCCTTTCGACTCGCGTGCATACCCTCATAATTCCACTGCGACCCACGCCGACGCACAATATAGTGAGAATGGTTGAAGTGGCGAGCAATGCAATGTGCCGAAACGTCCAAGCTACTTCTCATAGTCCCACGACGTGGTTTCTATCAAACTCATCTAGCGCGTGAAATGCTTGCCGAATGTGACATCGAGAAATGCTGCGTGGTTAGGCAACTTAGCTCTGCGGTTCACACTTCTAATAAAGCCCTATTCGGTATCTTGCGTTGATGAATACAAGTGGGACATGTACTCTCCATAGTTGCACTTCTGAGAAAGCAATCAGCATTACACGCGAATGGGATATATGTCAACCCATGACGATATTGTTTGGCAATCTTCGTTGTACTCCTGCAATTCATTCATTGTGAATAATATTTTTCGTGAATGAGTAATACGTGGAAGGTAATAATAATAATTGTACCGGGAGGTACATCTCAACGCCGCGCATTCAAAATTAGCGCCTAAATGAGCTCCTCTATTGGTCAAAAGTGAAACTAATAACACAACAAGTTGGAACTTTAATCTGAAGATGTCGCCACTGAAATATCAAGTAACTGTTTTGTTGTGAAGTTTCCTAAACTGACTGAATTTCTCCTTGTTTTGTTTTGCTATACATCAAGAAGTTTGGATATTTTTCTACAGATTACACTACTAAAAACTATGATCATGCACTCTGGTGCAAGGTGAAAGAACTTACAACTTAAATAAGTTTCATATTCCTAGGTTTTCCCTAACTGATCTATGTTCATTTATGTTTGGGTTGTCAATACTTCCTTTTCTTTCCGCCAGTTTTGAATCTAGCCAATCAGGAATTTTTGTAATTAATTTTCAACCAATCCCGCATTTCTTGTTCACTTTGAATCTGCCAATTAAAAATTAAGTGGGTGTGTCCTGATTAGTCTTGAATGATCTCGAACCTTCCCTGAGGGTATATAAACTGCGGCTTTTCATGTTTCCTTGTCAATTAATCTCCGTCTTGATAAGTGTGTGTATTAAGGCAGGAGGCGGTGCCGCCTCTTCTTCAGTCAGCAGAACACCTATAACGTAATGGCCACATAACGTCATTCTTCTTTACTCCCTCCGCAGCTTTATTTGAGGGGAAGTTCCGAATCTTTAACGATGTAACCTACCTTTTCTAAAATGAACATTTTCTTTCGGTTAATGTAAAATTTCATAAAGCCTTTAACTGTAAATCAGGGATAGAGAGTGCGTTACCCTCTCGAGTTCCCCTTCAACTTGGTTTGAGGTGACTACGTTTCGTAACGGTGTTCTCCTGTAAAGTGTTAAATTAATTTCCATGCGAGAAACCTCAGTAGTTTGGGACTAGCCCATGTTTCATTGGCCTAGAGCCCTATAGGTTTTAATATTTCATTATCTTGGTGCGCAGTGTACGCCTCCATTCATTTTGTATTCGGGCCAATTTTCTAACCTGTTCTTTTTCCCATGAAGGTCCAGTAGGTTGGGTATTAAATACCCCTGTAAAAGTAAGTTCAGTTTTGTAAATGGTGGCTTGAGGGGCCAGAGATTGTAAATTTTGATGTAATGTTGCCTTGAGTAGGCAGTAAGAATCTGAGAGGATGTTCGCTCTTTCTCATAGTTTTTGTAAGTTTAACGTGTGCCTCTGAAAGGCTAGATATTGTATTCATGGGAGTATGTGCTCTGGAATGAGGGGATTTCTGCCCTTAACTAATAATTCCTTGTTTTTAATTTAATGTTTTGTAAACTGGATCTGGTATTTCGAGGATTGTAAAACTAGGGGCTTGAAGCCCATAATCTGTAAAATTCACTATCTTGGATCTTCCTTGTCTTGTTTCAAGGTTGCTTTGTACCTGAGATGTTATGTTGTTATTTGTTGAGTTGTTTTTTTGGAAGAAATATAACCTTCAGTTCAAATTTTAAATTAATTTTGATATTGTAGTTAGACCCCGGCACCTTCTTTAACCTCTTTCTGCTCCACGGGTATCCCCGGAATGATAATAATAATAATAATAATAATAATAATAATAATAATAATAATAATAATAATAATAATAATAATAATAATAATTGTAGCGGGAGGTACACCTCAACTCCTTAAAGAAGCGCCTTAAGGAACGCTATCTCCCTAACAAAATGTGAAACACCTACGGCATGAAGTTGAGACATTGACCTGAAGATCTCACCATGGAAGTATTGAGTAATTGTGTTATTGTGATGTTGCCTAAACTGACTGGATTTATTTGCTTTGTGTTTGTATACTTCAAGAAGTTTGAACTTTTCTCCATAGACGTCTTAACAAAAACTGTGGTCATGCACTCTGATGTAAGACGAAAGAATTTATGATTTAAAGAAGTTTTGTGTTATTATGTTTTCTCAACTAAATTAACATTCATTTATATGGTTATTTCAAGGTTTGCAACATTTCCTTCTCATTACGCCAGTTTTGAATCTGGCCAATCAGGAATTCTCTGTAATTAATTTGCAACCAATCACACATTTCTTGTTCCTTTTCAATTTGCCAATAAAATTGAGAGGGTGTGTCCGGAGTAGTCCAGAATCCTCTCGAACAATCCCCGCGGGTATATAAGCTGAGGCTTTTCTGTCTACCTTGCCTCATTGATCGTTGTCTTTCTGAGTGTGTGGGTTAAGACAGGAGGCGGGGCGCCCCATTCTTCGGCAGGCAGAACAGCCCAGCAAATGGCCACCAATATTCTATCTTTCTATCTGTCTCCACAAACTTATCCGAGGGGAAGTTTCGAATCTCTAACTATGTAACCAACCTTTTCTAAAATGAACATTTTCTTTCGGCTAATGTAAAATTTCATAAAGCCTTTAACTGTAAATCAGGGGTAGAGAGTGCGTTACCCTCTCGAGTCCCCCTTCAACTTGGTTTGAGGTGACTACTATTTTGTAACTGTTATTCTTTCCTGTAATGCATTAAATTAACCATCCTGGTCACCTCAGTAGCTTGGGATTAGCCCCTGTATCATCGGGCCGAGAACCCAATTAGGATTTTATACTTAATTTTCTAAGAGCGCTAGTATTCGCCTCCATTCAATTTGTGTTCGGACCATTAATTTAACATGTTATTTTTCCACGAAGGCCCAGTAGGTTGGGTAATAGATACCCCTTTGTAAAATAAATTTTAAATTGTAAATAGTGCCGAGAAAGGCCAGAGATTGTAAGGTTTTATGTAATGTTGCCTTAAGCGGGCTGTAAGAAATTGGTTAATGTTGGAGAGCCTGTAAGCTCTTTTCTAAGTTTACTGTAATATTGCGGGGTGCCTTTGAAAGCCTGTAAAATGTTACTGTTGGAGCCAAGTGCTCGTGAACACTGTGTTTTGGGAGATATCTCCCCTTATCTGACTAACGCAACATTTGCGAATGGTAAAATTGGAGCTTGAAGCTCAAGACTTTTAAATTACCTATCCTTGGGTTTTCTATTTTGTATCTCTATTGCTATTTTCTACTTGATTACCAGTACCTGAAAATATTGTTTGTTAAGTTTGAGATTCTAAAAGAAATATAACCTTTATTTAAAGTTTTAAATTAATTTTGATATTGTAGATAGACCCATTTACACCAGCACATTCCTTCACCGCTGCGTTCCACAGATAACCCCGGAACAACAACAAGAACAACAATAATAATGATAATAATAATAATAATAATAATAATAATAATAATAATAATAATAATAATAATAATAATGTTATGTTCTACTATCTTCTTTTAAGATTTTCGTATATGCGGTAGCGCCGGAATTTATTTCCACTGGACTTCTTTAACGTGCCAGTAAATCTACCAACCCTAGGCTGACGTGTATGAACACATTGAAATACCACTGGACTGAACCGGGAACGAAGCCGGCATCGTAAACTCAGAAGGCCAGCGCTCTAAAACCTGAGCTACTCAGCTCGGCAGAGTAACATAATTACAAGTAAATGACATAGACATTCATACGAAATTTACAGAAAACAACTTAAAATACTCTGTTACATGTAGCGTAACATACAGTAATTATAGCTCAGTCACTCAAAAATTCACCCTAAAGTTATAAAATGTAAGTTAACATATTTTACTACAAGTAATGAACTGTACTACAATAATTACAATGCAGATTACTTACTTCCTCCAAACCGTAACACTACGATTTACAGTAGGCTAGGTTACAATGATTTATTATGAGCTCAACTTATCTTTTACAACACCATCACTATTAAAATTGTATACAATATGTATATGATATTGGAAACATTTCTTCAAGCATCACCAATTTTTGGGAAGGGAGTGCTGCAGGTAATGCATTCCAATTACCAATTCTCAAATTTACAAACGAATATTTGCCTTTAATTATATTCTTTTTGCAATTATTTGGTAACGATGATATTTAACAATGTATTAATCTATGTGTAGGTGCCTATTTAATTGTTATCAAGCTTTCGATCTGGCCTGTTTATTTGTACAATTCTTTCGGAATCAACACATGAGAGTTTAGTAACTCAACGCAAGGAACAGCGCAATTATAAATCTTGTAAACACCACAGTTTAAATTAAAAACAAAAGTGATAAAGCCATAACATTGTTTTTCCCTCTGACTCAAGGAGGGATCGAACCTATACCGCCTCAAGGGCAGTGTCCTTGAGCTTCAGACTCTGGGTCGGGTGATACAACTCGGGAGGATGACCAGTACCTCGCCCAGGCGGCCTCACCTGCTATGCTGAACAGGGGCCTTGTGGAGGGATGGGAAGATTGGAAGGGATAGACAAAGAAGAGGGAAGGAAGCGGCCGTGGCCTTAAGTTAGGTACCATCCCGGCATTTGCCTGGAGGAGAAGTGGGAAACCACGAAAAACCACTTCCAGGATGGCTGAGGTGGGAATCGAACCCATCTCTACTCAGTTCACCACCCGAGGCTGAGTGGACCCCGTTCCAGCCCTCGTACCACTTTTCAAATTTCGTGGCAGAGCCGGGAATCGAACCCGGGCCACCGGGGGTGGCAGCTAATCACACTAACCACTACACCACAGAGGCGAACGTTAGAAATAACAATATAATATTATTATATTTATTTCTGTCTTCAAATGACGGTGATCATTTTGTACACAAGATTGGAAATAAATCTTTATTATCGCCATAAGGTATTCAACTGTACATCCTCTTTAGGCCACTGGATACTTGCTGTCCCTGGAGGGCTGTGACCACGTTTACTGAATCCTATAGCTAAGCTTCGGGGCATCATGGGTGTGAGGTTAGTTCAGGTACGATGAACAGCTCCATTCCGCACCTCAATTAGCCGTTAGTACGATACCACTGATCCAAGTATTGACCAACACCTAATGCTCTTAACAAGATAGGATGGGAGATCGGATGGATTCTGGTGTTTCAGCATGTCGAGGATGTCGAACTTATCTCTTCCATTACACAATAGGCTTAACTCTGTTGATTTCGTCCAGTGGAATAGAACCTTGTGAATCGATACTTCAGAGTGAACAAACAGAAGTGAAACTAGCATTTTACGTTCTGCATTTCCTGCGATGAAGAAGGTCTTATACTTAAAGCCAGGACGAGGAAAGAAGAAGTAGATAAAGATCAGCGAATGAAACTATTAAATATTAATCATGATTTCAGTGTCCATTTCGTCTTCTACAATGAACATAAGCCAATAACCAAAATAATGCAGTATGTTCTTTATGAAGCAAGTTAACTATGTGATACAGGTAATGTAGCTCAAATAAACTATTCGGAAAATGATGGAGGGAGGACGGGTGAATGTTCTCCAGTTATTCCATTTATAAATGAGCTATCGCAGCTCGATATTTCCCACTGTTCTGATTATACGTAAAATACACAATTTACCATTAATTATTTGTAGATCTACAAGTGTAGCTACGAATATGTTTGAAAAATACATAACATCTATAACATAATTAATTCTATTTGGTAAAATATAAAACCCCATTCATTGAATATTAGCAAATCTATTGTGCCTTAAAGCATTTCAAACTAATTAATTACTTTCTCCTATCGTTGGCTAAGGCTGTTGCGACTGTTCTGCGAAACAGGTGGCAGTTATAAGTTACAACACCTTCGCGAATGTACATCTAGTCCAACCCGTGTGAATTACTTAATTCGGTATGTTGAAAACACAAAGTAAAATCTTGCCATTTTTTATGAACTGTGAATTGTCGGAAATGTATATAAATTTTGACAGCCAGGATACTAACAGCGGTTATAAACGAGTGAAAATAGACGACAAGTTTCATCACAGTTTTAATCGCTAGGATGGATATATTTCATGATTTTTAAAAGCGATATCGGCATATATATATAATTGGTTTTACGTCGCAGCGACACAGATTGGTCTTACGGGGACGATGGGAGACGAAAGGGCTAGAGTGGGAAGGAAGTGATCCTGGCCTTAATTAAGGTAAAGCCCAGCATTTGCCTGGTGGGAAAATGGGAAACCACGGAACACCATCTTCAGGGCTACCGACAGTGAGCTTCGAATCTACTATTCCGGACTCCAAGCTCACCACTGTGCGCGCCTAACCACATGGCTACAGATATAAACTTATGTTATAAATTTGCTACACTTTTACGTCGCAACGACACCAACATTATGACGACGACGATGAGCTAGAAAAGCGAAGGAAGCAGCCGCGACCGTAATTAAGGTGCAATCTAAACATTTGCCTTGTGTGTAAATGTGAAAATATGGAAAATCATATTCAGAACTGTTGACAGTGTGGTTCCAAATCACCTACGAAATGTAAGCTAGCAGTATGTTACCCAAACCACCTAGCCAACTCGCTCGGTATAAAGTTAAGAATATTGTTCACCCACTAAATCCATCCTCTCATCTGGCAAAATCAAGAATTACACACTGATTCGAAACTGCAGTCAGTAGCTCTAAGATTTCTTCAGTGCTTTCCTATTCATACCTGGCATATCCCAGGGTTGCACATCAATAAGGCCTCGATGGTTACATTCCTCCCTATACCCAGCGGCACCGGAATGAATGAATGAATGAATGAATGAATGAATGAATGAATGAATGAATGAATGAATGAATGAATCAATCAATCAATCAATCAATCAATCAATCAATCAATCAATCAATCAATCAATCAATCAATCAATCAATCAATCAATCAATCAATCAATCAATCAATCAATCAATCAATCAATCAATCAATCAATCAATCAATCAATCAATCCCTACTGATCCGCATATAGGGCAGTCGCCAGTAAATTTACTGAAGATCTCCCTTGGTAAGTTATTCCAATCACTAACTCCCCTACATATAAACAAATATTTGCCCCAATTTGTCCTCTTGAATTCCAACTTTATCTTCGTAACGTGATCTTTCCTACTTTTAAAGACACCATTCAAACTTGTTCGTCTACTAATGTCATTCCTCGCCACCTCTCCACAGATGGTTCGGAACATACCACTTAGTCGAGCAGCTCGTCTTCTTTCTCACAAGTCTTCGCAGCCCAAACTTTGCAACATTTTTGTAACCCTACTGTTTTGTCGGAAATCACCCCAAAACAAATCGAGCTGTTTTTCTGTGGAGTTTTCACAGTTCATGAATCAACAACAATAGCTGAAAATCATACATAACTTCCAAATCATAAACATTACATACCGGTACTTTTATCATTTAGACTTTCATGGCCCGTGTAACTATTAACGATGTAATATTTTCGGGATTAAGCCGTGCAATTAAAATATATAAAATCACTCAACGTGCGTTTCAAAACATACCTTGCCTTTCTTCATCAGCAGAAAACAGAAAACGGAGACACGACGCATCATGGTTGTTAAAAGAAAAGAACAAAGAACCTCAAATGGTGCCCTAAGATTTAATATGGCCGCCATATTAGCCCCATATTAAAGACAGCGAATGGCAACAGTAAAGCATCATTTTCTGGTGGTTCTGATAATAGTTAGCCATGATTCACTGAGGTTGTAGCCTGTATCACGGTTGAAATTATCTGGTCGTTTGCATATTTCAACCGCCTCCCTGATGATTCTGGGGCAATATTGCTTTAAACGGACAAGAACATCCACTCCTTGGAATATTGATGCGTCATGTTTCCGTTTTCTGTTTTCTCCTGGTGAAGAAAGAGAAGGTACCTTTTGAAACGGTCGTTGAGTCAGTTTATATATTTTAATTACACGGCATAATCCTAATAATAATAATAATAATAATAATAATAATAATAATAATAATAATAATAATAATAATAATAATAATAATAATAATAATAATAATAATAATAATAATAATAATAACATTCTATCATGAATTATTACATAAGTCTGGTTCATCGCGCTTACAATATATTCTAAAACCGGACATATATACTTCGAAGTTACTTTCACAGGTTTTTCAAATGTACAGGGTCATATATTTCGGAATTTTGAGAGTAGTGAGAACTTTGCAACTTCCTTTGAAACAATAAACATCATCGTCTCCGTTCACACTTAATATGAGCAGAATATGGAATTATTAACAAATACGGATTTCCCCGTCTTCAAGAATTCCATTTTTATTTTTTATTTTTGCTAGTTGTTTTACACAGATAGGTCTTATGGCGACGATGGGACAGGGAAGGGCTAGGAGTGGGAAGGAAGGGACCGTGAACTTAATTAAGGTACAGCCCCAGCATTTGCCTGGTGTAAAAATGGGGAACCACGGAAAACCATTTTCAGGGCTGCCGACAGTGGGGTTCGAACCTACTATCTCCCGAATACTGGATACTGGCCGCACTTAAGCGACTGCAGCTATCGAGCTCGGTCAAGAATTCCATAAACGGTGTGGATCAAAAACCATAATTTCACGCACGAAGGATTGGTTAACTACTAGAGACGGGAATTTGCCTATTTGCCTATTTTATTCCTATTTTCAAAAACGTAGGCTTTTGAGATATAAATCCCATTTAGGGTCTTTTTAGCTATATTTCGTTGGTTTTATTGTGCCCATAAATGCCTTTTTCAGGAGCTTGTGCCTATTTGGAGTATAATTGCCTATTTGATGCCTTTTGACTGTATTTTTAAAAAATCCGGTTTTCTTCCAGTGCATTATATTGTAGCTAGTGTGCTTGACAGAATTATCTTCTCTTTTCTTAATATCTGTTTACCCCACGAACAAAAATGGGAATTCTCAGAGTCACCAGAAATAGCTGTAGGGAAATTTCCATCAGGAGGAACAAGGAACAATTTGACCTCGAAGCCTTCAACCCTCCAACCTCCTAAGACATATGCGAGAACAAGTCAACGTCGAACTATGTTGCAGAACCAATATGCCCTGTACCTCCCTTTTGATGTGAACTGTTGTACGCATACGCTTTACATTCAGAATGTGTTGTGATTTATTGCGAAGTGTAAGAAGAAGAAGAAGAAGTGTGTTTGCAACAATGCCCAAAGAAAAATAGTCTAAGTCCTACTGGCTGAAGCACTGGATCACAGGGGATCCCAAATTCACTACGGTTGGAAGGGTAGTCTGTCAAGCTTTCTGTAAGGAGGTAAGTTCGCTTGTTCCGTTTACCATTTTTGTGATTGAGAACTATGATCGCATATCATTGTAGCATATATAGGCCTATTAATTTACGTATTGCGGCAAGTGGTTTTTTTGCAATGCTGTATTAGTCATGAAATTTCAATTCTTTATATTGCTAAAATGTAAATAATAAATTACTAAACGAGGAGTTAGAACGCCGGTGGTCTCTTGTCACAGAATGTATGAAAATTAAATTGGTATTTTGAATTGAGATTGATTTCCTGTCGAAATAGAGATCTACAACTGACATGAAATTTTTAAAACCCCCTTGAAAAAATCGTGAATTCTATTACAATTCCGCTAAACCTTCGCGAAACGTAGGTTGCAGATCCAATGTAGCCCGGCTACGACGATGCTACAGCGTGTTTTACAAGGTTGCCAAGACTATCTTTACAAGACCAGGCCAGCGAAAATACCGTTGGTCTGGATTGGTGAGGTTCTCTTAGTGACCGTTGTGTTTCGGAGGAGAAGGAGGGAGCGGGAAGCAAAGAGAGTCTGAGGGCCGTAAGCTACCAGGTTAACAAGCCTCTAGCATCCCTCCCTATAGTCTTGCTAAACTGTGTCAAAAATAAGGTTATCGGCGCATGTCACGACAATTTCAAATTACACGGTTTTCAATTTTCAACGAGGGTGGCGGCCTTGTGGACACACATGATGCAGGATCTATTGCAGGCACCATTCTTCATGACAGCGGACCTGACTTACAAAGCCGGCAAATAAAAACAAATACAATGTTCACTAATCTGAGATTTATAGTGCCTCCGTTTTCATTCTTCTATATAAGTAAGAATACTGATAGAGCCAGCTTGTGGGTCCTTGGTAAGTATAAAGGACGGATCTCTCCTTACGCTACTCCGATATCATTTCACGTCTCTTTTATTATATTTTTCACCCGGTGAACTGGACATGATACTGCCTAATTATAACTGAAAATCCTTGGACACATATTTCCATGTAAATTAATAATTCCCTTGTTCCTACTTTAAAGTTTTGTACTTCTAGAAACATCACCTCTAATAGTCTTTATTATGCAAGAAACGCATGATATATACTAAGCATTATTGCCCATTTGCATAACTGTAGACATTTAAGATATATTGTAGGGATAATGTAATTTATGTCAATTTAATTATATTTCAGATCAAATATGAGAAAAATACTATATACATCAACTTAAAAATACTGCGATGCATTTGATACGAGTACAGAAATCCATATCAACGCAACCTTCCTACCAGTCCACTTTGGGCAGCGACCAACAACTATTTCCTTCAGATCTATGCACTGCAATGTTGGGAGCTAATATGCCCCTGCATAATCCGGAGCATTTTCAAATTTCAACAAGCTACCGGGAGCAATCACCAAGTTGTAGAAGAGTGGAATGTCTCTGGTGGTGTCATTTAGGGTTGTGGAAGAAGTCAGGGGAAGACCTGACCGAACCTCTGGGATGACAGCCGCTGTCAGCGAAATAAAACCAGATGAAGTGACTTCATTGAAGTTTTGTCCAATCACGTCATGTGAAGTTGAGAGATTTTTCTCTCAGTACAAAAACACTATGCAAGAGAGGAGAACAAGATTGTTACCGGAAAACATTGAAACGTTGCTTGTAAATTCTTTTATAGTAACTGAGTGTGTTATTAAATTATGAGTAATTCTTTCATGCTTATTTTTTTGCCTATTCTACAAGTTAGTGCCTATTTAAATGTCTATTTTGGCTAATTTAAGAGCCAATATGTCTGCCTATTTTAACTGTTTTTAGTGCCTATAATTCTCATCTCTACAGTAATAACTTAAGCGATACTGAGATATGCAGAGAAGAGAGACGTCATCAAAGAGTCCGTGAGAAGTACCAAGCCTACAGTCTGTTAACATGACCTCAGATTAAGTGAATTAATGCGAGAAATTTCAGTACATATGGGCAGTAACACGAGATTTTGGATTTAAAAGTATTAGCTGACGTTTATTCAGCACCAAGAATATTCCTCTTTTCCCACGGTGCTACTTTGAACCCCTAGAGGTGAATTAGAAATGGTGGTATGCGATGTTAATAAATATGCGTAATATAACCGTTATTCTAATGTTATTGAGAACAATCTCACTGTAATTATTTGAAATTTGAGCGAATTTGATACAAAGGATAACAAGCTCAAGATTGCAATTGCAGAGTGCAATAAGAAGAAATATGAGGATCCTATATTCTGGGGTGAATAATTTTGCTCTACGTTATCATCCTACTGTTTTCTCATTGTTAATTTTTCTTCAGAGATACCATGAAGAAAATTCTCCGTTTCTTGCCATTTTTAAGTTATTTAGCCGAAACGTAGTATTCAAATATACATATGTACGGTGCCTAAATATAATATGCTCTGGAATTTGCCAGTGAAAAACAGCTATGGGTTATTAAGGTTTAAAAGTGTGTACTTCTTATCTTTTCCGTATAAGTAATACGTCGTCATTTATTCTTTATTAACGTATTGCAACAAAACTCAGAATAATTTCTGGTTTTTGTATACATTTAATTGCTGTTCATAAAATTACAATCCCGTAATCTCGGGTTCCACTCCCCACCAGTCCAAAGATTTCAATTATCAAATCAGATCTTGATCGGGCTTTATCCTTATTTTTTAGAACAACTCAGGACTTGTTGGTACGAGAGGCAGCAGAAGCGGTCGCGATTGCCAAACATTAAGCAATACGGCGTGATTTCATCATGCTGAACACATATCACTTTAATACCTGCAAACCATCCGGATGGCAGCAATAGTCTTGAGAGAACGTGGATCTTAAAGGGCTGCTATATCTTGGATTTTTATTGTTGATAAAATATGAGCTGAATTAACAGTAAGTGAAAACATTCATCGTAAGGAGCATTCTTGATCAGACTTTAAAGTACATTTAAACTCAGTAAATATTTGCAGAACTAGTTTGAAATTCGAAATACGCCCTAATTTTGCCAGAATATACCTAAATATAAAACTTGATTTGTCTATATATTTGAAATGTTTGTCCCTCTAACCACCCCTCTTTACGTAACTCAAGAGCGCCGCTGACCGTCGCTTAATACTGCTACGAGCTATACTAAATTAGTTAAACTAGACGACGAAAAATGTTGGGCATGCAGTGGAGAAGGGACAGACGTGACGTTTTGAAGAGAAGTGGAAATTCAGCACTTTTTATCAACCCACCAGAGAGCATATACAGCACAATTTAATGAAGATTCGTCTATCATAGAGGCTGTATATTCACCTACTCCTCGTTATAGTTTAAAGAGGATATGTTATGCTTTGCTCTCTCATATCTCTGTACTCTGCACTCTTTTCACAAGACAGGCCATTACGTCTCATAATGTGCACAGCTACAGTATATACAACACACTGTATACTGTGAACAGTGACGTACCGTGCGTGTAATTATAGCACCTTTACCCTCATCACATTCACGCACATGATGTGCCAGGCAGCTGTAAAACTATAGTCTAATCTGTGGGAATATTTGACATGAAAATAAAACTGACGGAATGAAGAGAATGAAATTACATTTATACCTATAATACCTCATAGGAAATAAAATGATTCGGCTAAATCGAGTATTTTATTTTTTATTTTACCTGGCTGAATGAGACATTGTTGGAAAAGCACCAGTCTTCAGAGATCACGTAGGTGGGTTCGATCCAAGTTCAGTCCAGCTGTATTTGGATGTGCTCAAATACGCTAGCCGTGTATTGGTACATTTACTGAGAAATAAATTAACTTCTGCGGAACAGCATTCCGCCATTTCATTTTCCAATACGTCCACTTGGTATTTGCGTATTTGTCCTATCCAACTGTCCTCAGTTATAACCCCATTTCCTATTAATTTTAACTTTCTCAACTGTATTACTTTCTTCCTTAAACTATTCGTATGTTTTTTGAGGAAAAATTTCAAGCTGTTCAAGTGTATAACTTTTCGCCCCGGAAAATGTCGAAATATGGATGCATTTTAATGTCGGGACAGACCTTCGTTTCGGGATAGTTTATTTCTAAACGGTAAGTCGTATTAGAAAACTGATAACACAATAGCAGTTCAATTTGGGCAGATGTACAGCTATGATTTATTCTCGTGTTTTAATTGTTGATACGTTAGACAGCGCTGCATTTCTCGATTATTATCAAATATTTCCAACTCGATTATGACTGGCATTAGGAGAAGGGGCCTGTCCTTATAATGAAAACTCCATCTCTACTGTGAATGGTGGTTGCGAAGTGAGCCTGCCCTCATAGCAGAAACTCCCGAACTCGATTGTGATGCCAGTAGGGAATGTAGCCTGGCATCATTGTAAAACCTTCGCCAGTGCCTACCTTACATTGGAAACTATGTATGGCGTCTCTCTGTTTTTCAGGTAGCGCGAAGAGACATGCAATTTGATATAATCCTACTCACTGTCTTTACAGTAATTTACGCAGAAATCCGTATACAATTTTGAATACCGTAGCGAAGCACGGGTACATTTGCTACTGAACAATATATCCAGAAAATATCCGGAGTTTCAAACCCATAATTTGGAATTGGTCTAAAGACCGTATATTAGAATATCTGCGTCCACAAATTCACTTGATCACACTGCAGTACCTTTGCTTCACTCTGATTTAATTCCTCTCTCTTACTACAGAATAATGATCATCATAGCAGAATGAAATTCTAATTCACTCGAATTCACCTTTCACTTGTAATATACCCGTTCGCAGTATTCAGTTTCTTTGGAATTATTTGCATTTATAATTGCTTTATTCATGGTAATGGTGGTTGTTTGATATTTCATGACTTACGACATTGCTACCACAATCCACACCACGAAACAAATATTAAAATGAGGTTAAAAATGGAACCCACACGAGAACTCACACGTCTCCTGGATGCAGAGCTTGGCTCTATAGCCGTGGCGCGTTGACACGTGTAGCCACTCCACTCGGTAATAATAATAATAATAATAATAATAATAATAATAATAATAATAATAATTGACTAGCTCGGTAGTTGAACGGCCAGCGTACTGGCCTTTTCTGCAGAGGCACCTGGGTTCCATTCACGGTCGGGCTTAGAATTTTAACTCCGTATGGTTAATTCGTTTGGTTTGGGGATTGGATGTTTATTCTCGTCCTAATACACTACTAACACCACAGAAACACACAATAGTGAATATATAACCTAACATGGGGGTGGCTTCAGGGAGGGCACCCGGTCGTAAAACTGAGACAAATCCACTGCAAATCCACCCCAATAAATTGGAAAAAGGTCATGAATAATAATAACAACACCAATAATAATAATAATAATAATAATAATAATAATAATAATAATAATAATAATAATAATAATAATAATAATGTAATATTTACAAATAAAATATTTAATATGAAAGTATTCCAAGGTAAAATGGTAAAAATACTGGTACAAACTGGTCTGAGGAGATACAGAAGAAACATAGCGAAAAGTTGAAGGAGTATTGGAAAGGAAAGAAGAAGAACCATCGATGGCTGAGGAACTGAAATTGGTACGGGGTCACTACGGGAAAAGAAGTGGTGACAAGACAATAATAATAACAATAATTAACTTATATGGCAATGTTTAATTTTCTTTGTTCAGTTTTATATTTTCAGTCGATGAGCCCTGTGTCGCTTATGCACATACAACGACGTGTCATTTTATTCATAACACGACACTTCACCAAATCTTTACTATATACAACGTTCTTATTCAGCCGATCATTTGCACTGGACCTCACGATGGATTAGTATAAAGATGCAAGGTAGTTTTCTTGCCTTCCTTCTATGCTTGCCTGTAATGATTAATGTACTTGTTTCGTTTAAGGAGCTTGATATGTCGTGATCTAAAATTATGTACTCTTATAATGAGACATCTGACTGATGACTGGATATTGTAGCACTGCGTACTTGAAGTAAGTTGAAACTACCATTGGACGAGAGTTCACTCCCTGTAACTCTTGTCACTTACTGCCAAGAAATCACTTAAAGTGAGGAATATTATAGAACCATTCCCGGGATGACTCAGAATAAAATTTTAACCCACTCACTAATCGGGTACGTTCCTGAAGCTGAGTAACCTTCGAGCAAGGCTTAAATGTCAGAAAGATATACTGTAGATAACATCAGTGACGAGTTAGAAGATGAAAGGGGAGTACTGAGTTATTTTTTACAGGTCTTCAATTATAAATCATAAGCTGATTTACAAAAAGTAAAAATATTTCCTTGAACTTATATTTACTTCAGTACATAGGCCTATTATATTTCTTTATAGTTTATTTTGATAAAAAATTATAACACTGGAGCTCATTCTACAATTAAATCACTAATAATCATCAACTAATTTGACATGTTATTTATCGTTTTAATAACATATGCCATGATACGTTTTCCTCTATGCACTATTGCGAGGCCCTAAACCTAACCGTTTACGAGGTATTGGCAGCAATCTATCATCGTTCTAAATGTTTAATTAAGAAATGACCGGCCATAACCATAGCTACGTCAGATCAAATGTTCTAGATTACAGGCCTCGTGTTCAAAGTAGGCATGTGCGTGAGTGTAGACAAGACCAAGGAGAGATTCTGTTTGAACATTTAAACTGATAGTTTTTTTTTTTTTGCTACTTGCTTTACGTCGCACCGACACAGATAGGTCTTATGGCGACGATGGGACAAGGAAGGGCTAGGAGTGGGAAGGAAGCGGCCGTGGCCTTAATTATGTTACAGCCCCAGCATTTGCCTGGTGTGAAAATGGGAAACCACGGAAAACCATTTTCAGGGCTGCCGACAGTGGGGTTCGAACCTACTATCTCCCGAATACTGGATACTGGCCGCACTTAAGCGACTGCAGCTATCGAGCTCGGTCAACTCATACTTAGCTGCCGAGATATTGAACGTTTCTGTATCTACACCAGCATAATAACTGAATTGCACTAGAGTTATTTCGTTATTTTTAAGGCCGATTTCTAAGTAGTTTTTACCTGCCGAGATACTTATGGTTATTGGAATCACATGTCCATAACATTATCACGATAATGATTGTGAATAGCACCAGAGTGTTGCTTGATTGATTGATGCCGGTGTCGCTGGGTATAGGAAGGAATGTAATCGCCGATGCCTTATTAATGTGCAACCCTGGGATATGCCAGGTATGAATGGGAAACCGCTGAGGAAATCTTAGAGCTCCTGACAGTGGTTTCGAATCAGTGTGTGATTCTTGGTTTTGCCACAGGAGAGGATGGATTTAGTGGGTGAACAGTCTTCTTGATTTTATACCGAGTGAGTTGGCTAGATGGTTATACATTGATTAAATTAGTAGTAGCGTGCCGTAAGTCAATCCAACATCATCGTATTCAACTCTGCGAGACGGGTCCACTGAGGCTCAACAACAATTTCTAAGGCGTAAGGATTATGTAGAAAATTTAGGGAAGTTAACTTTTTGTGTAATTTTCGCCTCCTATATATGAGAAACAGCTTTCTAACTTACAAAATTTGAAGGGTTAAGCTTATTTCCTTGACGTTTTTCCGAATGCATTGTAAACTGAGTTTCATTTCGTTGGTCACGGATATAGATTGTCACGCCCGAAACACCCGCAGCCCTGTAGTCAAACAGCCTACCCCATTCGTTTTAGCTAATATTAGAATGAGGTCCTTACAATGGTGCGGAAAGTTAAGAGCTGGCAGGAAATATTAATGTTTACCCCAAATTTTGTTGAGAATGAGTTGACGAACAAGAATCAGCATTTTACTCTAGCGATAACCTGGATATTGATTTAAATACGACAGAGAACGAGGGAAAGGAGCGTATCAAGCGAGAGGGATTGGAGAGGATTATCGTAGGATAGAATTTAACGACAGAGATTGCAGTCTAATGAAGCTTGAAGATGAAAGTACTGTTAGAAGTTCTCCTGGAAAAAAGTTAACTTTAAGCACTCCCTTCTACAGGCTTAAAGTAAGTTTGCAAGGAATAATCATAACTTGAATACAGTGAATCAGCACGGAAAGAGCGATTGCCCCTCTGGAAGATTAAGTTGGAACGGTTTTGTCTTTACGTAAGATCAGTGTGTTTTCTATCTTAAATTCTCGTTCAGCATCAACTAACAAGAGACAAAATTTGTATTATGGTTTCTCTTCGGTCATGGCTGAATTATATTCACGCCAGGAGAGTGACAAGGAGGAATGGAAATAATAAAGTCAGGAAAGGCTCTTAGGTTATTAGTACAGTGACGAACAGGAAAGAAAATAATCATCTCAGAAAGGACACAGCCAAATGGTTTTCAACGTGGGGTACGTAAACATGTTGAGGTAAAGTTTCAAAATTGCATAATTACGTTTACAGAATGATGTAACGGAAATACTGAAATGCCCCCTAGAACGTCTCAAGGTTGTTTTTTGAAATACTTCACAAAAATTGAGATATAATGTAACCCACACAATCGAATCACAGTACAAACTCGTTTGTCATGACCACCATAAATCTTTCTGGCCTTCACATATAGTTAAAAGGGGGTTTGTTGCAAATTCCCTTTGATGACACACTAAAAATACCGAAAATTCCAAAACTTGTCAGTTTGTGACTTTTGATGTCACGTTCCCAAAGAGTATCTGGAACGTAGGGACACTACCTTACACAACACCTGCATTCACCACTGACACACTCATAAATATCCAGCCATGAACTGAAGATATGGTGTGCATGCAACACGCTCAACCGTATAATTAAATGGTCAGAAATATTTCACTTCATAAACATTTCTTCCATTATATCCGTTACATAGTTCTTTTACTTATCTATGTAATAGTGTGTTTTACTTTTACAGTTAATACTGTATTACCTAACAACTGATAAATTGTTCAAGTTTAGATATATTTAACATTAACTCCAGGGCACAAACGTGAATGTGAGAGTGTTCCTGGCGGTACATGGAGAATACAGTTGTTAGGTCGAGGAGATACTTCTATATCCGTTATCCTAAACTTAGAGCTCTGAATACAGAAGGTAGCAAACAAATAGAAGGAAAAGAAATACGTAAATTAGATTACGAACAAACACTCACAAGATTTGCAACAGGCGCTCATACAGGCATGACCCTCAGCTACGAGAGGAATAGACAGTTGTGTTTATGTTTTGTATATCTAGAGAAAGCATATGACAGGCTACCGAGAGAAATGTTGTTCACCATACTGGGGGACTTTGGGATTAAGCGTAGATTATTAAAATTAAAATTAAGTCATTGTTGACAGTTTGGCTGCAGTGAGAATTGATGGTGGAATGAATTCCTGGTTCAGGGTACTTTCGGGGTTTAGACAAGGCTGTAATATTTCACCTTTGTTGTTCGTAGTTTACATGGTACATCTGCTGAAAGGTATAAAATGACAGGGAAGGATTCATTTAGGTGGAAATGTAGTAAGCAGTCTGGCGTATGGTGACGATTTGGTCAATGGCAGATTTTGCCGAAAGCCTGAAATTAGGCGCAATGTGACTTCATCCTTTTCTACCGCTTTTCCCCCATCTGTGGGGTCGCGGGTGCGAATTTTGTCGCACATATGGATTTGGCCCTGTTCCACGGCCAGATGTCCTTCCTGACGCCAACCCTATATGGAGGAATGTGGCCACTATATCGTGTTTCTGAGGTGATTCTTAGTGTAGTGTATTGTCCGAATATGAAGAGTAAATTGTTGGGAGGAACACAAACATCCAGTCCCCAAGCCAGAAGAATTAATTAGACGCGACTAAAATCCCCGACTCCGCCGAGAATTGAACTCAGGACCCCTGTAATCCGAAGGCCTCAACACTGACCATTCAGCCAATGAGTCGGACAAAATAGGTGCAATGAGTATGGTATGAAAATTAGCCTCTCGAAGACTAAATTGATGTTAGTAGGTAAGAAATCCGACAGAACTGAACGTCAGATTGGTGATAAAAAGCTGCAAGAGCTAGATAATTTCAAGTATTTAGGATGTGTGTTCTCCCAGTATGGCAATATAGTAAGTGAGATTGAATCAAGGTAGAGTAAAGCTAATGCAGCGAGCTTGCAGTTGCGATCAGCAGTATTCTGTAGGAAGGAGGGGAGTGAGCTCCCAGACGAAACTATCTTTACATAGGTCTGTTTTCAGACCAATTTTGCTTTACGGGAGCGAAAGCTGGGTGGACTCAGGATACCTTATTCACAAGTTAGAAGTAACACACATGAAAGTAGCGAGAATGATTGCTGGTACAAACAGGTGGGGACAGTTGCAAGAGAGTACTTGAAATGAGGAGATAGAGGCTAAGTTAGGAATGAACTCGATGGATGAAGCTGTACGCATAAACCGGCTTGGGTGGTGGGGTCATGTGAGGCGAATGGAGGAGGATAGGTTACCTAGGAGAATAATGGACTCAGTTATGAAGGCTAAGAAAAGTAGAGGGAGACAAGGACGACGATGGTTAGACTCAGTTTCTAACAATCTAAAGATAAGAGGTACAGAACTAAATGAGGCCACAGCACTAATTGCAAATAGGGGATTGTGGCGACAGTTAGTAAATTCATAGAGGCTTGCATACTGAACGCTGAAAGGTATAACGGCCTATAATGATGATGGATGCATGTGTGATATTATTATTGCCATTAAGACAGTGATTGAACTTGAATGTTACATGACTATTCTATTTCGCTCTGTTTTTCCTTTTCTCTTCCCAAAATCCTTCTTTGACTGTCTTCTTGGTTCCTTCGTTCGGTCCATAATTCCCCGTTTTTCTATTCTCATTTACTTCAAATTTTTCATTCATAATGTTATTTCTGAATATGTTTCCTTCATTTATCATTGCCTTGTCGATACCAGTTTGTTGTAGATCTTCTTCTATTTCTTTCAGCCAGTTGTCATTCTTTATTGAGCTATTAGCTACATCAAAAATCCTCTTTGTGTGTCTGCTGCTGTCCATTCTATGTAAGTGCCCATAGAACATTATTCGGGGTTTTCTGATCATGTTTGTGAGTCTGTGTGTCCGTGTAGTTCTGTAGTTGGTCTCTTAATCCATATACCATCTATGTATAAGGCTCCAAAAATCTTTCTGAGGATTTTACGGTCTGTTTCTTCTGTCTCTGTGATACCTGATTTTCCAATTGTGGTTGTTTCTGAACGTAAATGGCTTCCGATAGTACAACTGTATTTTAGTGCCTGAGTTTGGCCTGTCTTGATGTGTTTATTTTATTGTAGTGTATCCATGTGAGTTTGTACGCTTTCTGAAGTTTGTCTGTTCTCTTTGTGTTGGATGCCTTATTTGATCCTCCTATTTTTATATATTTCCCTAGATATGAATTTTTCTACTCTTATGATCTTCCCATATTTTGTGTGCATGGCTTGTGTATTGTTATATTTTCTTTCCATATACTGTGTTTTCTCTTATGAGATCTGTAGACCTGTTTTGATAAAAATTTCATATAAGTATTCCAGTTTTTCTTGTGCTTCTTGTCTATTGTTACTAAGTATTGCCAAGTCATCTGTAAATGCCAAACATTTTATGATTCTGCCTTCTTCACACGTTCTTCCTAACTGAATTCCTTTTACTTGTTTTGCCCAATGTCTGATAATTTTTACCTAGATCAAGGCGAATAAAAGCGGAGAGAGCCCATCTCCTTGTCCGACCCCTGTACGTATCCCGAATGATTCTGAGATTTCATCCATACATTTTCTTTTGGATGTGGTGTCTGTGAGTGTCTCTTGTATGAGTGTCCTAGTTTTTCTGTATACTCCATATTATTCCAGACTGTCTAAGCGAGACTGCCTGTCTATTGAATCGTAGGCCTTCTTAAAGACCACGAATGTGACTACAGTGTTGTTAGTCCGTCTGAGCTTCAGGATATTTCGTAAGTTCCAGATCTGTTCAATACATGATCTTCCTTTTCTGAATCATACTTGGTATTCACCTATCTTTGTATCTACTTGTGGTTCGAGTCTGTTAAGTAATGCCTTGGAGAGAAATTTTTAAGTGACAGGCAATAATGAGAGACCACTGTATTTACTAGGGTCTGTCTTGTGGCCCTTTTTATGGAATGGATGGATCAATGCGCATTTCCTTTCTTGTGGGATTTTCTCTGCAGTCCATATTTCTGAGATAATTTTATAGACTTTCTTTATGATATTTTGGTCTCCAACTTCTCAGATCTCCGCGATACTCCCATTTTCTCCTGGTGTTTGTTGTTTTTCAGTGCATTTATTATCTCTTCTACCTCTGTGTGGGTGGTTTCGAATCTGGGTTTAGTATGGTTTTTCGAGTTGTTTTGTTTTTCTAGGCTTCTCGCTGTTGAGTAGTTTATAAAAGTAAATTTTAAGAATGTTGTAGTTCGCTTTAGTATTTGCTTCCGAAGTTTCATCCAGTCTTTGGAAGCAATAATTTGGAGGCTGATAACATTTTATATTTTCCCTAAATGTTCTGCAGAAATTTCTCGTATTGTTTCTCTTGAAATCTTCCTCAGTTTCATTTAGTCTATTTGTGTCGTATGTCCTTTTCACTGTTCTAATATCTTTCGATGATTGTTTCTGGACATTGTGGAAATTCTGCCGCATTTAAGTTGTTCTATTTCTGCTAAATTTCTTCCATGGCTGTATTCTTTGTTCAATTGATTCGTCACAAGTTGCGTTCCACCATCTATGTTTGCGTTTCCTGGAAGGCTGACCCCAAAGAATTGCCTTCTTAACTGTCTTCGCTAGGTCTGTCCAACTTTCTGTTGCATTTCGACTAATGTCTTCAATAATTTTGTCCTAATTTATCTTCAAGTATTCTGGGTCCAGTCTAATAATTTTGACAATGTTGTCTTTCTGCTTCTTGGGATTGACCTAATCTTTACTTGTAGCAAGTGACTGTCGGACTCGAAGAAACCTTTGCTTGTTCTCACGTTCTAAATTTATCTTGTATTTTTGCTTGATACGGCTACATGATCTATTTGGAATTATCCCCCTAAGTTTCTGGGTTTTTTCCACGTTGTGAGCTTTTGTATCGGTTTTTGAAATTGTGTTAACGTAATTTGAATCCAAAATTTTGACAATATCCTATGAGATGTTCTCCATTCATGTTCGTGCGTTTGTGCTGTGTATGGGCGCATAATTCCTTTGCACTTTTTCTCTGTGCCTTATTATTATTATTATTATTATTATTATTATTATTATTATTATTATTATTATTATTATTATTATTACTTTAACTTAGCCACTCCTCAATGACAGAGTGCTTTCTTACAATGTGATCAATGATCATGTTATAAACCCCCGAAGCTATCACATTTCAAATGCTCGCTCGTTCGCTCGTTACTCGTTCATTCTATCTTATAGTCAATATCCACACTGGGGAAATTACAGAACAATGGAGATTGTCAACAATCAAAATGATGTTTAAGAAAGGAGAAACTGACAATTCTGATTCATATCGAGGTATAGCCCTCGAAAATACATCATTCAAAATATTCATGAAAATCTTAACAATCAGGTTTGCAGAAGAAATAGACTCCCAGATACCAAAAAATCAATTCGGCTTCCGAAAGGGAAGACGCACACTACATGGCGTAAAATACCTAATAGAACAAATCCAAGATACATTGAGGCATCCAGGTAAGAAATATTTTGTAGTCTTCGTAGACTATCGTAAAGCTTTTGACCTTGTTGATAGAGCAACACTCGTCCGGAAACTCAATAACCTAATAGGAGCTACACATCCGATAGCAATCGTAATCTCGAATATCCTCAAATATAACTATGTCCAAATATCAGACAACATAACTCTATCCAAAAACGTAACCCAAACAAACGGAGTCCTATAAGGTGACCTAATCAGCCCAATTTTATTCAACATCATAACAGCAGACATCACAGAAATAATCACAGATACCTCAGCATTGCTTATACTTCACGCAGGTGATATGGAAATTGGCTGAGAAAACATAGAAGAGCTCCAAGAGATCCTCAATAGGCTCACATCATGGGCAGTAAGAAACGGTTTGCAAATAAACCACAACGAAACTAAACAAATGACCTTTAGGAAAGGAGGAAAACATTCACCTAAAAATGCAATAACCATGCACAACAAACCTCTAGAAGTAGTGCCGAAATTCAAGTACCTTGGAGTCATCATCCAAACTACTCTAACATCCTACAATATCCACGTCAAAGAAAGAGCAGCCGCAGCAATAAAAGCCATCTACAACATTCAACAACCTCAACAAATATAACTGGGTACAGCAATGCTACTGTTCAGGACAGCCATATCACCAGTAGCAACCTATGGGATTAGCATCACCTGGGAAAAACTCACACTGAGCGACCTGATGACAATAGAAGAAGTCAAGGCCAGATATCTCAAGAGGATTCTAGGCATTGGGAAGTCAGCCCCTTCAAGGTTAACATATGTTCTAACCAAACAGGACTACTTTATTGACGATATCAAAACACAGTTTTGTCTACCAAACACCAAGCCCTACGAGAATGCACGCCAAACTTTAAACGAGAAAAGAAATGCTATTTGGTCCGACTTCTATTCCACGGACGCCATAACGACGGAAGAATGAAAGCAAGTAAATTACGAGCTACGGCGCGTAATTACACGTTACGCCACTCATGGATTTCACCACAGATTCTGCCAAACCAAAAACTTCCACCAGCCGAACGAAGACTGTACATGTAACCTGTGCAATGATCATTGTGAAAGATACCATGAACAAAACTGCAAAATGAGGACAACCTCAATAATAAGAATGGCATTAGCATAGTTGACCATCTGTAAAAAAACTGTTTTTGCACATTGTGCGCTTTTCATTTAATAATAATATATTAATGAACAAATCTGGACGTTCCTGTTATCTGTTATCAAAAAATTACTATTTAATCTTTCTATCATAGCGCTGTAAATAGACAATGAACAAATGCCTAAAAATCAAGAAGTGAATCCTTACAGATTTTCCAATTTCCTATACGTTGCTCAGTCACAACCAGGTGAGATTTACGTGAAAAAAGTTACTATTTTGTGAAATCAAAACAGTACCGATTATAAACGTGGCCATGGTGTAGTACAGATTGTACAGTAGAGAGAACTTCAGAGGTGACACAGGCGAAGACAGAAGGGATAGCAACATCATTAAATTCAAAGCACACGTAATATATCTGTGGGAAAAGAGGTGAGCGAAGAATTTAATTGTAATAGCTCACGTAATACAGGAGAAGACCGAGAGGAAAGCGAAGATATTAAAGACAAAGCACACGTAATATAGCTCGGGACAAAGTGGACAGCAAAAATAAGATAATTGAGAATATTAAAGATTCACATAACATATCCCAGAAAAAAGAGGAGAGCAAAGATTTTAAAGGTATGAGTTAATGTAATGTAACCAAATACGTAGAGAAGAGCAAAGACTTTAAATACAAGAGTTCACGTAATATAGCCGAGGAGAACGATGTGAGAAAAAACTAACGAAGGCACAGCAAATAAATTGATAGGTCATGTAGTAGGCCCATAGACGAGAGAAACGGGGAGGAAAAAACAGAATGTGGTACAGCTTATTGTCATGATCGATTTTGTACAAGTTCTCAATGATTTTTATTTCCCTTATTAACTGAATGTTTTCTTTTTCAGGTACAGTACGTTATACAATACATTAAATGTTTTCTTATTGAAGTATTTTCAGATTTTTATAATTTTCCATTAGTTTCGACAGACTAGAGAACTTCAGGGTTATACTAAGCTCTCAATCTTCATTGCGGTTTCCAATATTAAGATAACCAATAATTTTTGAACCTAAAGATTAAAATCTTCAAACTGGTGAATTAACTGATGATTGGGCTAGTGGTTTTGTCTTCATCTCGGAACATCAAATTACTCTAACTTTGAAGGTAGCATCGGAGCGTCTTTACTGAACGTGACCATGTATCTGAAGTGATGATCCCTATCTAATATCATATAAAGGCAAACTTCCTCAAATTTGAGGGCCAGACATTTAAGCGTGGGTTCAAATGTGTAACATACTAAGTATCGATTAAACATTCACTACGCAGCAATTCATCTTTATCTTCGTAAGTTTCCCACACGCATTCAAAATAAGATTTCAAAATGTATGCAGAGTCACTTTGTAAAATGCAAGTTGTTACCATTTTATATTATTAATGATTATATGACTTAACATACGACAAAATATTGTGTGTTCCGCGTGTTGAAGGACCCATTTCTAATAAATATAGAAGTAATATGTCATTTGTTGCAATGAAATTAACACTATCTTATCAATAAAATTCTAGGAAATACATTATCTTTAATTTTATTTATTTCGCCAAATTTTGATATATTTATCCGTTTCAGGTCAATTCAAAATCGTATCAGAAGTTTTTTAGCTTTCATATCTGTTTGTCTCTTTGTTCCACCATCACGAGTAAACGGCTGAATATATCCCGACCAATCTTCATATTTAGAGTCTACTCATCCTGGAGCAGGTTTCGATATGGATATCATTTAAAAATCGCTGAATAAACTAGGAGTTTTATTGGAAACCACAAGATATTTTTGCAGTTTTCTCTTACACTATTTATTATTTATTTTACATCTGTAGACAATATGTGAAACACCCCTTCGTTTTAAATATTTTCGTTATGGACGTTATTTTGCTTATTCTTCAAATGACGGTAAAAAATACTATTTTCTACGGGTTTCATGACCTGCATCCGGAGACGGACACACTCGCAGACGAACAGTTATTTGAAGGATCCATAACAAGAGAAAATCAGAGGATGCATCATATTTCTCTCAGCTTTAAAATTTCCCTTGCCTAATGTAACTTGAACACAGAGCTAACATGAGGTAGACCTGTTCCTTTTATGTCTGTCTGTCTGCTTCCTTCCAACTTCTAGGCCTTTCCTATCTGTGTCGGAGCGACGTAAAGCAACTAGCAAAAAAAAAAAAAAAAAAAAAAAAAAAAAAAGCATTTAGTTGGTATTTTTAGGAAGATTATTCTCAAATATTTTCGTTAATATTAGGTATACCAAAAGACTGTACACAAAAAACGTTTAAGACTATGTTATTTCCGTTCCTTTATGCCATGTACTGTACGACAGATAATAACGCAGACACAATATGCAACCTGAGAACCACGGAGAATTTCGCACATATTCGGACCAGGAACTGTGCCGTACAATACGTTCTGAAATCGTCCTCATTGTCCCCCGACGTTCTTCATCTTCATCATATTTTACCTTACTGCCACGCACTTTCGTAGGAAAATATAATTTTAACACGTCGCATTAAACGTGTGAATTCCCGAAGGCAACACATAATCCACTGCTACCCGAGCAAAGAACGGGTACAAATGCTAGTATGAAGATAAAGCTGGAATTTACGGCGACTCATTTGGGCAAATATTCGTGTATAGAAAGAAGAATTGGGGATTGTTATGATTTTCCAATGGACGTGTTCGACAAATTTCTACAAGAAGTTATTTAAGAAAAGACTAGGTGAACAATAGATGGAAATCTCCCATCTGGGCGACAGTTTCAATTGCCGATTTGTTGCAAATGAATGAATGAATGAATGAATGAATGAATGAATGAATGAATGAATGGAGAAATATATTTCATTCCATTAGTTTTCAAATTAGTGAAAGGTGTATAATAATGGCGTTGGGATCGAAGAGGCCTAGTGCAAGTCATTCATGATGGCATGTTCCTAATAGTGCGAAATATCGCATATCCACTTTCTTGTTTCGGTCCTCTAAATAGAACATTATTTCATCTGGCATCTGAAGAAGAATTACCTGAATGAATGTAAAGCCATGCGAGCCTTCTGAAATCATATGAATTTAAAAGAAAAATACTCAAGGAATTGTGTAAGTTTTGGTTCGCTCTGGATAAAGTAATATGAAGGGTGACTTTTCTGGATGAACCTAATCGTGACTCCTGAAAGGTCCTTCATTCTAGTGAAAACACTATCCTCACCTTTGTTCATAAAATACTGCTGTACCTCCTTTAATTGTTTAACCATACTATGATAAATCATGACGGATTCAGTGTAGCCATTCTGCAGTGGATACCAAAAGCAATACCCGGAAATGAACCAAGGAGGTTGGTTATGTATGTACCAGTAATAACTGGAGGTTGTCTTAAATGTTTAATGGTAACTTGTATTGTACGTATATTACGTACATTGTTTAAAAATCCCTGTGTTCCTCAAACAGTTCCAGCTACACTAGTTTCGGAATAAAGGCACTGTATATATGCAATTACTGTTTAAAATATGCTCCCATAAAACTGAGACTTTTGTTGGTTGCATTAATATTTTGCAGTTTTGAATACGTGAACATACACGATGTAAAGCGCCTAGTTCCCAGGATCGCTTGCGAATCAGTATACCTTGACTGTTTCCATATTTTTTTAATTTACCATCAGGCTGCCCACTGTGCCTGCCCTGGTTTTGACACCACCTTATTCGTCCACGATGTAACTCCCAATACCATCTGAACACAGTACAGCGTGATACGCACTCAGCGAGCTCGATAGCTGCAGTTGCTTAATTGCGGCCAGTATCCAGTAATCGGGAGATAGTGGGTTCGAACCCCACTGTCAGCAGCCCTGAAGATGGTTTTCCGTGGTTTCCCATTTTCACACCAGGCAAATGCTTGGCTGTACCTTAATTAAAGCCACGGCCGCTTCCTTCCCATTCCTATGCCTTTCCTATCCCATCGTTGCCAAAGACATATCTATGTCGGTGCGACGAAAAGCAAAATTGCAAACAAAAAGATGCACACTCATTTGCACCCGCACATCCTTCATACGATGGCAGACGTCGACTCGGCTAATAACATCTGCTACATGAACTGAATAAAGGACGCCTGGAAATTCTGGACGAATTCATGGGAAAACAATACCCACACAATTTACTTCCGCACTTACAAACAGCACACTAACAGTTTCCGGTGACACCAGATTTCTTCCTGACAACCTGGCAAGTGGCTCAGACGGTCGAGGCGCTGGCCTTCTGAACCCAAATTATTATTATTATTATTATTATTATTATTATTATTATTATTATTATTATTATTCTTATTATTATTATTATTATTATTATTATTATTATTAATAATAACAAATACATCCTAATTTGGAAATATCCCGGTGGTAATCATCACTTACAGCAGTGTGATGATAAGGTAAAGTTAAACAACAAAAACAATAACAAAACAAAAGTACAACAAAAATTGTACAACAAGCAATTCCATGAAATGAAAATATTACAAGAAATGTTACCAGTTTAACATTCTTAAGTATATCCAGTGCTTAACATTACGGCTTACAATACTATAGCGTGACTTTACTTCCTTTCATTTTACTACTTCTTTAACGTCGCACTAACACATCGAAGGTTTTCGGCGACGGAAGGGTGGGAGATTGGTAAGGTAGCTGCCGTGGTCTTCATTAAGGTACAGCCCCAGTATCTGCCTGGTGTGAAAATGGGAAACCACGTAAAACCATTTTCAGGACTGCCGAAAGTGCGGTTCGAACCCACTCTCTCCCTAATGCAAGCTCACAGCTTCGCAGTCCTAACCGCACGGTCACTTGCTCGGTAATATTACTACTAGCTTAACATTACGATGATTATAAAGCAAAGTTAAAAACTTAATTACCCAATAACAACAACAACAACAACAACAACAACAACAACAAGCAAATCCATGGAAACAAAATATTAAAAGAAATACTACTAGATTAACATTCTAAATCCAGTATCGTCATATACAAATTCACATACAACTGAATTATTTCTACGTCTTAACACTACATCTTACAATCATGCAGGTTGAGCTTACAACTAGCTTAACATTGCAAGTGGTACCAAAGTACAGTTGAAAACATAGGTAATTACCAAACGACGACAACGACAACAACAACTACAACAACATGAGTACAACAAACAATTCCCTAGAAAGAGAATACTGCAAGAAATACTACTACAGTAGTTTAACATTCTAAATTAAGCAGAAAATCAAAAATCAAAAATTCTGTGTCAGTAATTTTCAACTCTTTTCGAACATCGTATCTAAACCCTGCTGAAGCAATAGTTCGTCCTCCTCTGCTTTTATCTTCCGGTATATGACACAATCATCAGAAAAAAAGGCTCACTTGCAATTCCATCGAATCAGACATATCATTCATGAAAAGTATGAAGGAATTGGCCCAATAACACCATCATGAGCCACACCAGACGTAACGTTTATTGGATAAGATAGTGGTTCTCCCACGTGTACCCTCTGAGTTCTTCTATTGGGCAGTTCTCGTATCCATTACACAACTCTGATGTCAATGTCCGTACGCGTTAACTTGTTAAGGAGGATGTCATGTGGCACAAGATCGAATGCCTTAGCAAAATCATTTACTAATGCATCAATCCTTAACCCTTAGTCGAGCTTATCCGATATATCTTGACATACGGAACAGAGCTGGCTTTCGCAGGAGAAGCTTTCCCTTAAACAATGCTGCCTCTTACTTCCCGAAGAGTTCCATTTTACCCTCAAATAATCTACTATTAATTGCTCCATTTGTTTTCATACGATTGATGTCAGACTAACCGGTCTGTGTTTATTCAAGTGGCCCTTGTCACCCCCTTTGTGAATAGGAACTATAATGGCCCATTTCCAATCTTTTGGAACCTTCGCATTGTTCAGTGATATACACTGACTGACAGAGCAAATGCAACACCAAGAAGGAGTGGTCAGAACTTTATGCCAATTGCAGGGTAGACTGACGTCACTGAGGTATGCTCATGATGTGAAATGCGCCGCTGTACTGCGCACGTAGCGAACGATAAATGGGACACGGCGTTGGCGAATGGCCCACTTCGTACCGTGATTTCTCAGCCGACAGTCATTGTAGAACGTGTTGTCGTGTGCCACAGGACATGTGTATAGCTAAGAATGCCAGGCCGCCGTCAACGGAGGCATTTCCAGCAGACAGACGACTTTACGAGGGGTATGGTGATCGGGCTGAGAAGGGCAGGTTGGTCGCTTCGTCAAATCGCAGCCGATACCCAGAGGGATGTGTCCACGGTGCAGCGCCTGTGGCGAAGATGGTTGGCGCAGGGACATGTGGCACGTGCGAGGGGTCCAGGCGCAGCCCGAGTGACGTCAGCACGCGAGGATCGGCGCATCCGCCGCCAAGCGGTGGCAGCCCCGCACGCCACGTCAACCGCCATTCTTCAGCATGTGCAAGACACCATGGCTGTTTCAATATCGACCAGAACAATTTCCCGTCGATTGGTTGAAGGAGGCCTGCACTCCCGGCGTCCGCTCAGAAGACTACCATTGACTCCACAGCATAGACGTGCACGCCTGGCATGGTGCCGGGCTAGAGCGACTTGGATGAGGGAATGGCGGAACGTCGTGTTCTCCGATGAGTCACGCTTCTGTTCTGTCAGTGATAGTAACCGCAGACGAGTGTGGCGTCGGCGTGGAGAAAGGTCAAATCCGGCAGTAACTGTGGAGCGCCCTACCGCTAGACAACGCGGCATCATGGTTTGGGGCGCTATTGCGTATGATTCCACGTCACCTCTAGTGCGTATTCAAGGCACGTTAAATGCCCACCGCTACGTGCAGCATGTGCTGCGGCCGGTGGCACTCCCGTACCTTCAGGGGCTGCCCAATGCTCTGTTTCAGCAGGATAATGCCCGCCCACACACTGCTCGCATCTCCCAACAGGCTCTACGAAGTGTACAGATGCTTCCGTGCCCAGCGTACTCTCCGGATCTCTCACCAATCGAACACGTGTGGGATCTCATTGGACGCCGTTTGCAAACTCTGCCCCAGCCTCGTACGGACGACCAACTGTGGCAAATGGTTGACAGAGAATGGAGAACCATCCCTCAGGACACCATCCGCACTCTTATTGACTCTGTACCTCGACGTGTTTCTGCGTGCATCGCCGCTCGCGGTGGTCCTACATCCTAATGAGTCGATGCCGTGCGCATTGTGTAACCTGCATATCGGTTTGAAATAAACATCAATTATTCGTCCGTGCAGTCTCTGTTTTTTCCCCAACTTTCATCCCTTTCGAACCACTCCTTCTTGGTGTTGCATTTGCTCTGTCAGTCAGTGTATTAAAGATTCTTATTAAGTATTGTAGTGCACTTTTTAGTGATAGATTTACACCCTAGTGCTTAATCGGTGGACCTCGGCTATCTTCGAGATTCGTACTGGCAACCTTTAAAACACAAATTAAGAGTCGCTTATGATCGATGTGCGAATCTGGCGTACACTCTGCGTACTCGTAATATTGTTGTTTATACAGCCAAGCCAAACTATATAATTCATGCTAAGAACAAGTTTCCCATCGATAAATGTTACATAATATTATATATATTGTGTGTGACACAGTTGTTGGCGTAAGATAATAAAGGTTTAGAAAATTCATATCGATCGATCATATTATCGATTCATTTCAGATTTCATTTCCATTCAGTTGGCAGTATTACCGGAACCGGCAGTGCTCCCTCCTTTCTCCTCAACCCGGTACAAAAATCTATCACTAAAAAGTGTGAGAATGATTTGTAGGATCGCTTCACCCCCGAGTGAATCAAAAAGTAAGTTACACTCCCATGTTATGGCCATTTATGAAACCACCTACACATAGGCAACACGGGTATGTGAACATACAATACAGTCGACTTAGTGGTATGTTCCGAGCTGTCAGCGGAGAGATGGCGTGGAATTACAATAGTAGATAAATAAGTTCGAGTGGAGTTTTTAAAAGTAGGAACGATCACAATATTCAAAAGGACAAATTAGGGCAAATATTCGTTTATAGGAAGGGGAGTTAGGGATTGGAATAAGTTACCTAGGGAGATGTTTCAATAAATTTCCAATTTGTTCGAAATCATTCAAGAAAAGGATAGGAAACAACAGATAGGGAATCTGCCACTAGGGTGACTGCCTTAAATACAGATCAGGATTGATTGATTGATTGATTGATTGATTGATTGATTGATTGATTGATTGATTGATTGATTGATTGATTGATTGATTGATTGATTGATTGATTGATTGATTGATTGATTGATTGATTGATTGATTGATTGATTGATTGATTGATTGATTGATTGATTGATTGATTGATTGATTGATTGATTAGAAAATTGCACGATAACGCAACACCTCACACGGCCCGCCAAACGTCCGAAATGCTACAGAGATTCAAATGGGAGTGGTAACGTCCTCAATACAGTCCTGACCTAGCGCCATGCGATTATCATATGTTCGGTAAGCTGAAATAGAATCTCGGTGGACGACGATTCCGAAACGATGAGGAGGTGAAAGCAGTTGTCTCCAGATGGTTACAAAGCTCTGGAGGTGATTTCTACGCATCCGGAATCGAAAAGATGGTTGACCGTTCGGAGAAATGTTTACAGACTCTTTGGGACTATGTGGAAAAGTGAACTTACATTGTAGGTTGTCATAGCCGTTTTGCCTATGTGTAGGCGGTTTCATATATAGCCATAACTTGGAAGTGTAACTTACTTTTGGATTCGCCCTTATAGAAACTGGCCCACAATATTTATTCTTCCTCTGTTGAGAAAGACCTTTACGCAATAATGAATCTTTCATTTGGAAATCATTATTAGTTTTCGGATAATTCTCTCTGAATGAATGTGTCGCCGGATTAAAAACCTTTCCGTACTGCTTATTTAATGCTTCCGCTTTATCTTACCTGTTGGCGCTTATAAATCCCGCCGGGCTGAGTGGCTCAGACGGGTGAGGCGCTGGCCTTCTGACCCCAACTTGGCAGGTTCGATCCTGGCTCAGTCCGGTGGTATTTGAAGGTGCTAAAATACGTCAGCCTCGTGTCGGTAGATTTACTGGCATGAAAAAGAACTCCTGCGGGACTAAATTCCGGCAAATCGGCGCCTCCGAAAACCGTCAAGATGTTAGTGGGACGTAAAACAAATAATAATATTATTACTTATAAATCCCCTCCTACAGAAAGAGAAATTGATTCCTTCTCACTCTTCAATCTTCGTATATATATTTTTTAAAATGGTTCCAGAAATTTCGATTTTCATTTAGGTTATAGTTAAGACATTTCTCTTCAGCCACTTTCTTTTCTGCTAGCAAAAACTGCACCAAACTTCTAGACACACCCCTCTCCCCCTCCCTCCTTTTATACTCTGCTTTGCACGCATCATTAATACTTCTTCTCTTGAACGCTCTCCTAGCCTTACGTTTAAGCTTCCTAATAGTTGCGGTGTAGTGCGACGGATCTGAATTTTCCTTAATAAGCGCTTTTTGGAACGAATTTATTCGGTCCAGTATTTTAAATGGTTTTGAAGTTCTCCCTATTATCGTCCTTCCCCTTGTCCTCCTTTAACCAATTAGTACAGCACAACATCAAATAATTTTTAAACCTACGGAATCTCCCCTCGCATGGCACCAAATAGCCTTAGAAACTCCCACATGCCTCATAATACAAGTTTCCCAAGAGAGATAGAGTACCACTGCACTGTGGTCCCTAATCCCCTGAATTACGTCAAAAAATATAACTATGTCATCCGGTCTGACTAAAAAACATCTAAAAGTGCTCGTTTACGTGTGTTTTTTGTAACAACTTGGGAAAAGTCATTATTCCACACTAATAAGTTAACTGCTTCCTGCGATAGCCCCCCCCCCCATCCGGGGTTGACCCAGCCTACTTTAATGACGATAGGTTTCGATCCCCTGCAATTGTAGTTATTTTCCCATAGCTTATATTTGCACATGTAAATTCTGGAAGACGAATTATCGTGTTTAAACCCGATTTTGGCGGGCAACAAGCTCCAACAATGAGTATGTTTATTGGTTGCATTATTTACCTAAACCCTAATTATTTCGCTGTCATCGACAACCCATTTTAACGTACTGCTTAGCTCTGACCTAACAAAAATGAAAATTCCCCCTCCCATTGATCGTCTATCCCGTCTAAACCTTAAAAATTTTGACCTGAATATTTCTGAATTATATAGCCTATATTATCCGATAACCAACTTTCCGTTCCCACAATTACATCAGGGTCAATCGCATCATCTAACTTATCGAATTTTTCGAAGTTATTACCAATACTTCCGCAGTTTACCTGCAACATTCTGAGTAATTTACCCGATCCGGTATCACTGCCTCTGAAAATATCATGGTGGTGGCCCTGTTGTCGCTGTAGCTGCATCGAATCTGCTTCCGTCGTGGATCGCCATTTGGCTGCCCGTTCTGCGCCGTCATCCGGTTGGGTGGAAAAGGACTCGGTAACCCTCGAAAAGAGCTCACCTAATCTCACCGCTCCTCGCTTGTTCAGGTGAAGACCATCCCTGCTTATGTCGTCGATCCAACTGTGATACGGAACTTTCGGCCACCCACTGAAGCTCTTCGTTCAACGGGCCAGTCTTCTTCCATGATACATCTGGTTTCCTTAGTATACCAATAATTACAACATTTGCCTTCGGAAATTTTTCTTTGTCGGGTTCAATAGATCATAAATGTACCTCATTAATTATTCAGTACCTTGCCATTTTAAATCAGAATGGAGAATGGAGAAATACTACTTCTTCATTCCCGCTGCTTTCGTTTAACTGTTCTGCTCAAATTCCCGGCAAGCTCATCAGTTTCGCTGACTTATTTTCCTATATGCCGCACGATAGAAGCGCCTGTCAGCACAAAATTTACAGGCTTACTATTCTCCACAGACGAATGAGTGCCTACAATTCTCATATACACTTCCAGTAACTTCCTTTTTAGCTCCGCAATCATGAGATTTGTTTGGCAGGTTCGATCCAGGCCCACTCTGGTGGCAGTTTAAGGTGCTAAAGTACGTCAGCCTTGTGTCGGCACATTTACTGGCACGTGAAAGAGATCCTGCGGGACCAAATTGCGGTAGCTCGGCGTCTTCAAAATACGTAAAAGTAGTTAGTTGGACGTAAAAGCCGATAACATTATTATTATTATTATTATTATTATTATTATTATTATTATTATTATTATTATTATTATTATTATTATTATTATTATTATTATTCCTGACATTCACCGGCGTATGCACAACGTCCTCTTTCTACAAATAACGCCGGTCGTACTAAAGTCTCTGTTTCATTTGGGCAAACCTCATATGTACACTCGACCGCACAAAAAGATTACTTTCTTTCAAAATCATCTTGTTTGAAATATGATGATCATATTTTGCAGGTGGTCCACCCAGCTACTGAGGAGCTATCAGACCGTGAGGTAGCGGTCGTGGTCTAGAAAGCCAAGGATAATAGCAGGGACGATTCGTCGTACCGACCACACGACAGCTCGTAATTTGCAGGCCTTCGGGCTGAGCAGCGGCCACTTGATACGCCAAAGCCCTTCTGGGCTCTTGTGACATGGAGTTTGGTTTGGTTTGGTTTGGTTTGGTTTGGTTTGGTTTGGTTTGGTTTGGTTTGGTTTGGTTTGGTTTGGTTTGGTTTGGTTTGGTTTGGTTTGGTTTGGTTTTGGGTGTACATATGTGTGTATATGTACGTGTGTCTTTAGGTATGTATTTACAGTGTGTATGTGTGTACGTTTGAATATACTGTATCATCTTTCTAAGCTCCTCTGCATGAGTCGTTACAGCAACACATAAAGTTGTAGCTGTTTCCTACAGAGAATTTGCCTAACCAGATCCTGCATTCAGTCGGAATTGATAGCATTAGCATTCCACTATCTCGACTGAAAGAAACAAATGTATTTAGATCTCGTTTCGCTGCTTCTTTCTTGTCTGGGCAAGATTGTGTTCTGGAATCGCTTGAACGGCTCCTTTCTGTAGCTTCTGTAGCTTCTCTTACTCCTCCAGCAAGCAATATTCAACAAAAATACTACTAAACTTAATATGACTGTGAAGTGTCCAATTTAATATAACTGATAAAACTGTATAATTTCGGGATGTGTGTAAATAATGTATGATATTATTATTATTATTATTATTATTATTATTATTATTATTATTATTTAATCCGTTTACCGTCCAGGGTTGGTTTCTCCCTCGGACTGAGCGAAGGGCCCCACCTCTACCACCTCAAAATCAGTGTTCTGGTCGCGGATACAACTTGGAAGAATCAGTACACGCCTAAGTAGCCTCTCCTGCTATGTTGAACAGAGGCCTTATAGGGGGGATCTGAAGTTTGGAATGGATAGATATAGAAGAGGGAAGAAAGCGGCCGTGGCGTTAAGTTAGGTACCATCCTGGCATTTGCTTGGAGAAGTGGGAAACCACGTGAAACTACTTCGAGGATAGTTGATGTAGGAATCGAACCTCCTCTTCTCAGTTAACCTCCCGAGGCTCAGAAGGACCCGTACCGGTCCTCGTACCACTTTTCAAATTTTTTGGCACAGCCGAGAATCGAATTCGGACCTTCGGGGGTTGCAGCTAATCACGCTAACCACTACACAACACAGGCGGTCTAAAGCATTGATTATCAAAATCACATTGATAAAATGGACTGCGACTCAGCAACATACGCATGATATGTTAAATTGTTCCACTTCAACATTTAAAAAAGTGCATGTTATTTTATTGAAGTTAAGTATTATAATCGTATAGACAGTCTTCTGGTCTAGTGGTAGTGAGCTTGCCTCTTATCTGGAGTTCCCGAGTTCGGTTCCCGGCCAGGTCAAGGCATACCTGAATCTGTGGACTGATTCGTGTTCCACTCAGCCTACGTGAGAACAGCTGATGAGCTCTCTGACGGTAAGACAGTGGCCCGATACAGAAAATCAAGAATAACAGCGAAGAAGATTCGTGGTGAGTCACCCTTCAGTTTGAAGACTTTCAGGCCTTCGGGTAGAGCAGCGGTCGCTTGGTAGGCTATGGGTTTTGTTTTGTTTTCATAGTAATTACGTTGAATAAATATCATTGTCAATGAGCAGCAAATATCAGAAATTCACAAAGTCTTTTCATGTAATTCTAACAATTTTCAGCAGAGGGAAGGAACTGGGCACGTTGCTGTGGGTAACGTTGAAAAGTAATCCAGGTTCCCGAAATGTCAGCTTCATCTAGATAAGGAATACAGTGGCACTGATTGTTACTGCGAGAAGAAAAGAACAAATTTACTACTCGTTTGGATGATTTCATGCAACTCATGAGGAAACACAAGAACCATCACCAGCATTTAGAGTATAATCTTTCTGTCAACTGAAGCTGACCGTGAGTTACAATAAAACAGGGACGCTTGTATCCTAATAACAAATGACTGTGTTTATGTTTTGTTTTTAATGTTATGAGTTTTACCTCACACTAACTACTTTTAAGGTTTTCGGAGACACCGAAGTGTCGGAATTTAATCCTACCTGAGTTCTTTTAAGTGTTAGTAAATCTATCGGCACGAGGATGACGTATTTGTGCGACTTCAAATGCCAACGGACAGAGCCAGGGTCGAACCTGCCAAGTTGGGATCAGAAGGCCAGCGCCTCGACCGTCTAAGACACTCAGCCCGACCTTTTTTTTTTTTTCCTATTTAAAATTGGCTTGACGTCGAACGAACACAGATAGGTCTTATGGGTACTACGAGATAGGAAATGGACAGATGTGGGAAGGAACCTGTCGTGGCCTTAATAAAAAAACACGGAAAACGATCTTCAGGGCTGCCGAAAGTGGAGTTGGAACCCACTATCTCCCGAATGCAATCCTACAGCTGTACGACCCTAACTGCAAGGCAAACTTGTTCGGTCGTTTATGATTGCCTACAGTAGTTGTTGTTGAGTCATCAGTCCATACACTGGTTTGATGCAGCTCTCCATGCCACCCTATCCTGTGCTAACCTTTTCATTTCTACGTAACTATTGCATCCTACATCTGCTCTAATCTGTTTGTCATATTCATACCTTGGTCTACCCCTACCATTCTTGCCACCTACACTTCCTTCAAAAACCAACTGAACAAGTCCTGGGTGTCTTAAGATGTGTCCTATCATTCTATCTCTTCTTCTCGTCAAATGTAGCCAAATCGATCTCCTCTCACCAATTCGATTCAGTATCTCTTCATTCGTGATTCGATCTATCCATCTCACCTTCAGCATTCTTCTGTAACACCACATTTCAAAAGCTTCTATTCTCTTTCTTTTTGAGCTAGTTATCGTCCATGTTTCACTTCCATACAATGCCACGCTCCACACAAAAGTCTTCAAAAACATCTTTCTAATTCTGATATCAATGTTTGAAGTGAGCGAATTTCTTTTCTTAAGAAAGCTCTTCCTTGCTTGTGCTAGTCTGCATTTTATGTCCTCCTTACTTCTGCCATCGTTGGTTATTTTACTACCCAAGTAACAATATTCATCTACTTCCTTTAAGACTTCGTTTCCTAATCTAATATTTCCTACATCACCTGCCTTCGTTCGACTGCACTCCATTACTTTTGTTTTGGACTTATTTATTTTCATCTTGTACTCCTTACCTAAGACTTCATCCATACCATTCAGCAACTTCTCGAGATCTTCTGCAGTCTCAGATAAAATAACAATATCATCGGCAAATCTCAAGGTTTTGATTTCCTCTCCTTGGACTGTGATTCCCTTTCCAAATTTCTCTTTGATTTCCTTTACTGCCTGTTCTATGTAAACACTGAAAAGGAGAGGGGACAAACTGCAGCCTTGCCTCACTCCTTTCTGGATTGCTGCTTCTTTTTCAAAGCCCTCGATTCTTATCACAGCAGACTGATTTGTATACAGGTTGTAGATAATTCTTCGTTCTCGGTATCTGATTCCTATCATCTTCAGAATCATAAATAGCCTGGTCCAATCAACATTATCGAATGCCTTTTCTAGATCTACGAATGCCATGTACGTGGGCTTGTCCTTCTTGATTCGATCTTCTAAGATTAGACGTAAAGTCAGGATTGCTTCACGTGTTGCTACATTTCTTCTGAAGCCAAATTGATCTTCCCCCAACTCAGCTTCAACTTGTTTTTCCATTCTTCTGTAAATAATACGTGTTAAAATTTTGCAGGCATGAGATACTAAACTAATAGTGCGGTAGGTTTCACACCTGTCAGCACCGGCTTTCTTGGGAATAGGTATAACAACATTCTGCCGAACATCGGATGGGACTTCTCCTGTCTCAAACATCTTGCACACTAAATGAAATAACCTTACCATGCTGGTTTCTCCTAAGGCAGTCAGTAATTCAGAGGGAATATCATCAATTCCGGGTGCCTTGTTCCTATTTAGGTCACTCACAGCTCTGTCAAACTCTGACCTCAAAATTGGGTCTCCCATTTCATCAGCATCAACAACCTCTTCATGTTCCAGAACGAAATTATCTACATCGTTACCTTGATACAACTGTTGGATATGCTCCTGCCATCTTTCTGCTTTGTCTTCTTTCCCTAGAAGTGGCTTACCATCTGAGCTCTTAATATTCATGCACCTAGATTTCCTTTCTCCAAAGGTTTCCTTGATTTTCCTGTATGCAGCATCTACCTTTCCCAGGACCATACAGCCTTCGACATCCTTGCACTTCTCCTTCAGCCATTCTTCCTTAGCTACCTTGCACTTTCTATCCACTTCATTCTTTAATCGCCTGTATTCTTTTCTGCCCTCTTCATTTCTAGCATTCTTGTATTTTCGTCGTTCATCAATCAGGTCTAGTATCTCCTGAGTTATCCACTGATTCTTAGTTGATCTTTTCTTCCTTCCTAACATTTCTTCAGCAGCCCTACTGACTTCATTTTTCATGACTCTCCACTCTTCCTCTACTGTGTTTCCTTCGGCCTTTTCATTTAGTCCTTGCGCAACATGTTCCTTGAAACAATCCATCACACTCTTTTCTTTCAACTTGTCTAGATCCCAATTTTTTGCATTCTTTCCTTTCTTCAATTTCTTCAACTTCAAATGGCATTTCATGACCAACAATTTGTGGTCAGAGTCCACGTCTGCTCCTGGGAAAGTTTTGCAATCCAACACCTGGTTTCTGAATCTCTGCCTAATCATAATTAAGTCTATTTGATACCTTCCAGTGTCTCCAGGTCTCGTCCATGTATACAGCCGTCGTTTGTGGTGTTTGAACCAAGTATTGGCGAGGATTAAATTATGGTCAGTGCAGAATTCAACCAGCCGACTTCCTCTTTCGTTCCTTTGTCCCAATCCAAATTCTCCTACTGTGCTACCTTCTCTTCCTTTGCCTACCACTGTGTTCCAGTCTCCCATCACAATGAGATTCTCGTCACCTTTTACATATTGTATTAAATCTTCTATCTCCTCATATATTCTTTCGATTTCTTCATCATCCGCTGAACTAGTAGGCATATAGACCTGCACTATTGTGGTGGGCATTGGTTTGGTGTCTATCTTGGCGACAATAATTCTTTCACTATGCTGGTCGTAGTAGCTTATCCGCTGCCCTATTTTCTTATTCATTATTAAACCAACTCCTGCATTTCCCCTGTTTGATTTCGTGTTGATAATTCGGTAGTCGCCTGACCAAAAATCCTGTTCTTCCTGCCAACGTACTTCACTTATACCAACTACATCTAACTTTAGCCTATCCATCTCCCTTTTCAGATTCTCTAACCTAGCACAACGATTCAAACTTCTAACATTCCACGCTCCGACTCGCAGAATGTCAGTATCCATCTTCCTGATGATCGCCCCCTCTCGTGTAGTCCCCACCCGGAGATCCGAATGGGGGACTAGTTTACCTCCGCAATATGTTACCCGGGAGGAAGCCATCATCAGTACATCATTCATACAGAGAGAGCTGCATGTCCTCGGGAGGTGGTTACGGCTGTAGTTTCCCGTTGCTTTCAGCCGTGTAGCAGTATCAGCACAGCTAAGCCATGTTGAGTATTATTACAAGGCCGTATCAGTCCATCATCTAGACTGCCGCCCTTGCAACTACCGAAAGGCTGCTACCCCCCTTTCGATGAACCATTCGTTAGTCTGGTCTCTCAACAGATACCATCCGATATGGTTGCACCTGCGGCTCGGCTATCTGCATCATTGGGACACGCAAGCCTCCCCACCGCGGCCTGAAAAGGACATTTCATTTTACTCATTGTAACTGAAATTGCTCGTTAATGGAAGTGGGCGGCAACACCCATGGCATTTGTATATAGAATCCTACTTTCAGATTCCGTCTACTTGATAAATCATTTTTTAATGAAACATCATTAAGTCCCTAACTACATTCACATAGTGTTCAATCAATATCAACTTGAAAAGGTGCAAAAATAAATACTTCAAACATTTACATTTTAAAGAACATTACAATATCCACCACTGGTTTCGAACAACGAGGTTTTCTTAAATTTAAAACTGGACAGTTTAGAGAAGCGAGTATATAAAGATGCGATGAGGTTCATTTATAAATTAATAAATTCTCAAATGTGATAATCCTGTGTCCTTTGGCTCCTGAATTTTCATGTGGAGCGCCCAAATTCAAGATTTCGAGTAGCATTTACAAATAAAAAAATTACAGTAGAACATCTACCCATCTTAATTCACCACTTTACAGACTATGCAGTATCTACAACAGTGCTTGCTTGTTTTTTAAAGCTTGTTGTTTAAAGGGGCCTAACATCTAGGTCATCGGCCCCTACAACAGTGCATCTAGAAAAAAATACTGTTCTTGTTTTCACTACAAACATGGCAGTATTTTTAAAAGAATGCACGGACAGGCATAAAACACTGCATGTACAATATATTAAACTACATTGGATCAATGACTCGTAAGCCCAACTCCATAATAACAGATTAATTGTATTAATTTAGATTAGATTTATTTATATTAGACTAGGTAATATTAAGTAATAATTATTTGTAATTTCATTTTAAAATGCTGCTGTAATTGGGGTGGAAATCCTGTAGCAATCAATACTTTAATTTTTTTCAGAAAAAGACAATAACAATAATAATTTCATTTGTAAAACCCCTGCGGATTGGAGTGGTAAAATACACCCAGGGTATTGCCTACTGTTCTAAGGGACGTCTAAAACGGGTAATCCTTGGGGATCTGTACTTCAGGACATGGATTGGCGCCCATGGGTCTCCGAGCCGAGTCTAACATTACTTCCACTTACTTGCGCTAGGCTCATCTCTTTTGTCCTCATCCGACCTGGATGTTGATTGGTTTTCAAGGTCTAGGGAGTCTTTCATTTCCACGCCCTTGGTGATCCTTCTCTTCTTTGTCGGCACATTCGTTTTTCGAAAGATTGGACTTTTCTTGCCTTGGTATCTTCATTTCTTATCAGGATGGTTGTCTAGTTATACTTCTTCTGTGAACAATTCACCACTTTATTTGTTCAACGTCATTTCGATAAATACGGACAATCTGACAGACATCTACGTTGGAATTTGACCCTGGAGCAGTTATTGAACTTATCAGAATACAACGACAGATTATTGTGGCATTTAAACTCCCTCGCAAGTGCTACCGACTTCGGTCGGGTTCGAACTCGCTGTCTTGGTAACTAAAGGCAAGGAACTACTGTAATTGCTTATACCAGGAGCATTTTTGGATTTTAGTTTCAGACGTCTCATGGAGTAAGAGAAGGTGAATCCTTCCAATGCTCATAACTTCAACAATGAGTGAGAAACAATAATTTGCCCTACATCCTCTCACAGAAAGCAGGTATCGGTTTATTTCTGTCATTGGCTGATGAATTTCACTCGTGAGTATTAGTGAACTGTACTCTATCCACCTACCTAACATGGTATCTAAATTTGGTCTCTCTTTTCTTCTGGACACGCTCCGGTTACGAAATACTTCACATTAAACATTAAAGCTTGTTGCATCCTCCATCGCAGTTCGCAACAGGAATGAGAACAGAAGTCTCAAGGTAGGTAAAATGTGTTCTTTTATTTCGAGGCGACATTCCCAACATAATCTAGGAGTGTTTAGTTATGTATTGTCTTTTCAGTACTGAACAATTTTGGAATCACAAGAACATCAATACTGAACAGTAGAAGGTGGTAGTGGTCGTAGAAACGGACATCATTATAAGGAATGTATTCAAAGAGATTCGAAGGATCCATAACTGAAGAATATCAGATGATCTCTAGCGTTTACGTAGGCTCAGATAGAAGCATAATCTCGCCCAATGTAACTGACCACCGAGGAATCTCGAGGAAATAATAATAATAATAATAATAATAATAATAATAATAATAATAATAATAATAATAATAATAAGTGTACAGGAGGTACACCCGCTCCGTACGTTTTTAAAACTAGCGCCTTGAATAAGACCATCTGTTACGTAAACTTTGAAACTACTAGTACAAAAAGTTTGGACATTACTCAACAGGTGTCTCTACTAACAACTTAGGTTGTGCCCTCTGGGGGGGGAGGGGGGGAGATGAACTATTAAAATTCAAGATAAATTTTGTGTGTTAAGCTTTCCTAATCCGGAATATTTAGTGTTGGTTTTTGATGTTCGAAAGTTATCAACACTTCTATCTCTTCCCGCCAACTTAAGGTGTTGGCCAATCAAAATTTTTGTACATTTATTTATTCACCAATGATAAAATGTTGATAGTTATTTGATTATCCAATGAGAATTAGGGGTGTGTCAGGTCCTTGGTCAAGAGTTTTCTGGAAACTTCCCCTCTGCCATAAAAGCTGGCACATTTCGGACCAGGTTGTCTTAGTGATCGCTCCACACCAGAGAGTGCTCGCAACGGAGGCAGGGGCTACCTCATCCATCTTAGGGGGGTCAACCATTTCAAGGTAATGGCAGGTCCTGTTCAACAAGTGATAGTCTTTGAACGCGTTTTTTTCTTGCTAGTTGCTTCACGTCGCACCGACACAGATAAGTCTTATGGCGACGATGAGATAGGGAAAGCCTAGGAGTTGGAAAGAAGCGGCCGTGGCCTTCATTAAGGTACAGCCCCAGCATTTGCCTGGTGTGAAAATGGGAAACCACGGAAAACCATCTGTAGGGTTGCCAACAGTGGGATTCGAACTCACTATCTTCCGGATGCAAGCTCATAGCCGTGTGACCTTGACCGCACGGCCAACTCGTCCGGTTCTTTGAACGCTAGCTCAAGGGGAAGGTTTTAAATCTTTAGTAATGTAACGTTCAGTTTCTCTAATCTAAATTTCAAACAAGTCAAAAGAACTTGACCGAAATCAGGGAATAGAGAGTGAGGTACCCTCTTGTATTCCCTCTCAACTTGATCTTGATGTAACTATGATTTTGTAACCTTTAAAATCTATCTTGTAATTTCTGTAACTTTACATTTTTTTCTCCATCTAGTCACCTCCGTATTATAGGCTTAGCCTCTGTAACGTCGGGCCATGAGCCCAAAAAGGGTTTTAAGCATTTCATGTAAATTTCAAGGAGAACACGTGTTCACCTCTTTACCATTTTCGTTTTTGGCCAGTTACTTTAACATTCTTTTACCGAAGTCCATAGAATGGGTACTTGTTACTCCTGTTAAACACTGTTTCATTCATTTCATGTTAAAGATATCAGACTGTTGATCGTACAAGACAGTGAATACTGTTTAATGTTGTTAAATGTATATTGTGTCTTTTATAGGCCTGGAAAGTGGAAATTGATAGAGCAATGATGCTCTTCCTGTTGATATAAAAGAAATGGGGAGACCCGTCTCTTTGACTGTTGATTGAAAGAAGCACTAGTGCTAAGGTAAAATTATTATTAGGGAGCTTTAAGCTCAAGGTTGCTAATTCGTTATTTTTTGATCGTTCTGAATTTCTACAATTGTTACCCAAGCGTATGAGCTAAATTTTGTTACCTGAATTGTAAAGTCAAACCTTTGAAAAGAAACCAAAAAGATGAGAAAGAAATATAGCTCTAATGCTAAAGTTTTAAATTAATTCTGACTGTCTTATATCCACCCATTCATGGCCGCACCTTCTTTCACCTCTGCATTCCACAGAATCTCCAGAATAATAATAATAATAATAATAATAATAATAATAATAATAATAATAATAATAATAATAATAATAATAATAATAATAATAATAATAATAACAATAATAATAATAATAGCAATTTACTTCCACAGTATTATTGAAACAAAACCGACTGTCTGGAAATTCAACACACTCAAGCACAGGATATGAGTGCGTTTTTAACTCTGGTACTAGGCTGGTGAATTATCTTTTTCTTTCTTTACTTCTTTGTCCGACTCTTTGGATGAACGTTCAGAGTACTGGCCTTCGGTTCAGAAGGTCCAGAGTTGGATTCCCGGCCCAGTCGGGGATTTTAAACCTTAATTTGTTAATTCCAATGGCACGGGGGCTGGGTGTATGTGTTGTCTTCATCATCATTTCATCCTCATCACGACGCGCAAGTCACCTACGGGTGTCAAATAGAAAGACCTGCACGTGGCAAGCCGAACCCGTCCTGGGATATCCCGGCACTAAAAGCCATACGACATTTCATTTCATTTCATTTCATTTCATTTCATTTCATTTCATTTCATTTCTTTCTTTCTTTCTTTCTCTCTTTCTTTCTTTCTATCTATCTATCTATCTATCTATCTATCTATCTATCTATCTATCTATCTATGTATCTATCTATCTATCAGTAGTATCATACATAAAAATCAGGACAAATAAAACATAAGTATGTCATTTTAATACGTCAGCTGAAAATAAAGGCGACATTTATAGTATCGGTGCTCTTCAGGTTGTCTTTCGATCTCCCAGGTCCTACTTGTAACTTGTATGATGACTTTGATGTAGTCCTGGATTCTTGATGCAAAAATGACAGTTTTTCTTCAAGTTTAGCATATTCCAGGTAGTCTAGAAATTTACAGTTTAATAGTTCAACCCTGGTTTTCATGGGTCTGCAACCTGAGGTTTTGGAGTGTGAACGAAACTGCTACTTCCGAGTTGATGGCAGGCGATGTTCATGTAGAGCTGAGGAATCTGAGACCCGTGACATCTTTGCATTTTATTTATTATTATCATTATTATTATTATTATTATTATTATTATTATTAATATTATTAGCATTATTATTATTTTTCTGGTGGCATAACGTCACACTAACACATCAAACGTATTTGGCGACGGAATAATGGTAAAGCCCTAGGATTGGGAAGGTAGCGGCCGTCGCCTTAATTAAGGTACAGCCCCAGCATTTGCGTTGTGTGAAATAGGGAAACCAGGGAGAACCATATTCAGAGTTGCCGACGGTGAGATGTGAACCCATCATCTCCCGTATCCGAGCTAACAGCTACGAGTCCCTAACCACACGGCCAACTCACTCAGTCTCTCCATATTTGTTCGCGGCTACTTCACGAGCGGTGTCAGGTGGACAATGCCCGCAACGGAGTACATAATAAGTGTACGGGGTAATTTAGACATACTATTTCAATATTTCAATGAGGCTGACATCGACCTTACTTGGGTGGGCAGACATATAGCATAAATGGCTGGCATATTTCCCAGCGACGTAGCGAAGTGCGGGCTTTGAATGGAAATAAAGGAAAAAATCAATAAGTTATATCCACTAATTTTCGTTCAGTACTTACCTTGTAAAAACGGGATAAATGCGTACAGCAATACCAAATACAGGAATTTAATAATTTGAATGATTTTCAAACATAACTACATTACAATCACGAAAAGGAAGTATGCTATTGCATGAAACCATTGTAAATGGCAATGACATCCATTCAACTTCTTCCGTTACGAGTTCATCCGCTCCAAGTGATTTGGCTATGGTTAAAGACAAACAAGCCTTTCAATTCTCTGCCTTTATTTCCAGTCCATAAAGCAGAAGATCTTTTGTCCTCTTCCTCAGGATCTTGCAATGTCTTCCATGCCGGTACACATTAAATGTGTCCAATATACAAGACCTTAATGCTCAGTTAAGTTTAGTTTTTACATCCTGTGAACGTTCACAAATTATTTAATTCTGATTATAATTAGTAAATCACACCCATTCAACGTATTTCTACAAATTGATAGATAGGCCTAACATTAGTGTTATATTTAAAATATATTATGTGAATTTCAAGTGTTTGTGAAATTTAAAACCGGTCCTAAGTAGGCCTACGGTTACATCTAATCACCCCGAATAGGTCATTCTTATAAAGTGCTGGTCAGTGTGACGATTATTTTCGGATTCAAGACAGGTATATTTTTAAAATAAACCAAACGAAACCCACGATTCTGCAGCCCTGAAAGGCCTTGGACTAGCTATGAACCACCGATCAGCTCGAAGGCCTGCAGATTACGAGGTGAGACGTGCGTCAGCGCTACAATACCTCTCGTCCGTTATTCTTGACTTTCAAGACTGGAGTCCCTATCACACTGTCAGATAGCTGCACGATTGTCCTCATGGAGGCTGAGTGGATCCCAAACCACCCTCAGATCCAAATAAAAATCCCTGATCTGGCTTGGAATCAAACCCGGAGTTCTGACTAAGAGCCAGGTTTGCGAAATCCTGGCTCAGTCCGGTGGTATTTGAAGGTGCTCAAGTACGTCAGCCTCGTATCAGTAGATTTACTGGAACGTAAAAGAACTCCTGCGTGACTAAATTCCGGCATCTCGGCGTCTCCGAAAACCATAAAAGTAGTTAGTGCGACGTAAAAAAATTATTATTATTATTATTATTATTATTATTATTATTATTATTAGACCCCTATTATCCATGTGAGATATGTGCTGGACAAAGCGGTGGCCGGGCAGGTTTTTCTGCGAGTACTCCGGTTTTCTCTGTCATATTTCATTCCAGCAACTCACTCCAATATAATTTCATTTCATCTATCATTCATTAATCATTGCCCCAGAGGAGTGCGACAGGCTTCGGCAGCCGGCACAATTCCTATCCTCGCCGCTAGACAGGGGCTTCATTAATTCTATTCCTGACCCGGTCGAATGACTGGAAACAGGCCGTGAATTTTCATTACTGAAGGTGCAGTGCAGTAATGTGCACAGAATCGTTTCTGGCACAGTACCCATGCAAACGTCCTGAAGCCCTGGTGAAGTGATGTGCACATCTGCAGTTCACTGATATACTCAGAATTGCTTCTTACACATTACGCATGCATTCTGCGTGAAGCATGGTACGGTGGATGGTATAACTGAGGACCAAACGAAGCCACTATCTACCTCACAAACATCGCACTCTACTTCAAGCACACTTAAATTGAAAAAAACATATTTCACGAACTGCGTACAATCATCCCTACGTTCCGACCGGTTATTTGTACATATAAACACTCAACACATACGTTTAATTGCTTCTGAGAAACGTGTACCTGCGAGGAACTTATTCAATACCATGCCATCATTCTACTTTTGAATGACTGTACACCCTTATTAAAACTAACTCCAGATAATTAAAAATACACACACTTAGCGAACACCTCATTAATACTCACAACAAGAAAATTTCACATAAACAGTGAAAATGACCGTGACGGTTCAGTGTGTAAAAACTATGCCTATGAACTCCACAGACAAATCTCACCGTCATTTAGTCTTTAAACGATTGTCTCTTCCAGATTCAAAAAATTCTGAGATTGGTCCACAGTCGTTTCCTTTCGATAATAAATCATCAATGTAGACATCACACTCGGACAGAAAATGACAAATGTACACACGACATTCACGAGGCTGACATTCCACACAACGAATATAATAACACAACTCATTTAAAAATTACTTGCTCAGTAGTTTTGTACATTTATTTCCACAGTGATTATTTTGTTTGTTATTGCTATTTTACATCGTACCGGCTCAGACAGGTCTGATGGTTACAATGATATAGGTTGCGATTAGGACTGGGAAGGAAATGAATGCGGCCTGGAATGAAAATGAGAAATCACGGAAAATCAGCCCTGCTGGCAGGGGGTTCGAACTTACCATCGATGATGATAATGATGCTTGTTGTTTAACGGGGCCTAACATCAAAGTTCATCGGCCCCTAATGGTACAAAATGAGACGAAATGTACAGACAATTTACAAGTTCAAATTCATCCACTGACCAGAATAAAAAACGTGATGATGAAGAATGAATGGATGGATATTAATTTAAAACAATGAGTGCATCCGACCCAGAAACTATCACAAACAACAGTATTATTGACCAAGGGACTGCTTCTAAAGCACAATCCTGAATCGAGGATGCTTGTTGTCTAAAGGGGTCCAAACTCCAGGTCAACGGCCCTATGGTGTTTCTCACATTATGGCGCCACTCATAGGCAACGAAAATCCATGGTGTTCCTCACCTAGGTGTACTAATCACGGGCGCCGGTATTCCCGTGGTGTTCCTCACATAGTGGGTACTAATCACAGGCAACGCAGACCCACGGTGTTGCTCATATAGTGGTACTAATCACGGGTACTGCAAAACTCATACTGATTCACCTCCTACTGCTATTAAACACAAACCTAATGTGCACCTATCATAGTGGTACTATCGCAAGTAAAGGCGACCCATGGTGTTCCCCGCATGATGGTACTAACAAGTAAAATCGTCCCTTGGTCGCCAATTTTAGTCGCCTCTTACGACAGGCAGGGGATACCGTGGGTGTATTCTTCGTCTGCGTCCCTCACCCACAGGGGCTGAACCTACCATCACCCGAATACATATAAATTTATATTGCGTAAGTTTTCCTGTAGCAATGAGCTGATACCGGTGATTTTGTAAATATCGACATCATCTTTGTTTAATACATGAATATAATTATGATGTAAAGGAAGTAACCTGTTCATAAGTAATAGTTTAAATTCTTCTTCAGTATCTAGTATTCGGGAGATAATGGATTCGAACCCCAGTGCCGGTAGTCCTGAAGATGGTTTCGCGTGGTTTCCCATTTTCACACCAGGCAAATGCTGGTGCTGCATCTTAATTAAGGCCACGTTCGCTCCCTTCCGACTCCTAGCTCTTTCTTGTCCCTTCGTCGCTATAAGACCTATCTGTGTCGGTGCGATGTAAAGCAAGTTAAGAAAACATGAATCACTGACAAGCTACACCAATAATTTCACACATATAAGTATAATCCCTATTTATATTTATATTTTACATGCTAAAGAATTACTGGAACTCACATTTACTGATTGAGTACTGTGTGTGTTAAAAGAAATTCCTTCCACTCATGAAACAGGTAGGTTCGAATTTCAATTTCGGTTGTACTTTAAATGTTTATCCTCGTATTTATCATTTGAGATCAAAGAAAAAGCTACGATAGTACATTTCGAGGAGGTAGGACTTCTTTCGTGATCATTATTTGCCCATTTAGTGACAAATGTATCCCGATATAAATAGACTATGACAAATACTGGTACGTGCATGCACAGAAATGGTATCCCAACATAACCAAAGCATGGCGTCTCAACTCCTCCACCCCCACAACACCACGCTTAACGCATTGTTGCAGGTAGACAGCCCGCTACAAGACTGTCGTGTTTGAAACGAGCGCAGTGGTGGATACACAGCAATACACACATTGTACTTTGTACCTTCAGCACTACCCGTTCACACCTCTCCCCTCCATTTCGGTACTGGAGTGGCCCTCGACACTACTCCTTCACCCCCTCCCCTCCTATACAGTACTGGGGTGAGGCAGTGTTGATTGTTTATGTCGGGACACAATTTCTGTGCACGCGTGTACAATACACATCAGCAATCACCGCCATCACTTTTACACTTGTTGTGCCCCCGGGAGCTTTCTACATTCTCATGAATAGTAACTGTGCGAAAGGAAATGTTTATATCACTATCTTGCTGGCAGGGACTTCTTACAGCAGCTAGTCGTGATTAAATGCCACGATGAGAAATATTTAGTGAATGGTCATAGTAATTAGTCCTTCTGAGCTGGTAAAGCAAATCATTTATAAACCCAGTGAAACAATGAAGATATGTAAAAAGACTTTTATTTCTAAACTGATACTTGCACGACATTTATTAACAGAGGTGTTCTCGCATTGAAGAGTTTAACTGTAGGGTATATCTACGTTCCGTGAAGACTTCCCTTCTTCAAAATAGGAATTCAATCGATCACAAATACGACTGTCCTAACAATGGCATTCATAAAATAAGGAAAATGACGATAAGAAACGCAAGATGGGAAACTCCTGTTTTTCCGTAAGTACAAGTACGATATAAATTATTCTAACAAGGAAGAATGACAGTTCAAAGCAAAATGGGATAACGTAGTCTCGTAAATAGAGTTCGGCAATCAGAAAAGTGAAATGAAGGTGGTGCAGGACGCTCTATGTCGTTATTAGAAGAAGTTACTATTACGGTCGTAGTATTAAGTGTAATTTAACAAGAAAGACCAACTCGATTATTGAACCCTCTGAAATAAAGGAAAGATAGAAAATGGACATCGTTTTATTCCTCATAACATTTAAAAGAATGAATATTACAATAATTAGAAATACATTCCGCTATCCGATTTAAAGTAAAAGGATGTGCAAAGCTATCTTCGTACAAGGCGTGAAGTACCCTTGGAGGAGTGGAAGATAATGGCTTCCACTACCCGCGAACAGGGGACTAAGTGGGACAGAGAAGTTGATTCTGTACGCAGGCACTATAGCCGCCAGGAACTAATCTGACACTTATTTTGGTGTAAGCTGAGCATACCTCTGAGTCAAGTGGCTCTTCTGAAGTTGAAATCTCGTTGCTAAAATTGTCGACTTTCTGACAGGGATTGGACCTACGTACTTCCAAATAAACCGAGCACGGACTTATCGCCTCCACTAGCCTATCCCTGAGTTAAAGACACTTGTGTATATACAAGTAAATATTGGGAAATTTTCTTTAAAGAAGGAATTTTAGAAAAACCACCATAGCATAAAGAAATTCCAGACCCTTGGTAGAATGGTTATTATAGTGGCCTTCGGTTCAGAGAGCCCTTGGGTTTGATTTCCGGCGCAGTAGTGTATTCGAACTGTGTATAATTAATTCCTCCAGCTCAGGGGCTAGTTTCTTGCGTTTTTCGTAAAAAAAATGTATCATTGCATTACTGCATTACTGCATTACAAACCCCCACAATAGCACACAATAGGGAATATATCCCTTCGCATAGGGTTGGCGTCAGGAACTTGGCCGACCCAGGTAAATGGAAACAGTTAAGGAGGAAGAAGTGAAGTTAGGAAGTAAATTAGGCTTCTATGACCACCGTCTTATTAGATATATAATAGATAACTTGTCCATATTTAGGTGCAAAATTCCTTTATAGGGAAATATCTATAAGCCGACGGAAACTACAAAGAGAAGGAAAATGGACGTATTTCTATTGTTTGCGATATTTTGAAAAATAATAAATTACATACATCAGAAAATAACATACATTCTCAAATTTAGACACGCTTGTAAATATGTAAATAAATAGTAGTATATGTTTTCGGAATAATTACATGAAGTAAACATATTTTGTATAAAAACGAGTTGTTTATGAGCAGAATTGGGTAACTGGCGAAGTGAAATAAGTTGCAGGGCGTTATTTATATAGGCATATCAGTCACCATAGATCTGCATTTAGAGCTGTCCACCAGGTGGCAGATTACCTTTCGATTGTTTATCTAGTATTTTCTTTAAATGATTTCAAAGAAGTCGGAAACTAATCGTACGTATCTATTGGTAAATATTCTACTCAGAAATTCCTCTTCCTGTACGAATATTTACACCAAGTTATCACCTTGAATTCCAACGTCATCTACTTATTCTTTCCCTTCTACTATTAAATTATGTTGGTTAGAAGGTTCCGATAATGAGAATCATTTCAAGAGCTAACACTGCTCCAAATATACTGAAAAAATAACTTCGAAGGGAACATTTAATAGGTTTTATGAAGTAGAAAGAATGAAGGTTATAAATAATATTATTTGAATATTACGTTATGCAGGTTTAAAATACTTTAAAATTTATAGATATTACGGCGTGTTCCAGGAAGAAGGAATTGCAGAAAGTAAGCACAATTAATAGAGTTAAGTTGTCAGAGAAGGGAAAATGAGGCCGTGTATTGCGGGCGAAGGACGTGACGGAACGGGAGCAAGCTGGAGGCAAAGGGAGGCGGTCAGGCCCGTGTTATGTTGCGTGCAAGCCGTGACCACCACCGTGCAGGATTACTGTGTTCTGTTCGTATTTCAGTAAAATGATTACACTTAAATCTGGTATCCAGTGATATTTATTACGGCCGTGAATTCGAATTTAGTTATTTCAACGTCCTTTTATTTCTACAGTACAAATAATCCGATCATTAGATTCGCAATAATCCTACGCAAATAATGAATAACATGGCGCAACGTAGAGCCTCAAACAAGGAAAATAATCTACAGTTTTAGCACCATGAAGGGTAAACTTATCAGGACAGTAGAATTATTACATTTAAAATATGAACGTAAACATCGAGACAAATCAATATTATCACAGGCAGTATATCACTAACTGGTACACACCGCTTCACGTATAACACTGTATTATGTAGCTTCATAACAATATAATGGAAATAATTTTGATTATAAAACTATGATTGTTGATAACGTTCAAGGCACACCAAACCAAAACAAATCATGAAATATAATCGACATTATCTATATTAACTTGACGAAATCTGAAAAATAAATTATTGTTCTAACTGTCCAGTTTTAAATTCCAAATATAAGTAACATGAATAAATGGGCGAAGAAAAGAAAGCGAACTATGTACCCATGGTACCATATTTTTTGGAGTTGTAGTAGCAATAACTGTCGTAGAACTAGTAACAGTAGTACTAACCTAAAGATCATCCCAGTTGCTGGTAACTTCTATGGTTCAGGAGTTAAAGTATCACTTTTTTGTTTTAATTGGAGAAAAATATATAAATTAAAAAGCATCCCACAAGAAAGTGTCGTGAACATTATTATAAAACACTACTTTATATTTGTATACTTAGACGTCAGCTTCATGGCACAACTTACATTTTCAAATCATTTTCCATGAACAGTACGAGAAATGTGTTATCTTGAGTGTCAATGACAATCTATATATGGGCCAGAGTGATGATGATGATGATGATGATTATTATTATTATTATTATTATTATTATTATTATTATTATTATTATTATTATTATTATTATTATTATTATTATTTGCTTTACGTTGCACCGACACGGATAGGAATTATGGCGATGATGGGATAGGAAAGGGCTTGGAGTGGGAAGGGAGCGGTCGTAGCCTTAATGAAGGTACAGCCCCAGTGTTTGCCTGGTGTGAAAATCGGGAACCACGAAAAACCTTCTTCAATGCTGCCGAAAGTAGGGTTCGAACTCACTATCTCCCGAATGCAAGCTTACAGCCTCGTGCCTCTAACCGCACGACCTACTCGCTGGGTGTTATTATTATTATTATTATTATTATTATTATTATTATTAACAACAGCACAAAAGGTGGCCATAATCGTTAAGGCATGAATTCTATATGGTTTGATACCGTGGTTCGAGCCCCGTGGGTGGAAAATGTTTTCACCATCACAATGTTGGCCGGCAGGGTAGGGGAGGTGCTGGTATACTATTTCTAATCACTAGATGACGTTCCAAAAGCATGGATTAAATTCCACACCTCTCCGCAGTGCTCATGTTGAGTGAGGGCATATGACGCTGTTAATGGTGATTCGTCCGTCGGATGGAGGCATAAAGCCTAGAGCAGACCCCATGGTATTATTTGACAGCTGTCGGCTATGTGCCGGCACCGGGTTTCATCCTTTCCCTTATTATTATTATTTCCTTTTCTTTCTACTGCTCTTTCCAAACATTGGTAGAATAATGAGTTCGACCTATTGGACTTGGCCCAATTTTACGATAAGATGCTCTTCCTGAAATTAATCTCATGCTGACGGCTGTACTAGATTATTACATGTTACGCGATGGTTGGCAGTTCCGTGCCGTTAACGTGAACGGAGTTGTGAGTATTATGACGATAATAAATACCCAACCGTCAAGCCGAAGGAATTAACCCGACGCGACTTAAATCCTCCGACCCAACAGGGAATCAAACCCACGGTCTTGTAAACTGAAGGCTACTATGCTCAAGCTCAAACAACATCCAAGTTGTTAATAATAATAATAATAATAATAATAATAATAATAATAATAATAATAATAATTGGTTACGTAGCACGATTCGTGGAACGGTAATCGCTTATTTAGATCTCGGATCTCATTATCGGCATTCCAGAAGTAGCTTTCCCGCGGATTTCTGTGTTTAGACCTGACAAATGATAGGGTTTCCTTTAACTGTACTGTTCTTCCCGCACATTGTCAGGGTAATGAGCTCGACCTATCTCGCATATTTATACATGGTATGATGCTCTGCCACACGTTAACCCTACCATGGGTGCTACCTTCCCAGTCCTTGTCTTTTCTTATTCCCGCGACGCCGAAATCTGCAAGGATTAGTACGACGTTAAATGGTCAGCAAAACTGAATTGAAGATCCACGGCCTATTTCCAGTCATTCGACCGGGTCAGGAATGGAATGAATGAAGCCCCATAGCGGCGAGGATAGGAATTGTGCCGGCTGCCGAAGCCTGTCGCACTCCTCTGGGGCAATGATTACTGACAAAGATGAAATGACATTGGAGACTGGTGCTGGTATGAGAAACGACAGGGAAAACCGGAGTTCCCGGAGAAAACCTGTCCCACCTCCTCTTTGTCCAGCACAAGTCTCACATGGAGTGACTGGGATTCAAACCACGGGGCGCAGCGGTGAGAGGCCGGCGTGCTTCCGCCTGAGCGACGGAAGACACAGCAAAACGGAAAACCACTAATAATTGTAGCAACAAAAGTTCAGCGTTTTACAAACGTTCTTGATATATGTCGTTACAAAAAGACAGCAAGTATGACCTCAGCCATCATGTCTAGGCAATTTTAACACCATCTAAGCTACCTGAGCATAAATTTCAACTTTCTGGTTTACTCTACCAGATGCCAGAGAAAACCGGATTCCTGTTTTTTATATGCCGATATCATACGACATGGAGTGTCGGATAGAGTTTCTTTGACCCTTCAAGAATCACACTATCTCTTCTGGGTTCGAACTCGTGACCTTGAGATACGGAGGCTAACACTCTACCAATATAGACAGAGGGAGCTAGGAAAAGATAACAGCAGTGTGAGTAATCTCTGTTAGAGGAAATCTAAAGTTTTATTTTTGCAGTTGAAGAACTGAAGGGTATTAATAATTTTCATTAATACGGTAGGCACATGCTTCTTCTATAAAAAACTTTGTGAATATATACAGGATATATTGGTCACCATATTATAAATCAAATCCTTTTTGAACATTTCTTAAACTTTCCATTGATGTAAATTTATATTTTCTAGCTTGAAGTTTCACGTGACTGTTGGTGCCTTAATCAAAGACATGAGAACTCCAGTTTTACACTAAATCCAAACCATAGGACGTTAGTTTTCATTTCAAAATATCTCTCTTTATACGTCGAAGTGTTTAATACTCTGTGAGTAGCATCACATATGCGGTTCTGAGCAACTTACTAAATAATCTCAGAGTTTCTAATACTCAATAGGGTGGTATTAATTCCGTAACACTTCTTACGTAGTCTTTGGTAGGTCATAAACCTCTTTCCAAAGGGGTGTTTACTCCTTAATGTAAGAAACTGGACACCGCACTTCACTCCGTTGTAGTTTTTCGTATTTTTCTTCGTCTAGAGGCTAATTCTTAGGTGAATTACTTTGGCCCTTGTTATTTAGGACTGAAAGCGATATCATTCCTTTAATGAGTACTGCATATCACCTAAAAGTACCTCATTAATATAACGACGTTAGATATCATTACATTCACTACACCTAAACCTATAGAGAACACGATGTATCTATTCTATACATAGAAATAAAATTCCTAATATAAATCAGTATTCCACATTTGATTTCCTAACGATGATTTTAACCTTCTATGTTTTGGCCTGTGTAAATATGGGATATATTGTCACTCAAACAGAATCTGTAGGAATTATAAATAATTCATCGAACAGTAGGCGAAATGAAATGGTATGTGGCTGTTAGTGCCGCGAGTGTCCGAGGACAAGGTCGGCTCGCCAGGTGCAGGTCTTTTTATTTGACGCCCGTAGGTGTGCTGCGCGTCGTGATGAGGATGAGATGATGATGGCAACACATACACCCTGTGCCCATGCCAGCGAAATTAACCAATGCTGGTTAAAGTTCGCGACCATGCCGGGAATCGAACCCGCTACCCGTGTGACCAAAGGCCAGCACGCTAACCATTTATCAATGGAGCCGGACGAATATAAGGTTATTATTAGGAGCAATAATCTTAACGACTGCCAAAAGTGGCTAATTTGTTTATGGTATGTACCTAATAACAGGGATTCTTAACTCAGCTATAATTGAGTACATGGTGTAACAAATGCTAATGTAGAACAGTAATTCCTGGATTAAAAGAAATCTTTAATAATGAATCAAGCAATTCGATGTAAATTTGGAAAACATATTGGCAATATTTTCAAATGGCTATAGAGCGCTATGTCAAGCGTGCAGTTTTCTGATATCATTCTACTTAGAACACTCCATACTTGGCAGGTAATTTGCATCAAGAACACCACAGCAACGTCATCCTCTCGTTATCCAAGCAAGCAACATGATCGTGCTCGACAGTTTGTTCCCTTGACCGTCGTCTGCCTTCTGGAACACGGCGTGAGCAACATAAGGGATTTCGTTACTGTGCATGCCAGTCTGTGAGAGCAGAGGTGATGTTTTGACGTGGAATATCTGATATATGTGTACGTAGTGGGGTGTGGGCGTTTGCGCAAAGGTTGTGCTGCTAACTTGTGACAGGTAGCGATGCAACGTAATTGTGTATACCAAGATTTTCGGTTTAACTTCGGTAATGTAAGATATATCCGAACGGGCCAGATTTTACATCTATTATTTTCGACCTCAGTCACAGAGTTATTTAGTCGTTGCCTTTTTGCTTTCTAGGCAGCAGGTTCAAACCCAGCTGAAGCTGACAGCGTTTGCGGGTGATGAAACGCGACAACTCGGTGTCGTTGGCTTTCAGGACGTTATAGAAGAGTGAGGCGAAATATCTATGCACTAGTGTACGCTGAATTCAACAATTAAAACGATTTTAACAAAATAATATTTATCATTATTAATTATATTATTATAATTAATTATATGATACTCATTTTAGAAAAGAAATTGACAGACATTCTGGGAGTTAAACAAGACACCTCAGTAGGTTCCATTTGGGAAAATATCTTGCTAATTTAGTCCATATGAATTCTTGTATTCTGACTCCAGGCAAATCTATCTTAGCCTGGTTCTCTTTGCGGTTATAATAATGTATTTCCCCCCTTAAAACAACAGTCATGATTCCCATAACCAGCTGATATCCTTCAGGGTCTCAATATTATTGTATATTTACTAATTAGACATATTAATGTAATTGGAAATTACAGAAACTTCCCGTGCAAGAATGTCCAATAAGACACTGAATGTAATAATTAGGTACTAAATGGTACTGTGCTTTCAATGATAATTATCAAGTTACTCAACATTTAAAGGCTGCCTGTAGGTAACGTCTACAGTGTGTATATTTCCACTCCTGTGCTATATTTCTAGTAATAGGTAGATCAAGGTCGTGTTGATATAGAAGGAACTTATAATGAACCATTGTGAAAAAGATACTGATTAACCACTCAAAAACAACAGTGAATCATCATCCTATCTTGTTCTTCTTCTTGACATTTTGCCATCTACTAGGGATTGGCACTATGTGTGGATTAACACCTGTTTTACGACCGGTTGTCGTTCACTATTGCGTGTTGTTGTGTTAGCTTATAGAGTTACTTGTTGCACGTACAAGGATCAATGTATCAAGACAAATACATACTTCGAATCCCAGAGATAGGGAAATTAACTATACACGATTGATATCACTTGCCCGGCCGGATACCGAGACTGGCACCCTCTGAGATCACTACGCTGACCATTCATCCACTGTGCCCGGCACAGAAAAACCGTGAATAAATCGTCGTAAGAGGATGCTTTGAAATAATAGCTGCCAGTGAAGAAAAGAGTTGTAAAATATTTTATTTTCTTTTGCTAGTTGTTTTACGTCGCACCGATACAGATAGGTCTTATGGCGACGATGGGACAGGAAAGGTCTAGAAGTGGGAAGGAAGCGGCCGTGGCCTTAATTAAGGTACAGCCCCAGCATTTGCCTGGTGTGAAAATGGGAAACCACGGAAAACCATTTTCAGGGCTGTCGACAGTGGGGTTCGAACCTACTATCTCCCAAATACTGGACACTGGCCGCACTTAAGCGACTGCAACTATCGAGCTCGGTTAAATTTATTTTAAACGAGAAATTCTTCAGTGAAAGTTACGATGTTTTCACCAATTCCCATCCTGCAGACTTAATTTCTTATACGATCTCGTCTTATTACGAAGATAATATTGTCTAGAACCTGAACATTTGATGATTATTAAAGTGCGCTCTAAGCACTAGACCTAGACCACCGATTCATTTTAAGAACAAAATTTCGTCAAACCAGCGTAATTTAAAACCGATAATAGTTGAAGATGTGTTAAATACGGCATTTTTAATGTTTTAATTAATATTGGAAAATGACTAAACATCACGAATAAAATAGCCCAATTTTATTGTTCTAGGTATCCTTATCAGCTGATACAGGGCGAATAGTAAAGAGTATGATTATTGTACAACAATATATTTACTCAGAAATGCGTGGACTGTAATTAGTACAGAGTCCCAAAGAACATTAGCCTAACAGTTAAGAACCTAAATGAAATTAGCAGCGGTGACGTGATAGCCGAGTAGTGTATTTCACTGGCTTCTCATCAAAGCGGTCGCTGTTCAAATTCCGGCCGACACATGTAGGTTTATTAAATGAATGATCAACTCCCTGTGGTTTGGATTCCAATAATAGTCAAGGTCCCATGGATATGACCACGTTATCAGCAGTCACGTAGAACTACAATATTTGGAAATTAAAAGAGGTCCCAATAGATTAATGAACATTGACTGCTTGTTTTGAGGCAATACCAATTTCACGATATCAACCAGGTGGACTTCACGACAGTTAATATTACTTTTCTTCAATAAGTCACATTCTACCATATCAAATAGATTCTCCAGTGTCCCCAATATTGTGCCAGATCAGGAAACGAACATTGCGCACAACTGGGAACTGAATCGTTAGCATCAAGACTAGTTCGCACACTATGGAAGTTTGGAATCATACATAAATAATACTTCTAAAAGAAGTAGTACACGAAACTCACTCGCTTCGGTGTACCCGCCTGAAATAATTGCACAATCTTTGTAAAGAGATAGATTGTTAGTTTACAGACGCAATTAGAAAGTTCCCCTAAAGATCGAGCTCATGACCGACACATCTACTATCAGGAATGTCGTTTCACTTCACATTAAGTTTTAATCTTGCTGAGCAGCGATGTTAGGCTTGAGAGACAAATCCTGACAGTCAATCAGAAACGTAGTGTCTTCGAACGCGAGAGATGTGTTCCAATCAATCACCATTCAGTCATCAATTATCTGCATTATGGCTGTCACCCTGGTGGCATATTCCTCATCAATTGTTTACATAGCACTTTCTTGAATGTTTTCAAAGAACTAGAAAATTTTTCAAACATTTCCCCTGATAAATTATTCGAATCGGCCGCCTCTGTGGTGTAGTGGTTAGCGTGATTAGCTGCCACCCCCGGAGGTCCGGGTTCGATTCCCGGCTCTGCCACGAAATTTGAAAAGTGGTACGAGGGCTGGAACGGGGTCCACTCAGCCTAGGGAGGTCAACTGAGTAGAGGTGGGTTCGATTCCCACCTCAGCCATCCTCGAAGTGGTTTTCCGTGGTTTCCCACTTCACCTCCAGGCGAATGCCGGGATGGTCCCTAACTTAAGGCCACGGCCGCTTCCTTCCCTCATCCTTGCCTATCCCTTCCAATCTCCCCATCCCCCTACAAGGCCCCTGTTCACCATAGCAGGTGAGGCCGCCTGGGCGAGGTACTGGACATACTCCCCAGTTGTATCCCACGACCAAGAGTCTGAAGCTCCAGGACACTGCCCTTGAGGCTGTAGAGGTGGGATCCCTCGCTGAGTCCGAGGGAAAAACCGAACCTGGAGGGTAAACAGATGGTGATGATGATGATGATGATGATGAAATTATTCGAATCCCTTACCCATCGTCCTATAAATAAAAAACCAAATCACATGGCACTAAAGCCCTTGAAGGGCCTTGGCCTACCAAGCGACCGTTGCTCAGCCCGAAGGCCTGCAAATTGCGAGGTGTCGTGTTGTCAGCACGACGAATCCTCTCGGCCCTTACTCTTGGCTTTCGAGACCGGGGCCGCTATTTCACCGTCAGATAGCTCCTCAATTCTAATCATGTAGGTTGAGTGGACCTCGAACCAGCCCTTAGGTCCAGGTAAAAATCCTCGACCTGGCCGGGAATCGAACCCGGGGCCTCCGGGTAAGAGGCAGGCACGCTACCCCTATACCAAGGGACCGGCGTCCCATAAATATTTGCCCCAAGTTGTCCTCTTGAATTCCAACTTTATATTACGATCTGTCCTACTATTAAAAATTTCCGCTACCGGGCGGTTCCATTTTCATTGAAGAGATTTGTTGTTAGGGCTCTAAGTTTTAGAGAAGCAGGACCGAGCTCAATAGCTGCAGTCGCTTAAGTGCGGCCAGTATCCAGTAATCGGGAGATAGTGGGTTCGAGTCCCACTGTAGGCAGCCTTGAAGATGGTTTTTCGTGGTTTCCCATTTTCACACTAGGCAAATGCTGGGACTGTACCGTAATTAAAGCCATGGCCGCTTCCTTCCAACTCGTAGGCCTTTCCTGTTTCATCGTCGCCGTAAGACGTATCTGTGTCGGTACGACATAAAAGCAACTAGAAAAAATAAAGCTCCGCTCAATCTTATGTCTACTAAGATCACCCCAGTCGAGCATCGCGTCTCCTTACTCCCAAGTCGCCCAAGCCCAATGTTTGCAACATTTTTGTAACACTACTCCTTTGTCTGAAATCACACAGAATATATATTTCTTTTTTTACAATTTGATTTACGTCACACCGATACAGGTAGGCCTAAATCTTATGGCATCGGTAGAAAAGGAAACGGCTAGGAGTGAGAATGAAGCGGCTGTGGCCTTAATTGAGGTGCAACCGCAGCATTTGGCTGGTGTGGAAAAGGGAAACCACGGAAAACCACCTTGAGGACTTCAGACTGTGCGGTTCGAATCCACAATCTTCCAAGTGCAAGCTCACAGCCACGCAACCCTAACCGTACGGTCAGTTCGCTCGGTTCATGCAGAACAAATCGTGCTGCTATCCTTTGGTTCTTTTCCATTTCTCGTGTCAAGTAGTCCTGGTGTGAAAACCATATACTGGAATCATACTGTTATCGGGGTCTTATCAGAGACTTATACATCCTCTCCTTTACATCCTTACCAAAAAACAAACCAAACCCCATGGTGCTACAGCCTCTACAGCTATGGCCTACCTAGCGACTGCTGCTCAGTCCGAAGGCCAGCATTTACGAGGTGTCGTGTAGTCAGCACGCGAATTCTCTAGGCCATTATTGTTGGTTTCTTCGACCGAACCCGCCAACTCACCGTCAAATAGCTACTCAGTTGTAATCACGTAGGCTGTGTGGATCCCGAACCAGCTCCCAGATCCAGTTAAAATTCCCTGAACTGGCCGGGAATCGAACGTGGGGCTTCTGAGTAAGAGGCAGGCACGTTATTCTTACACCGCGCGGCCAGCTTGCTTCCTTACTACAACCCCTAAATACCCTCATAACCATGTGAAGAGTTCTGTAACCTCTCTTTACCGAACACATAGATGTGAGCTTGCATTCGGGAGATAGTGGGATCGAACCCCACTGTTGACAGTCCTGAAGTAGGTTTCCCGTGGTTTCCAATTGTCACACCAGGAGGGTGCTGGGCTTTTACCTCTATTAAGGCCACGGCCGCTTCCTTCCCACTCCTAGCCCTTTCCTATCTCATCTTCGCCATAAGACCTATCTATGTCGCTGTGACTTAAAAGCAATTTGTAAAAATAAAAAAGATAGCAGTCGATCACAATCCGGAAACTCCTTTACTACTCTATACAGTATAACATCGTCCGCAAATATTTTTATCTGTGATTCCAGGCCCTTACTCATATAAATTACATATATCACTGTTAATCATGACAGAATCAGATAACTCTTCACCTAGTCTACACTAATTCTCTGAGTTCTCTTTTCTAGAAATTTAGCCACCCTATCAACCAGAATTTGCATAGTCCAAGAGCTCTTATTTTCGTCAGTAATCTCTCATGACCTATCCTAACAAAAGCCTTGGATAATCTAGTAGCATTGCACTTCATTTGACCTTCTGAAACTAAAATATCTGCTACATCTTACTGTAATCGTGTAACCTGCGATAACCTTTCCTAAACCCGAATTGCTTGCTATCACACCAGTTATTAATTTCGCAAACGTGCCTAATATATTCAAAATAATGCTTTCCCAGAGCTTACAAACAGCACATGTCAAGCTGACTTGCCTGTAATTATCCGCTTTATGTCTTTCCCTTGTACAATGGGACTACTATAGTAACCGTCCATTCAGTTGGAGTTCCAGAACAACTACAAACAGGTTGGAAATATCTGCTCAGATAACGCTTTCAGCACAAAGTGAATGCTGTATGCGCAGAATTTAACCGTGGTTATCAACACCTTCTATTTTATCGTGTTTCATTATCATTCATTTCTGTATACGACACAGACAGGTACTCGCTATTCCGCCCCTTATATTGCAGATCGTTAGCTTTGTATGCATTCAACTACGGTACATGCCAGTCGGTGCCACAACAGATATTCTTTACTATAAGACATAAGTGATCAAATGTAATAGAAAATATATTTTCACAGTACCTTCAAGGAAATGTAGAAAACTCTAGGATCCATCAAACATCACCGTAGACCAGAACTGAATTTATCAAACCGAACGAGTGGACTGTGTGGTCTACGATGTGTATCTGCTTGCTTGTATTCAGGAGATGGTGCATTTCATCCCCACTGTGAACAACTCAAAATATGGTGTTCCACCGTTTCCCCTTTCCACTCTAATGAAATGCTGAGACTGTATCTTAATTAAAGCCACGACCGCTTTCCTTCCCATCCCAACTCTGTCCTATCCCACCGTCGCCATAAGATCACTCTGAGTCGGTGCTACATATAAGCAATAGTGAGTTAATTCAAAATTCGGTTCCCAACAGATTCTTTTAATTTTTCCAAGTGCGGAATGAAAAATTAAAAATGTCAAGGCTGAGAAAGTCAGAGGTCAATAGTTTGTTGTCTTTTCCTTTTTGTGTCGCACCTAGACAGAGAGTTCTTAAGGCGGTGATGGGATATGACGCGGCTAGCTCTGGGAGGGATGCGACTGTGGCTATCGTTACGGTACACACCCAGGTATTGCCTGATTTGAAAATGGGAAACAACGGAATATCATTTTCAAAGCTACTGAATCATCTCTCGTACCTCACAGGTACGTGAAAAAACCGCCTAGCCAACTCGCTCAGTGTGTTCGGTAATTACGAATTAAATTATTTCATAGGAAAACGGAACTGATTTTTCCCATTTCTGTCAATAGACTTTCAAATATTTCGAGAGATTTCTCTTAAGAGCATCGTTAACGATCCATTCGACATTCATAACGGTCTAATAAATATATCTTAAAAAATTGCTCCCTGCTAGCATGTGTTCGATTTACGGCTGTGCCTTGAGTTTAGAACTAATTCGAGAGGCTATGATGAGGTATACTAAGCCTTGGAAGGATATAATTGCATATAGACATATTCTAGGAACTCACCTTTGGCTACCATATAAGTGTCTTTTGGGTAACTTACCAGCCTTGGCCCCAATTAATCAAAAATATATCGTAAACAAAGCGGATACGAGTCTGTCTTATCGAAAGTACTTCGTACATATTAAGTATACTGGATTGCTGAAGCATGTTCGAATACAAAAAGCAGGAACAAGGACATTTTCTCTATCATCCTTAATAATGGAGTTCGTGCCTTGAAGAAAATAACGGAGCTACTGGATGTCGCGAGGTCACAGCATTTCATGGTTCTTAATTATTACACGATTCTGGGACAAATCAGGAAAAGCGAATTACATTGCGTTCACATGTATTCAAATTGTACAAAATAATCCAACCATTGCTTCTCATCTAATCGTAACCCGTTCAAATCTAACTTCGTGGATTACTGTAATGTCTTATAGTTGATTTTCAGTTTCATTTAAGTACTTCTTTACATGGAAAGGTTTAATTATTTTATGGACGTAATTTGCACCAAACCAGTTTCATTTGAAATTAATTTTGAGATTGCCCCTTACAAAATCGTATCTCCAAAGACATTTATTCTCGGCCATTAAGACACGTTTGATTAGCCTCCAGAGACGAGTCTACCACAATTGGTTACGCTGGAGAAGATGGGTATGAAGCTGACGGTAAAACCGGTTAAGACAGAACTGGAAATCAAAAGAATACCTATCATATGCAAGTGCAGCCAACTTTGCATATTAAAAATGTTTTCATGAAAATGAGTAAAAGTAGGAAATTAAGTGAAATGTCAACAAACAAACTTATATCTCATGAAAAGTCTTCCAGAAAGTAATGTATTGAAGCACTTTCTTTGTCCAGTTTTATAAATAACTAACTTCAAATATAATAATAATAATAATAATAATAATAATAATAATAATAATAATTTTGTGTGGCTATCTCTAGCCTTGTAAGGCAGACCCTCCGTTGAGGGTGGGCGGCATCTGTCATGTGTACGTAACTGCGTGTTATTGTTGTGGAGGATAGTGTTACGTGTGGTGTGTGAGTTACAGGAATGTTGGGGACAGAACAAACACCCAGCCCCGAGCCATTGGAATTAACCAATGAAGGTTAAAATCCCCGACCCGGCCGGGAATCGAACCCGGGACCCTCTCAACCTAAGGCCAGTACGCTGACCATTCAGCCAACGAGTCGGAGATGTAATAATAAATGTTGGGATGTTATATTTCTCATTGACAACTCTCTTCTCGAACTACTGATAGAATTCATCAGTACGTCACGAACATGTACCCCATTATTAGAGTGAATGAAATCTTCAAATAAAATAAGAAAATCTGTAAAGGTACCTGACGGTCACACCACTACTCCCCTGGTTTAAACCATAGTTACTTCGTATGGAACATTTAATAGTTTGTGTGTTGATTTAAGGTGATTATTTCTTCTGGAATAGTATTGCATTTAATTTGGGGTAGAATGTAAAGGAAGCAGAGGAAAAAATGACTTATCCTTTAACAAGCTGTATTACTGTAAATGATGCAAGTTATCGACAATGTATTTCTGCAAAATGAATGCTACTTTAATTCCAGTAACACTATAATCATTAATTTGCCATCATCATAAATATGTGCGACAATAATTGCCAGCCGGCACTTTTCTATACCACGGAGCTAGTCATCTAACTCGATACATATCTGGAATTATTCATATAACTTTATTAATTTAATGTTAATTCTTCAGCACCAAGTTCATTCAAGGGTATATTCGTGGAATAGTGACAAATACTCCTATATATTATGCTCATAAATGTAGATTTAAAAAAAATTTGTTTGATGTCGCACCGACACAGATAGGTCGTACGGCAACGATGGGATAGGAAAGGTCTGGGAGTTGGAAGGAAGCGGCCGTGGCCTTAATTAAGGTACAGCCCCAGCATTTTCCTGGTGTGAAAACGGGAAACCACGGAAAACCATCTTGAGGGCTGCCGACAGTGGGGTTCTAACCAACTATCACCCGGATACAAGCTCACAGATGCGCGCCCCTAACCACACGGCCAACTCGCCCGGTCTGTAGATGTTGTATCCACGATACGTGATTTTTTAATAAGATTACGCAACTTTGAAGTGCAAAGAGGGATCACGGTCCATTTTACACAATACATTTCGAGGTTTCTGTAGGAAAACCACAAACCGAAGAAATAGAAACACTGTCCAGATATTATTATATAACTTTATTGTTCATAACAAATGTTGCGCATTGTCATAAATAAATAACAGTATGAGGTGTGTAAGGATATCTTTCAAACTTCGAAACTGACTCCTTTTGACAGAACTGAAGTAAGTACAAATAGTATCAAATAATAGAGCACGTACCGCTAAGGTTAGAGGAGAGATGCGACTACTTTGCTCCCGGAACTCAGATTTTCCTGTCAATTTAATTCCAAGAACACGCTATAATTATTCATTTGTCATCACCCCAGAATTGAGTGAAGATCTAATATTTTTTAAACTCTTGTATTTAGCTCGAAAACAATAGCGTAATTCTACTTTTACTGTCCTTCAATTGATATTGTCAATGTTGTGCCTAAATTCTACGTTCTGATGCAAGTTTTCAAACAGATATTGGATGAATAAATAATTGAATAAGTACATAGACCTCTCCCATGTGTGTATTATAGCTCAAAGGTTTAGGCCTCTCTTCACAAAATAATTAAAAGAACTTACCGTGCTCTAGCAGCAGTATCAAGAAAGCCAGGAGAAGGACCATGATGCGACAGCTTCCTCATGTGTTGCCGCAACAAGTATACTCTGTCATAGCTTGTCTAACACATGTCAACAACACACGCAAAACAAGTTAGAAACACACTCGAACAACTTCCTTTCAAACTCTCACTTAAGGATCCATTGATCGTTAACTTGTATTTTATAATCACTAAGCACTAAAAGTTTCGAAGGTAATATAACGTGTATTTAACGTAAAAATGCACGCACTTCAATCCTTGTCACAAATCACTTTCAATAAATCCGTTGTGAAAAAAGCCAATGCGTTTTAAAACTTTCGTCACTGACTGTACAAAGTGAAACTCTTATGAAGAACACACAAAAAATACAGCAGCAATAAACCACGCTGCGCCGCTCACAACACGAAAGTGCACGATAGTAAAGATGGATAAAAACACTTCTTTCCAATAAATATAATCGATACGCAAGCAAGAAGAATATGATTTAATTATTAAAACCTACAATTTCTCATAAATTCTACGCAGTGATACCACTAATTTATGTAATATTGCATTTAGAATGTGAGTGGAGCACAGTTATAACTGACATAATCACATATTGAATTCCAGGTTAGCCGGGTTGGGCCATTCAGACTCAGCTGGTTTACTCATGAGGTGATGAGTGGTGGGGGGTGGTTAGGGGGAGGGCGGTGGATGACACAGTTCAGAAACAACCCGCGGGGAGAGCGAAGCTGCCCGTGCCACGGCTCTGGCCAAACTGACGCAAGCCCCGAGCAGGGCGCTGGTGCGACTAACCTCCCCACCCTTCTTACCCAGCGCACCGCCTCTCCGCCCCTTCCCATCCACTACGTATAGCAACTTCAAATTATTGTAATGGGTCCTACCGATAAACAAAGTGGAAAGAGAGCAATATTTTCAATTCACCTTCGATAATAATTTCCTTATAGCACTGTACAATTTCACGTTATTCTCCGCAACGGAGAAGGACAAGGAAGTTAATCGATAATCTATGAAAGCATATAACATAGCTTTGAAAAATATCCTTTACTATTCACATATTAACAAGTACTAAATGCTAATTCCCAGAGTAATGTTGTTGTTTTTGTTGTTGCATTCAGGAGCTTCACAGATCCCAGCGCTGTCTATTTATTATCACTGCAGTGCACATGGCCATGAAGGCCTTGAGGGAGTGGGACGTAAAGACTTGTATTATCCCTCATCTGAGTAAATCTCTCTACACTCAGTCACCTTTATATTTAGGCATTAACCTGGTTCTCATTTATGGTGAGGCTGAGTGAACATAAGGGTCATGTGGTTCAACAAAAGCAGAAATCTTGTATTTAAATCTTGTATTTCCTGACGGGGAATCGAACCTACATCTTTCCCGGTGAACCGAACACGGCTCTATCTCCTCGGCTATGGATACTTTCTCTGTCAAGTTTATGAGTGCATGATTTTCATTAACTGTATGTCCAACTTCTTGTCTGAATTGTCAGCGTACTGGCCGTCGGTTCAGATGGTCCCGGGTTCGATTCCCGGCCGGGTCAGGGACTTTAACCTCCATTGGTTAATTCTAATGACCTTGGGGCTGGGTATTTGTGCTGTCCCCAACATCCCTGCAATTCACACACCACACATAACACTATCCTCCACCACAATAACACGCAGTTACCTACACATGGCAGATGCCGCCCACCCTCATCGGAGAGTCTGACTTACAAGAGCTGCACTCGGCTAGAAATAGCGACACGAAATTATTATTAACTGTATGACTCCCGTATCTGTACAGACATCTGCATTTTTCATTCTTAAGTACGTACGAAAGGAGGTATGTTCCAAAAAGTGTAGTTGAGCTCGGCATGTAGCAGGATATAACATTCGGAAATGGACAAGTGTAGTAACGGATAGGTATTCGAACGGATGACGTCCATTACTTCAGTGGTTAGATACAGTGAGGCACAGTGTGGTGCCAGTGTGAATGAGACTTGCCCAAGACAGAATACCCCGGTAGACGATAGGCAAGGCCTTCACTCGAAAAGGGTATTGATCAGCCTCTCATCGTGATTATGATGATGAAGAATTTATTGGGAAAAGTAATGGGGATGAAAAGGAAACATAGCTCCAAAAAGTTACAGAATTATTTTCGTGATGTTAACATTTTAAAGGTTGGAATACTACGTTAAACTAGTCCACCGATGCACAGGCTTTGAAGATCGTTGGAGGATTGAAAGTTAATAGGTGCTTCAACTCATAACCTCATCATAAGTAGGATAGAGTAGTTAATATCATCCCCTGTCACCCATCACTTTTGCAGTAGGCTGAGTGCTACGAGCTAAGTGCTCAGGGCCTCATGCCTCTCCAGAATTGGAAATAACTTTGTATTTAAGTTTACGATAAGGGTGAGAGCCGCCTCTGTGGTGTAGTGGTTAGCGTGATTAGCTGCCACCCCCGGAGGCCCGGGTTCGCCCGGGTTCGATTCCCGGCTCTGCCACGAAATTTGAAAAGTGGTACGAGGGCTGGAACGGGGTCCACTCAGCCTCGGGAGATCAACTGAGTAGAGGTGGGTTCGATTCCCATCTCAGCCATCCTGGAAGTGGTTTTCCGTGGTTTCCCACTTCTCCTCCAGGCGAATGCCGGGATGGTACCTAACTTAAGGCCACGGCCGCTTCCTTCCCTCTTCATTGCCTATCCCTTCCAATCTTCCCATCCCTTCACAAGGCCCCTGTTCAGCATAGCAGGTGAGGCCGCCTGGGCGAGGTACTGGTCATACTCCCCAGTTGTATCCCCCGAAAAAGAGTCTGAAGCTCCAGGACACTGCCCTTGAGGCGGTAGAGGTGGGATCCCTCGCGAAGTCCGATGGAAAAACCGAACCTGGAGGGTAAACAGATGATGATGATGATGATGATAATGGTGAGAAAGTTTTGAGCTATAATTTGTTCAAAAGAACATAAATATAAAACATAGTCTATACTGTGCGTGTATCCTTCACAGTCTTTTTTTTTTTTGTTATTTGCTTTACGTCGTACCGGCACGGGTAGGTCTTCTGGCGACGATGAGGGTGGAAGGGTTTAGGAGTGGGAAGGAAGCGGCCGTGGCCTTAATTAAGGTACAGCCCCAGCATTTGCCTGGTGTGAAAATGGGAAACCACGGAGAACCATCTTCAGGGCTGCCGACAGTGGGGTTCGAACCCACCATCTCCCGAATACTGGATACTGGCCGCACGTAAGCGACTGCAGCTATCGACCTCGGTCCTTCACAGTTTGCTTTACAGAAAAAGTGCTCATTCTTCTTCTTCTCCTTCTTCTTCTAAAACTTTCCCCACAATTGTGGGGTCGCGACTGCAAACTGTGTTGCATAAGTCACTTTGGCTTAGTTTCACTGTCGGATGCCCTTCCTGACGCCAATTTTATGTTGAGTGATGTAATCACTATTATGTGTTTCCGTGATGGTTGGTAATGTGGTGTGCTGTGTGAATATGAAGAGGAGAATGTTGGGACAAACACAAAGACGAAGTCTTCGAGCCAGAAGAATTAATCAAATACGATTATAATTCCCGACCCGAACCCTGGACCCTCTGAGCCGAAGGCCTCAATGCTGACCATTCAGCCAAGGAGTCGGACTTCAGTAAAATTGCGCATAATAAATAGCTTTAGAACATTATTTACAATATATGTATTCTGTAACTTTTAACGATTGGGTAAAAAATAAGGGAAGTATGAGTACAGGTCGTGTGATTTTAAGTCCTGAACCCGATAACTCAGAGAGAGAAATTCTCGAACACGTGTAGAATGAACATTTTTTCACAAGAATTTTACCATGAGGGTATACATATTCGCAATAGTCGTTGACACAATGAAAGCTAAAGTGACACACAAAATTCACCTAGTGAAACGCAGAAATACACAATCCAATTTATCAGCTATAATCTTGAACGGTGTAGCCTTCCTCAATCACTGAAGAAATGTGAATTATGCGGTAGACTTTTCAAAAGGATCTGACGCTATATAGTTCGATCTTATCCTGACTTCACCGGAACTACATCAGTCAACTCCATCAAATGACACCTTCGACCAATCCTTCATTTTTTAATTTCTTTTTCACAATTTGCTTTACATCGCACCGACACAGATAGGTCTTATGGCGACTATCAGATAGGATAGGCCTAAGAGTGGGAAGGTAGCGGCTGTTGCCTTAATTAAGATATAGCCCCAGCATTTGCCTGGTGTTAAAATGGGAAAACACAGAAAACCATTTTCAGGGCTGTTGACAGCGGGATTCGAACCTACTATCTCCTGGATGCAAGATCACATCTGCGCGGCCCTAATCGCACGGCCAACTCGCCCCCTTGACCAATCCTAGCAATACTGATTCTGTACCTCCATCTCCAAACCATCCATGTCAGAATACCTTAGATTTCTCACGTGCCGTCAACAATGAATGTAAGGAATGGTAAAATATTCTTTAGATTCACCGGAAAATCAATAGTTTGAAAATGCAGTGAACGACTACTGCATGACTACTGAGTATTTCTCAAGGAAGCTGTGTATAGTTGTAAAGTGCCACAGCAACCGTCAATAAAATGCTTCAAAAAGAAGTGGGCCAGAAAAAATAATTCTGAAGGACGAACTCAAAAAAGGTTTGAAAATCCTAGACAAGCTAGTAAACAGAATATGACTTAGAGTTCACGCAGTTTCAATACCATTATAATCGAAGAAATGTGGTGAGGAAGATTATATCTTTCCCATTCAAAGCATATTGTGAACTTAGTCCCTTAACCATCTCAGTGTACCATAGCAGTCTGTTTGGTTGATTCAGCGTACACATGTTTGATAAATACGACGGGGTGTGCGGAACCAATACTTTCGAAACTGAAAAACTTGTCATAATTCGAGATAATTATTAATGCATGTCGAGGAATTCTAATAGCCACCGCCTCTGGGTGAGATGAAATAGACTTAAAAGAAATTAAATACCATAATTCACACCAAACCACTTCTTTCGTTGTCATTTACATGCTCCGTTGGTTATGTGTCCCATCATGTTTCAGGTATGGTAGAGCAATGTTAATTCATGAATGAAGATATCCGGACAATGTCCAGAACTGACGACCTATAACAAACTAGTCCACATTACGGAGAACTGTTGAAAGAGTGATATACAAAATACTCAGAAAAAATGTCGAATACAGTCCTAATCAGAATTATTTTGTACCTTGGCTGGGAACTTCCATTATTTCATCTATTGTAGATGGCTCTATGAATGACTCAAAACTTAGAAGGAGGGGCTGCTTTATTTTATTCCTAGACGTCTCTAATGCGTTTCATGATTTGTCTCATGAGCACATAGGGCTAACACTCAGCACCATTCCTGCTTCTCTAAAAACCGAGCTCGATAGCTGCAGTCGCTTAAGTGCGGCCAGTATCCAGTATTCGGGAGATAGTAGATTCGAACCCCACTATCGGCAGCCCTGAAGATGGTTTTCCGTGGTTTCCCATTTTCGCACCAGGCAAATGCTGGGGCTGTACCTTAATTAAGGCCACGGCCGCTTCCTTCGCACTCCTAGCTCTTTCCTGTCCCATCGTCGCCGTAAGACCTATCTGTGTCGGTGCGACGTAAAGCAACTAGCAAAAAACTAGCTTCTCTAAAACTTAGAGCGCTAACAAGAAATCTCTTCTAAGAAAATGCAACCAGCATACAAATTAAGGAAAGAACGAAAGAACTAGAACAAGTCGAATGTATTTCAAGAAAGGCCTAGCACAACGTAGGCCCGTCTCCCTCCTCTCGCGCTCTCTCCCACTCTTGTACTATTCAATTTAGTAGTCGATCATGTTCTGAGAAAACTAAGTGAAAGGGAAATAGCCAAGGAATACGGATACAACTAAATCCCGATATGGAAAATCTGACGACGTTTGCTTTTGCCTATGATTTGGTGCTTCTGTACAAGAGCAAAGCAGCAGATGAAAGTATTACAGACCTAACACAGTGTGTCGATGTCCATTGTAACCGACAAATCTAAATTCGTATTGCATACGGGAAGTGCCAGCTGAGCTCGAGTGAATCCATTCTCCAAACTCGCAGAAACGCCTTACTCCATGTCCTATCAGATTTGAAGTTCCCGAAAATGTAAAGAAAAAACTCAGATAAATATATATCTCAATTTTTAAGACTCCTATTTAGAAGATCATCGATATAAATAACTGACTTGTACCCGGAACAACAGTTAAAAAGTTACAAAAATGCCTTTCCGCCTATCAGAAAACGATCTACTACCGACACACTCTTATTTACGTAGGTTCCAAGACCTGCATTCATCGCTGAAACCCGGTTTTCTTAATGGAGGGGGAACATCATCTCATCGCATTAATGTTCCCGCTTTCATTTTCAATAACTACCTAATTCCGAATTCACTACGATTACGGAGAAACATATTCATGATTACTTGTAGAATGTTCAGTCAATTAATGATCAATTCATTTTATGGCTTTTCTCATCCTGCAAGCTGAATTACGAAGAGTGAAATACTATCTCCGCCTCTGTGGTGTAGTGGTTAGTGTGATTAGCTGCCACCCCCAGAGGCCTGGGTTCGATTCCCGGCTCTGCCACGAAATTTGAAAAGTGGTACGAGGGCTGGAACGGGGTCCACTCAGCCTCGGGAGGTCAACTGAGTAGAAGGGGGTTCGATTCCCTCCTCAGCCATCCTGGAAGTGGTTTTCCGTGGTTTCCCACTTCTCCTCCAGGCAAATGCCGGGATGGTACCTAACTTAAGGCCACGGCCGCTTCCTTCCCTCTTCCTTGTCTATCCTTTCCAAACTTCCCATCCACCCACAAGGCGCCTGATCAGCATAGCAGGTGAGGCAGCCTGGAGGAGGTACTGGTCATCCTCCCCAGTTGTATCCCCAGACCCAGAGTTGAAGCTCCAGGACACTGCTCTTGAGGGGGTAGAGGTGGGATCCCTCGCTGAGTCCGAGGGAAAAACCGACCCTGGATTGAAAACCGATTACGAACGAACGAACGAAATACTATCTAATTAAACCATTGTTAAAAGAAGGTCGTTCGTTCAGTGTCGTCTAATAGTAAGGTACCAACCAGGAGTAGTAATGTTTCAATACAAGCCAGGTCTTTTCTTTCACATCCAAGCAAGACATGGTCATCCCAAAGAGGTTGATAGTCCACGAGAGGAGATGGTTTGTTTTACAACCGCGTTTGGGCAGAATTTGTGCTAAGGAATCCAAGAATTGGGACGTCTCAGCCATAACATTAGTACCATATATGTTTAAAAACAGTGATGGCAATAATTTGTCTACTTAGCCCCAACAACTCGCCAAGGCTTATGAGCCTAAAATCTCGCTCATCCCCTTTCAACCCATTTTATTTACATTGTACAACATTCAAATTATAAAATAACATGAAAGTACGAATAAGTAGCAGCAAACAGCTACAAATGCAATAACGAATCTGATGAGGATATGAGAATAATGCAAATTAAGAGCAAACATAGATACAGATATAATAGAAACAATAATAATAAACCACAGGGAATATAATGCACAAAATGGAAATATTCCTATTAAATGGAAGTAATATTAGTAATAATAAAAAAAGGAAAGTAGCAAACGCATTTTTATTTTCGTTTTAAGAACTGTACTTTTTATATATTTTTAGAGCCTCCACGGTTCAGGCGGCAGCGCGCTAACCTCCCACCGCTGGATACCGTGGTTCAAATCCCGGCCACTCAATGTGAGATTTGTGCTGGGCAAAGCGGAGGCGGGACAGGTTTTTTTTTCCGGGAACTCCGGTTTAGCCTATCATTAGCCATTCCAGAAACACTCTCCACTATCATTTCATTTCATCTGTCAGTCATTAATCATTGTTCCAGAGGAGTGCGACAGACCTCGGCAGCCGGCACCATTCCTATCCTCGCCGCAAGTTGGGGCTTCATTCATCCTATCCCTGACCCGCTCATTGATTGGAAAACAAGCTGTAGGTTTTTCACTTTTATTTCTTTTAATAAGTGTAGCCTATTATATATTCATAGGGGCTGCCTGGCCGAGGCGGTAAAGGCGTGCTCGATTCGCCCCGGAAGGACGTGGGTTCGAATCCCCCGTCAGGAAGTCGTAAAATTTAAGAAACGAGATTTCAACTTCCGGAGGTGCATATGGCCCTGAGGTTCACTCAGCCTACACCAAAAATGCGTACCAGGTTAATTCCTGGTGACAAAAGCGGCCGGGCGTAGAGCTAACCACTCTACCCCATCACGTGCTGAGGTTAACAATGGTGGAAGCCTATACGTTCCACTCCTCCAAGGGCCTTCATGGCCTGTACCGAGGTGACTTTGCATTGTTATTATTATCTATTTATACACATAATTTCAACAAAATACACTATTGTCCAAACGTTAAGCATAATTACCAAACGAGGCCATACCGCCTGATAGGGATGTCAGACGGATTGTTGAACAAACGGAAGCTGAATCACACACCGTATGTCACATAACTTGTCCAGAAAAGGTGTCGGAAAGGTTCTGATAGCTAAGGTACACCTTTGAAAACAATATGCTGTTAATAGTGTGTATGGTTACCCCTAACGGCCACACATGGCTTCGCAGCCACGTGGCATGTTCTCTGTCAAATGGTCCAAGAGCTCTTGTGGCAGTCGATCCCATTCATCCGAAAGGGCAATGGGAAGGGCTTGGAGGGTCCTTGATGGAGGCTGACGAAATGCAATTCGCCTCCCCAATACATCCCAGGCATGTTCTGTAGGATTTAGTTCCGCAAACCTCGCTGGCCAGTCAATGGGATGAATGCCTTCCCCAGCCAGAAATTCATCTAGCAGAGCAGTTCGGTGCGGTCGGGCATTATCGTCCATTAGGAGGAAGTCTGGACCAACCGCACCTCTGAAGAGTCGAACATGTGGTCTCAGTACCTCCTCCCTGTATCTCCGAGCTTGAACGATGTTCCTCGGACCACCCATGAAGATGTGCAGGTCCGTACGGCCATTCAAAACGATGCCGCTCCACACCATGACGCCACTGCCATACTGGTCCCGTTCCATGATGTTCCCCTGGTTATATCGGCTACCCGGTTCTGTCCAGATTAATATGCGACGGGAATCATTCTGCAGACTGAAGCGGGATTCATCTCTGAAGAGCACATGCCGCAATTCATTCACGGTCCAGTTTCGATGTTGACGGCCCCACAGTGAATGGGCCCGACCTTGTCCTGGAGTGAGTGGGACACACACGGCTGGACGTCGGACAAACTACCCTGCTGTTCTGAGCCTCCGGTACACAGTTTGCAGGGAAACGGCAACCCCTGAGACGGCTACAAGCTCCGCCGACAATTGTCTTGCAGGTGCACTCCGATTTCGTCGGGTGGTTAAGGCCAGATAACGGTCCAGCTGTAAGGTGGTTACCCTTGGTCGACCTGGTACTGGCCTACGATTAACATCTCATATGTCTCGAAATACTCTCCAAAGCCTGGAAATGACACTTCGTGGCACAGTCAAGAATACGGCGACTTCGGTTTGTGTCTGGCCTTCTTCCAAGCGGCCGAGTATTCTACCCTGCCAAACAGGCTCCAAATGGCGTCGCTGTGCCATTATGTTGTCACGTCACCACGAGGGTACACTCCGCACACTATAACAGGGCAAACACGACTGAGGGAATAAGGGGCGCAGGCACTGGCTGTGTTTACCTTGCGGTTACGCCGCTAGTCAAAGCAGGGAACACTCCTTTCCTATACTAAGTGAACACGTAAGGTTGGTAGGTGCATATGTCGTGCGATTTGCGGTCTATTTCCTGTTGCCCTGCTTTCTCGTAAATTATGCTTAACTTTTGGACACTAGTATATTTTGGAAACAAAAACTACAAATATATATAAGATACTCATAATTACAAGTATACTATTCAGTTCGGTGACAAAACAAAGCACACATTTTCTGAGGAATTTGGTCACCTTATGTCTGGAACGGTGGTCCGTCACTGAAGTGTCTTTCTAAGTCTCTAGCATCCTAGTTGGCCACTGAATCATATGTACCAAATGTACCACAACTGCAGGGCATCTATTATGTTGATGAAGATCAAAATTTAAATAGATGGCGACCAAAGGTTGCATCAAGCTGTCGATGTTGGGAAGGTCTCCTTTGTACCTTCCTAGATGATCCAGAAAGCCAGTGAGCGTGAGTCAACATTGGTTATTTTAGGCAGAAATGTTATAATGAATGCCAACGACTAGAAACCATAGGACTGCGTTCCTCTTCTTGTTCGATGGTTCTGGAACGTCAAATTGCAGAACCTCTTGTTGGAGAGAATTATCAGACTCTGTACACTGTATTTGTTTGATATTTTCCAACGTCCATTTCGATATTACAGAAGGATTTAGGCACGTAGTAATCCGGTGAAACAAAGTGTCTCTAAAATCACATAAGACAGCATCTGCCATCCACTAGCTGCCCATGTCTTTTCAGGTTTTCACCAGTAGGGATGATCTCATTTAGATAGCTGTATTCGTCATTCTACAGCTAGCCATTGATTGCATGTAATTTACCAGATTAGTTGCAAGTTCCTGGTGAGTGTTTTAGTTGAATGTCCGGCTCGAAGTTTCTATTTTGAAGCATGAAGTTGTAGAGCTTTCTAAGTAGATCATAATAGCCGTCTAAGACTTGGTTACGCGGAAGCTGTTCAATAATTTCGAGTGCTTTCTTATAACAATATTTGAATTCACAGGTTCTTCGGAAATTGGGATCTTCTCTTAGTTGACTGAATTTACAATCGAAGGATTCTCCCGTCATATGCATTGCCTTGATGACGTGTTTTGACAAAGGTGGAACTACATTTCAGTTCAACTGCACGCAGTTCCAATCCGCCAAGATGTTCCTTTAAGTTTCACTGTTCTCTTCGCACTCTGTGCCGAAAGCTTTTCCAAAGATAGTAGCCAATTTAAATTTCTATGCTTTGTGAGATAACGTGTGGAGCAGGTAGAATTTTCGCGATGTACTATATTTTAGATAATGTGTACGTGTTAATAAATCACGTTTTATGAATAAATTAAACCTTTGTGCGAAATCTGCAAACTGGAAGCGAATACCGTGTAATAGAGCATTCAATTTATTTCCATTGTCTCGAGTATGTTCTTGCAGAACGTGATAACGAAGATTTTGCACTTGATGGTCGGGGGAATACCGATCTCTTCTGCACGAATAGTGCTTCGCTCAGATCCTAGTAGGTGCATGGATGGCTTTCAAAGTTTACCTCTGCCCCTGACGCAGATGAAAATTCCACCAGCACACGACGCACGGCTGATAGGCCATCGCCATCGATAAGGGGTAACGTCAAATCATCTGTTTAAGCACGCAACGTAAAATGTTCAGTGATTAAACGAATGCCATTCAGGGTGCTTTCCAGTTTCCAGATAAGTGGTTCAATGTTTAAGATAAAGAGCAACAATGACAGCGGACATCCTTGACGTACCGACCTATTAATTGGAATTCAACGAAAAAATGGCCATTGATCTGCAGCCGTGATGTAGCCGATAGGCACATGCGCTTCAAGGATGTTACAAGTTGTTCAGGAAACCGAAAATGACGTAGGATTCACCAAAGATAATTGTGAGAAATCCTGTCAAATAATTTGCTGATATCTATGTTTGCAATTGCAGCAGGCTCTTAAGGAATAATAAAGAATTAAGTCACGGTCTGCCAACAAATTATCCATAATACCATTCATAATGGAAGCCATCCATTCCGGGCGTCTTTCTTCAGGTCCTCTTCTAACTCCTATTTGGCGATAGGTCTCGTGAGGAAAGAACGATCTTCTTCATCGACGTATGTTTCTACAAGGGAAAGCATGTTTTTCACACCTATGTCAGACACGTCACCTTCTGCAAACATTTCGGGGAAGTATCGTTCACCCTCACGTAGCAACTCAGCTTTGGAGTTAAGAATGTTCCCTTGAGAGTCTATGCACTGGTGTATAAATTTCCGGTTAGCCGATTTACGCATCTCTGCTATGTGGTGTAAAGACATCCTTTCCTTTTCCAACATGGAAGATCTTTTAACGTGTTGCTGGAGACGTTGTAAATTTTGTTCTTTTAGTCTTAAGATGGTCTGTTTAATCGTTTTAATTTCATTATACAAATTTTCTGCACGTTTTTCTTTGGAATGCAAATCGTGCATTAGACGCTGATAGAATTATAAAGTACAATGAAGTTCAGCCACTGTTCATAATCTATGTTCCTTCCAACCGATTTCATAGCCGGATTCAATTCACCCATCCACCAGTCCATAACATTTCTATAACGTGAAAGTCTGTTTTTGCACCAATGATACGTAACTTAAATCGCTGAACATCTTCCTCATTCTTAAAACCATGTATATTCATTTTCCAAATTTCCCTTTCTGGCTGATAAATGGGTAATCAGACGAAGTTTAACGTGAAGATTACACTATGATGATCACTGAAAGCAACTGGCACGAATCTGCAGTAATCTGGAATATTTGCCTTTTTTGCAGAGATGTACGCTCCCTCTATCCTAGATTTTGAACCACCGCGGAAAAATGTATATTCAACACGAGGAGCATAAAGTGTCTCCCATATATCAGCCAACTGTATTCTTTGTACTAGCGTTTGCGGACCCCGTCAAAAGTTAAAAATACCTGTTGAGTCAAGGGGTGTAAAATGCAATTGAAGTCGCTCATCACAAGAACAGTATTCGATGTCACTATACGTGGTAGAAAATCCTGAGTGAAAAATAAATTCCTTTCCTGTTCAATCAGGAGGCTGATAATATTCTTCCCGTGTGGTCCATTGCAATATCCGTTAGGTTAATCCCTTTCGTATACACAATAGCAGTTCCTTAAACACTATCACCCATGTTCACTACCTAATCATAATTAGATTAATAAATAGATAGCCTAAAACCACTGTCGTTTACTTCTTGTAATAAAATAATATCAATATCATACTTCTTTAAGAAACGTTCTGACTGACCTAACGTGTCACTTCTCATTCCGTGTACGTTAAGGGTGGCGAAGGTCGCTAGAACTGAAGGCATAACGAGAAGGCGGAGTAACGATAGACATAATAATTTTTTAAACATTTTGTTCGACTTCAAAAATTACCTTCGCCGGAACTATTATTTATGAGACTTAGGGTGGTCTTCCATCCGCTCAACACTTTTCCGAGGCGTACGCAAGCGAGGATCTCTACAACTTTTCACTGTCAACTCCGGTCGCTCCTCGTAGGAGACCGCCTCGCGTTGCACCTGTTGTGAATTCAAGTTATGCTTGCCTTGGTTGGGTTGTGCTACATTACTGTCTTGATGTTCTACAACTTGATCAGTGTCCATCAGACCCGAAATACGTGTATTATTCTCTTGGGGTGTAGGTGTGGTGGGAGTGCATACAGCAAGGTTGTTGCTTTGATTGATATCGTAATTAGAGTGAAGAGGATCGATCAGAAGTTGATTTTGTATCTACAAGTAATTGATATATTCCCATGTCTTGCTTAGTGGATGGGATGGAGATATCCGTAGCCTGGGAAGAAGGTGCAGGGTAAGGTAATTTGTCGATGACAGAAAGGAATTTGTTGAATGGGAAACACTAGGCCTACTGTCTATTTTCATCCGTTTAGTTGTTGTTTCTTGATGAGTAGGAACCTCTGTAGGGTCAACCGTAAGAACTTGTATGTTGTTTACATTTCGCACTTCGACGGGCTGAGTTGGTGTCGCTGTGTTGTCAGGCAAGGTCACTGAAGCAGTGTCCGGTTGACTAGTCGCTAACCCTCCTATGTCACCTATATCAGCGGTAGTGTTTACAAATCTTCTCTCGGCTAACCTAGTCTGACGTAAGGGACATTCTAGGCGCAAATGAGTTGTGGAATTACAGGCTAGACATGTACGCACTTATCCATCACAAATAATTTGCGCGCGCTATCCTTCATTATACACTGACTGACAGAGCAAATGCAACACCAAGAAGGAGTGGTTCGAAAGGGATGAATGTTGGGGAAGAAACAGAGACGGCACGGACGAATAATTGATGTTTATTTCAAACCGATATGCAGGTTACACAATGCGCACGGCATCGACTCAGTAGGATGTAGGACCACCGCGAGCGGCGATGCATGCAGAAACACGTCGAGGTACAGAGTCAATAAGAGTGCGGATGGTGTCCTGAGGGATGGTTCTCCATTCTCTGTCAACCATTTGCCACAGTTGGTCGTCCGTACGAGGCTGGGGCAGAGTTTGCAAACGGCGTCCAATGAGATCCCACACGTGTTCGATTGGTGAGAGATCCGGAGAGTACGCTGGCCACGGAAGCATCTGTACACCTCGTAGAGCCTGTTGGGAGATGCGAGCAGTGTGGGCGGGCATTATCCTGCTGAAACAGAGCATTGGACAGCCCCTGAAGGTACGGGAGTGCCACCGGCCGCAGCACATGCTGCACATAGCGGTGGGCATTTAACGTGCCTTGAATACGCACTAGAGGTGACGTGGAATCATACGCAATAGCGCCCCAAACCATGATGCCGCGTTGTTTAGCGGTAGGGCGCTCCACAGTTACTGCCGGATTTGACCTTTCTCCACGCCGACGCCACACTCGTCTGCGGTGACTATCACTGACAGAACAGAAGCGTGACTCATCGGAGAACACGACGTTCCGCCATTCCCTCATCCAAGTCGCCCTAGCCCGGCACCATGCCAGGCGTGCACGTCTATGCTGTGGAGTCAATGGTAGTCTTCTGAGCGGAGCGGACGCCTGGAGTGCAGGCCTCCTTCAACCAATCGACGGGAAATTGTTCTGGTCGATATTGGAACAGCCAGGGTGTCTTGCACATGCTGAAGAATTGCGGTTGACGTGGCGTGCGGGGCTGCCACCGCTTGGAGGCAGATGCGCCGATCCTCGCGTGCTGACGTCACTCGGGCTGCGCCTGGACCCCTCGCACGTGCCACATGTCCCTGCGCCAACCATCTTCGCCACAGGCGCTGCACCGTGGACACATCCCTATGGGTATCGGCTGCGATTTGACGAAGCGACCAACCTGCCCTTCTCAGCCGGATCACCATACCCCTCGTAAAGCCGTCTGTCTGCTGGAAATGCCTCCGTTGACGACGGCCTGGCATTCTTAGCTATACACGTGTCCTGTGGCACACGACAACACTTTCTACAATGACTGTCGGCTGAGAAATCACGGTACGAAGTGGGCCATTCGCCAACGCCGTGTCCCATTTATCGTTCGCTACGTGCGCAGCACAGCGGCGCATTTCACATCATGAGCATACCTCAGTGACGTCAGTCTACCCTGCAATTGGCATAAAGTTCTGACCACTCCTTCTTGGTGTTGCATTTGCTCTGTCAGTCAGTGTATATGAAGGCTGGAATATATGTTTTAATGTCCATTCATAAATAATGTATGTCATTATGCACTCTGAAGGGATATTGCTGAGACCATTCTTCTCTCCTGTGATGGATAATTTTACCGTATTTATTAAGCAACGAGTTAAAAGACTCTACTGGCGACTTCTAGTGCTATATTTAACACTCTAGGCGTTTTCTCTACTGTTTCCCAATCACTGATTTTAACCTTTTCTATCCGACCATCCTGTAATGTAATATTGTGTGTATCCTGATAGTTATAAATAAGTCTTTCAAAATGTGTAGTTGATATTACCTTGATGAAGGCGGCATTTTTCAGGTTGTCCAGCTGAATCATTTCTATCTGGTCTGTATTCAGTTTCAAAAAGTGTTGGATCCATTCATGAGTTTCCCATGCCGAAGGTGTGTTGTCTCGTTCAAAGGTACATCTCAAGGTACTGTATTTTCACGTGTGAATTTTATTGCCATGTTTGTTTTCTGAGTAATTACACAATTATAAGAATTATAAGAATTGTTTACAGTATTGCTATACTGTTCACTGCAACACACGCTGAGAACAATACACACACCCGGAGCGCATACACGTTACCTTCTTCTTACCGCGATTCAATGGCAGACATTGTTCAATTATAAGAATCTTCCAGCTGGCTTTGATTTGTTCCGCAAGACATGGGTAGCCCTCAACAGAGTACGTACTAACCACGGGAGATGTGGATCAATGTTGTTTAAATGGGGTATGAGATCATCTCCAGCCTGTGACTGTGGTGCAGTTAAGCAGACCATCAACCATATTGTCTCCTAATGCATTGGAAGGGCATTCGCCGGATCCAGCCAGGACTTTGTGTTGGCTTCTTCTGAGGCCATACAATGGCTAGAGAACTTAGATCTAACTCTTTGAAAACTTGCACGATTGTTTTCAATGTTATGTGTTTATCTTGTAATTATGTATATAATATTTTGTGCTGTATATTTAATCTTTGTATTGTTTTGTGTGCGTTACCATACGCTAATAATAATAATAATAATTATAATTATTATTATTATTATTATTATTATTATTATTATTATTATTATTATTATACCGCGAGTAGGAGCCGACTGACGAGAGAGAATGTTTTCGGTCGTTGGATAGAATTATGCCTAATATCCTGGCCATTTACACAAAGGATAGAGAAATATACGTACCCCTAATCTTAAAATACATTTTTTGAAGACTTAACATGAACATTAAATTGATTTCAAAGCTGTACCTTAATTAAGGCCACGGCCGCTTTCTTCCCATTCTTATGATTTTCCAATTCCATCGTCGCCATAAGACCTATCTGTGTCAGATCACTGCTTTATATTATATGTTTCATTCCGGTGGTCCTCAGCTCTGCAGATCGTATTATGAAGCCACGCGTGCCATCACCTCTGCTCTCACAACTCTGGATGGGAACACATTCGAGCCCATATCATAAGATGAAACACTTCAAGACGAAATTACGTTTAACGTTTTTGCACTAACGAATCAGCTCAGAAAGGATTCGAACCAGTTAGTTAGATCGCCCCTTCTCACTCCGGACCAGAAGCAAAATATACGGAACCCATATACTTGACCACAGCTGATCTACCCATCATAAAATGTGCGTCTAAATAACCTAACAATGAAATTTCTTGGTGTCATAGATAAAATAATAATGAGTTCCGTTAAAGAAATTATTGGGTTACCCAGTGACACTCTTAGATACAGTGTTTTTTTTTTTTTTTTTTTGCTAGGGGCTTTACGTCGCACCGACACAGATAGGTCTTATGGCGACGATGGGATGGGAAAGGCCTAGGAGTTGGAAGGAAGCGGCCGTGGCCTTGGTTAAGGTACAGCCCCAGCATTTGCCTGGTGTGAAAATGGGAAACCACGGAAAACCATCTTCAGGGCTGCCGATAGTGGGATTCGAACCTACTATCTCCCGGATGCAAGCTCACAGCCGCGCGTCTCTACGCGCACGGCCAACTCGTCCGGTAGATACAGTGTTTTAAGCACCACTAAGTCTTAGGGGACTTTGAATTTTTAAAGCTCAATTGGAGGCTATCATTCAGCATATAAATATCTGCAAGAAGCTGATAAGTGTGAAAATCCCATTCATCGAAGCTATCAAAGTGCTCCACACTGAAATCGCCCATTGCCTTCTACGCTTGCCGCTTAGCAAGGAGCAAGTTGAACATCTCGAGAACCCTGTTCCTAAGTCCATCCGAAAAGCAATCTGTGAACATTGCATTAGAAGTAGGTGCGGTGCACATTACCATTAAATGGTAAGGGGGTAATATCCCTTTCCCACTAGAAGCAAGGAAATGTTTGTATCACTAGTGTGCCATGCGGACGTTGGACAGAAGCAGTTACGATGAACTACAATGCCATCCCTGTTCGATCTCTCCCTGCAAGGAGCCTGAACACGTCACGTTGCAGAAGATGCAACGAGTTCGAAACCTTACCTCATCTGTTGTTCTGTCTTAAGTGAGAGTTGATGAGAATCACTCGACAAAACACTGTTCGCACATTGATTGCAGCACATGGAGATATATGAATAGTTTGGATGTCTTTCCACACATGGATTCACAAGAGGAGCTGTCATTGTCCGGATAAAAGACACGGGTATGGTGACTGATCCTCCTATAAGACTCGACAAAAATGAACAGCAGTCTTGATTAGTGTGCGAAGGAAAGGAGCAGTATATGAAACATGCACTGAGAATCTCGGAAATGTAGTACGAGATTGAAAATTGGGAAGTCATTGGGTTTATGATTGGCGCTGGAGGGTCAATTCCAAAGGAGACGCTGGATTTTCTACGTATTTTAAAAACATAGTTGTCATCACACAGACCATAGCTAACTCTGTGCTGAAACATTCGCTGGGGATGGTTAGACAACATCTATACTATCTCACATCAAATACCACGTATTGGATTTTTTCAAACAAATAAAGAGAAAATCCCCTTGATAGTTAATTTTGAATCATGTCTCAAATCACGCTTGTACCTAAACAACAGTTAAAATAATTAAATAATGCTCCTGTGAGTCGATTAGGAGGCCCATCATGTTGTTTTCCTAATAAGGGCGGATATCAGGTGAATTAGTTTTATGGAGAATGAATATGGCATCCTGCAATGTTTAAAGGCTTTGTACAAGTTTCTGTAGTCTATTTTTTTAATATAAATGTTATTCTGGCCTTTCATACTGAAAGGAAAGGGCAATATTACGAACAGCAAAAACGCAAAAACTATGAAACTGCGAAGGGCCTCAGGGAGCCTGGATGCGGGAATGTCTCAAGCATGTCCACCTATGCACCTCAGAATCTCAGAAAGAAATTAAGTGGTCGATAAAATGTAATTATGCACGTGCTGAACGACTGTCACGGTCAAAGCAGCTAATCTTGTGATCGAAAATTTAAATCATCGCAAATAAATTGCGAGAAAATGAAAACAGTGATATGTTTTCCATTTTGGTTAAAATGATGTGGGTAGAGCCATTTTCTTCCGAAAATATAATTTTATATTTTTGTAATATGTATATGCAAGCTTCTGCGAGCTTCTTGTTTAAAGGGGCCTAACATCTAGGTCATCGGCCCTATGCAAGCTCCAGTACTCACCATGCATGTTTCCAAAAATGAACAAACCTATTTGACCATCCCCCTCCCCCCTTCTCTCTCTCTCTCTCCCTCTGTTCTTAGATTAAAAAAGGCTATTTATTCGGGGCGTCGACCTAGAAAGATCTTTTCCCCCTACTTTGCACCATATGTGCGTGTATATGGAAAATGCGGAAGTGCAAAGTGTTGAATGTGAGGAAAGGAACATTAAGGACGACACAAACATCCAGCCCCCAGGCCAGGGATATTAAACATTTACAATTAGAAACCCCCTGACCCGGCCGGGAATCGAACCCGGGGCCGCCGGGTGACAGGCGCGCGCGTTGCCCCCTACACCGCGGGGCCGAACCTGTTATTAGGTATATAGGCTATTTGGCAACATTTCTCAGTTTCTCTCCCTTCTATTATTTTCCTTTTCAGTTGAATATCTCATGTCATGATGTATTTCTTACAGTTTAAGTGAGGTCTTTGTCTATGATGTTTCTCCTATATTTGTCGTTCTATTATTCATTCACTAGACCGTTCTGTTAGGTTACATGCCTTATTTATTAATTATTCTACATTTTAATTGTTTTTAGAAAGCTTCTATTCCCCAGCTTTTTATCTTTAATGGTTAGTGAACCCATACATTTTACTTAACTGGCAGTAGAATTGCATACATATTGTAACATAAACTTAACACAAGGTGAATCATATTTTCTTTTGACGTAACAACTCTAAAATAATTTTATATAAATCCAAATACTAGTATAACGAAATCACGTAACCCTATCCACATGCGGGCTTATGTCTCCGGAACTAAAGATCTGATGAGAATTGTTGAGGTATTGTTTCATAGAAAATGTTGAATACAAAATGATATAGGCCTGTGTCTTTCGGTGGGTCTCATGTAAATACGCGGCGTGTGGGGTAAGGGGGGAGGATTTAAATGAGACGATTTTCAGGTATATTTGCCTTGCTTGTTTTGCGATTAATGACGCCAAAATCAAAAATAAAGAGATAGTCGTTATGTTACAACTGATGTTTCACGGTCTAAAACTATGCTCATATTTTTCGGGCTACGGCCTGTGGAAAAAACTATTCAAAGGAAAGGAAAGGCTTCAACGTTTCGATTGACCTATGTAAAACTTTATGAGGAAAATGGACGGACAAATAGTTAATGTTATTGTTTTCATATTCTACTAACTAACTTGGACGGTTTTCCGAGACGTCGAGATGCTGGAATGTTGCCCCGCAGGACTTATTTGACGTGCCAGTAAACCTACCGACACTAGGCTGAGGTTAGGTTGGCTAAAAATATAACATTTGACGCATTACATTCTCATATCAAAGTGTTACGAATCACGAAAATATAACATGGGTGGGCCCCAAAATGAGAAAAAATTGGAAATGGTTTTGAAAATTCTTCGAGTTCACCGTCTAAAAATCAATTCCTATTCCCCATACCTCTGTAGATCAGTGGCAGAGTGTCGGCCTCTGCATCTCAAGATAGAGGGTTGAAATCCGGCAGACGTAGTCAGATTTTTGAATGGTGGGAAAGAGACTATTCGACACTCCATGTCGTAAAAGATCTGTGGTCACACACTTGGTGTCTACCCGACAAAATTCATTAAAACTCAGCCACAGACGCCCAAGAGAGATTCACTTTACTCTGCCGTATAGTAGGCCTGGAGTAAAACGGAACGTCGAAATTGACGAGAAGACAGACAGATAGCGTCAAATTAAAATGTCTGCACATTGTTGCTGAGACCATGCGCTTATTAGCCTATTATTATTATTATTATTATTATTATTATTATTATTATTATTATTATTATTATTATTATTATTCCATTGGAAAGTTCTCTCCAATTGCAAGATGATGATAACAAAACGGCTCCCCTACACGACCTTTAGGAAAATGTTGGTTCTTATCGACTTCTCAATTTAAGTTCCCTAATATGATGTGTGTATAATTTAACAGAGGCCCACCATAATGGTAACTTTTCAGTAGACTTAAAAAATAAGGGTAGAAGTTCCATGGTGTATTCAATTTCGAAAATTACCAAATTTTCTGAAACATTATAGGGATTCAAATAGAATTATATGTTGTCATTACCATTCTGAGGTATCATCTTAACTAATTATAATCTCACGAATTCATACAACTTTCATAAGCACACCCACCAATTGGTACGGAATATTGCGGAGTGGTACGGTTCGCTATGTAATTAATTACCCTTCCTTACTTTTAGGTGGCAAACCGTAACTTACATGTTAAATCGATGTCATTCTTCTTTCACTGTAGATTTCATAGGCCAATTGTAAATAACATTTTATTCAGTGGACTATTTAACGTGTCTCGATGTTTTATTATTAGTTAATATTAGGTGGGCCCACTTGGAGAATCACCGTCATTAATATAGCGTACATGTGAGTGTAGCGTCACATTATTTACTAGCGAATTTACCCGTGCTTCGTTACAGTATTCTAAACTGTTCATGGATATCGAAATAAATTCTGTATACGCAGTGAATAAGATTTTTTCAATTGAATGCCTCTTAGCGTTATACAAAAATCAGCATGGGGATGTCCCCATACCTTGTTTCCATTGTAAAGTTGCGGAGTTGTTAAGATAACGGAATGCCCACTTGCCTACTACCATTCGCAATCGAGTTGGGAAGTTTCCATTACAATAGAAGGACCCTTGTCTACAGTGTGGTCACAATCAGTTTGGCGAGTTTTCGTTACAATAGGCCTCCTTTCCTACCTCCTAGGGGAGTTTTGAAGAAAATTTCATGTTCACTTGCCTTCTGCCAGTCAAATCGAGAAAGGAATTATTCATTACTATGGTAGGCCCACCTTACTAATGCCAGTTACACTGGAGTTGAATTACCCCATACCTTGTTTCCATTGTAAAGTTGCGGAGTTGTTAAGATAACGGAATGCCCACTTGCCTACTACCATTCGCAATCGAGTTGGGAAGTTTCCATTACAATAGAAGGACCCTTGTCTACAGTGTGGTCACAATCAGTTTGGCGAGTTTTCGTTACAATAGGCCTCCTTTCCTACCTCCTAGGGGAGTTTTGAAGAAAATTTCATGTTCACTTGCCTTCTGCCAGTCAAATCGAGAAAGGAATTATTCATTACTATGGTAGGCCCACCTTACTAATGCCAGTTACACTGGAGTTGAATTACCCCATTCCTACTGAGAGTCAAAGTTGATGTAGAGAGTAGGTAGATTAAAATGCAGACGCCCTAGTGTGATAGTCACTATCGATTTGTAAAGTATTAATTATAATGGCAGACACACCCCTTACAGATCGCTACAAACTGACTTCAATGAATATATACAGGTCGAGGTACGAAAGTATTCGCATGTTTACAACATTGCAGATCCTCATTTGCAGATTACCAGATGTTAAACGGTATATTACTGTACATTGACACATGGATTGCACCATAGGTCGCCTCTTTTAACGGCCTAATGTGTGATCCTATGACATTTCCCCGTATCTTCTCTATTTATGAGTTATATTGAGTAAGAAACTTAGAAACCTAAAATAGGGAGAACTTTAGGTAAGGTTCCCACGCACTGCATTACTTTTCGGATACATATGTGGCAGCTGGAAACATAGAATTTAGCTAACATATGACTATCAGGAGGGCCAATGTTCGTGCAGAATTTTATGATACCGTCTTTCATATAAATGTGTCAAAAATTAATTATACCTGTAATAACATCAAAATTCACGTACAATCGAGAAATGATTCGCCTTATAACGCATAAGAGATGGAGATACTACAAAATATAACAGGACCAGTATTGCAGATCTCTTCATGCTGATTGCGATAGTGCCAGCCGTTTTGTGATACGACTTACCGTTTAGCCACGAAATATACCGAAACGGAGGTCTACACCGCCATTAAAATTGCCTCAATATTTCGATCTTTTCCGGGAACTATGAATTCTCACCATATGTAAACATAGGGAAGAGAAAAAGGCTGAGAACAAAGAACAAAGTTAAACATCTTAGAATTTTTCCGTCGGTTATGGACTAAAATCTATAATTTTGAAAACAATTTTCTACCTCGTTTGGCAGATATGCCGCCATCCTGATTTTGGGAAAGGAGTAAAAATTAGGACTTTCAGGAAACGAAGGCTAAAATATGGGCAGATGGTCATTATTGCACCTGAAACGGATAACTCTACGATAATTTTGCCAAAATAGTCAATGTATAGACTTGTTACTATTTTCTTTATATTGATAAGTATCATAATAAAATACTTTAACCCCTATTTCACTTCTTTTGAAGCCCCGCTTAAGTGGATTTACCGAAATAAAAGAGTACGTGTTCCTTTATTTTTAATGAGGATTCCAAATACCAATTTTCACGACTGTAACGTCTTCAGTTTTTGAGATATAAGTATCCTCATAAAATGTATTGAAACCCCTCTTTACCACCCTTAGGGAAATTTTCCGAAAAAGAAGAAATACATGTTTCTTTATTATTATAGTGGATTCCAAATGCCAAATTTTACGTCTGTAAACTGTTAAGTTTTTGAGACATTGATGTACTCATTTAAACAGTTCACCCCTCTTTTTCACTCCCTTAGTGACATAATATCCAAAAAACCTCCCTTAGTGAGCACCTACGCTATAATATAAATGTATACCTAGAATTTCATTTCTATATGTCGCGTAGTTTTGGCTGGGCGTTGATTAGTGCCAGTCGGAGTTAGCCTTTTATATATAGAGAAGAGTGTTGTGGGCTTTGTGGTAGTGTAAGTAACTGGGGATAGTTTGGTATAAGTGTTCTAGAACTTCAGATAATGTACGTATTCTGATCTAATGGCACCTGAGTAGCAGTGAACTACGGGAAAATGTGATGTAAATATCGCGATAAAAATTGTGTTATTAGTCAACTTTCAAACGATGATAGTAAGTGTGACCTCTATCAGAAATGTACCTACGGTTCTCTGTACGGATCGTATTTGACACTTTGAATTCTACACCATCATATTCCGTAGATTATTTTCAATTTTCTTCTTTTCGTTTTCTACTCTTCATTTCCTTTTTAATTTGATTTGAAATTTCGTTCAGCTGAATAGTCATTGCGATGTGCATTTAGTAATATAGAGGCACGGAATAATCTAATTTGCACCTTAAGATATTGCTTAGTAATATCTGAATATCTAGTGTCTGAATGAATAGATAGAACTGCTGTGCATCCTGATTGACGAAGGAATATTTTAGACATGTGGAAGTATTAGAATGTATGTATGGACACTGTGCTCGTTACCTTGACGACATGGGCACTGTAAATTCTTACCATATGTAAACATACGGAAGAGAACAAGGCTGATTCACCTCAGACACTAGACCGAATTAAGTATCCAACCAATGTCGGCCACTAGAATAAAGAACGTGACTGACTGTTCATATCTTGATCGTAGTCACGAGACCTATAGTTGTATGCGAACTCTGAACCGCAAGTACGTGTCATATAATTTTAAAATATCCTGTATATATTGGCCAGGATAAAAACCACAGCCACTTTGGTGAGATGTCAGTCAGATATCACGCCTCCTTCTGTCAAAACAACAGTTCAAGTTCTCTCGTAACGGCGTTGCCTATATTAGAAGGTAAAGGTTTACTGGATTCGTCCAGGAGAACATGGATCCAATTCGCTGTTAGGAAGTCAAGGAATTTATGAACGAGGCTTCCAATTCTGTAGGGGTAGATGGTCTGCTGTTCATTCAGCCTACAAGCGACATGAGTGCCAGGTTAATTCCTGGGGAAAAGGAAGCCAATCCTAGGGAATTATTTTTTTACTGTGTCCGTATACACTGCTGAATAATGTTTTTCAAATATTCGGCTACAAATACAGCTTCAACATTCGCCTCCAAAACATCTTCCTTTCTTCAGGGTGATAGTAAATGCCGACAAACCAGAGGATGTTCCTCATCCTGTGGTAGTCCACAATCACAGGTCAAGTCCCCTCGTACATGACCCAACATAACTAGATTATACTTGCTCCTCGAAGCACCTCCCCACAGTCGATTGAGGGTCTTCCAGGCGGATAATCACACTCCGTCCCACTAAGTGTTGAGGTTACCTCTCCATGTGCCAGGTACCTTCATATTCAACACGCCTCACTGGTTTTCTCGTAACAGCACCTTGGTAGAATTCCTTACATACATTGGAGGAATTAGAAGTGCAGCATCGCCCAGTTCTTCTTCTTCTTCTTCTTCTTCTTATTATTATTATTATTATTCTCCTCTTTTTTCTAGTACCGTCTTCTCGCAGAAAGTGGGCGACATTATAAAGTACTCCTTTTTTATTTTATTTTTAATTTTCAAGGTCTTTGTATTAGTTTCAAGTTCTTTGAAATCTAGACAAGTCTAGTTAAACAACTGATCTGGAATCTGCCATCTGGGCGAGTCTAATGATGGTTTGAATTTGAACTTCCCGTCTCGTGAATGTTGAACCATAGTCGGAGGTTCCGCGTTCAGAATGTACTTCTCCGTCCACATCCATGATTCTGTTCCATTATGCCTTCCATGATAAGTTGTACCAGGCACTATTTGGCATTTAGGTATACGTGCCTACATAGGAGTTTTGCGACGTACAGTATTATCCCAGAATTTTCCTGTAGGTAACAACGAATTCAAAATTATAGCCAAATTTCCCTATTAACTTTAGAAATGAAAAATTTTAATGTATCCTCCTATTCAATACATAACAGCACAGGATATATTAAAATTTTTCCTTTGTAACGTGAAAACTGTCAATACGGAATGATTCTAATATCTTGTAAATTTCCCTATGGGAAAATGTCTCTCGGTCGTGGCCATCCGTCAGCGGTTGCTAATTTCAGATTACCGCCAGACGTAAGACACAGCCTGCACGGTTGCAAGGTAACACTTCCATCACACAAACTGTTACATGACACTATTTCACTACACATGACCCTGAGCTCTAAGACATATTTGTGTCCAAACTACAACCAAGGTAGCTCCTAAAAAGAATTGGAACAACCGAAATTCAAAAGTTGAAGCTTCTCAGGCCTGTCGTCAAGAGAACCAGGAGGACTAAACTAGTAATTATACTTATATTCAACACATAAATAGTGAATGCCATTAAATATCAGATGTGTGCGTACGAACCCGACAAATTATTCTTGAAATGCGGAAATAAAGTCCATTTTTAACTGTGATCTCTTCCAACACATTTGATGCCTAACCAACAAAATTAGAATACAGCCATAAATTGACCACTGAGGTCAATGTGGTAGATTTTTTTTACAATGTGCTTTACGTCTCACCGACACAGATAGGTCTTATGGGCAAGGGGAGGGAAGGAAGCAGCTGTGGACTTAATTAAGGTATGAAAATGGGAACCAACGAGAAACCATATTCAGGGATGCCGTCATTCGGATTCGAACCCACTGTCTCCAGGATGCAAGACCACAAAATGGTAGAGTAAAATGGAACGTAAAACAGAGTAGCAAGGCAACAAATGTACAATTACAGTATTCACAGGATTTGGGCTTCGAGCCCCGGATTCACAATTCTTGAGCAATTAGCCCAACTTTACCCAAAGACAAGATTCGACAAAGGGGCAGAAGACCCCAATCATGTTCAGGAGCACTTGCTCCCAATTACAAAATAAAGCCTCCTCGAGGCATCCAAAATCAATTTCAAAAGAGCAACCCGCTCTTATGTTCCGGCCTATCAAAGGCCACACCAAACTCCACTTTCAAGTTGTCCTCCCAGGACATGAAAACAGGGGTAAAATACCCAACCTACTGAGGCCTATTAAGTAAAGAAACAGGTTAATTACCTGGACTCTAAAATACCAATTTGAGAGGAGGCGAAGCTGCACTCCTAATACATTTTGTTTAAAACCTACTCGGCACTAGGCCGTTAATGCAAGGGCTAATCCCATACTAAAGAGGTGACATATGAGAAGACAATTTACATTACGCTAGACAAAAAAAAAAAAAAAAAAAAAAAAAAACGGTTGAGAAAATATGTTCACCTCAAAGCAATATGAGTGGGAGCTCGAGAGGGTTAAGCACTCTCTATCCCAATTTATAGTTTAAACAGATAGAATTGATACCGAGTGTCTTTACATTTTAAGGGAAAGTTACATGGTAAAAGGCTTCGGACCTGCCCCGAGAGTTAAACTGCTGAGCTAGCAAGAAAAGAAGTTATTAAATGGCCATTACCTTGTGGATGAACTGCTGCCCGAAGGAAAGAGGCGCTTCCCGCCCCCTGCTACGTACTTTACACACTGAAAGATGTTACTGAAGTGGCGCCGAGTCCCGAAAATCAGCAGTTTATAAAACCTCGCGGAAAGTTCGAGGCGTTTCAGGAATGAGAACACCCTCCCACAAGAATTTTATTGGCTAAGCAAGAAAACCCCTACACAAGATGAAGAAGAAACACATTATTGGTGGAAAATTAATTCGAGAAATTCGGGATTGGTAAATTCAAAACAAGGGGAAAGAAGGGGTTAATATTGCCAACTTAAACAATGACTGAAGGATATTTAACAAAGAACAAACTTATGAATTCAAAATTTCTCTAAAAACATAGTTCTTTCACTTCGCACTAGGTGCACAATTGTAGTTCTTCAGTAGTGCCATCTGGAAGAGAATGTCCACACTTCTTACTACAGGCAAAACAAAAATAAATCGAAAACGACTCAGTTCAGAAACTTCAAAATTTCCAAGTAGTGACATCTTCAGAGAAACTTGAAAATTAACACAGTAGATAAAGTTCAGGCTTCCGCCAATAGGGGAGTTTCAACTGGCGCAAGGTTTGAATTAGCGACGTGGAGGTGTACCGCCCGGTACAATTATTATTATTATTATTATTATTATTATTATTATTATTATTATTATTATTATTATTATTATTATTATTATTATTATTATTACCTGAATGCTTTCCACACCTGAAACTGTTAACTTCCAGGAAGTGTAAAGCACACTATTCAGTGAGAGGTGACAATTCAATATCCTCTCGTGTTTATTCCCTCTCGTAGATTAGCGATCTGATCGATGGATCTCATCCCACCTCGGTAAGCCTAGGGATCATACAACAAGCATCGGGTGCAGGAGTTTACTTACAGTAGGCTTGTTTAGACAGGGTAAAGTGTCAATTCTGACCGCTGAAGGGTAAAGCTGCACACATACTTGACAAATGATGATGATGATGATGGTAGGTTTTGTTTTGTATTAAAAAGAGCGAGATTATCAGAGTGTATATACAGGGTGGACATCTATACCGTATGGACCTTAACAAGATGTTAATACACCTGCAGCCTTCGACGACGAAAAAGAGAGTTCATGAAAACTTCCGCAACCGCGAATCGAGTTATGATCTTAGTGCTTTTGGAGATAACGTTGAGAAGCTCTACAGTATACGGGTGGAAGTGTTTCGAATACCTTGAAATGTATTCACATCAGGAACGAACTGAAAATGACAAGAATCTAGTAAAACCACCCATTCCTATTGCTGACGCTGATTGAATAGTCGGAATTTTTGAACTGGGAGATCATATACTGCACATGCAAATACAATGTTTTCTTAATACTTCAAGCAATATTACTTTCTAAATTAAAATATATTCAATATAATTAGGCTTTTTAAATAATGAAATTACCAGCGTTTCGCCTAAGTGTGGCATTCAGTCTATCATTGGGATTGCCATGCCTAACCAGGACGCTGGCCCCTAGAGCGCGGTTGAAACATCACTGCAAGTCTCCTTTTAAAGCACATGTAGTAAGAGCGCATTAGGAGAAATACAGTTCCAATTGACGAGCCCATTGTCAAACTGGGACGAAACATGAGCAATTTCATCACTGAAAAACAAATCTAAAGTTTTGAAGAACACTTTTAATATTCTCAATTGATGAAATTGATGTATAGGTGCCTTTAGATACCTGGCGATGGTTTCAAGTGGAAGTACACCTGCGCAACTCTCCTCACGATTCACTACTGAGAAGTTTGTTTACCCGGCACTGCTACATAATAAAGGAAATAGAGGTCAGGCTACTACATCTAAAGGAGGAACTGTTCATTTCGTTTTCTTCAAAACACCATTGATTCTGAAAACTAATTATACCTGCAACATAAAATTAAATACATTTGAAGTGGTTCTCCTTTTCCCTTGTACAGCATTATAATTGTCGAGGTTCTCCAGCTCCCCGGGATTTGTCCTGTGTACAGACATAAGTTCATCATGTCCGAGATTGCTGGAATTAAAACGTCCGGGGCTGCCTTGATGTGTTCGTTAAATATCGCATCCGAGCCTGCTGCCTCCTTGTTGATATAGTGTTTCTAATTTCCTCTGCCGTGAATCTTCTGATGTCATCGTATTGTCTTGTTGTTTCATGAGTTTCGTTGACATTCTGTTGGTTTAGGATGTTCGTGAAGTGAGCCTCCCAGTTTGGCATCCCTATTTTCCCGCTCTAGAGAACAGCGTCCTCAAAATACTGACGATCCTAATGAACATAAGACTAACAGAAGAAATAAAGAACAAGATCCCAGAGGAACAATTTGGATTCAGGAAAAGCCGATGCACCCTACGTGCAGTCAAAAACCTCATAGACGACGTCGAGGAGATAATAAGACTCCCTAAAAGAAAATTCCACACAATATTCGTCGATTTTACAAAAGCGTTTGACAATCTCAACAGGACCTTAACATGCGCCAAAGTTGAATATGTGGTGGAACAAAACAAGGAACTCAGCGTCTTGATACACAGTATCCTGAGCAAAACACCATCATAATATCAGACAACGTAACAATCTCGCAAGAAATTATAAAGACCAACGGAGTGTTACAAGGAGACCCCCTCAGTCCCCTTCTGTTCAATGTAGCCACACATGACGTGGTCCAAGCAATAAGAACTTCGGCTCCGTCCCTCAAGATCTATATATACGCAGACGACATCTTGGTGGGATCACACGATACCAACGAACTACAGAAAGGAATAAATGCTCTAGGAGCATGGGCTGAATACAACGGACTGCAGATAAACGCAGAAAAGACTGTACACATGGTCTTCAGGAAAGGAGGACGCCTATCCGCAAAGGACAAAATATACCTAAAACAAGAACCTCTACAAACTACGAACAGCTTCAAATATCTGCGCGTAACGGTCCAGACAACATCACACTCATACAGAATCCACACAACACAACGAGCAGCAGCCGCAAATAAAAAGCCATCTACGACATCAAGTCATTTAGAAAACCTTCCCTGGATACAGCTATGGCCCTCCTTGAAGCCAAAATAGTTCCTATTATAACATACGAAATAGGGATAACACGGGAAAAGTTAGTCTATGGAGACCTACTACGAATGGAAAGAGTGAAAACCAGATTCTTGAAAGCAGCCCTCGGAATTTCAAAGTACACCAAGTCGAGACTAGCGTACGAACTCGCGAGAGAAACATTTCTAATAGAGGACCTGAAATGAAAATTCAACCTGCCCTGCACAGACAACTGGAAGAAACTGCGGTTAGAGAGGGAGAAGAAAAAGAAGGAGATATGGCCAGAGTTCTTCTCCTCAAAGGCCATGATGAACAGAGCATAGACCGGAACAAACAAGGAGCTGAGACACTTTGTAAAATGTATGGCAGTCCACGGCTACCATCACATAATCTGCAGGACTGAGACATACCACGACCCGGACTCGATGTGCATATGTGAACTCCGTGGAAAACATTGTGACCGATATCACGTACTGACTTGTAAAAACCGTGTGAATTCAATCATAGACCCCTGTATTAAATAATGTATCCTAATATGCACAACTTGAGCGCAACAAAGTTTATATAAATACATTTGAAGCAAAACTCCTGATGTGAAAAATTAATAGTGTGGAATGAAACTCTCATGTTTTTATCAGACTTGATTTCTCAAATGTCGTCTTTAATATAGTGGCTCTTACGGTGGTGAAATAGTCCTAATGAGTGAGGATTTCCATCAAATATTTCCTGGAATAACGAGAGGTTCAAGCTTCCCTACTGTTTTCCACTGTTTGAAGTGTCATACAAACCAAGCCCCATGCCACTACAGCCCTTGAAGGGCCTTGGCCTACCAAGCGACCGCTGCTCAGCCCGAAGGCCTGCAGATTACGAGGTGTCGTGTGATCAGCACGACGAATCCCTCGGCCGTTATTCTTGGTTTCTAGACCGGGGCCGCTATCTCACCGTCAGATAGCTCCTCAATTCTAATCACGTAGGCTGAGTGGACCTCGAACCATCCCTCAGGTCCAGGTAAAAATCCCTGACCTGGCCGGGAATCGAACCCGGGGCCTCCGGGTAAGAGGCAGGCACGCTACCCCTACACCACGGGGCCGGCGAAGTGTCATACACTTCACAGTAAATTTAATATAGTGATCTGAATTATAAGACGTAAAGTTTTTAAAAGTTTCAGAAGTAGAAATTGGGACTGGAATGTCGATTAAGATACCTTCAAAGTACGATCCACAAACAAAATGTCCATTTGAACACTTGGACAGTGATGTTGACTGTACTTCTGTCACTGCTCAGAAGCTTAAAGGAATATCGATTCACACTGTTGCTAATGAAGAATCAATTGAAACCAGGAGCGGCGCACTTCAAGGTTTAACCTGGGAATGAGTGGGCACAAAAGTGTGGACGGTATTGTGAGTAACCATGGAGAATGTCTACCATGGAGAATTCTCTTCCAGTCTAACAGCAGCTAGGATGTTCCACACAAACTGAGAATGATGAAGGGTGTTCTAATCATGTCACTAAGAAACCAACTAATTTCCAAGATTGGCAGTCAGACAGTTACAGATAATAGAGGTAAACGTTCTACAGTAAATTCTGGTACTACAGAAACTGTCCTCATACCAGTAGCAACACTTACTCCACCTCACGATTGCGTGCCTTTTCAATTTGAAGACAGTTTCCCAAAGAGTATAACTATCTCAGGATCAAACTTTCGATAAAATTGGTCTTGATTTCCCATCCAAGGACAACTCTACATAGGACTTTCACGACTGAGAACGTGTATCATACTATTAGTTGCCAGAAAGTAACAAATTTAGTATTCAGAGAAACTGCCGATGATGACTGCCATAATAATTTAGCACAACAGAGCTGGGACAGAATGCGAATGTATTCGTAAGTTACAAACGTAGATACCATCTTGAAACGGAACAAGAAAACAAACGTAAGTACGAGGGTCGAGTCATAAGTCATGGCAACTATTTTTTTCTCGCGAAGAGGAGGCAACACGGAATATCTAAGATATGCATTTGGAAATGCAGGGCATGCACTTATGCATAGTGCCTGAAGACAAATTGTGACTTCAGGAGATTCTCGTAGGAAAGTGATAGAACACAGGCCATTGGTAAACATTGATTTATTATGGTATAGACAACAAATACACAAGACTACGTACAAAGGACAGATCTCCACTGGTTACAGACCATCGAAATAATCACCCAAGGTTTCCACTGTGCGTTGCCAGCGGTGGGGCAGCTGCTGAATGCCATTCGCTGCATGTGTGTCGCTAACGTGTGACACCTCTCCCCGAAATGCTGTTACGATGTCTTCCTTGTTAGCAAACCGTTGTCCACGTAATGGCTTCTTGACTTTGGGGAATAGATCATAGTCACACACCTATTGCTTCCCGCAGCTCTGCATGGCATTGACGTGCATTTTTGCCGCGGAGAACTGTTATTTTAATATACGATCGTTGCTCCTTATTGTTGACTTCCATTTTGTGACGCTCTCACTCACACATTGAACTTGGGGGCATGGCAACCCACAATGTTGTTTACATACACCATCTAGTGGCATCATACGCAAGTACATACCGTACGTTTCCGAATGCATATATTAGATTTTCCGTGTTATCTCCTGTTCGCGAGGAAAAAAAAATAGTTGCCTTTACTTATGACTCGACCTACAGTACGTATATATTATAGGAGAATTTACTACCTATATTGGAAAATTAACACACGCCCTTTACAACTTCCTTTCCTTATCGTACAACATCTAGCAGGTAGATATTCTACACGGGATCTTCTTCTTTGTATATTTATTCTCACTTACCTCGGGTCTGCACTTTATGTGGTTTTAGCCTGATTTTATGGCCGGATGCCTTTCCTGACGCTGACCAGATGCGAAGGGATATATTCACAACTGAATGTTTCTGTGGTGGTTTGTAGTGTGGTGTGTTGTATGTATATGAAAATGGGTATTAAGACGAACACAAAAACCTAGCCCCAGACTAGAATTAACCAGGCGCGGTTAGAATCCACGACCTGTTCGGGAATCAAACTCGGGAGCTTCTGAAAGAAGGTCAGTACGCTGACCATTCAGCCGATGAGCAGGATATGTTCTAGCAAGATATGGTAGTATAAATTAATAACTACTACCAATAATAATAATAATAATAATAATAATAATAATAACGTGAAAAGAATGTTAAATGTAAAATTCCCTCACCAACTGGTGGTAGGTTTGACGCTGACACGTTCAATTAAATCTATCTTGTGATGTTCTGAATTAATGAAGAGGCAGCTGCACGCCTGTCATGTATATTGAAGGCGCACAAGACCATGACAAGAGTTCTCAATGTTCTGTCAGCCCCTTGAATACTTCTTCATCCAGGGCTGCTGAAGTGAATTGCGTCTACGATAGAATTCTGTGCTCAGTAACAGCCAGTGGGGTTTCTTAGCCAGATTTTCGTGGGCTTTACCTCACTCACTAACAAAAAAGAAATGCGATGATGTGAAAGGCATCCGAGGAAACATTTCTAACTATGGAGAACAATAACCTTCACTCTGAAACAAACAAATTTCGGCGAGTCAGAAATATGGAAGCCAACCACTGTACCGTCATCGTCGAGAACTTCACATCCAGGACGGGCGTGGTTCCTGTCCAGACCGTGTCCGGTGACCATCCCTGAGTCCGGAGATTCCAGCCAGTTACAAAGCTTCAACTCAACTTGTATGAAAGGTGTTATGGATTTGTTTCCAATGAACAATAAAACCAAAGTTTCAAAGGAATAATAATCCTATGAACTAATACCTCTCTCAGTACCAGCTCCAATGTTTACATACCACACCCTTAGAAATATCCCATGCTCTTCAAGCTAGTGTCAGCGGCCCCAAAGACAGACGTTCTTTTTCCCGGTACAATACAAAACAACTTATTTTAAAATTTCCCGGTTATTTAGGACATTAAACAGTGAAATTACCAGACCATCTTCTTAAATGAATAGTCATCGTAGTTCAGAGGGCCCTGGGATCGATTGGGCCGGAGATTTTAACTTCATTTGGTTAATTGCTCTTGCTCGGGGGCTGAGTGTTCCTGTTCGTCTCAAAACACATCTTCATTTACATAAAACGCAAACCACAACACAAGCACATAATAGTCAATACATCCTTCCACATAAGCTTTTGTAAGGAAAGGCAACCAGCCTTAAAACTGGACTGGATACAGCGATCTCATGTAGTTAGGGAAAGACCTAGAGAATAATCTCGAAATTATCAGCGTTTCAAACCAGTGTAGCATTGGGCCCGTCAGTTGGATTGTCACAAATTTCCAACTGCCAGTGCGGCGTTTAGACAGCCTCTTGGAAACGTATCCGAATCCAGCTGACAAGCACTATGCCACAATGGGAGAAAACACTCTCCTGAAACTGGTATTATTGAAATGTAGTACCAATATTGCACCATTCCATGCCTATAAACTGAATAAAAACGACAAATTCCTCCCGGATGCTGGAATTTCCAATATCAAGATAACCAAGATTATGATGCCCGGGCTGAGTAGCTCGGTAGACCGCTGGGCTTTTGAGGCCAATTTGAGAGGTTCGATTCCGGATCAGTCCGGTGGTATTCTAAGGTGCTCAAATACGCCTGCCTCATGTAGGCAGATTAATCGGTACGTCCAAGTACTCTACGGGACAAAATTCTGGCACCCCGGCCTCTTCGAAATCGTAAAAATATTCAATGTGACACAAAAACCATTATTATCATTGTTTTGTTACGCCCATTCATAGAATGCGTTCGAACGTATTCACTGACTTGATAATTTTGCCTTCCTATACTTACTTCTATTATTATTTCATTATGATGTGTTAATTTTCTTGTGTGGTGCATGAAAGGTGTACGATGTTCTATAGAACAAGTAAGATAATAATTAATGATAGCTATTAATATGTCGTGCTAGACTTCTTGAGTTTCTCCTGTCGATTCTTGTTTCTCAGACATGTATTTTACAACGTACGCCAATATCTACTCTTGCGGTACAGTACGTTATAATTGTGTCCCCTCAATCCATATTTTTGCGTAGTTTAATCCTCAATTCACAACAGAACCTTAATCAGCTCTCACGGCAGCCTAGGCTTGCTGGAAGAATGAGGAGTTAAGTAGCTTCCTGCTGTTTTCTTCCTAATCAGAAAGTCTTGTTTTTCTTGTGTATAATTGATCGGTTTAAATTTAACCCGAGGTTGTATCGGTTCGATTAAGGATCTGATCGGCGGTTGATGGCATCCTACGTGGTATTTTGTGATCGGTGGATAACCTTAGTTAAAGAAAAATTCGGGGTCCGGCTACGGAAACTGAATCTTCACGGATCAAGTGAATCGACCAACAGTGTTACTTGAAATCCGATAGTAATTTTCATATTTTTTGTTTCCATTGTTTTTGAATTCTATTCTCGAATGGTAATTATGGTTTAACTTAACTAAAGATCACTAAAATAATTCCTGAGTACTTCATATTTTTTTATTTGTGTCAAATCTATATCAGCTGTTTTGTTAATACATCAAACCTTCTTTTTATTATTCGATGCTTCACATTCATGGGACGTAATTAATTTCCTTTTATAATAAATCAATTTATGCACACTTCTTACATTTTATTTCAAATAGTAATTAGATTTCCTTATGCTACCCACCCATTTATGTCAACAAATGGCTGAAGATCCCAGAACCCCCTGAGATTAGAAGAATCTACATTTACAAGAGCCAGAGGCAGATGTTGACTGGCGGTAATCAATTGTGCAGTATATATTGTCAATATGTTGTCAATACTTTGTCAATAGTGTGTAGATTTTTTTACAATTGGCTTTACGTCGCACCGACACAGATAGGTCTTACAGCGACGATAGGATAGGAAAGGAAGCGGCCGTAGCCTTAATTAAGGCACAGTCCCAGCATTTGCCTGGTATGAAAATGGGAAACCACTATCTCCTGAATCTGTACATTGAAAGGTAACTATCAATGACTTATTTGTTAAGAGTTCTAGTTTGTTAAAGGTCTGATTCCGTAAAACGGGAAAATGAATAGCCTGGTCACGCGATCGCACAGTCCGGTACTTACAAGGAAGGTCCATGATGTTCCCGCTTAGGATCGTGAGGGTACTTTCACGTATGGACGAGTAAATATATGAAAATAGCACACAGTGAAATTAGCACACACACAGAAATTTGTGAAAATATTGCACACACGGAACCTGAGACCGTGGAGAATTGGTTTTTATCGAGTTGCTCTATAACTGCAAAGTTAAGTCATTGCTGAAAACACTGCACCTGGAAATTCCAAAATTCATTGTCTTCACCTTACCCCCAACCCCCATCCCATCGCCCAGTCATTTTTGTTGTGAAGGTCATCCAGTACAGTTTGCACAGTGTGTCCATATGGAAGTGCTGACAAATAATAAGGGCAAGCAGGGTAATTACACTACATCCACTATACTTACCAAGTTTTTAGAACAATTTAGTTGGGACAATCGTTTGTCGATGCCAGACCTAACTTAATCGTTGTACACACAGTACTGCCTGTGCCATTTCTTCACTATACGTATACTTCACTGTGAAACACCGAAATAAACGTGAAGATGACCATGCTTGCTCTTCAAATATAAACAGGGTTGTTCGAAAATCCTCACCACGAGACCTTGATGATAAATAAAACATTAAGTTAATGCAAGAGTAACTAGATAAATAGTGTTTCGAAAGACAATATTTTAATTAACTTTCACATTACATAGCAGACAATCATACTTATGCCGCTAGCCTTTGTATCTGTGACATAAAAATAAATGAGAAATGTGACAATATTGTTTCGAAGAAAAGATCATCTAAAGAGGAAACTAAACTTGTACTTAACTGTATGCAAGTCTTTGATATAGTTATTTTATGTAAACTAAAATTGTAATAATATAAAATGTGATGATGATGATGATGGTGATGATGTTTCTTGTGTAAAGGGGCCTAACAGCTAGATCATCGGCCGCTAATATAAAAGTAACGCGTTTTATATACCTTACTATCAGTGGTAATTGCAATGTCAATTGATCTCTTGCCTTTCAGACTCCGTATATTACAATTTTTCTTTTTTCTTTTGCTATTTGTTTTACGTCGCTCCGACACAGATATGTCTTATGCGACGATGGGACTGGAAAGCCTAGGAATGGGAAGGAAGCGTCCGTGGCCTTAGTTAATGTACAGCCCCAGCATTTGCCTGGTGTGAAAATGGGAAACCACGGAAAATCATCTTCAGGGCTGCCGACAGTGGGGTTCGAACCCACTATCTCCCGAATACTGGATACTTAAGCGACTGCAGCTATCGAGCTCGGTATATTACAAATTTGGAGCAGGTGATAAAAAGAAGCAAACTATTTCAAAGGTGTGTATGGAACAGAACATAATTTACTGTATGTTCATTCCAGATCGTGAGACTGGACTGTCACGAAACACACATTAAGAGAACAGTCTTTATACTCTAAAAAATGAATCATTTGTACATGCCTGGTGGTTTAAGACCAGTACATTTTGAAACACGAGTGTATTTATACGTGGTAAAAAAAAAACAGATGCTGTCTAAGCATCGTAACATTCAGGCATATGCGGGAGATTTTAATTTGTTTTAAATGAAGCTAAGAATATACATAAAATAATATTCCATGAAGGTTAGGAATGTGCTCCTTGCTCATTACGTAGTCCTCTAGCCTCCTACTAAAAACACTTTGCTCACAAATAACAAATACATCAAGTGTAGGAAAATATTTATTCTTTCTCTCCTTTCTGACAAGAAATACATACATCAAGTATATGAAAATATGTATTCTTTTCCTAATTACCTTTGAACACAGTTGCCAAACTTAGAAATTCAACCTAGTTTGTAATAGGTATAGTGTTTTTTCAACTGTCAACGTTTCATAAAAATCCTAAGCGAGCACGTTATGTCCTGTCGTTGTTAGCTTATTTAACAGTTCATGCTGAGCGTCTTCTTGCGAGCTCCAACTAGTACAAATGGTGCACGCTGGCTCAGCCATTTAACTCTGTTCCTTTTGCAGTCTATAAATAACTTTATTATTCATCTCCATATCCGTCAAATACACATATATTTTGAACACTCTTAAACTTAGTTAAACGATATTATGAACATCGTGAAACAACATACTCTCATCTGCCGTAAGAATATTAGAAATGGAGATATTGATAACAATGTGGGGATTTTAAATAGAAATACATAAATTACATTCGCCATCACAACAGCAGTTAATTATGCACATTCTTACCAATACGTGTTAACGTAGTACACGCTTTTTGGAGGATGTAATTGATCAAAAGTGGTGCCCAGACAGCGTTATCAACGACTATATATTCATGTACAATACATACTATGCCGTGGTCTTGTACACACACACAAAATAAAACATTGTTAAGCCCAACTTTAGACTGCGGAAAATAAGTCTAGTTATATGTTACATGTTTTCTGATCGATCTGTGCATTCTGAACACTATTGTGGTTTATTATAGTAATGTGGTAAAGTATAAATGTAAAACACAGGGCCATTCCTTAGGACAGTCCTCTTGTTGTTTCTACTGAACTGGCGTACGAAAGACTTTTCTACAGATGAATTCCCATAAAATCTGTTGACTATGATTTTATATATGATAAATCGTCGTTTTCATTACGACCACACATTATTGTATGTGTTTACCTAGTTCGGCGTTTGACCGAAAGTTTGCGATATACCGTATCGGTAGACAAAATTGGGTTCTCATTCCTTGTTTCTCTGAGGATTACCATGTAAACTCCTTCTTCACTCACGATGCATCTAGATCGAAGATTCTGTTTGGGTACTGTATTTCTTCCAGACATTCCCTATAATCCTAATATTTTAGGTTATTCTTCGTGTATAGAATCAACCACCAGTAACGAGCACGAAGACTTGTAGCTCATTTGTGAGGTAATTACGCCACACTTGCACACATATTCTGCTTGCTGGATTGTGTGTACGAAACCTGGTGTGCAATTTAAACGTCTTTGGTTACGATAATTCCTCGCTGTGTACTGAAACAAGTACTAGAACGCATCAAGAATTTGAACTTTATGGGAGGTCATCTTAGTCATGGAACGGCATGTTATTACCATTTTAGTTGAAGGTAATCCTTTATTTCCCAGTGATTATTCAATACTGACAAGCATCGTCGTGAAATTCGGCTGCAAATAGTCAATAAATTAAAAAGGGATGGGGAAGTCATTCGGACATTTTTGTTTGTAACCCTTCCTATAGACTTCTCAATTGTAACTCTTTCTAATATTCAAATTTACACTATTTAGACGGTAATTCTGTTAGTCAATTTGACTTACAGATCATTAGTCAATAATGTTGCGATCGTTTATATGAATATGATAAATTCTTGACGATGGCAATCAAAATATTGTTTGACATTTATTTTTCTCTGGAAATGAAAATGTTGGACAATTAAAATGATGTATAATTTTGCCCTATATATTTCGTTTACAAAATCCTAATTTTAATATAAACATTTAGAGCTCGAATATGGTACATGAGTGTCTGACAGCAAATGTGTTTTAATATTGGATCGAAGGTTATGCACCAGTGAGGGACACATACGGTCCATTAAGAATGCCACTCTTTCATCCTCCTTCGCATATAATGCTGTTCGGCACCATGGCTAAATGGTTAGCGTTCCGGTCTTTGGTACAGGGTGTACCGGGTTCGATTCTCAATCAGGTCGAGGATTTTAACCTTAATTGACTAAATCAGATCGCTCCGGGCTGGATGTGTGTGCTGTCTTCATCATTGGAATTCATCACAGTTAGGGCTCCTTTCCCATAGACCCGCAGATCACCTATACGGCGTCAACTCGAAAGACCTGCACCACGCCCCTTCGGAGGCCACACGCGATTATTACATAAAATGCTATTAGCCAGTCTGCCTGAGCAGAACACTTTTGCAATACAGACCATCAAATCCCCTCTGACCAGGCGAGTGTTATCGTACCTATAAAGAACTACTATTCTCGACGTCTGAGGGAAGCCATAAAGATTGAGTTGTACCCCAATAACTTTAACAAGAAAGACGGCTTCAAGTTGTCAAATGCATGGAAACCTCCACTCCAGAAATATAAACGAAACCAACACAGCACAGCGGGACGCAGTAAAGCAACTGTCGGCAGAGGGCAGTGAGTCAAGAATTTCCCTCCCGCACAGCACAGAACAGCGCAACGATCTCCCAGTCCAGTCAGCAGGTGGCGGTGAAAAGATAGTTCGTGATTCACTCAGCGGAATTCGAATTCGCATATACATCAAACCTCGATCAGCTCACTGTCGGTAGCAGACCAACGTATTCATTACTCTGATGAAAGCCAATGATACATGACTGAAAACTTGGAGTTTTCGTTGAAGAGTTATTAAGTATATATACGTGGCTTTAATCCAGAAACAATATTTCTCTATTTACATTTATTAAGTAGATAACTCACTTGCTTCTCTTATTGAATAAGATGCTATGCCAATGAAGTAAATTAAAACTATGGCCGATATAAGATACAGAAAACAAAAGTGACAATTAGATGCGAAGATTATTACATACACTGAAAACATTTTTGGAATATCAAGGATACAGTGAAATCATACAGTAACAGAATATTTACTGTATCACAGAAACACACAACCTGGAAATATAGACTTTTACAAATGTTCCCCTTAAATATCTAACGCAAATAGATAGTGATAATGAAAGTCATACAATTAGTGCTCAATTTTAGACTACTACGACTCAATGTTTTCATTCCCCTCTTGAAGTGGGGAGGTGTGACCCGTAGATGGTGACGCCGTCTCTCAGCCCAGGAGATTTGTTACGGTGAAGGAGATGTGCGGGGAAGGTGACAGGGTTGACGGCCGTGGCCTATACTAGGCACTATCCCGACATTCGCCTTACTGCAGGAAAATGGAAAATCACAAAAGCCACTCTCAGGACAGCCGACGGTGAGGAACAGCTCCTCTCCGTCTCCCGAATGCCAAAGCCGTGGCCACTCCTCCTCTGCTCGGTTGGTCGGTCGGAGTGCAGAGTCGTCGGACCTGCCGAAGCCCACTCTACAACCGCCGACAATTTTACAGAAGGTTGTGACTTCCCCATTCTTAGTAGGTACCTGTATGGCCCACTCTGGTATTCCATGTCCAGTACTCCGACGTGCTCTAGCACGGTTGTGATCAATGAAATGACGTCATTTTGAGGAAGAATATCCCATTCCGTCTGTGCAATGTTAATGATGTCTGGGATTGTTTTTTCAGGTTTTGGACTTTAAAAAAACTGTCGCTTTCAACCTGGCCCATGCACGCTCAATGTAGATCACGTCCGTTGAATTAACTGGCCAATTGATATGGGTGTTACCCATCTCTCTCGTGAAGTTCCTCACAGATCACCTCGACAAGGCTGAGCATTGTCGTGAACGGAAATGAATTCAGTACCATATTCATTCCTAAGGGGTTGTACTAAAGGTCGAAGAATTTCATCACTATACCATTGGGCAATTAACGTCCCCCGAATTGGTATCAAAGGTGTACGACGGCCGTGCATAATCTCAGTGCAAAACATTACACCATCCCCTCGAAATTCATCCATCTCTTGAATATATTGGTACTTTCCACCGCGTCCTTTACGTGTTGATGTATTGGGCCTAAGCGATATCCGTGTTTCATCAGCAAACATGACATTACACCACGCTTGATGACCCAGTATCTCCTCTCAACTCGATGACTATTTACTAGTGGAACACGTCGAATCCGTCGAAATGATATTAACTGGGCACTATAAAGCCAATTGCGTACAGTTTGTGCTCATACATGGACGCCTGTTATATTCAAGATATAATCGCGCATTTTTTGCAGTCGGTTTCATCTGCGTTGTTACGGGGATATACCGATCTTGACGTAGCATTTGCCACATTCAGTTAACCTCCCCTCATTCTGTCAGTCAGATCATTGGTCTGACGGTACTTTTCTCACGGTTTTATCTCTGAACTTTGGGTATACGTGGTACTGCTACTTGTGTATATCCACACTGAATTGATGCTTACGTTCTGGCTGGTTCAAACTGGGAAGTACGTGTTGTGAATGAAACGTAAACACTAGCTGAAGCTCGTATTGTACTGCATAAACTACTAACAGCCTTCACCTGAAATTTCAGAGTTCACCCCAGGTAGTGACATCTGCTCTTTGGAAACAAACAATTTAATAACTTTTGTGTATAGGCCTACAGCACTCTCTATCGCTCTACTACACGCACTCTTACCACACAACGTGCCCAATCGAACAATACTCCAAACTTTTTTGATGTGTTTAGTATTCTCATTATAAGATGAATTACGAGAATATGAGTAGGAATTAGTTAATAAATTAATTCTGGTCTTCGAAACCTCCACAACACAGTATTTATTTATATTGCAGAGGTACATAGCCACTCTCCAAAGGGGGTTGTGTCTTGGAACCTGATTATTAAATGTGGGATTTTTTTCAATAGAATCTTCCACCGCCTCTTTGTGTTTCAAATTCCATGTAAATTTGGAAGTCTTTTAGGTATGATAACGATATCAACAGTCACCTAAAACTACAGGCATGCTTTCTTTTATTGCGTTTCTAAGTTGAATGAACCCCAGTGCAATACAGCTGTCATAATAACCAGATACCAAAGTAATAATGAATTTGCCATCGTAGCAATGTTGGGTGCCTGTTGCATTTTCTTGATGGATGCAGTATTTTTGTATCTGTCTCTTGGCACAGGCCAGAACAAAGTGTAGCTTCCACCGAAGTCCCAGACTCATCCATGGCTGTGACAATATGGAAGCTGCTGGGGTATGAGCGGTGCTGAGTAATGACATTTGGGGCACAACTAGTGTCCGAGTATTAGGAAAGGTGTTGCTCATAGGATCAGTCGTGCTGCAGTAGCACCTTCTGGTCCAGTGAGGAAAGCAATAGCAAACGACCTCATTCCTCGTCTTGCTAGCACGCCTCATTTGGGCTCTGCCATTGGTTTTTGTGGTTTTCCTATAATTGCATAGCCTTTGGTGGTGCTACCTGAGGATCCAACCAGCCTCTGGGCTGATGACTTAACAGACAGAATAAGTTTGAATGGCGTTTATAAAAGTAGGAAAGATCACAATATGAAGATAAAGTTGGAATTCAAGAGGACAAACTGGGGCAAATATTCATTTATAGGAAGGGGAGTTAGGGATTGGAATAACTTACCAAGGGAGATGTTCAATAAATTTCCAATTTCTTTGAAATCATTTAGGAAAAGGCTAGGAAAGCAACAGATAGGGAATCTGCCACCTGGGCCACTGCCCTAAATGCATGTCAGTATTGATTGATTGCTTGATTGATTGATTGATTGATTGATTGATTGATTGATTGATTGATTGATTGATTGATTGATTGATTGATTGATTGATTGATTGATTGATTGATTGATTGATTGATTGATTGATTGATTGATTGACAGCAATGTTGGGTAGAATTTACGTATGGGATTATCACAGATGAAGTCTTTAGTATAATTCACAATTTTCATAGCATTTATTTTATAAACAAATATGTGCGGATGAGAGGTAAACTATTGACCTCCGGATCCTGAGATAATGGGTTAAAACCTGACAGAGACAGTGGAAATTATAAAGGGTGTGAAGATATCCATTTGGCATTCTTTGTCATACGATGTTGGCTTGAAATAATCTCTGGAAACACATTTGTTGTTTACCCGATGTAATTAATTAAAGCCAGTCAGATATCACATACAAAATCTATGGGTTCTCTGCCATAAATTGGAGTAATAAATTGTGCAACTGACATGCGAGTAGTCTAAATGTCATCAAATAAAAGTGCAAGCATATTTTACCTGAGCCCATATCATTATAATAATTATAAACTGTTTGATCCTTCTTCATAAAAGTCAGTCTCTTTTCTTCAACAAACTTACGAGGAAATGAATTTAATCCACGTTCTTCCAGATGAAATAATAACGTCTCTACACCTTCGCTTAGTAACTTTAAACATATAGTATACATAATCAATAATGCAATTCCATAAATGTCTCTATGAGGTGACCATAAGTTAAAATTTTGGATTGGGATTCTGCGCAGTTTGAACACTTTCTGTTTGTCATAATTAAAACGAAATAGGAATGGTGGTCAAATCGACTGTATGTACGGTTGGATTGAAGAGAATGTTTTGATATGGCAAACATGCATGAGGATTATAAATGAAATCCACATGGATAGCACAAATAAATACAAGTGAGCGTTTCCCTTTGACATTTCAGCAATGTGCAGCATTCCTGTAGATATTGATCTAACATACGTGCTTTTATATGCGGTTCATTTATGACCATCCCATCGTCAATAACACTTAGTGCAAACAGTTTTTTTCCCTTTGACATAGAAATACAAAGTGCGTTGAAAAAATAGAACGAAGTTTTGTCGAAATACTTAGATGAATTAGCTCCGTAGAAATCAGTTTTACACTGAGAATATTTAACGAACAAAAGCGATCGTCTGTCTCCAGTAACACAACAATGTTCGGACCAGTGCAGGAAATGCCAAACTATTTACCAATCTTTTTATGTCTCTAGTTTTGATTGTTTCCGTAGTTAAGACTATGTGGCCTTCCCCTAGACTAAGTTAAACTAAGGTTGACAATTATATAAAATGAATGTTTACAAACATTGGAAAAATTGAAAAACGATGAAAATATTTAGAAAATGAAATAATAATAATAATAAATATTATATTAAATAATACTAATACTAATAATAATCAAGAATGAGTTCCATAAATGTAATCTATGATAATAATTGGCAGAGGAGTTACACCAAAAGTCACACAGTGGTTCATTACCCCCGTTCAATGTACTGTATTTCGTTGGGATCCAATCTCAGAAAGGGGCCCGCCGGGGACTGAAATTGCCACGTAAGTCTTAGCGTTAATGGGAATCATTGTTCCTTTGATAAGTTCCGGGAGTGTTACCTAATACCCCAAAATTCACACAGTGATATACTACCCCTAATCGACGTGCAAATAAGAGTTTCGTCCGGATCTGATCTCAGGAAGTGAACCGTCGGAGCCACAAATTGTCACGTAATTCTTAGAAAGTTATGGCAGTATCCATGGTGTTTGAGAGACACAGGATGGGGAGACATGTAAATGTTTGTGGACGTCCTTTATCCAATATTTCGAGAAGCGGCCATCGAAGAAGCAGACTTTCATGCGAGCCCCCATGTCTGCCTTGAATTCCTTGCAGTAATCCACGCAAACAATAACCCTTCTCATTCCCTCGAGCTGTGGATTGTGTTTAATGATTCTTTATGTTATGATTTCATTCGGTGTCACGGAGAAGAGTTAGAAGTCAGTCAGGCTGTAATTGTTATTGGTGGTGTAATCCAGAGGCATGAAACTAACTGTCAAACTCTAGGAATTACTGCACCAAATCGTGAAATAGACGCTGAACTTGAAATCTATTGCCGAATGTAGAAATGATTTCTATGGAGAGTGATATCCATCGTGATACCACTCAGGAGCAGACATTGATAATCGATCAGGTGGTAGCTTCCGTCAAATCACCAAAATTGCTCCAAGCTCTTTACCGTGATGCTCCAGCCGGCTGACTTTAATGGCTTCCCTCCGTTCAGAAAGTCAGATGGTTCGCGTTGCTGCCTACGCGTGAATCGCTGCCGATTTTATGGCCAGTGGACGGATCATTCACAATCTTCTCTGTCTATCTGTAGAAATGAATGAGACCTCTGTCCCAGGTATAAAGCCACGAACCATGCAAAGAAGATACCTCAAACATGCTGAAAAAAATAATAATGGATGGATGTTCGACAACTCAGGTGCATTTCCCTCGATAAATGGTAGACACTTCCGAGATTTGTATGGTAAGTCTGGTACTGGCATACTATCTCCGGTCAAGTTCATCTTATGAATTTTTTTTTGTTTTTTTTTTTTTTGCTAGTGGCTTTACGTGGCACCGACACAGATGGGTCTTATGGCGACGATGGGACAGGGAAAGGCTGGGAGTGGGAAGGAAGCGGCTGTGGCCTTAAGTAAGGTACAGCCCCAGCATTTGCCTGGTGTGAAAATGGGAAACCACTGCAAACCATTTTCAGGGCTGCGGACAGTGGGATATGAACAACTGTCTCCCGGATGCGAGCTCACAGCTGCACACCAGGCAAATGCCGGGGCTGTACCTTAATTAATGCCACGGCGGCTTCCTTCCCATTTCTAGGCCTTTCTTGTCCCATCGTCGCCATAAGACCTCTCTGTGTCGGTGTGACGTAAAGCCAATAGCATTCCACAATATTCTGCAATGATCACAGTACGGTCCACGTTTTTGTTCGTTATTTATAATCTTGCATAGTGGGTCACATAGCTTGCTGAAGAAAATATACATAAACGCTCTATGACGCTAAATATAACGTTGAATGTGCATCATAAACGGAGATATGAGTACCTAGTATCATCTAAACTACATTCCGAACCAATTATTGTCCCTGGCCTGACAAAATTGTGCGTTCCCTAAGGGCTTATATTGACTGCATTGATTTTGAATAGCATTTAACGACGGAATGAACATTTGCAATTGTATTACGTTAATCGAGGTTAGCATAGTAACGAACGAATTTCAATTAATGTATTAACCGCTTTTATAGTGCGTTTAGTTTTAAGTATGCTGTTTTCACATTTTGTGTGGTTTACGAAGAGATGTCCAACATATGTGTAACATATATTAAAATGGAACTTCTAAGTTCCCATGGAGGGAATTAGATATTTTTCCACCAATAGAGCATATCAAAATCAGATCGAAAATTAGATGTATGGCTTTTCAGGCGTTTGCTCTATTAACCAGCATTTCGTCTTAGGTCTGACACTAGACTCTTCAGAGTGGGATGTGTCAGACCCTACCCACTGATGCTGGGGTGTATGCAGGTGGACTTATCAGAAGCCTTTTATGAGGCACAGTCTCCCGTATGCAGTTTCATTGTAGGTATTTACATTCTAGAGATATAATTCAGGAGAGGTGGATGTTAGGTACTTTTATCGATAAAATGCTCCCCCAATCAGCGAAATGAAATTGTCAATTTGCTGTATGTGACCATCTTAACTTCATGTGCTGACGTATGAATTAACAATGTTATACCACTTGCTTTGAATTGGAGTTGCCAATGTGCAGCATAGTTGAAACCAACGGACACGCGTGACCTCAATATTGTTTGGAGTATAATGTTAGAGAAGGGTTGCTGTCTATGTAATTGCGTGAAGTTTGAAGTAAACAAGAGATCTTGCGTTATGCTTTCAGTCTATTGAGATGTTAGAATGAGTTAAACAGAAATGAAGGGATTTGTTAAGGAGGAAGCCATTTTTCAGACATTCTTCACTAATAAACAACAGACGGATTATTGGAAAAGAAGCAAATTACGAGCTTTGACACGTAATAACGCGATATTCAATATATTGTTTTCGTCAGAATTTTTGCCAAAATAAGAGATTTCGTCACCCGAATGAAAATTGTGTGCGTGAACTGTGTAATGAACACTGTGAAAGATATCATGCAAATATCTGCAGCATATCAATAACAAAACTATGACTAAAGTAATGTAATATAGCTTTTGTATTTTGCAGATTGTGCGTATTGTCGTTAATAATAATAATGTACGTCAGAGGAATTAATAACTGTGAATTGTCTATGAAGTCAATATCCTTTACCAAACATTGTTCTGTTTACATTCAACAATTTTCCAGCAGTCCCAGACAATTTTATAACAAACTAAAGTGAGATGTCATATTGATTGAAAATTCGTACCGACATGGACGTCAAAAATCTAATTTAATCGGACAGTGAACATTAATGTAACTGACAATTTCATCTGTTAAAAACTTAAACTGGTGTGTACATTCAAATTCGCAGTTTACATTTTCCACAACCTTTCTGGAAACGTTTGGGAAATTTCACTCATACTGTGACATAATATTATTCCGGAGATTCGCAGCCCTTCAACGAAATTTTGAGTCTTGTCAATCCCTTGAGAGTTACTTCCCTCCCATGCTTCATTTGTACTGAGATATACCTCGACATAGTCCTGAATTATGTACCCATGTCATTCACTATTGTAGATCGCTTGGAATTGGAGGATATCACGTTGTTAGAGACACAGGTTATCCCGATGGATCATAGAATAATGCATCACAAAATGCAATTATTCAACGAGCTTATTGAACCAACCGAATAAGGGAACCAGGATGAGGTAGAACAGAGATTGAAGAAAATATCCTTGATTAATATCACGTCCATTCAACTTATTAGTAGACAACAAGCACTAATTTATTTCATTTTAACAGTAATTATTTTTCAATTACTTCATGGTTTCGTATGTTCACGTCTGTCAAATATACTGGGGTTTGGTTTAATTAGGTCCACAGTGGCTTCATTCTCAGCCCTGACCTTTCTTCTTACCGTCGCGTCACCGTAAGTCCAGTCGGTGTCGGTCTAAAGGTAAAACAAATACTCAATTTAAAATACCCATGTTCTTAGGATGTATATTCTATCACAATCCCTATAATAATAATAAGAATGATATGGCCCCAGTTACCATGTTGAGACATTTTGATAACTACAGTGGAAAGTGTTCTTTTCTTGTCATTTACTGTTAGGAAGTGGTTTCCAACAGAAGTCTGTAGGGCCGAACTGCGGCGCTCAGAATTTCTTGAACGCATAGAAGCAAATTTACGGTGCAATGGATGAAAATGGGAGTACACCGGTATATGGTGCGGGCTAAGCAGTCGTTTTTAGGAAAGGTTTTTGGACAGTTACATGATGTTCTTAGAAGTAGAAGAATATAGTGGGTTCTTTTGTACTTTCGAATGTTGAAATGAATGAAACAATTCCCTACACCCAACAATTAACTACACTCAAAATATCGCAAAGATGGCGCTAAAAGAATAAATATAGTGATTTCGACTCTGCTTAACAAAAGAAGTGAATAACATAGGTATAAAAATACAGAAAATATAGTAATGAACGCCAGATACCACATTTTGTTACTTTGCTTTGTAATAATAAGCACGTAATTGCTATATACTGAACCGCCTGGTTATTCGGTGTCCCCTATCTTTCTTTCGAGCCCCACTGTTGGGTGACAATTTTTCTTGAACCGAGTCGAGGCAAGATTTTTCTTGTGCCACGTTTTGAGTCCCACGGCGTCTTTCTTATTTTCTTGTCCCTCGTATGGGAGGCATTCTTTCTTTCAATTAACTACAAGCCGGCGTTCAAGAAAATCTCCAGCTAGCTATGCTGTACGACTCAGGGATAATCCTATATCAAACTAAAATATTATATTTTTACGTGAATCCGACTCAGAAATGCGCCTCTAATATTCAGCATATCTGGATGATTGTCAGGTCATTAAAGTAAAATGCGACCGATCTTAAATTCAATTATTCCCATTATGAAACTACCTTAAATTAATATTATAACCTATATATAATAATATTAATAAGTTAAATTCTTAAATACTAATTTTATTCAAAATTATATTTGTACGTAGGATAAGTTGACACATAATTATTAATATGAACATGTACGTATCTCATTAAAAATAACAAAAATAATTGCCTAGGATTTATCACACTATTCATTAGTTTCCATTTCACATTATCAATTTTTTTTATCAACATACACGGTCTCATCTTCTCCTGTAAACAATTACCTTCCTCAACTTTTCTACGGAATTATACTATTCCTGGAAGCTCTCCTGACCTGACGTGGATTACCTTCTACATCTCCTGAGTCTCATATAAAAGAAAATTAAAATGTTCATTCCTCTAAACTAACATAAATAATTCCATCATTCCTCCTAGCTAACTCAAAATGTATGAACTGTTACATAAAAAATAAACTAAAATGAAATTCTCTGGGAATAATACCTATGAACTGTTAAATTCACAATAAATATCAAATCCTAACTTCTTGCTAAGTTCTATCAAAATATTAAATGTTTACATAATATTGTGTTTTACATATGTACATAATTATTGAAAAATAATAACATAGAATGCTTCTTTTCGGTGTCTCATCCTAACATTAGTTCATGTTTATGACTGTATCATTAATAACGTAGACGGAGTAAGCAATGTTTCACATGTGTAGCTTCCAATTGCTACCTAAGCTGATATACCAATGAACACAAAAAAATATATACAGGGTGGGTGGAATGTAGCTCCCTAGTTTTAAATGTGCATAAGTTTTTTATTAACAAATCTTTTCACACGGAACAAGTTGTGTTCGGTTCTAAGGACCATGAGAATGTGTGTACCATACTAAAATTCCACATATGCCCCTGCGTTGTCGACCAAATGACGTAAATGTGCAGGGTTGTCGTGTTTTTTAACAGATCCGGCCAATCGTCTCCAACGATAACTCCTGAACATAATAGGGCTTCCATGGTCTCCAGGCAAGGTCCAACATGCACTGTGTGCCTGCTGATTCCACTCTCACGAGCTGCCTGGCGTGTTGATTTACCAGGACTGCGAGTGAATAACTCCCTCACTGCCGCTACATTTTCTGGCGATCGCGCTACCGAAGATCGTCCTCTTCTTGGTTTATCCACAAGTGACCCAGTTGTCATTAGCTTGGTGTGACAATTCCTAATCGTTTTAGCATCAAGTGTGGCATGAGGACCATGAACACCCTACCACCATCGCTGAACAAGGGCTACAGATCGCCACACTTCAAACCGCGAAGCAACCTGGGCGCGTTCTTAATTAAAGTCAACCTTCCTGCCATCTTGTCGTTCACTGGAAGAAGATGCTACTGCAGGTCAGGGTATTCTCAGGGATACCGTAACAAAATAAAACAACTTTCATTAATACATTTCAACCATTATAAAACTTATGGACATTTAAAACTAGGGAGCTACTTCCCACCCACTCTGTATATATTTCATCATACTTGGACATATTCAAAATATTCCTTACGAAATATGTAAGAATTCTTCAGTAAAATCTCAACAAGTTTGTGAATAGGTTATATTAAGGTCGTAATGCTTTATAAATCCATTCAACTGATTGCTAATGGTCAAGGACTAACATAGATGAAACTTCCACACACGCAAATAGCAATAACATAACAATATGAAGACAATCCCGTCAATGAATTGCTGTCTCAACTTAAATCAGTTTAAATATTGAGAAACATGTAATATTTTCTTAGAAAATGCCGGCATTATACTCTACTATAGGTTATCTAGGGTTATTTTTGACGATCGTACTTTATTATTAACCTGCAAGTTCACTAACCAAATGTCAATAACACATATAATAAGATAAGCTATATTAGATGTCGCTATAAGCGTCATATATATCCTGATCCATAACTGCTTAAAATAAACTGACATCAATTAGCCTTACTCTGAATTCCGTCCTTATTCGTCGTTCTATTAGTCATAATTCCACACCTAATATATCAATGCATATATTATTTATAATATTCACCAATCTTACCTCAATATTTCCGACGTATATGCCCTCACCGCGAATATAAGCATCATTAACTCTGTTTAAAGTACCGCTCAATTCAATAGATTCAGTATCTTATCACAATTTATGTAATTTTGATCAACAACTATCATTCATATCGACGCACACTTCCCTTATCAAAGTACGAATATATTAAGCCTGTATCTACTTTCATTTGGCATTAAGTTGACGTCGTATCCGATCTCCATAACCTACAATTCAATATGCTACATATTCTCATTTCAAATATCTCAGATCACATTATGCACGGCATAATTCTTTGAGAGAAAGCTGAACATTGCTAGCAAAGCACTTCATTTGCGAGTGTTATCTTTCCTACGCATGGGAGTGTTTATTAGTTTTGGAAGATTACCTAAATCCATCAGTTAAACGTCACTATTAGTTCATTCGCGCTGAAATTCGATATTGAGACCACCTCTCGAAGATATATCGACCTAGCTCTTATACAAACACCATTAACAACTTGTTATCAAATAAAATACATATAACTAAATTTTAAAAAATAACTTTGTGAAACTTAACTTAATCCGTTTGCGTTTCTGGACTGGGATGGCTGCTTCCTGGTTCTCCTAGGACGTCCATCTCCGGGTTAATGCTGCATCATGACCGGGCTGCGGTCTCGATCCTTGGGTCCGTAGAAATGGTTGGTGGGTTACCGCCAGACGTCAATCTCATTTTCAGTTTAGTCGGTCATCATGTAGCTCTCGAAGACATGCATAAAACACATATTTGAAAACGTCATTAGTTTGACAATCATACTACTTATACATCTTCCTTGAACTATGCTTATGTGGAGCAAAGTAGGTTATGACGTGACAAACGTCAATCCTTTAATTTGTATGATATAAGAGGTATCTTAAATGTTGCTTTGTTTTGATTAGATACATTAATTGATCAATTTTCAACGTCTCCAATAGTAAATCTTTGATACTCGCTAGTTTACTCCCAATCTGCACTCCACTATTCAATTCGTCTCTTTTTGATACTCCGCTTGGGATTTCTATTACGATTACGCGAAATGTATCGTTATAACTTTATAATACAATCTCTTTTCACAATAATTTAGGAAGTATCCCTTTTAACTCTGCTGCTCTTCTTGCATATGAATCCACTCGTAAATCTTTTTCTGGGCCGATGACCTAGATGTTAGGCCCCTTTATACAACAAGCATCATCAAATCTTTGTCCGGTAACTTCATGCGATGTTCCCCTGTTCCTATTGTTGGTTCTTCCAATTAAAAGTCACTGCATTCACCTAATTCACGGCCACTTGGATTCCGTTGTTCTGTACTTTCATACTTCAGATTTACGGCCTGTTTGATTCTATATGTCTGTATGTTAGAATTCGTATTTTCTGCCGCATGATTTCCGACACTTTATCGCTATTCACGGCAAAATTACGATTTTAACACCACGATTCGAAATGATCAGTGCAATGAAATGGTACGCACAAGTTTCATTTAACTGAAGGAAGCGAGAAAGGGTGAAAAACAAATTTCATTCTGTTAACAAAGTTTAAAAGTTTGAAACATATTACAAGATTAAATGATTCATTTCATTTTACACGTGTGAACAATTTTCATTGTGTTAACAGTGTTTTCAAGCATATAATAGGCTATACATTTACAAACCGAAACAAAAATGTAAGAAGAATAATGCTCTGTTAACAAAGATTTTACGAATAAAACGCATTCTTTCCTATTTACGAAATGCTTTCCTAAATTATTTACAGGAGGGGCTAAAATGAAATATTTTCTTAAAAGAAGAATGATTAATAGTTCCGTGGTTTCGTTGCTTAGAGGTAGATGTTTCTTCTTCCGTCCGTGCCTCAGGAAAGTGGTGAATGAGTCTGATGTTTCGACGATGTTGTGGAACACGTCTTTGTTTTAGGCTGTGCGGGAACATTTTCTTGTGTACTGAAGCCTGTAATCCTTATAATCTTAATATGATTTTCTTGCACTCCCTCTGAGAATAACTCGATCGGCAGAGCAGCAGCTTATATTATTTCAGCCTCATGAACAGTATTAGTACTTTGTGCACTGCTGAAGGCGTATAGTACCAATTTAGCCAGCTAGCTTAGAACGGCGCTGTGGCTATATTTTATGGCATATAACGATGAAAATGACCAGGAGATTAGTTTATTGAAGTAGTTAGAATCCAAATGCACAGATTAGTGGAGCTTTTTTAAGCCGCATGTGTGCAATTCCGTGAAAAATTACCTATTTTACTCAAACTATCCGTCCTAAATTTTCGTTTGCCAACGAATTGTTTCTCGCATGCTTCAGTTCATGTACTGTTCATCGTGCTGGGTATGGCTTGCCGAAGGTATAACATTCATATCGGTTACAATGAAATCTTGTACTTGTATACCTACACGTGACAGAATTACGCAGAATCTACTTTACGGCATTATTACAAACGCTTTTTGTAAGATTATACGCAGACTGAATCTTCAACATCGTCCTTGTCCCTTCAAATTACTGACTGGCAGTGAACGCAATAAGCTCACCAGCAGCAAAAACAAACAACTGTTAATGGTAATTAATTAATTAGTAACAGTTTTCATTAACAGTTAGTTAATTATTTACTAAATTAATCACATACAAGTAGAAAATAATTAATGTTACAGGCATATAAAAGTGAAGTATTGGAATTAATGCTCTTGTTTAGCTTTTAAATAAACACTGTAGCGTAAGATGGTGTTTTCTGTTACGTTTAACAATTCAATCCTGAAGAATATTAAGAATTTCAATTTGAACCCACCACTTTGAATATCTTCACAATGGGCACTATGCACAGGGAATCTTCTTATGAGACTGGTTTTCTAACCCATCCAACATATTCATGCTTTAAGAATCTACACACGCAAACATAAGTAGACAATCACCAGTTTTTCAACGCAACGAAACTAATCAGTTAGTAATATTTAACATTCAAACAGTATTTACGGGATATTATCTGATTCTAGTCAATCACATTGTTCCACACGGGTCATCATATTTGTAAATCTCGTGAGTAACGGTGCTACAAACGCATAATAATTGCAGTAATCAAATTAAGACGAATAAATCAGGTTAAACCAATGGTTTTAAATTAAATAACTACTACAAACTGAAGATTCAAGTCGTTCTTCATATAATCATGAACGTTGATGATCCTATACAATCAGGGCCTGCAGGATCTGATGGTGATATCGTACAGATATTGATAAAGCATTTTTTGGAATTTGTTTTACGTTGCACCGACACAGATAGGTGTTATGGCGCCGATGGGATAGGAAAGGCCTGGGAATGGGAAGGAAGTGGCCTCAATTAAGGTACAGCTCCAGAATTTGCCTGGTGTGAAAATGGGAAACCACAGAAGACCATCCTCAGGGCTGCCGACAGTGGGGTTCGAACCCACTATCTCCCAGATGCACTCTCACAGCTAAGTGAAACTAGCCGCACGGCCAACTCGCCAAGTAAAATATTTATTACGGAGCAGCTCAGTGATGAAAATTATTTCTAAGTTTTCAACATAATGTCTAAAATTCGTTCTCTAATCTTACAGTCTTATCATGGCCCCGGTGTCAGCTACATAAACGCCTGAATTTTCCGTCTCAATCACGACAATCATCTTCCACATCCACATAACATTTTCCATTGAACTGAACTTCTTAGCGACAATTCAGGTGAATGTCACTCGGGTGATGTGAGAAATATAACGCGGATAATGAAGGCATTTTGATCCTAATTCTTGAATAATTAATTGAATCAAGAGGAACCGATTCCAGCCATCCTAACAATTGCTACTCGCCAGTCAGTTTCTATCATATTCTCCACCTATGACCAAGAAATTTCTTCTGCCGACACCTGACATCGTCCAAACCATTATACACGGCCTTGAGGAAATTTATCCAAAGAGTTATGCACTATCTCGCACGAAACGCTCACGTTTACTTATTTACTTAATTAATTAATTAATTAATTAATTAATTAATTAATTAATTAATTTATTTATTTATTTATTTATTTATTTATTTATTTATTTTATATAGCGTGTGTCAGGCTGTGCAGCCTGCTTTTATGCCAAATTATATATGCTACAATGTAAAAACTACAGCTTATTAAGGTTCTTAATGAGACACGAGGAGCGCACTATACTGTTCTACACTTTTCATGTAGGTCCGGGTATGGTTCACATTTCACTTTTGAAGGTGGTGACGTGTAACTAGTGTCTTGTTTCACCGTTTGGTAGCAGCACACACACAGCGGCCAACGAATGCACTCATAACCATTTCATAACAACACTGCCAGCGTAGGAGCAGACAACATGGAAAGCAACTCTCAGGAACGGTGATATACGACTTGGTTTCTATGGAAAGAAGGCGTGACCACTGCAGAAATTCATGGGCGCTTGGTGGCAGTTTGAGGAGAACATGCGCCGTCAGGGAAAACAGTTTACAACTCGGTGGAATGTTGGAAAACAGGGCGCACATCGGTGGACAAGGCAACCAGTTCTGGAAGGAATGTGATAGTGTCAACACCAGCCAATATTGCCCGAGTCGAACAGGCCACTCACGGAAACAAAAGCATCACATTTACGGAAATGGAGACAGCCACGGGAATTAACTGAAACACCCTGCAGCGGGTCGTGCACAGCCACTTACAGTTGGGGAAGGTGACATCCACGTGGGTGCCTAAACTCTTGTCTGGAGACGAAAAGCAGAGGCGTGTGGACGTTTGCAGTGAACTTCTGCAACGCCATAATCAAGATCCATCCGACTTCATGGCTAGGCTTGTGACTGGTGATGAAACATTACCATGAGTCACAAGCGAAACAACAATCGATGAAATGGACGCATAGGAGCAGCCCATTGCCAAATAAATGTGATTATCCCCTGTTAGGGAACATGAAGAACTATCTGCGTGGTCGCTGTTTTGCGGATTTCGCAGAACTAGACACAGCTGTGAAGGCATGGGTACGCAGCACTCCGAGAGAATGGTTTCAGGAAGGTCTCGAGAGACTGACACATCGACCGCAAAAGTGTTTACAGTTATAAGGAGATTATGTTGAGAAGGTGGACGTAACAACTGATGTGTAACGTACTTCATTTGGGTAGAAAAATAAAGTGTAAAACAATATAGTACACCTATCGTATAAGCATGAAATTTAAAACATTAGCTATAAGTGACAGGTACATTTCCAAGTGGTACTGTAAGGAAACATTACGTAAAATATTAATTTAATAAATCTATTTAATGCACCTGTTCCAGGCTCAGCAAGGCATTATTTAAATAACTTAGTTTCACAAATACATCTTTGGATGGAAATCTGTGGGATGAAAAATTTTCGGAAACCAATCGCACGCATCGAAGTACCATCCTCCCTACTTTCTCTGTCTCAACGGCTAAACTCAAGAACATTCGGGTCAGGTTGTTCGATATAAAATGGGCGCTTAATTTAAATATATTGAAAGCAGGTTGTCCTATAACATGAGAGGAATACTCTATACTACTGAAATGAGAAGAATGTTTGTTCACAATACAAAACATAAATTTATTGAAACTGATAGAGACACAGAGAGAAAAATCAACACGCACGAGAAAAGGCCATATTATTAAATTACAAGAAAATAATTTATGTGGAGAATGCCTGGATCTTCGTCAGTTCATTTTAGTTCTGAATTTATCATTTTGGCATTTCCAAATCACTTGCTAACACGCAAATCTGTAAATCACACTTCACACTCAGTAGGAGTGTATCCCTTTCCTACTATCGGCATTCGCTGGTATCCGTTATGCTAATGCATAAAGGAACACATAATAATGGAATAAAATGGAATCTCTCGTGAGGAAACAATATTCTGTTACAATCATTATCATTGTATTGAGGTATTGTATCAGACACAAATGCGTACACTTCCGTAACCATGAAAATCACTGTTGCCACTTATAGCGCACCATATTTACTCCACTATATTAATCATCTATATCAAAACCACCTATACGTGTATCTCCGGGGCATTTTTCTTATCCTACTATATTACAAAGCGCACCCAGCAACGTTTGTTCCTGTAAATCACCGTAAATCACGATATAATGAAATACACATGAATATAAATACACGAAGAATGAGCAAATATATCAATGTCCATCGCACTTTACACATAATAATTGCACTCTGGAAGTGTGACCCTTTCAGGTCGCATGGTGTTGATCCAAGGTCGTCTGACCTACACGGTATCGAAACCGTGTTCGTTGGGCTTCGAGGTATGAGTCTGAAAATCCTATCCGATCTCATTTAAATTAAAATTTCGGAGGATCACGTCATCTATCGAATCGTGGAATCTACAACGCTGGTTGTATTATACTGTACTATTGGCATGTGAATAATTAATACAGTGCCAAAGAGAGGAAGAATTCTTGTGTGAATATTACGAGCATTGACAGACGAACAGGCCCACTGCAGGGATCGACATTCCTTTCCCTCCTGAGGGTCATACATCTTCTAAGCATTTGCTAGTTCCGCCAGCTGGGCGAAATACTTTCACTTGTTCCACAAATACACGTACAGAACTCATGTCACAAATTCTTTTGTCCTTTTCTAGACATATTATTCATGGCTACAAATTATTAATTTCTCATTGTTTCACATATATTTAGCCCTCTTCATCACATCGTTATGGCCGTGTTTATTCTTATCCTCATTTTTCAATCTGTCATTTTAAACATTGACACACATACCGTCCCGATTTACATTATTTATATATTAAGAAGATTCTATTCAACAGGGAAGTTAAGTAATACCACTTCACTCGCGTAATATCTAAATCATGGATTTGCACCTCGAGCGAATATATTCTTCAATGGTCAGCATCCTTAAATTAAGGCAGGTAGTTGAACACATGCGTTACCTTGTGAAGCAATCAAATAAGATATGCTTGAAACATTGTGAAGATCCAAATCGGCTAATGAAACTAGGAATGAATTATAACATCTATTGAAGTATCAATTCCAACATTAAAATATGCTCACACACAAATAATCACAATGGAATATTACGTACTAATTCTTGCAAGAAAGAACCACGGAAAAATCGTGATTATCCAGAATCACAGAAGAAACACCCAAATACATATCAAATTAATCCAGAGTTTCCCCCTTGAAAGAAGCATACGGCGTTCACCTACACATTATAAAATTACATATATAAAAGTTTTACATTTTATGCGGTTACTTTGATTCTCATTCTTAGTAAAATGGAGTATACTCAACATTTCTGCGTATAGCCGTGGTTTCATTCAGGTGTACACTTCGGGATTTAAGCTTCCATCACTGAAGCCTCGCTAGTTGAGATTCCTTGATTCAGCTTCTTCTTGGCCGCGTTCATGACGCCTTGACCTATAATCTCGCGCGACGGAAGTTCCTGATGGTCCCTGAAGATTGAAGGCACAAAGGCGCGCTTCTAGATGGTTCCACTCCTGAAGATTGCAGTACAAAAGCGCGTTTCTAGTCAGTTCCCCTCCTGGATTCGACAAGCATTCACATACATTTGGACAATGGGAAACTGGTTAATGAAATACTGTCTGCATGTATTCAAATACCGTAATATGGCTAGACCCAGTCATTGGACTCAAATGGACTACCCGAGTAGCGGTTATAGTCCTTGAAGGTCGCTACTCGTTTCCCAATGCCGTTATCGTCAGATGACCGTCACTTGTCTAATCACATATCAATCCCTGTCTAATCTAGCACTGTCTAATGTCTCGAATTACGCCTCTTGCTACTGCACGTGCCTCAAATATGTCAAGTTAATTATTCATAGACTAGAGTCACATCTCACCACGTTCGAGTGATAATCGTAAGTTTTACCCTCTCTCTAATTGTTATTCATGTGAGCCGCTGCTAAATTTAATAATCTACATTCCCTTACTGTATCTGTATGGGAGTTTGAGCCACCTACATTTGCACTCCACAGTAATTCCATCACACCGTAACTTCGGATTATATTTTAAGGGTAGCTGTTTGACATAGAAAAGAATTAAGTTTAACACAATTATTCAAAATAAATAACCCACACTATTCTTCAACAGCACTTAATCACAATGCTGAACAACATTGACGAATTTTCAATCACGAATACGTAAATACTGTGTTAAAATGGATAATGGTTCTTGTTTGGTATTTTCTTTCATAGAGATCTGGCTCGCCGGCAGGGGAGGTGATAGACTCCCCACACTTGCGAAAAATCGGTCTGTTAATAAGGATCTTTCATAGTCGTGTGAGTAGTCACTTTGTAGCTCTAAAAATCTACTTTCCACTGATCGAGTTTCATGAAAATCGCATCGCTGAATTTCTTGTAATCTTATAAGCTTCCTCTTGATAAATCTCGCGCCAGCGATTATCATTCGGGGACTTCCTCGCCCTTAACATCTGTTTCCCATTATGGACATCTGTCTAAGATGTGTCATTGCCGATACGTTCATTAAGTAGGACATATTCTGACATCATTAAGTTGTATAAATTCCGCTGATTACAGTGAGTGCTCACTCGTAAACTTCTCAAGGTTGTATGAAAATTATTATTATTATTATTATTATTATTATTATTATTATTATTATTATTATTATTATTATTAAGTGAACATTGTGAGTTGGCACTGGTGAATTTACAAGGAAATCGCTGAGAAACTCCAGTTCATGCGTTAAAACACTGTACATAGACTCCGCCTTCTGACCTAAATGTTCTCTGCGCTTGGAAAGGCTGTTCTCTTCCCTCTCTGCAAGAGGAGAGTGCGATTCCTTGGTTCCACTGTAATTAACTCTCTTTCTCTCTGTACGCGTAACTAGATCTTCGCCCTCCGAATTGGCGCACCGTCACTCGTTCCCCGGCCTGGGCGAAAAATATTCATTACGACAAAATGTGTCGTACATTGACGCTGAAAATGGCATGTATGTTTTGATGGGCCTCATGGCATGCCTATTAGCATGGTGGTGAACGGTTACAATACATTTTATAACATTTCTTTAATGTTTTTAATTTTATTTCTTACAGTTTACTTTTCGTCTCACTGACACAGATAGGTCTTACGGCTACGATTGGATAGTGGAGAGGAACCAACCTTGGAATTAATTAAGGTACATCCCCAGCATTTGCCTGGTTTTAAAATGGGCAACCATGAAAAACACTCTTCAGATCTGCCAAGAGCGGGTTTCGAACCCACTATCTCCCGAATGCAAGCTCACAACTACGTGATTCTAACCGCACGGCCAAGTCTACTATATATTCCTCTAATTACAGCCAAAAAGGAATGACCTACAATAACTTCTCGTGTGGTAAACTGAGAAATTCATCAGAGAAGAGGTTCCTGACCTGATAGGGCTACTGTTTGGGTATGGCCTTCCTTTAAGATCAGTATTCAGATAAATTGGTGTACCTGTGCGGAGGATGTTGCCTACAGGAGGGAGCGAGTGGAGATTTCTTTTCACATGAAACAGGGAATATTTCCTTACGAATTTCCTTTGGATGAACTCCTTGTTCCAGAAAGAAACGAAATACAGCACGCTGCTTTTATACGCACTTCAAAAGAGTAGCTAAGTCTATTTCTATCTAGCAACAGCTAGAAGAAATACATTAAGCTATATCAACTGCAAGTAGGCCTACGTGTCCAGAAGTTATTTGAAAAGTTTTTGCAAGTTGCTTTACGTCGCACTGACACAGATATGTCTTACGGTGACGATGGGATAGGAACGTATCGGTAATGACGCATCGTAGACAGATATCCGTAGTGGGAAATGGGATGTTACGGGCGAGGAAGTCCCCGAAGGATAATCGCTGGCGCGAGGTTTTCCAAGAGGAAACTTGTAATGTTATGAGAAATTCAGCGATGAGATCTGCATGAAATTCAATCAATGGAAAGTAGCACAAGAAGTGGGAAGGAAGCAACCGTGGCCTTAATTGAGGTACAGGCCCAGCATTTGCCTGGTATGAAAATGGGAAGCCACACAAAACCACCTTTAGGGCTGCCGACAGAGAGGCTCGAACCCACTATCTTCCGAATACTGGACACTGGCCGCAGCTATCTAGATCAGTATTTCAACTTTTAAGTGCAACATTTACAATATTCGCGGAATTAACTTTTCAATTGTTCAGACCTCCGACACGTGCTACAGAAAATAATTTGATGTATTTTCTCAGTCACATACGCACTCAGAATCAACCATAAAAATATTTATGTTAAACTGACCGTTCAATAACCGGTGAATTTTATACCCTCTCCAACAGACACCATCAGAAACTCCGCACAACTACAAACACGCATATCGAATAAAGAAGAACATTCTCTAGTCCTGAAATATAGAATAAGTACGGTATAATATGCAATCTGTAGAGTGACACGAAAAGAGTGTACAGTGAAGTTACTTGTGTGACGAGATTTATCTTCTTTTGCTAGGGGCTTTACGTCGCACCGACACAGATAGGTCTTATGGCGACGATGGGATAGGAAAGGCTTAGGAGCTGGAAGAAAGCGGCCGTGGCCTTAATTAAGATACAGCCCCAGCATTTGCCTGGTGTGAAAATGGGAAACCACGGAAAACCATTTTGGGGCTGCCGATAGTAGGATTCGAACCTACTATCTCCCGGATGCAAGCTCACAGCCGCGCGCCTCTACGCGCACGGCCAACTCGCCCGGTGTGACCAGGTTAGAACCGTACCTAGAGTCGTTCTACTTCACGTCATGACACACTAATGATAATTGGATATAAAACAAAATGCATTACTACATTACTTACAAATTATAAACAAAGGAAGATGGGCAGGAAAGGTTAATAATGTTTTTGGTTTTACGTCCAACTAACTAATTTTGACGGTTTTCAGAGACCCCGAGGTGTCGTAATTTTGTCACTCAGGAATTATTTTACTTACCACTAAATCTACCGACAGGAGGCTGACGTATTTGAGCACCTTCAAATGACACCGGACAGAGCGGGGATTAAATCTGTCAGGATGGGGTTAGACAGCCAGCGCCTCAGCTGTCTAAGCGACTCACTCGTCTGAGAAAGGAGGTACAGTATGAGTGAAATAAGAAAGAGGCACCAATGATATAATGAATAATTACGATAAATCTGTGAAAGTAAGTGGAAGAGGTAAGCATGAATTGTATGGAAAATACGATGAATTGGAGTGAGAAGAAGGAAAATAATGAAATAAAGAATGAATATGATATGAAAGCAGATAAAACGACTTCCAAATCTTAGCATTATTAACGTTGTCTTGAAACACAGTAATCAATTCTGTTACCTTTTAAGTCACAACATTACCCAAACACGAATAGTTTCACTGTACTCGTTTGTCTGATGATATAAGTAAGAATGTAGCTGGGTGACGTGAAAGAGATGCCAATTCTGTTTTCGGAGGAAAAATGCGTGGGATCATGTTGCTCACTACTACACCTACTATGTCTTCTCAGAGTATTTATTGTTCTCATTTGCTGTGTATTGCCGTGTTGTGCTTCTACACAGACTTCTCACTTGTTGGGCTGTTTATCACTGTGTGTGCTGTTACTCTCAGTCGTTGTACGAACATGAACTCTTGCAGTTAGAGAAGTGCACAGGTTGTTAGTAGCATGCTGACTTATAGTGAGTCTCGGATCAAAAGATATTTTCCAATGTCTCTCAAACTCTCAGCTCTTATAGGCAGTGAGTGATATGTATAATAATTTACATTTGAAAAATTAAATTTTCAAAAACCGTCTGTCGACTGAGTGAAAGTAGAATGTTAATAATTCCAAACTATCCCGTTTACTCGGGCATACTTAAGATTTTTACGAAGAAAACAGTCTTTATCCTCCGTGGCTCAGGCGGCAGTGCGCCGGCCACTCACCGTTGGGTTCCGTGACTCAAATCCCGGTCATTCCACGTGAGATGTTCTGGACTAAGTAGAGGCGGTACAGGTTTTTCTCCGGATACTCCGGTTTTCCCTTTCATCTGTTCATTCCCCCAACACTCTCCAATATCATTTCATTTCATCTGTCATTCATTAATCATTGCCTCAGATGACAGGCTTCGGCAGCCGCCACTGTTCCTATCCTCGCCGCTAGATGAGGGCTTCATTCATTCCAGGCCCGACCCGGTCGAATGACTGAAAACAGGCTGTGAACTAACGCCACAACAAACGAAGCGCCTAGTGATTATTTGCCACCAGCTTTTCAGTAATCCTACGGATGGGATATTTATTAAGAGAATAAGTACATGCAATTACAAATTGGTCTTATTAAGTTATCCTGACACCGGGAAACAGTGCCTTGACCCTGGCCAGCTAGATAAATACATCGTCAAAAGAACAAAATTTAAAACAAAACCAATGTTGTGTGTCTGGTGGAATTATGACGGGTAATGCGCTTTTAACTGCTTCAAAATATGCAATCTATAAATAGTTGTGTTCCGAACCACTGGAAGAAGTTTATTAAATGGCCTGAATGATACACATCACCGCAAGAAAGTACTGTCAGAGCAGGACAACGCAAGACTGTACACACCTCGAACTACGATAGAAAAATCCAGGAACTGGGTGGAATAGAACTGTACCACACCCGCCGTACAGTTCAGACCTTGCACCACCTGATTACCATTTGTTCAGATCTATTGCTTAATTTCTACAGGGAAGAATCTTTCAGTACGTCAGAGAACTCGAAGGCGATATCCATGAATTCTTTTCATCAAATAATGAAGATTGTTTTCGTCATAGAATCATGGCACTTGGCAAAATGTGGCTAACGACCAGTGAATCGAACAGCCTGTAATTTGATGGCTGTTGGGTTTCATAATTAATAAATAATTGAGTAAATTATATTTTAAAACCAACATTACTTATGAGACACCACCTGTAATAATAATAAAAATTACCGGGCGAGTTGGCCGTGCGCGTAGAGGCGCGCGGCTGTGAGCTTGCATCCGGGAGATAGTAGGTTCGAATCCCACTATCGGCAGCCCTGAAGATGGTTTTCCGTGCTTTCCCGTATTCACACCAGGCAAATGCTGGGGCTGTACCTTAATTAAGGCCACGGCCGCTTCCTTCCCACTCCTAGGCCTTTCCTATCCCATCGTCGCCATAAAACCTATCTGTGTCGGTGCGACGTAGGGCCCCTAGCAAAAAAAATAATAAAAATTGGAATAATAATAATAATAATAATAATAATAATAACAATAATAATAATGTCATAATTATATTTGTATGGCAACAAGCGATTTGTATTTTTTATGAAATGCCAGTTCCTAACGGTGCGGTTACGTAATTGGACTATAATTGCATTTCTGTTAACAATGATGTTACAACAGGAAACAATTTTATTGAAATCTAACGGGATTACAACCAGATTGATGAAATTAATCAATTTAGTGTCAACCCACCGTAAAATAATCACATTTCATCAACACAATCACGTATCTCGCAAGTTATTCGCTACAATTAAAACGATCCAGTAAACCACTTTAATAGAGTGACTTATATTTCACATCAGAATTCTGCTCCTTATGTGAAGGTAGCATCTAGTAAAGCTTCAAATTAGAAACTGATACGCGTGACATGCAAAATAGTGCAATCAACTTTCAAAGTAATTCCATACCCACATTCGTTTCCTTTCCTTACGGTAGTGGAAAAAATAACAAAACTGTGTACAAGTCCTTGATAAAACAATTGTTGTGGGGATTCGATCTTCCTGTAAATAAATACCTTATCGTGATAAGGTTAGGCCTTAAATGCATAATTTATTATTTCTTTTAAATAATTTTTTCTTTCGAAAAGAACGCATAATAATAAGGAAAATATTTACATATATTTTTCTACTCAAATATGATGAGCCTTAGGGAGTGTCCATGTTCGTGATGCTCTGATTTTTCCTTCACTGTTTAAAGTTTCCACTTCTTTCCTGTTAGGTAGTATGTTAAATAATGAAACAAAAGGTTCTTCATTCTTGCACTACTGGCGGCAGCTAGCGAGCTAACCTGCAAGGAAGAAGTAAATAACCGGGCGAGTTGGCTGTGCGGTTAGAGGCGCGCAGCTATGAGCTTGCATTCGGGAGATAGTGGATTCAAGCCCCACTGTCGGTAGCCCTGAAGATGGATTTCCGTGTTTTCCCATGTTCATACCGGGAAAATCATAGTAATTAAGGCCACGACAGCTTCCTTCCCACTCCTAGTCCTTTCCTATACCATCGTCGCCATAAGACCTGTCTGTGTCGGAGCGACGTTAAGCCAATAGTAAAAAAAAAAGAAGAAGTACATATTTTGTAAACATGTAATATAGCTATAAAATTACTCAACTGGCTAAAAAGAAGCAAGTAAATACTCCTTCACACATATGGAATACCCCAAACTTTAAGCGTCAAGGAAACATCACAGTATTCAGATATGGTGACGGACAGTGCTATTATTAATGATATTAGTCTTAATACGGTTTAATTCCACGTGGTATTATCCATTTATGTCCGACTCGTTGGCTGAAAGGTCAGCGTACTGGGCTTCGGTTCAGATGGTCCCGGGTTCGATTCCCGGCCGGGTCGGGGATTTTAACCTCCATTGGTTAATTCCAGTGGCCCAGAGGCTCGGTGTCTGTGCTGTCCCCGACATCCCTGCAACTCACACAGCACACATAACACTATCCTCCACCACAATAACACGCAGTTACCTACAAATGGCAGATGCCGCCCACCCTCATCGGAGGGTCTGCCTTACAAGGGCTGCACTCGGCTAGAGATAGCCACACGAAATTATAAATTATTACCCATTTATTACTAACTTAATCCAACTTCAGTACCAGAATGTACAAGTTGAGCCTCCGTGGCTCAGGCAGCAGTGCACCGGCATCTCACCGATGGGTTCCATGTTACAATCCCGGTCAATTCGTGTGAGATTTGTACTAGACAAAGCGGAAGCGGGACGCGTTTCTCTCCGGATACTCCAGTTTTCCCTGTCATCTTCCATTGAAGACACACTCTCCAATATCATTTAATTCCATCTGTCAGTCATTAATCATTGCACCAAAGGAGTGCTTCAGGCTTCGGCAGCCGGCACAGCCCCTATCCTCGCCGCTAGATAGGGGCTTATTTCACTACATTCCTGACCCAGAGGAATGACTGGAAATAGGCCGTGGATATTCATTTTCAATGTACAAGTGTTCTGGCGTACGGTGATTTTTGGACATGATGTGATTGTATTTGGGAAAGAAACAAGTCTTGAGTGACATGGTTAATTCCTTTTAATTATTTTATGAGGCAATTAATTTGCTCCTTAAAGTAACCATAAATCTCGCAGCTTTTAACCTTTATACAAAAATCACCACCGTTACTATCTGCTTCCGTAGCATAACGGTTAGCGCTATTAACTGTCGTCTTCGGAGGCCTTGTTCCAATTCCCGGTACTACCAAAGATTTAAGAATATCAATAGAGCTGGTACGTGATTAAAATGGCACATGCATCTAACCTTTATTGCAGGTATGCCTGGAAAAATCTGTCCCACCTAGGAACGAGGACACAAGTAATTTTTGAGAGAGCTTCTGAGGAATGAAAGTTTCTTTCTTTGCCTGTCGAACCAACAAAGCCTTCGTTTTCCTTCTTCTGGATGCACAAACGTTGAATATGGTATAAGGGTAGTCGATGCTTCTTCGGAGGGCATGAAATACACTGAAGAAAATAGAAATTGCAACACCCAGAACGAGTGGTGCTACATTGCTGCAATTAAACATGCAGGACGAGTGTTCGGTTGTGCTTCGATTATTACACTTTCAGGTCCCTCTGACCGCAAGTTTAGACAAAAAACAATACAGGATGTTCCCACCACGAGCTGCAATACATTGATGAATTCGGCGAGACATGAAGTCAATAAGGCCCTGAATCGCTTCTTGAGGAATTGTGCCCCATACTTGCTGCACTGCACGGGTCAGTTGTTCCAGAGTTTTGGATGGGTGAGGACTGTTGGCCAGTTGTCGACCCATCATGTCCCACACATGATCAATAGGACGGAGGTCCGGGGATCTGGCAGGCCATTCTAAGGTTGTGATGTCGTAGAGAGCTTCTCTGGAGTTGCGTGCAGTGTGAACCCGGGCATTGTCCTGCTGAAACATCCCATTAGCAATGTTCGCCATCAAAGGGACAACCACTGGATTGAGTACCCTATCAACGTACTGTCGAGCAGTCATAGTGCCCTCAACAAGCACTAATTGTGATTTCACATTAAAGCCAATAGCTCCCCAGACCATAATGATTGGTGTTGGCCCTGTGTGCCTCTCGACAATAAGATCTGGGCGGCCCCTCTCCCCGGTACGTCGGCGCACACGATTCCGGCGATCACTGCGGTCAAGACAGAAGCACGATTCATCACTAAAGACGACCCTATGGCATTCGTCGACCCACGTCGATCTTTCAGGCCAGCCTTACACGTCGCTCTTGTGGGGTCAACGGAACACCTTCTGCAGGGACACGGGCTCGTAAGGCAGCTGCACGCAGGCAATTACCAACTGTTTGTTGTGTAATGTGCGGTGCCACAACTGATCGAATTTGCGCTGCTGTTGCATGGGGTTCCATCCGGGCCATCCGAATGATGCGGCGATCCTCTTTCACAGTTGTCTGTCGCGATGGGCCTATGCCAGGTCTATGAGTGTAGGTACCTTCATTTGACCACTGCTGCCATACACGTTGTACCGTAGATGCCTGTCGGCCAACACGTGCAGCGACAGTCCTTAGCGATAATCCAGCCTTACACAGCCCGATTTTCCGAGCCCCCTCAAACGGCGACAGTGGTTGTTGGTAACGTGCTCTTCTCTGTCGTCGAGGCATGTTTGACGGGGAACACTTCACTGCATAGATTGTAAGTCAACTACGCTACACCAGAGTCCGTATACTGGAGTTGATTCCTCCACGACCAATCACGTGGGGAGACCTGTACCAACAATCCAACTGGTCTGAAACTTTGATCGTTTACATATCTACATGGCATCGTTCCATATCTTGAAAATCAACACAAACGGCCAATGCCTTCATGGTGTTGCAATTTCCATTTCCTTAACTGTATTATTACCGTTTGTGGTAAGAGTAAATGTTTGTTGTTAAGGTTTAAAAAAATATGATTATTTGCAACTACAAATTAGTTGAAAGAAAATTAGAGTCTACTTCTATAGGGACCTCTAAATGTGGTAACATGCTGGATCTCTAAGACCACCAAAGTGCAATATCTTGACTGTCGCTCGAGAACAAAAATCAACGAAGAAATACAGGTATGAACGGGAGAATGTGACTTTCCTCCTGGGTTTTAATGACAACATCGTCCAGTGTAGGCCTTATTTTTCATGTAGTTATCATCTTGCATTCGGGAGACAGTGGGGTCGAGCCCCTCTGCCGGCAGCCATGCGGATGGTTTTTCGTGGTTTCCCTATTTTCAAACCAGACAAATGCTAGGGCTGTACCTTAATTAAGGCCACGTTGTTACTGTTTCACTCCTAGACTTTTCTTATCCCATCGTCACCATATCTGTCTGTGTAAATTGTAATAAAGGTCTTATTTTGGGTGAAATGAAAGACGCACTTGATCGTCTATTCAATAAAATTGTGTATGTCCGTAGGAGACGATAACTATAGTAAGCCAAACTGCATCGTTTTGGGCAGTTGACACGTCATAAACTTCGTAAAATTAAATTAATAAAAACGGATTAACATTTGTTTTCATGGCTGTTGCATTACTGATGATATTTGTTGCAAAGTAATTTACCTGGCTGGTCACTCAGTGACTCCAATTATTGGTAACCAAACAGCCCGAACATATGTTTCAATATATTTGGTCACTTTCAAACTTTCGTACACCATGTGACTTCTGCCCTAATTGTTCTAAGTCTACCCCAATAGTATCGCAATGTCTGGCACAAGATTTTCCATTCTTTAATACATACATCATATGTCGGACTTTACATTCCGATTCGTGTGAAGCAAATTAACATATTCTCATATTTTGATTCTTGTAAAACATTATCTGTGAGTATAATTCAACAACTATTACAGTACCACAGCTCAGAGAGGTGTCGGATTTGATATTTGAACAGTCAAACCCCCGATTTTTTCAAAGAATTGTTGCAAATGTTTAATGTACACAGTCAATTATCCAGACACTGTACTTGCATTATCTGTAATGCCACGTATTGCTACGAATAATCCACTGTCTGTTTCATCGATTTAATCTAATTCAGAATGATCCGATTACTACACACACATATACGCACAATTACACCACTCAACCAGGAATGACCACACTTCACTAATTGCTGTCTATTTACAAGTCACTCAGTGCAGGACTGCATCTGGGCAGTCTCTACCTGGTACGGGATATAGTCCGTATCGACAGGCTCTACATTTTACTTAACGCTCTGCACGCTCAATCGCAACACTCAAAAAGCTGCACGTAGATGGGTTTAAACATAGGGTTGATGACCACCACAGCACACGACCACTGTTTCTTAGCTCGACTTCGGAGACAGTCAGCCACTCACACAGTCAACACAGTCGATTAAATCAACACTAACAATTCAACAGCGGTCATATAACAGCATCAACTCAACAGTGCTAAGCAGAATATTCCTTACAACAAAGACAATTAACAATTGTCCATCTCTACTCACACTGACTCCCGTTGATTTACAGACCACGGCAGTGCACACATAGTATAATACTCAATACTTCAAGATAGTACACACGTAGTACTCCTCTCAATATTTTCTGGTAACACACTCACACGCACAACACTCCATTGAGCACTCCAGGGCAGTCAATAAATAGTAGTCCGCTCAACACTCCAACAATTCAACACGATGATACTCTGACACTGACTCTGATGGGACACTGACGACATCCAGCACTATTGCCTTCCGATTCCAACTACTCCATACGTTCGCTGCTGGCCTCATTCTTATATCCTGGTGATGGAGTATTAGATTCTTCAGGGCTCAGCTGGAGACGTCTTCCGGAAGGCGCACGAAGAAACCAGACGAAGAGAACAACAGAGGGGAGAGGCTGTCACTATGCCTTCAAGTTGGGAGTTCTCATCTGACTCACCATTTCCTTCCAGAAAATACCTAAGGGGGCTAAATACAACGAGCTACACGAAACAATTTGTTTTTTTACCGAAATCTTTACATCGGTCGACGTGTTCACTCGCTACGACGCTGTGAATTGTACTGAGTGCACGTTCCAGCATTGAAAGCATGAAGTCCACGTGAGGTGAGTGTATATCATCGTTCTAAATTAACTGTTGTGATATTTACCAGAAGCCTTGAATTACCTATCTGTATCCGAACATCGAAGATACTATTCATAGTTTGCCAGAAACGGTTTTTGTTAAGCAGGTTGATTTTCGCAACGTCAAATTTCGGTGACTGCATGTTGACGGATTGCAGTGGTGTTACGCCAAAAGAGTAGAGGAGACAATTGAATTTAGTAGAAGAGCGTGATGAAATTGATTGAAATAAGGCCAGGCCTAACAGTCACCATGCATATAACAATTGTGATTTGAGGAGCGAATTGCTCATGGACAGTTGGAAAAGCGGGCTCTGTAGTCTTTCACGGAATATCTTCTTTGGCATTTACCGGAATTTCTTCTCGTAATCCAAAAAGAAACAAAACAATTCTCTGAGGATTACTCGTACTTCTTGTTCTGGAAATTACACTTAGATCGAGACATACACTAGTATCCAAAAGTTAAGCATAAGTTACGAGTAAGCAGGGCAACATGAAATAGACCGCAAATCGCACGAAATATGCACCTACCAACCTTACGTGTTCGCAATGTACTGTATATGAAAGGAGTATTCCCTGCTTTGACTGGCGGCTTAACCGCAAGGTAAACACAACCAGTGCCTGCGCTCAATGTTCCCTCGTTCGTGTTTGCCCTGTTATAATTTGGGGACTGTAGCCTCGTGGTGAACCTGACAACATAACGGCACAACGATGCCATTTGTGCCCTGTTTTGCGGCCGCCTAGAAGCAGGCTAGACACAGACCTAAGTCGCCGTATCCTTGAATGTGCCACAAAGTGTCATTTCCAGGCTTTGGAGACGATTTCGAGACACAGGAGATGTTAGTCGTAGGCCAGTACCAGGTCGACCAAGGGTAACCACGCCACACAGGACCGATATCTGGCCTTAACCGCCCGACGAAATCGGAGTGCATCTGCAAGACAGTTGTCGGCGCAGTTTGCAGCCGTCTCAGGGGTTGCCGTTTCCCGGCAAACTGTGTGCCGGAGGCTCAGAACAACAGGGCTATTTGCCCGACGTCCAGAAGTGTGCGTCCCGCTCACTCCAGCACAGAGACGGGCCCGTTTACTGTTGAGCCATCAACATCGAAACTGGATTATGAATGAATGCATGTGCTCTTCATAGATGAATCCCGCTTCAGTTTGCAGAACGATTCCCACCCCACATTAATCTGGAGAGTACCAGGTAGCCGATACAACCACAAGAACATCGTGAAACGGGACCAGTACGTTGGTGGTGGAGACATGGTGTGGGGCGGCATCATGTTGAATAGCCGTATGGACCTACACATCTTCATGGGTGGTCCGAGGAACACTGTTAACGCTCGGAGATACAGGGATGAAGTACTGAGATCACATGTTCGACTCTTCAGATGTGCGGTGGTCCAGACTTCCTATTAATGGACGATAATGCCCGACCGCACTGCGCTACTCTGGTGGATGTATTTCTGGCTGGGGAAGACATTAATGCATGGATTGGCCAGTGAGGTCTGCGGATCTGAATCCTATAGAACATACCTGGGATGCATTGAGGAGGCGAATTGCATCCCGTCAGCCTCCACCAAGGAACCCCACCCCCGAGACCTTCGCATTGCCCTTTTGGAAGAATGGGATCGACTGCCACAATAGCTCTTGGACCATATGAAAGAGAGCATGTCACGTCGCTGCGAAGCATGTGTGGCCGCTAGGGGTAACTATACACCTTATTAACAGCATATTCTGTTGTGGAAGACTTTGCCTTGTTAGTTGTAGTCAAAGATATACCTTAGCTATCAGAACCTTTCTGACACCGTTTCTTGGACAAGTTGTGTTACATATGGTGTGTGATTCAGCTTCCGTTTGTTCATCAATCCGTCTGACATTCCTATCAGGCGGTATGGCCTCGTCTAGCCATTATGCTAAACTTTTGGACACTAGAGTATTTCCTTGTCAGGGGAGTAACGTGTTCAATCTCGAAACATGCAATTTAAAAGCAGAACTAAACTATGTTTTTCTGTGTTTCTTCTCATTGTACGTTGTTCTAATGAAAATCTTCGTAAATTTGCCTTACATAATAACTTAAATATATCTATATATTATATAAAATAAGAGTTTTGTCTGTACATTGCTCAGAATTTCAATGAGTAGTATTTCTGTATCGGTCATGTCCACATTAACAAGGAAATGCATTTTTTTACTTTTCCGTAATGTCTGTCTGTCTGTCTGTCTGTCTGTCTGTCTGTCTGTCTGTCTGTCTGTCTGTCTGTCTGTCTGTCTGTCTGTCTGTCTGTCTGTCTGTCTGTCCATGCATCACGAGAAAACGGCTGAAGAGATTTGAGTTAAAATCGGTATGTGAAGTCGGGGGATGAGCCACTACAACCTAGGCTATAAATCATTTTATTCACGCCGACTGAAATGGTAGTTTAGGGGAAGGCCCAAAATGTAATTCTCAAATATTTACGTTTTTAGAGGTCCTATCGATAAATACAACATAATTATGTTATATAGAATTAAATTTTCGATCATTTATTTCTTACACACTTTTACCGTACCGGCTATGATAACACAGATACTCATGAATTTGCATTTGTATTTGTAAGTCCATATCGATATCGAGCCACGAGAAAATAGTTTAACATGATTTAATGAAAATCGGTATATAGAGTCGGGGAATAAGATACCACAGTCTAAGCTATAAACACTTTTATTCACCGGGATGAAATTGTAGTTCATGGGAAGGTGCCTACAATTTAATTTTTAAATACCTATGTTATTGGTCCTATCGAAAAGTACTACATAACCAAAGTTATAGAGAATACAATTTCTGATAATTTATGTTTTATTTAGTTTTAGCGTACTGACTATGATACGAGTGGTATTTTAGAGTCGGAAGAAAAGTAAATGTGAAAGCCTACAATATTGAAAACGCATAACAGTGATCAACAATATTGACCATTGTTTGTTATTATGTTCTTTGTTTCTTATGGTGCCGCTCATCTCCGATAGATGGCATTGTTGCCGAGTACCGAGTATAACAGCCGGTCTGAATATTGGCGAGAAGTAGGTGGGGAGTTGGATATCTTTCTTCTTTAGCATGCCAATCCTCCGGTTCAAATATTTTCTGATACGGCTGGTACGTAACACATTTGGTTCACCATAGTATTCAAGCTATTCGATCCCTACTCTGACACGCTGTTTTGGTTGAGCCTTGTGCACATTCAAGGCAGAGGGTCACTTAGTAGTAGTAGTAGTAGCAGCATGACTTGGTCTAGAATAACAATTTAGGCCTATTCCAAATTATAGCACCACAACTCACTAAATATCTCAAAATTCAACCCTGAATAGAGCCGTTTCTTACGAAAAGCTTCTTCCTATTCATCTTTATTAAATTCTACATTCATTTTATTCCAAATTAGCAACGAAGAGGGGGTTTCTCCTCTAGCTTGGAGGAAAAATTTGCCTCCAAGTCAGAGATTTTTCCGCCGCCAGTGTAGTGAATTGAGATTTTCTGACTCCTCGGGTAATTCTACTAAACAGATGAGTAAGAGGGCATAGTCTTTGCCCTGGGACTCTACACTAATTGCCCCTCCCCCCGCCTTCACTCTCCTCCTGCCCCCCTCCCACATCCCCCCAAAATATTAAAGAGTGTTCACGGCTCACGGCTGTCTGCGGCCCGGTCATTCCAGCTCTGGAACTTTGGACTGTTAGATCGGCAGCGTAGTACTGTTCGTTGAAAGTGAGAAAATGTGTTGTTTTTAATTTGATCGGGAATTTCATTATATAACATTGCTTTTAATCGTGACATTCCTACTGGCGTCATTGTACTGATCTCTGTTGATTTCAGTTGGAAAACCACTGAGACAGCCTTTCTGGGGATGTAAAATGCCATAATAGTGAAAACTCCCCGACTTCATTGTGACCGATGGTAGGCAAGAGGGCCTACCATTACAACGAAAATTCCCTAACCCAGTCATCACATAAGAAAAGAGTATGGTAAAGACCGTAGACAGTACGGTAAAAAGACAAAACCTTAGTTTTGTAGAAAAGGACATAGTGTCATGTATCTTCAGTACAATAGTTTAATTTCTTATTTTCATACTCCTTCCATGTATCTTCAGTGCAATAGTTTAAATTCTTATTTTCTAATTTACTCCTTCCATTTTTGCTTTCGTAAACAACCAGTGAGGTGATTAGATCCGATTTTTAAAGACAGACGCGACCTGTGCTTATAGGGATTAAGGTAAACTATTGTGGGATAAATAAACTGACTGGACACCGTGTCCGTGATAACATGCAATATATTTTCGTGACTATGAAGAACATTATGTTTCCCGGCAATAAGCGTAGATAATACAATATACGAATATAATCAGACACAATTCTATGAAACTTGAGGAAGGACACAGATGAAGCTTTCAGCTCATTTGACTCATAGGCAAATAATATCTTGGTGTTGATATGAAGAGACTACAATGCAGGTCTTAATACTGTATTAGAATGTGCGTGCTTGAGATTAAATAATGATGATGATGATAAATGACTGTAATTATGATGATGATCAGATGATTAGAAATGGATCTGTTAAGGATATATGTTAGCATACATTCTGTCGTCAGTACCAACCAACAATGTTTATTTATACACGCATACCCATCAGTTAAGTTATAATCGAGATCTATGAAACAAAATGCGTCATCACGGTGGCTACTTATGGTATGGATTTTAGTGCCGGGAGTGTCTCAGAAAATGTTCGGTTCGCCTAGAGCAGGTCTTTCTGTTTGACACCAATAGGCGACCTGCGCATCTGGATGTGGGATTTTTATGATAATGAGGTACGGAGAGTGTGATACCCGGTGTCGACATGTAGCCTACTCCTGTTGAATAACACCAAGGGGTCTGTTCGAAGCTTTACGTACCCATCCGACGAACGAATCACCATCAATCGCGTCATATGGTCATGACAGTAATATGCGGACTAAACTCTGTCTGGACAACACGTGAAGACGTGACATACATGGCACACTCAGTACGAGACCGATAAGTGTGCCTCAAAGCTCCGTATGGGCAGATGGCTTGGGTGCAGCGATTCTGACTGCGTGTGTGTGGGTTTGGCGTAAAGAGTTCGAGTCGTAGGGAAGCAGGATGGCACACAAAACACATTGGCATCTTAGAGGCCGGCTATGGTCAGCGCGTGGTAGTCCGGAATTTGAATGTCTCCCGTAGCGTCATTTCGCGGCTGTGAAGAAGACTCCAGAAGGGAGGAAACATTCAACGGCAGTCTGGGCGGGGTCAACCACGTGCCACAATCCAGAATCTTGCATTAAATGCCTGAAGATATCCAACCAGCACAGCATCTGTACTGGGTAGGGACCTCGCAGCAGCCTCCGATCACACATCTCCCGTCAGACTATTAATCGTCGGCTTCGAGTATTGCCCTGTATTCACAGTGACTTGCCAGATGCTTTCCCCTCCCACAAATGAGCCGCGAGGCACATCCAACGTGTTGCCTCGTCCACCGTGATCTGACCCAGGAATAGTGCTCATGTTCACAGATGAGTCGCGCTTCCTAAGGATAATGTGACGGGTGCGGTCTATAGGGATGACATCACGAAACAGTATGTGCGTCATTTTCATGGTTCATATGGATATACGTCCCGTCTAATTCATAATAATGCCCTATGACAGAAGGCTGACCTGGCGGAAGAGTACCTGCAACATAAGGACATCATGCGTCTAGAATGACCAGCTCACTCCTCGGATTTAAATCCGGTTGAAAAAGCATGGAATGTTCTAAGCTGAAGGATTGCAGCCCTAACACCGCCACCACGGACCGCTGTTGACCTCCAAAGGGCACTTGTCCAGCAACGAGACGCGTTACCGCAAGCCATGTTGAGCCGCCTGCTGCACAGTACGGAGAGCCGTTGTGCATCCTGTATTGCTATACGAGGTCATCACACCCCGTACTGACGTTCTGTATGCCACCAACGGAGGGATACCACACACGGCGACTGCCACCCTCTGTCTATATCCGGTTTTCCTGTATAACTTGTATCAGTCATATTGCTGACAGGGCAATTTTGACTGCACTCTTTACTTCTGTTCCCTATGCTTTTCCGGAGATGTCGAAACACTTAACATATCGACGTAAGTGAAGTATCCTCTCTTTTTACAAACTCTAATTTGGTGTTACAAGTCACGGAAAAAGCAAGTGGTTTGCTGAGATAAAACGCTTCATTCGCACGACAATTTTTCAAACTTCGAGAGATGAACCAAGACCAAAACTAATTCCGACCAAGACATACTCACTTAAAAAAAGAGAGAGTGTAACACACGTTTACACCAATGGGATTGCACACAATGTCAGTCTAATAATTTGGCTGTAGGTCTACTTATGTAAATTACTGACGACCTTTGCCTTCCAAATCATCACGCCTAAATCATTCGGCTGAATTTGATGAATTTTTGCACGAATACCCTCAGAAAAAATTCAAAATGACTAATTATCTTTTCTACAAAGTATTGGCTTGGAATCTGTATACAAAATGGCTTGTCATGGAGTTGTATTGGTAAGTTTTTGCTCCATCATGCCAAAATTATTGAACCTATAAATTTGGAATGTTGTGTGGGCATATCTGAGGTGTTCAGTTCATAGATGGGATTATTTTGATTTTGTAATTTTAATGAAACTTTCTTAATAGAGTGACCACTTTTCTACAGGTACTTTCGGTCAGTTAATACGGTTTCTTTCTGCGTGAAACACTGAGAAAATTATTGTTTTTATCGGAAAATAAAGTCAACCACGTGTCCATATAATTAAGTTTACCACATAAAATAGACCAAATGAATATTATTTCGGAAAACTACCCGTTTACATGTCAAAACACGCGTTCCAGGCCACTGATTCGCCGCGTATGGTACGCCTGAGAGGATTCAAGTGGGAATAAATATTAGTATCCATTACTGATGCAAGTTGAAATGAAATGGCGTATAGCTTTTAGTGCCGGGAATGTCCGAGGACATGTTCGGCTCGCCTGGTGCAGGTCTTTTGATTAGACTCCCGTAGGCGACCTGCGCGTCATGATGAGGATGAAGTGATGATGAAGACGACACATACACCCAGCCCCGTGCCTGCGAAATTAACCCATTATGGTCAAAATTCCCAACCCTGCCGGGAATCGAACCCGGGACCCTGCGACCAAATGCCAACACGCTAACTATTTAGCCATGGAGCCGGACACTGATGCAAGTTGATTCATCTCAATACTATATGAGGGAAAGTTGTATATCCTATACAACGGAACAGTTGCGATGAACGATTGTTTCTATAGTAGATATGTTATTCTGATACTTACGATGAAATTCGCCTGCAATCGCACCGTTAACCTGAGAAATGAAGGGAAGATAGCCAGCTGAGTGTCGACATGAGAAATTGGGAAGACAGTATGGTACAACTGAGTTCTAATAGGTTGGAATTCAATTATTCTCACAATTTGTGTGGCCCTGAGGAAAAATATGAATTCGGTGCATAAAACGAAATAAATTTATCTCGTTCTGTAACACAATTGTAAAATATATTTGCAAGCTGTGCTATAGGAATGTTATTATCGAATAAATTGAATGGATCATTAAACAGATATAAGCCCATGAGTTGCTCTTAATTTTAACATAAATGTTAATTAAGTTGATCCACTGTATTAAATTTTGTTCACTTCGATTCTAAAGCTTGTAGTTATTTATTGGAAGGAAATAAAAATTGTTCAGTGAAATAAAGCATGGTGGTGATCGACACATTTGAAGGTTTATTATCTCGATTACCAACCAATGACATGCATTAAACTGCTTTCATCCGGGCCTTAATAATGACCATTAGGCTGATATCATACCTCTCTGTCTAACAGCATAATTAACAGAATGCTGTTCACATTGCACACTTCTGTGAAACATTTCACAGTACGTTAGTTTCAACGTAGTAGTTCTTTGTGTACAATAAAGTTATATAAACTAAACATTTGAGAGCTAAACTGAGACCACAAGTATTCTGAGTAACACGCAAGTTAATATGAGGTATTTTTGTCATATTTATGGTTGAGCAAAACAAACACACAGAGCGTGCTGTTGTTATCAACTGTATTCTTCTTCTTCTTAATCTGTTTACCCTCCAGGATTGGTTTATCCCTCGGACTCAGCGAGGGATCCCACCTCTACCGCTTCAATGGCAGTGGGTCGGGAATACAAGTGGGGAGAATGACCAGTACCTCGCCCAGGCACCCTCACCTGCTATGCTGAACAGCAGCCTTGCGGGTGATTAGAAGATTGGAATGGACAGACATGGAAGAGGGAAAGAAGCGGCAGTGGCTTTAAGTTAGGTACCATTCCGGCATTTACCTGGAGGACAAGTGGGAAACCACGGAAAACTACTTCCAGGATGGCTGAGGTGGGGATCGAACCAACCTCTACTCAGTTCAATTCCCGAGGATGAGTGGAACCCGTTCCAGCCCTCGTACCAGTCTTCAAATTTCGTGGCAGAGCCCGGAATCGAACCCGGACCTCCGGGGGTATCAGCTAATCACACTAACCACTGCACCACAGAGGCATCAACTGTATACACAGACGGAATTATCCTTACAATTCTCGGTACAATGTCTGACATATAAGTGTGCATGTGCAAACTGAGAAAATTCACGAACATTTATCACCACACATTGGAGTTATACACCATGAAAATACAGGTAATGATGATTCAGAGAGGTAATAACATAGTCAGAAAGTTGATCGTGGTAAGGAGATCAAGCCTGCGTTCCAAATAATAATAATAATAATAATAATAATAATAATAATAATAATAATAATAATAATAATAATAATAATAATAATAATAATAATAATAATAATAACTTCTACGGTCATGTCATGAGAATGGACAATCAGAGGCTCACCTCCACAATATTCCACACCATCTCTAGAGGGAAAGCGACTAATGCCAAGTGGGCAAGACTCGTCAGAAAAGACCTTCAAGAATTGGACATTGCTCCCAGTGAAATTTATGACAGGAATAGGTACAGAACGTTGATCAGAACATCAAACTCTTTCCAGTCACTAACAGAAAAAAACAGTACGTCCGGGAGGAGGTGTGAAATGGACTCAGGAGCGAAAAGACATTTACAGTGCAAGAATGAAGGAGTACTGGTCAAAGAAGAAAGCTGCTAGAGATAAGAACCACGTGGTCCATAGCAGGCCCAAACAGAACAAAAAAAAATAAGAAGAAGAAATAATAATAATAGTAATAATAATGATGATAATAATAATAATAATAATAATAATAATAATAATAATAATAATAATAAACGTCAATGTGCCGAAAAATCAATCTACCCGATACTGCCGTATTTAAGCGTTTTCAAATACCACATGACTGAACCTGGATCGAACGTGTGGTTTTGGGCTTTGAAGGCCGGCTCATCTACCATTTACGCCACTTAGTCCCGCCACACTATTACTACCACTAATAATAATAATAATAATAATAATAATAATAATAATAATAATAATAATAATAATAATAATAATAATCTTGTTGCCCCCTGCATCTAAATGCACTACGTTCCAGTTGACACCGCGGAGGTCACTTTTTACTTTGAAAATCGTAGTGTTGATCATTGTCTGAAGTGCTGTAGATCTATAACTAGGGATCCATCCCACTTTAACCTTCAGTGAGAGGTGAAAAGTGGAGATGTTCGCTCCTTCTAAGTATGATAGTATCGGCACGATGGAGGGAAGGTTCATGAGGATTTTATTCAGAAGGTGCGAAGGCTTAGTTAGGTACAGGATGTAGAAGCGACGCTTGACTCGCCTGGACACACAGTCCCATACAATCCAGCTAAGGCCTAGGGGAGTTACATGCTTAAAATCGACTCTTACGTTGGTTGGAAAATAACATGGATATATTCAGTCCATAGTCACTGACAGATGACATCACTGCAGTTAAGAGATGTCATTAGATCTAGCGTTCGGCTCCATGGCTAAATGGTTAGCGTGCTAGCCTTTGGTCACAGGGGTCCTGGGTTCGAATCCCAGCAGGGTGGGGAATTTTAACCATAATTGGTTACTTTCGCTGGCACGCGGGCTGGGTGTATGTGTCGTCTTCATTATCATTTCATCCTCAACACGACGCGCAAGTCACCTACGGGAGTTAAAAGGAAAGACCTACATCTGGCGAGAACTTGTCCTCGGACACTCCCAGCACTAAAAGCCATACGCCATTTCACTTCATTTCAGTAGATCTAGCGTAGACTAGACGAACAACACCTTTTAATACGTGCTTTATGGTTATGGTGGCGAGTTATAAGCTTACGGATTTTACCGCACATTCCGGCCTCCAGTTTCACCACAATGTGGTAGATGCGTCATCTCACCCTCAAAGCTGTTTGAGTAGACTAGAAATTCCTCTTTTATATCATTTATTTGTCATTTTATCGACTAAAGGACTTTTACTGAGACACCCAATCCTGGAACAACACAATAGACGTATATCACAACGTAATCGATTTACAATTACCAAATGCTTCACGTACGGATTGAGCCGGCCGTTCGGTTAGGGTCGCGTGGCTGTGAGCCTGCACTCGGGAGATGGTGGGTTCGAATCCCACCATCGACATTCTTTAATGCGGTTTTCCATGGTTTCCCATTTTCACAACAGGCAGATACTGTGACTGTCTCTTATAATTAAGTCCATGACCACTTCCATCTCAGTCCTACCCCTTTCCCATCCTTTTGTCGCTGAAAACATTCATTGTGTTGGTGCGACATTAAACCACTAGCAGAAAAATAGAAATAAACTTTACGTGGAGATGTATAGAGGTAATTCGGGCACCGCACGCCGTCGTAACGTAGGCTCTTAATCGTATAACATGATATGCCCAGCATTGACAGTTCAATATTATTTTGTTTTTATTTTGCTATTTGCTTTACGTCGCACTGACACAGATAGGTCTAGATATTTGCTTTACGTCGCACCGACACAGATAGGTCTAGCTATTTGATTTACGTCGCACCGACACAGATATGTCTAGCTATTTGCTTTACGCCGCACCGACACAGATAGGTCTAGCTATTTGATTTACGTCGCACCGACACAGATATATCTAGCTATTTGCTTTACGTCGCACCGACACAGAAAGGTCTAGCTATTTGCTTTACGTCGCACCAACACAGATAGGTGTAGCTATTTGCTTTACGTCGCACCGACACAGATATGTCTTATGGCGACGATGGGATGGGAAAGGCCTAGGAGTGGGAAGGAAGCGGCCGTGGCCTTAATTAAAGTACATCCCCACCATTTTCCTGGTGTGAAAATGGGAAACCACGGAAAACCTTTTTCAGGGCTGCCGACAGTGGGGGTTCGAACCCACTTTCTCCCGATTACTAGATACTGGCCCCACTTAAGCGACTGCAGCTATCGAGGTCGGTACAGATAGGTCTTATGATGACGATGGGATAGGAAAGATCTTGGAATGGGAAGAAAGCGACCGTAGCCTTAATTACGGTACATCCCCAGCATTTGCCTGGTGTGAAAATGGGAAACGATGGAAAACCATCTTCAGGGCTGCCGACAGTGGGATTCGAACCCACTATCTCCCAGATGCAAGCTCACAAGTGCGCGCTACTAACCGCACGGCCATCTTGCCCGGTATATATTATTTGTTCAGTGAAGGTGAGCGTCGTTTCGAGTTTGGGCTTTTCGAGTACCCATTGAACAAAGTATTCGAGAAAGAAACTTTGAACTCGTATAGACTACGGGACTCATCTCTTATAAAAGAGTTTCAACGAATCTACACGCCATTTTGCACAGCTCTACCATAATAGCAGTACTATTTCACAGCAATAATTCTAATCCTACTGCAGACCAATATTAGTATATCATGTGAGGTGTTATAGTTCACAATGTTAGAATGTCCAACTACTATGATACTTGAAGCCTAGTAGGATCTACTGCCAGATCACAGAAGTCACATTGTAAGAGAATAATCAACTAGATAGCCTGACGCAGGCCATAGCAATCGACATGCCCAGGCTTTCAGCTGAAATCCAGTTTGAAATGTGTGAGGAGAGGTTACACATCACCTGTTGGAAAATTTGCTGCAACCGAACGTAGAAACAAGTGTGTGAAACACTCTTATGGGAGTTCAGGCATAGTACTAAAGAATTACTGAGCTGAACGACGAGAAATGAAGGTTGTAACGGACTTTAGGTTGATTGGAATTTACATTAACGTTTGATAATCCTCGTAGAAATACTGATATCCCAATCAATTGAAATAAATTTTTCAGTAGTGCGCGGCCTTAATTAAGGTACATTCCAAGCATTTTCTTGGTGTGAGCATGGGAAACGACGGAAAATCACCTTCAGGCTGCCGACAGTGGGGTTCGAACCCACTATCTCCAAAATGCAGGCACACAGCTGCTCTACACTAACCGTACGGTCAACCCATTCGGTTAATCACAGCCAGAGCTCAGGCACGTTTATACGACAGACTACTCAATACTTGCTGAGGTGGATAATAGATAGCATAATTTTATTGGCTTAACGTCCCACTAACTACACTTAGGGGTGCCTGAATTATAATCCGCAGGGTTTATTTACGTCCCAATCACCGACATATGGATGATTCACTTGAGGACCTTCAAATACCATAGACTGAGCCGAGATGGACCACGCTAATTTGAGCTCATTGTCAGAAGGCCACTGTCTGAACTACTCAGCTCGGCGTTGTGACAAGACTTCTTACCACTGCTGACGTATTCAGAGTTCTCAATATTTGGTTCATATTACCTCGTGAAAATATGTTACAGGATATTAATTGGCAGAATATTGCATGTCAGGCGGGATCCTGTTTGGTTAATATCCTTCTGCAACTAGCTTCGTGCCTCTTATATCGTAATATGTAGCGGAATTAATTCGAAACACAAAATTCATGAATTACCGTCATCATCATCATAATTATCATTACAAATTACAAATTATCCCATATAGGACTGATTAGAAATGTTCTACCTTTTTGTTCACCTTTATCATTATTCTTATTGATTACTTTTCTCTCTTCGATCAAAGTTGTTCCGGTCATTTTGCATTTGGGCAACAAGACTTAAATTGAACCCCTACCACCCTTGATAAAATATTGCGTACGTCAATGAACCCACCATCTCAAGAATGCAAGCTTAAAAGCTACGCGACCCGCAACACACAACTAATTTCCTCGATCATTCTTCTCCTGATGAAATTATATCCCTAGAGGAATAAGTAATGTGAACAGGTATTTTGAAATGCCAGAGGTTTGAAATTAGCGATACCTTGTGAATATAGAGCAGTATGTGAATTATATTTTAGTTTAAAAATAAATGAACTAGTACATTCAATTGTGGATGGATATTAATGACGGAATATGTCAATATCACATTTTATTTTGTCTGGATTCCATTGCTATTATTATCATTTTGATAAACGGTCCGCTCATCCAAAATAGAGCATGTTTTTATTTACATTCGAAAACAAAAACAAGAAAAACATGGATATTATTTATAAACAATGATATTTCATTGATACACCTATATAATATAATGTTATGATTAGTGGTATAGCTTATTCTGATTAATTCAGCTATTTAAGCAGATCGCAATGATGCTAGTAACGCGAGCGAACTCAACCATACTGCCTCCCTTCCGCTCCCCTGGACAGCCAGAGGGCGATCAATGCTGCAGCCACCGCAGAGAGCACCGCTTCGTATGACGGTATGGCTCACACCGAGAGAATTGTCAAAGGTAAGGGCTAGAGTAAATTTGGTGGGCGAAAGGCAAACTAACGTCTGTAGTGTTTAGTCTCTTCTAAAAGGAATTTTCTCGCTTACTTACACAGTAATGCGAAGAGTAAACTGGTATTATTGTACGCTTATTGTTTTACCGACCAAAGAGGGTTTCCAGATCCCTCTCGTTTCTTTTACATATTGATGCTGGAAGGAAAGGGTGACGTTAGCTTGAGATGGCTTTGGTCAGTAAAATTCCTAAAGTTCTCCTGATTACCGAACAATTCTGACATTTAACATTAATGTTTTAGAAAATTAGCAAATTTTCGCATCGTGAAACGAAGTTATCCCAGACTGAAGGTATACGGATAACTTCTCAAACCACCGCTTGGAATCCTCGAGTTTGATTCTCGGATCACTCAATGATTCTAATCCCAGTTTGAAGTTAGGAACAGGTTTATTTGTCTCGCGAGGTCAGCTCGAGAAGTCGCCGATATGAAAGTGAGCATGCGTTCCATGAATGCCAAACAACATGATTGATGAATCTGACCAAGTAACTATTAATGATGCCGTTTTATTGCTGCCTATTTTAAGAACCCAGACTTTCGCCCTGAGAATCCATCATTTTGACGTAGCAGTAGATCTACTAAGACAGGTCTCTCACATTTATTCATTCTTAAATACCAACCGACTGTACAAGAGTCAATCCTGCACCCTGAATATGCGAAAGGAGAGTTTATCATCTACATTAATTATCAGTTTTTCTTGACAGCGACTTTTACAAGTCATATGGTATTAATATTAAAACGCTGTCATAAAGTTTAATTATAAGTGAACCGAACAAATTGGCTGCACGGTACGTATCACGTAGCTATGAGCTATCATTAGGGCGGCGGGGAGGGGTTTCTAACCCCAATGACGGTAGCTACAAAATAGTTTTCTATAGTTTCCTTTATCACACCAGGCAAATGCTGGGGTTGTTCCTTAAAAAAGGCGGTAATCGCTTCCTCCCCAAACTTGGTTCTGTCCTATCCTTTCGTCGCCATACGATGTGCTTGAGTCGGTGAGACGTAAAACCAATAGCAAAAGAAAATTAAAATTGCATCATCTCAGTACTCACTGTGAAGCTCTGTGGAGGAGTAAGAATTAAATTTGTCTCCTGCAACGTGACATATTTGCTCACAGGAATGAATATAGAACGTATTTCTACTGAAGCCTGAGGAAGCTTGAAGTCTTTATCTACCGCATTCCAATTTTATATTTATTTTCTGAGCGAGAATCGAAACCACGATCCTTAGCAGTCTTGTTGAATGAGACAATCGTTTGCATGCTGGAAACATTAGCTTTATAATAGCGCCTAAACAGTGCTTCAGATGAGTGGCTCGGGTAGCCTAGGGTTTGCTCAGGACTGGAGCTAGAGTTGAATTTAATCTTCAGAAATATGAAAGTAAAAGTTTCAAACCAGTTGTACAGAATATTTGAAATCCATTGCATATTAATTCACTCCAAAAATGCAAGCTGCTAGAAAACCAAACCCCATTGCGTAGCAGCCCGAATAGACGTGGCCTACCAAGAAGCCGCTGCTCAGCCCGAAGGCTTGCAGATGACGTGATGTCATGTGGTCAGCACGACGAAACCTCACGACCGTCATTCTTGGTTTTCTAGACCGGGGCCGCCATATCACCGTCAGATAGTTCCTCAATTATAATAATGTAGGCTGAGTAGACCTGGAATCAGCCCTTTTTTCCGGTAAAAATCCCTGACCTGGCCGATAATCGAAATCGGGGTCTCCAGGTAAAAGGGAACCACACTACCCCTACACCGCGGGGCCGTAAGCTGTTTAGATTATTCATACATTGCCAGTTGCGATTGTGGTAATATTAAAGGAGCTTCCATATAATTCGCAGAATTAAATGAAATGAACACTAAGAGTCGAAAGAATACAAAAATATTAATTTACAGTGAATATATAACACTTATTCACTCTAAATATTTACACGTAAGTTTGCTCCTGTGCCATGCAGGCATATAGTAGGAAAAAGCCTGTAACAAGTAGATCAACTAAAATTTGACTTTATAAGTTGTCTATATTATTACCATTAACTTTAGATGCTAAACGTGTAAAATTTACACATTTGCATTGCAATCGTATAAATATAAGTAAATATAATTGCATTACATCCGCCTGCCACCCTCAGAGGTCCGGGTTCGATTCCCGGCTCTGTCACGAAATAAGAAAAGTGGTACGAGGGCTGGAATGTGGTCCACTCAGCCTCGGGAGGTCAACTGAGTAGAGGTGGGTTCGATTCCCATCCCAGCTATGCTATAAGTGGTTTTCTGTGGTTTCCCACTTATCCTCCATGCAAATGCCAGGATGGTACCTAACTTTAGGCCATGGCCGCTTCCTTCCCTGTTCCTTGTCTATCCCTTACAATCTTCCCATACCCCCACAAGTCCCCTGTTTAGCATAACAGGTGAGGCTTCCTGGGTGAGGTAATGGTCATCCTCCCCAGTTGTATCCCCGACCCAGAGTCTTGCATTACAAGGAATAAAAGTGGAATAAATGAGGAAATTAAAAAGAAACATCAATGAAGTCCAATAGCCGAGGTAGTCACAACGTCAATATACGTCAAAACCCGTAGGTTGCGTCTGGTGATTCTGAAATGAAGTTCTGAGTGTTGGCTTTATCTCATACCGGGCGAGTTGACCGAGCGGTTAGGGGCGTGCAGCTGTAAGCTTGCGTCCCGGAGATAGTGGGTTTGAACCCCACTCTCGACAGCCCTTAAGATGTTTTTACGTGGTTTCCCATTTTCAAACGAGGATGCACCTTAATGAAGACCGCGGCCGCTTCCTTCCCAATCGTAGTCCTTTCCCATCCCATCGTCGCCATACGACCTATCTGTGTCGTGTGACGTAAAGCAAATAGAAAAAATAAATGCTTTACCTCATCCATATCCTAACATTTGTACGTCATGAAATTACGTAAGTTTGGTCTTTGATGAAAAATATTTTCTTTAACGTTTCTTCAATATTAAACGTTTTGCTATCTTAGTGATAAAATTCTTCAATACTCCGCCAAATTTAATTTGGGTTCGCAAATTACTTTATCCTCAAGTGCACTGACTTGATATAATGGATAAGAAACAATCCAACATATTCACATTGACATTGAAGTCTTTTAACTCGAAATGCTGTTCAATAGCTGACACGAAAGAGCTTCAGTATAGTTTACTTACAGTTAGTCGACTTCTTCCAGTAGAAGTTATGGTAGTTTCTAAGATGACGATATGTAATCAATCAATGTCCAGAATACCGACATACCAAAAATAGTTAGGTAAAACATACCGGTACTAATTTTATTTCATTTTAAACAACTTGTGATTCTATCCGCCTGGTTATACGTAAGGGGTCACGTAACCTTTATAATGCCAGAAAAACCAAATCATTATCCAATGGGTTAATCAATCAGTCAATATACAAGCATCGTTCTTTGACTTACTCTTCAATTTAAAATCACAAGTACAACAAGGACAGGTACTGAGTTATTGTTATCTCGTTACTGGGATTTCACTTTGTTGACAGAATTAACGAGGGATTTCAATTTATCTACATGAAATGAGGGCCGGTTACAAGCTCCCCGACTGTGTTTCGATAGAAAATGCAGAAGAGGAGTTCCAATTTCCTGCTACATGAATTTATGAATAATTAAGTTATCGGATTCGAACCTGCTGGAGAAAGATTATCCTTGTAAGTGCTGCTTATGTAACTTACTATGAATTCAACCATGCACCGCATTTGTCCCTTCAGTCACAAATTGCGTTATAAAAGTTAGCCACCGCTCTAGCGTGCACGCTGTATACGCATTAATTATGCCCCTGATGATAGAACCGAAATTCTACATGTACAGAAGATAGTCAAATAAATGAAGGGTAAAATACTAATAAGATACCGCTGTAATGAAATCCTTTTCCGTTCGACAAAATTGATCATCAGTTTTTCGTAGAAAGTGTTTTAACAATAACAAGACAAAGATTTTAAATCTGGTAATATGATAGTTGATTTTTAATGGGCCTACGCCTAAATGGAGTACAACAAAACAAAGTAGTAGGAAACATTTAACCACTACTACTTCTACTACTACTAAACGTTTTCACTCCTCCCCTGAAGGGGGAGGCGGGCCTCTTAGACGGAGATGTGCGGAGAAGGTGAGGGGGGTGGACGGCCGTGGCCTTTCTACGAACTGTTCTGGGATTCGCCTTAGTGCAGGAGAATGAAAAACCACAGAAGACGATTCTCAGGACAGCCGACGGTTGGGGCTAGCCGTGAGATCCAGCCCTGCCCGTCTCCCGAATGCAGAGGCGTAGAGCCAAGGTAGAGCCGTGGCCACCTCTCCTCAAACATTTTATCTTTGGCTGACTCTTCTTAGAAATCCATCTGAAGTTTTAATACGTATTTCAAAGTGTTGTACAACATAAGAAGCACGAGTTAAACTGTTTATAAGTGCTTTAAAGTGTTCCATTGTGTTTCATGCGTTCCATTTCAACAAACATTATCAAGAAATCGTCAGTGTGTGTATTTGGGTTAAAGGTAATGTAGAAATCGCTGATGAAGGGAGTTGGGGCTCCCGACACATATACGAGTGTAACATTGTATACAATTAGAAACTGGTAATATATTGACAGGGCAGACCAAACAATCACCCGTTGTATATCCTTTTCGGTATTTTTTATTTACTGTTCCCTCCCTCTTGTTGGTTGTTGTTATTAGGTAATAACATTCCGTAACTATGCTATGACAAGTAGCATATTACTATATTTCACATTTACTAACATAATATCCGACTACATTCCAGAATGGTTAGCACCTTTGCACGCGTTCGATTCGCAGCTGGTCGACGAAACTTAATCTCTTAATTTCCCTCGATTCGGAGACCGGGTGTTTGTGCTGTTCCCAACATTATTGTAACTCACATACCACACACAACACTAGTCTCCAGCGCAGAAATACGCAGTGAGTCATAAACGGCAACCACCGCCCACTCTCAACGGAGGATGTGCCTTACAAGGGCTGCATCAGGCAAACAATGTAGACTATGTCTATATCATAATCTCATTTCTTGATTTGCCGGGGTGAGAGGCTGAGAGGGTTGATGCGCTGGCTTTCTGACCCCAACTTGGCGGGTTCGATCCTGGCTCAGTCCGGTGGTATTTGAAGGTGCTGGAATACGTCAGCTTCGTGCCAGTAGATTTACTGGCACGTAAAAGAACACCTGCGGGACAAAATTCCTGCACCTCGTCGTCTCCGAAAACCGTTAAAATAGTTATTCGGACGTATAAACAATAACGTACTTAATTCGTTTCTTGATACGGGGCTGGGGATGAGGTGAGATGAAATATGGCGTGCCTCTACGATCAGATCCTCTTCCTGGTGTTCGTCTCAGTTGAGGAGCTAATGACGGTGAAATTAATGATGGTGAATGAAATTGGGTAAGGAGGTGGAAGTATTCGCCTGTGTACTATGGATAGGTACTATCCCGGCATTTGCCTGGAAGTGGAATTGGGAAACCACATAAAACCATTCTCAGGACAACTGATGGTGAGGTCCTAACCCACCCGTCCTCGGAATGCAGAGTTTGTCCCATAGCCGCGGCGCATTAACACGTGTGATACCTCATCTGGACCGCACCGGGCTAACAATAACCACACCAAATTATTGTGTACTAATACACCGTGGTCCGGCCCCGCGGTGTAGGGGAAAACGCGAACGCCTGTCACCCGGCGGCCCTGAGTTCGCTTCCCGGCCGTGTCAGGGGTTTTTAATTGTAAATTGTTAATATCCCTGGCCTAGAAACTGGGTGTTTGTGTCGTCCTTAACGTTCCTTTACTCACATTAAACACTCTACACTTCCGCAATTCCATTTACACACAGGTTCCTATCACATGGTGAAAGTAGCGACAGAAGATCTACAGAGGTCGATGCCACGAACAAATACCATTTTATATTATTATTGATATACTGTAATTACACGATTTTAGATACATCCCATGACACCACAGATCTTTAAGGGCCTTGGCCTACCAAGCGACCACTGCTCAGGCCTAAGGCCTGCAGATTACGAGGTGTCGTGTGGTCAGCACGACGAATCCTCTCGGCCGCTATTTTTGGCTTTCTAGACCGGGCCGGCATCTCACCGGCAGATAGCTCCTCAATTCTAATCACGTAGACTGAGTGGACCTCGAACCAGTTCTCAGGTCCAGGTAAAAATCCCTGACCTGGCCAGGAATCGAACCCGGGGCCTCCGTGTAAGAAGCAGACAAGCTACCCCAACACCATGGGGCCGGCATTTTAAATACACATTATATTTATTTGTAATTGTTGTGAAATATTCTGTCTTTAGAGTATGTTAAAATGTAATATTTTATGTTCTCTCCATTCTTTTTGTCGTTGATGTTAACCAAAAAGGTTTAGCGAGATGTTTTTAGGACTACAAGGAAATATGATTAACATAGGCAGCCCTGGGGGGGAGCGAGTCTGCTTCTTATTCGGAGGCCTGATTTCGATTCTCGGCCAGTATGTTATCTGGATCTGAGGGTTGATTCAATACTTTACAGTTTGCTTTGCGCCGCACCGACGCAGATAGGTCTTATAGTGACGATGGGATAGAAAAGGGCTAGGAGTGGGAAGAAAGCAGCCGTGGCCTTACTAAGGTATGAAAACAGAAAACCACGGAAAAAACATCTGCAGGGCTGTCGAATGTGGGTTTCGGATCCACTATCTCCCGAATGAAAGTTCACAGCTGTGGGACCATAACCGCAAGGCCAGCTCGCTTAGCGGGCGCTGGTTCAGGGTCCGCTCAACCTAATGGGAACAACTGAGGAGCGATCTGACTGACAGATAGTGGCCCCGGTTTAGAAAGCCAACAATAATGGCTGAGAGGATTCCGCGCACCGACCAGGCGCTAACTCGGCTGTGTAACTTCGGGCTGAGCAGCAGTGGCTTGGTAGGCCAAGGCCCGCCAGGGCTGTAACGCTATGGTTTATTATTATTATTATTATTATTATTATTATTATTATTATTATTATTATTATTATTATTATTATGCCATTGATCTTACGTCCAACTAACTACATTTACGGCTTTAGGGAGATGCAGTGGTGCCGGAAGATTGTCCCGCTGGATTTCTTCGATCGATCGTCACGAAACTGGTGTATTTGATCACCTTGAAGTGCTACCGTATTGAGTTGAAATCGAAACGACCAGCCTGAGCTCAGAAGACCGGCGCCTCTACCTCTTAAATCACTCAGCCTGGCAAGTAGTAGCTGCAGTACTATTGTTGTTAATAAAAACCGACGGTTGGTATTCGTTATATTTAAATTATATTGCACCACCTGTAGCTGGGATCTAACCCACTTTCATAGGAACAGAAGGGCGACAACTAACTGATTGCTGCACAGACGTTGGTTGTTAGTATTTCCATTATTATTATTATTATTATTATTATTATTATTATTATTATTATTATTATTATTATTATTATTTTGTTGATGATAATGATAACAGTATCATCATGGAAACAGTATTTGATGCGTACACGGCTCATAAGTTACTTGCCTTCCTACATGGCATGTCACTATCTTATTAGTCTTGCTTGCCTTTTCCCAATTACTTGAGCTCAACTCTACATGTGAATGTTGCCTAGTTTTACGGCTTGATGCACTTCATAATGTTGACTATGAGTGGAGGAAAATGTTCACTATAGGGCTGGTTTTTATTTTGGAGTGTTGTGTGTATATGCAGAGGTGTGTAACAAGGCTAGTATTAAATGTCTAGTCCAAGAGCCAGGGAATTCATCAGACATGCCAAAAATTCAACGTCGGACCAAGAATTTATCTCGCGGACCCTCTGCTCAAAAGCCAATTTCGTCAAGGAACCGTATATCGATATATTTCTACCTACAACGCAATTTGAAATTTCATCTGAAATTTTATCCGCATATTTCCTTAACAGTTATCTAACCATATGTGAAGTATTCTCTTTCTTGTCTAATAATTAATAATGGTATTGACTTTTAGTCCCAGTAACTACTTTTACGGTTTTTGGAGACTTCGTGGTGCCGGAATTTAGCCCGTGCCAGTAAAACTATCAACACAAGGCTGACGTATTTGGGCACCTTCAATTACCACCGGAATGGTCCAAAATCGAACCTGCCAAGTTGAAGTCAGAAGGCCTGCGCCTCAACCGTCTGAGCCATTCAGCCCGTCATTTTTTTCTCGAAAGCGGTTTAACGTCCAATTAATGCATCGCATTAAGGAACAAAATGGTAAGGAATGTGAACGCAGCGGCCGTGGTTTTAATTAAGGTCCAGTCCCGGAATTTGTCTGGTGTGAAAGAGGGAAGCAACCATCCGCGGGCCTGCCGACGGTGGTAGTCGAACCCAATAAACGCGATCTGAATCGCGTGTTGAACTCGCGCAGTGTGACTTATTCCGTATCCTGAAGTTCAATGTCCCCTTCCCGTTATATGCGATCAAAAATGTATTCATTCTTCCATATTCAATAAGGCTTGTATTAATTTTCACTCTCTGTCTTCATTTTCCTGTAAGCAATACAGTGAATAGTGTAACGGTTCATATCCCGTTATAAACATTCCTCTTTATTTTTCATTATTATTATTATTATTATTATTATTATTATTATTATTATTATTATTATTATTATTATTATTATTGCACCGGTTGGTACACCTATACGCCGCAATTTGAATTTTCCACCTCAATGTACTCCTCTACAGCTGAAACTCTGAACTTTAAACTGAATTAATTCAACCGTTTATCAGAAGATGTCACTGTGTTAATTTCGAATTGTTTTTGTTTACTGATTATCAAGATGTGTGGACATTCTCTCACATATGTCTCTACCAAAAACTATGATCATGCACCCTGGTGCGAAGTGATGGAACTTTTCTTGAAGGTATTTTATACTCATGAGTTTTCCTATAACTAAATTTCGTTCTTGCATTTGTAGGTTGGCAATATAAATCTTTCTTTCCGCCAGTTTTGATCTTAGCCAATCCCGAATTTCTTTTAATTAATTTTGGAGCAATCGTGTCCTTCTTCTTCATATTTGATGTGTAAACTTTAGCTGACCAATAAACGTCTGTGGGTGCATCCTAATTATTCCTGAAAGGTCTCGAATCTTCCACGAGGGTATAAAAACTGCTGATTGTCTTGTCTCCCGGCCACTTCAACAACATCTTGCTTAGTGTATAGAAGCATAGCAGGGGGCGGGTAGCGCCTCTTCCTTCGGACAGTAGCTCTTCAACAAGGTAATGGCCGTTTAACATCTTTCTTTTCTCCTTGCTAGCTCAGCAGTTTAACCCGCGGGGCAGGTCCAAAACTTTTAATATGTTACCTTTAACTTAAAACATGTAAAAAAAATTCCATCTTTGTAAGACTTCATATATCTTTAAATGTAAATCGGGGATAGAGAGTGCTTTACCCTCTCGAGCTCCCCTTCAATTTTGATTTGAGGTGACTACGTTTCCATAACCGATTTTATTTTCTTCATTAATGTGTTAAATTATTTTTCTTATACGAGTCACCTCTATAGGATGGGAGTAGCCCCTGTGTATCGGCTTAGCGCCACTTAGGTTTTAACAAGCTTTCATGTAGGAGTGCAAGTACTCGCCTCCATTCAGCTTTGTATTCTGGGCCATTAACTTAACCCCTTTTGTTCTCCTTCCTGCGAAGGCCCAGTAGATTGGGTACGAGATACCCCTGTTCCATTATAAGTTATGCCTTGATGGCAGTTAAGTGTAATAGTCTGGTATTGCCTTTAATAGGCTTGGAAGATTGAGAGCGGGTCAGTTCTTTCTGGTATTTTGAAATGTGCCTCAGAGAGGCTTGAGATTTAAAGGTGGGAGCAAACGCTCCATTATATTGAGGGAATTTCTGCCCTTTGGTAATATGTTGGTTGTGAGCTGAGAGCTCAGGAATGGTAAAAATTAGGGCTTGTGGCCCAGATTGTTAAAGTCTATCTAAATCTCGGCTTGCTTGGTCTTGTACCTGATTTGACTTGTTGTACTCGTTAAGTTTTCAAATTCTATGTAAAAAATTTGTTAAATTTTGTTGTCAATTGAAAACATAAACTTTATTTAAATTTTTAAATTCATATTTCGGACTTGTAGTTAGACCCATTCCGGCCCGCACCTTCTTTCACCTCTGCTGATCCACCAAAACACGGTAACAATTATTATTATTATTATTATTATTATTATTATTATTATTATTATTATTATTATTATTATTATTATTATTATTAGTAGTAGTAGTAGTAGTAGTAGTAGTAGTAGCAGTAGTACCGAGCTCGATAGCTGCAGTCACTTAAGTGCGCCCAGTATCCAGTATTCGGGAGATAGTAGGTTCGAACCCCACTATCGGCAGCCCTGAAAATGGTTTTCCGTGGTTTCCCATTTTCACACCAAGCAAATGCTGGGGCTGTACCTTATTTAAGGCCACGGCCGCTTCCTTCCCTTTCCTGTCCCATCGTCGCCGTAAGACCTATCTGTGTCGGTGCGACGTAAAACAACTAGCAAAAAAGTAGTAGTAGTAGTAGTAGTAATATTTTGTATTCAATTCTGTTATCTGATTTCGCTATTTATTAATTATCGCTTGTTCGATTTCATTTCATTTATTATGTATCATATGAATGTGTATTGGTTAGCATTAAAGGAATGTGTATACTATGAGATTTGCTGCTTGATATAAGGTATTGATTTATTATGTGAACCCACGTTTAAGAAGTTGCATTAGGTGGTGTAATACTGTTACATTTAGTGGCGAGTCATGGTTCTATTCCAATTTGTCACTGCGTTCATTGAGAAACAGGAGGTGCTCGGAGGGAGATTTTAGCCTGCCTGATGCGATTGCCAAATAAGGTGTGATACTTTGAAGCTTGGTTTGAGTGAGTCATGTTCTGTTTTAACCATGGCGTAGGCGTAAATCATGTGACAATTAGAATGTATAAAAGGGCTGGTATCCTATATCGGCCAGTCATATGGATGATGAGCCTCAGTCAGTCATTCAGTTGGATGGTGAAGAAGCAGTCAGTTGGATACGGAGTCTTCAGTGATCAGCTGCACTAGATGTTCGGAGTGTGTTCCGTGTATGTGTACGGACGAAGCCATTTCTGTCGTTGGGTGACAGCCAAAGATAGTCTTCGTAATGTAGACTAACAGTTCGGTGGATTACGTGTAAAGTTGACTGTGCAGTGGGGTTATATTTATAGGTCATGCTATCTTTCGTTGGTGGAGCTCAAAGGATAGATCAACAAATTAGGTTTGAGATACCTATATCTGATGCCAGTTACAAGGAATACGTCATAATAACACTTAAATTGCCCAAGGTACTGTAATGTGACCCAGTGAGGGATAAATTTCCTGTACAGATTTCCAAAGTGCGGTCAAGAGTATGTTAAAGTTAAGGCCTAGAGCATCATTCAGAGTTTTATATTGTAATTTCAGTATCGCAGCAAATCTCACTATTTCATTTTAAAAATTAAAACATACAATTTGTTTTAATCTCAAGTGCAGTTAATTGTTTCATTTCATGGTAAAACAGGTAGTTCAAATTATAGTTGGGAAGCAAACGTCAATATTATTTTCCCAAAACCTATTCTAGGTTATACTGTCAAAATAAGCTTATTACTCTACACCCTAGAGATAGTCAAGGTTCTCATACTATCATTGTTACATTTATTTGTAGCTGGCGCTTAACATCAATTAAGGTATTAGTATTTCTGGATACTGTATGTGTAATTAATCAGGAAATTACAAGGTGATTGCCAAACAGCAGGGCATAATTTATGTGGAAACCCGAGGGTAAGTACAAAGTGAGACCACATAGTGCGAAGATCAAGTATGTTATTTTATCAGCATATAATTATCAGAGTTATAATCACAATAGGTTACCTAACTACTTCCAGACACTTGGGAAAACTATTCAGAGGTGTCAAAGAATATGATGCCAGTGAAATTGATCATAACAATCCCATCTTCTTCCAATGTTGTGGAGGAATGGGTTCTTTGATACTCAGCAGTCATGAAAGTTAATTTGAATGTTCATGTTCACCCAAAAATTATACTTACCGTACTTTGAAGAAAAGCTAACCTTTACTGAAAAACACTTTCTCCATTGACATGGACTCTGACATGTGTATAAACACACAGTACAATGCACCCCTTGAGGTTGTTGGTTTCTCCTGTAGTAGTCTGTGTTATCTATGCCAGTACAATACAGTTAACTGTTCTAGCAGATGTAGTAACAGAGGATAACTAGAAATGGTCTTGGACGGTAAGTGTAATATAAACGAAGAAAGAACGGCAAAGTTGTACATGTACATATGCCCAATCGACAGCGTTGCTCACTTCTTATATTTGCCAATGGTCACAGCGATCGTGTAGCAATAGGGAGATGAAACTCACAAAGGCATCAACGTACAACGACCACAGCTAATGAAGAAAAGTAGCCTAATTCGATGTTCTGGATGTTGTAGTGAGCAGCCCACATATGAATATAGGACAGACTGCACATGACTCGGGAATAAGTTCCGCTAGAGTTTACCGCATTTCACGCCGTCATAAATTTAATTCATTCCACTTGCCACTGATTCAAAAGCTGCACTGAAATGACTTTGACGTGCGTATTGCATTCTGGCGCTTTGCACTTCAGTAGTTGCATGATAATTATTCATTCTTTTAGGACCAATTTATTTATGGATGAAGCTATGTTCATGATTTGTGGAAAGATGAATGTACTTAATATGTACTATTGGTTTGGGAAAAAACATCACCAGCTGCGTCATGTCTATCATCAAATACAGTAAAGTGTGAACATATAAAGTGGTATCATTAACGATCGTATCACAGGAACAATGAACGAAGCACAGCACGCATCATTTCTTCGGGTCATTGTATCAGGTATGCTCAAAGTAGTGGGACTGAAAACTCATTTCTGTGTGGTTTCAGTACTTATGTAAATGTACCGTGTCACCCCTCAGTTCGTACCTGTGAACAGTGAGGTATATAATGAGAGTTTTACAAATTGGTGGGTAGACAAGGAGGGAATGTGAGTGGGCAGCTCCTTCTCCCAGACTGAACGCCGTTAGAATTCTTTCTTTGGAGATCATTGAAAGGCAGATTGTCTCTAGAAGCCATAAAAATAGCTAAAATATGCAAGAGTTTACTTTTACCGAGTATGTGACATTGTTTGGTAAAAACACGACGATCCGTGCAACAATTTATATTTGAATGAGTGGACACATGCTTGGAGGTAAGTGGTCTTCATTTTAACTATCTTCTTCATTAATGCTGCGGAGTTCCAGTGGTTATCCATACGTAATATATTACACGAACACATTAATGTCTATACCAATGATACAGTCTTAGAAGGTTGAATTACCGGTAGAGTTCGCCGTGCGGTTAGGGGAGCGCAGATGTGAGCTTGCATCCGGGAGATAGTGGGTTCAATCAAGCACTACTGATCTGCATTTAGGGCAGTTGTCCAGGTGGCAGATTCCCTATCTGTTGTTTTCAAACCCCACTGTCGGCAGCCCTGAAGATTGTTTTTCGGCCATTCTTATTCCATCGTCGCCATAAGACATATCTGTGCCAGCGCGACGTATAGCCAATTGTAAAAAAAAAAAAAGATGGAATTAGTTGTTGAATGAACTGTATGATAAGACTGAAATTTTGTTATGTAGACAGTAATTATTGTTCAATCGATTTATTGGACAGTACTTAACTATTTTACTACAGTATATGTGTCACTCAGTAACGCCTTTATGATTGTGTAAAATAAATGCTCTAGTACGTCATTTTTCAGCCAATCATAAAAGAGCAGCTTCAGTAGTTTTGGTGGGTGGAAATGGGTTCAGGCAGAGACCGTATTGAAATCCCGGTATTTCTTCGGTATTTGCTAGTACCGCTATACAAAACCGTACATCGTTAATACCGCTATTATGTCGTAATTGGACGGGCATACTGGTAAAGACATACAGGGTCTCCCATATAAAGCGACACCGAAGTAAGGAAGTAAGAGGCCATGGCCTTTTGAAAGGCTCCATCGCGGAATTTACATGTATATGAAATGTGAAACAACGGAAAACCATTTCCAGGATGGTTGACGGGGATTTTGAACCCACCTGTCTCCAGAGTGGCCGTGCCACAAGGCAATGAGCTAACGCATTCGGTATTATATCATTATCCAGTGCATAATTTACGTATTACTGTCTACTAAGCGGACTCTGTTAGTGCGCTACGGCTATGGAGCTAAGCTCTGCTTTCGGGAGTCGAGTTGACCCGAAACCCACAGTCAGCTCTCCTCAGAATCGTTTTCTATAGTTTTCCAATTCTCACTTCCAGGCAAATGCTGAGAAAGTTCCTATTCTTAGGCCACAGCCGATGACTGCCACCTCCTTACCCATTTTCATTACCATTTATTCCATCTTCGATAGCTCTTCAACTGAGATTTGCATCAGGAAGCGCATCTGGCCGTAAAATACACGTTATTTAAATTCATCCCGCTTCATTTTCGACCCGATATCGAGAAACTGGACCAGGAGGTAGATATACACACATATTTCAGTTATTTGTCTATTATTATTTACTCACTATTTAACTCAGGGCCTCTCAGGGTGCATGCACCAGTGAATTGCGCGTTGCACGGTGCAAAATATGATTTCGCTTGGTTGACCAGAGTGCAGACTCCCACTCATTGATTTGGAGCATTAGGGCTGTCTCTCTCTTTCCCCATGCCTGTCTTGCTCGCTCCGCCTGTCTCCCTCTTCCTCACTTGCTCCGTAACGCTTCAAATCCGAGCCGAGTTCAGCCGAGCTTAGCCAAGTCAACCCGAGACGACACGCTTGTCCGAGCCGAGCCGAGTGGGACCGATGCACTTTGCACATGACCTCTGAGCCTCAGTTTGCACGCGTGAGATTTTGGGCGTTTGAGAGGTCCTGATTTATAGATTTCATTAAAAGTACTGTAATTATAATTTATTGCGTTTTTGTTTATTCGCTTATTAACGTATAGTTCTACATTTTAAATTAATTATAAATGACTCTCATTATACAGCCTAAATAATGCAATAATAGACTAGAACAAGGTTGAGTGTAAGACAGGGTCACGTTATGAAGATATGTAAAGAATAAGTAAATCAGTATAATATTTAAAAGGAAGGAACATGGAAACTGAGAGAAAATGAAGAAGTGCAAAATAAAGTGGGCAAAGTAACGGATGTCATCAGGAAAACGAGACTGACTTTCTTCGGTCATGTTTCCCGTATATCTGACAGCAGGCTGGTGAACAGATCCTAAGACAAGTTTGGAATCTTAAAAGGAAACCTACGCGGCACAAAGCAGTGACTGATGATATGAGGCCGAGCAGGATAACTGAGCAAGATGTCCCAGATAGACACATCTTTAAACAAAAAATCCAGGATTGAAGAATACCTGAAGATGAGTTCAAACCAGCGAAACGACTTCCCTGGTCAGAGGTCAGATGAAATGCTCATATTAAGAGAATGAAAGGCACGTGGGCAAGGATACATAAACATGGTTGTAAACCTAAATAACCGTGGTCCAATGAGGCCGTGATGATGTTAATAAATCAAATTTTTTTTTTTAAATCTCGAGTTCTCTGTGGCCAAAAAGGGGCTGTGCAGTTTTAGTCGCCTAGGTGCTGGCATTTTCGCCTTTCACTTTATACGATCTTGGTTTTCATATCGTACTGACTAGAGGACAGCGTGGATAACTTCAGAGACTTGAAAATAAATAAAAGACTGTAGTAAGAAACTATCAATAGAACACTCTAACTAGAATACTGCCATGCATGATTTACTGAAGCTAAAACCCTACTGAATGTAACAAGCTTATAGGGAGATCATAGAATACATTTGCTTCACATTAATTTGTTGTCCGTGGTAATCTTACTGCTGCGGGGTACATCGAGTAGATACTGCTACAGCATGTGATGGTTGCTGCATACGGTATTGTACCTCAATTCGTACTCATGCACGACAATGCCAGGGCACATGTAGCGCGCATCATCAGATCTGTTTTGCGAGAACTGAACATTCAGGAGATGGATTGGCCAGCAGTGAGTTTCGAACTTAATCCCAATGAGCATGTGTGGTATAGGCTTCACATAAGGGTTCGTGGGTGTCCTGTTCCACCATAGACTCTCCAAGACCTCGAACAGGCTCTCATTGAAGAATAGGACCTAATACCGCAACGTAACCTCTGTCGACTTATATAGAGCATGCAACGTAGGTGCCAAGCTGTGGAGTGCCAAGTTCGTGGAGGATATACACCATACTGAAGCTCTCCAACTGTGATTAAAATCCACCCTGGAGAACAGTTATCACTTTGTTTTCGCCCTTATTAGGACATTTCCGTTTGTGTTTTGAAAATGAACACTAATCCATCGATGTTCGTTTGCATACTTCAGTGTAAAGAATAAAGGTTTAGTTGGTAACATATCTGAGTGTGATGTATTGTTTTATGGAGCATGGCATACGTTCAAAAACCTGTTCCCCTATTTTTTGAACTGTGTTGCTTCCAAATCTGGCACATTTTCCAGGTTTTCCTCTCACCTAGTCATGAAGATTTGTAGTTATGGTGACCAATTGCAGCAAAGTATAATATTGAACCGTTCTGCTCATTGCCCATTAGACGTGATACCTATGTAATTACAATATGCAGATGAGACCACGGAGGGATATTGTAATGTTGAGTAATTTTGTGCAACATGACGCAACATTGCACCATTTGAGGGCATCATAGCGTCAGTTTGGAGGTATAGAATTTAGCCACACAAATAGGGAGATGACGCCAAGCCAAGCACTTGACTTCGGGGGTTTCTGAAGCCTGTATCTATGCAAGAAATCGCAGGAGAATTCCGACGCGATGGAAACAAGACTTGAGATATATCTCTGTCCACAGAAAGAACGTAGAGATTATACAACGATAGGATTAATAAGAGCAATTTTCTGAGTGATTTGATATGAATCATTATTCTAATCATCATCTCTGTGAATTATTTGGCAGTCATCCCAAGTACTGTGAGAAAAATTCCAGCCCGGGAGAGGAACTCAAGTGGCCAACGCGGAGAAGAACATCGCGTAGCGTGGGCTAGTCACTCACATAAATACTGCGCTGAAGAGACGCGGAGATCATTTTCTGTACTCAACGCTGTCTGTGAGGTACGTCTCGTGTGTCGATTGCTCTTCAATAGAACAAAGCATTCACACTGGTGGTTCGAAGGTAGAGAACTTTCTTTGCTTGGATAGCAAGCGAATAGCAAAAATTGTAAATGTGCATTTTAGATTTGAACAGTGATCTGATTAAGATGATACCAGTTAGAAATAATTTCCTTGCTACAATTACTCTACGAATAATTAAATACACAGTAGTTTGACCCTAACTGTTTCTAAGTCGGTGTAAATCAGAGTGAATAGAATAAACTCAATTGCCTTAGAACAAACTAATTCACATGGCCAGAAAGTAGTTGCAGAAATATTAGGCGCTTAACTGGTATAAACGCCGTGAACTTTAAATATGTTAATTTGTGTGGCGTATGTATAAGATAGTTGAGGCCAGAACTTTATTTGTACGTGAAGTCTGTATGCGATGTTACACGAGCATCAGTTTAAATGTTAGGCAAATAGCTATAAGGAGTGCATTAGAATGCGAGATAAGGTCACACGCATCTAACTAGTTACGTGTAATAACACTGCATTTCCTTACAGTGCCTTAAATCACAAGTATTCGCCCGCCAGCGCTAATCTATCACGGCGCGTATCTGATGAACGGGAAGATCAATGTGGACATCATTAATAGCTTGGAGACGAAGATCCATTGCAAAGCGGCGTTGGTCATCACGTCCGATGGAGACATCATCAGCACGAGGTTCCAGTAGAAGAGAGAAGAGCATGATGATGTTGTTGGGATCGAGCCGAGGAATGCTGCCTTCTGCCACCAACAGTAACATGGGTTACTAAAGCTGATGTCCGTTATGGAGGATCGTTAAGTGTAGCCACTAATGAAGGTCAGACAGATTCCAATTTATAAGCATGAGGTAGGGTAGGGTAGCTTCGCCAAATAATGTAAATATAATTTTAATGCCCTTCAGGCGAACATGTAAATATAATTTTAATGCCATTAAGGCGAACATGTAAATAGCCTTTATGCTCAGGACAGGCATGTATCATCAGTCTAGCTTGTTAGTTTGTATATTAATTTTCATTGATTATAGTTTAGGTTGTTTCTTTATTGTTGTGTATAAACATGCCATTCAGGTGAAGAAGGGATTGTTTGTAAGATCGGCAATAGAAAGACTTCCGCAGTCTAGAGAAATGTTATAGGCAGACCTTGTGTCTTAGGCATTAGCTAGCATGTTTAGAGATAAAGTTCCTTTGGTTGCCAGCTATAGAAGTTGTAAGTTCATCTTAAGATTTCCTTTAACGCATCTTCAGACAATGAGCGGGAGTCGAACGGCAGTACATTCATGCAGAAAGTCTGGCCCAAGCGATAAGAATATGTATAATCAACCCAGTGAGAATGAGCCCTAAAATGTGCGAGTAACGCAAGAATACGCGTTTTACTATGATGTATGATGGCTTGTATTATCTTTGTGGATGAGAATAGGTAGGGGCCTACGTGCAGAGAAAGACACAGGACAAAAGAGTTACGAATGCTCTGAATTGAGGTCTATTGATGCATAAATTTGCATGCCGGTATACGCACAATAAGTAATAAGAATAAGGGTGACAGTTTCACGTTAAATGTAATGTAATGGCAAGCTAATTAAGTTATTATGTAAGAGCCCGTATTGTATGAAAGGAGTCTCGCCATCAGCTGGACTACTACTTAACAGCGGGTAGACTCGTAAATCACTTGTGGAATGCATGATGGCCGCCAGAAAAACTCGGTTGTCTGTCTGGACTTGCAGAAGGGTGAGCTCGGACGTCACTTGTTTGGGTAGCTGTTCTTTCACCGAGCAGGTAAGAGGGTCGTAGTCTCTGTCGAATGTTTAAACCTGGTTTCTGCGCACTTTTAGATGTGAAATAAATACGCCATTTTTTGTATTTTAAATTACAGGAATGCGGAGATACCTGAGCAACTCTGCGCATTGTCAAAATATTGTTTTAGCGTGTGATTTAATTTGTGGTATTGCATGTCTCTAAATCGAGTCTTGGGTTCATGTCTCGAACACGAAGCGACGTGATTTGCATGTCTAGTGAAAAGTTCTTGTTTTATAATTTAAAATGTCCTTCAGTGTAATGAAAACATGTTTTACTATAGGGAAGTTGTTAGGTTAATTTGTACGAAGTGATCCATCTCTAACTCATATTGTTTGAATCTTAAATTTAAGATGTCAAGGACATTAATAGGATCTGTCTGCAGCTTAAGAAGCAGTGGGAGAACGTATTCAGATAACAGCTCGGAAGAAGAATATATAGGACGTCCCGTGCGGGAGCACTGGCAATTATCGTAAATGCTACTTCTTGGCTTTTCAACTTGTTAGTATAAAGGATGAAAGGATGCAACTCATATTATTTTCGAATATGTTTGAAGAAGTTTAAACCTGAATTATCTTTTCCTCTTCAATTTAATTCATCGATACCCTTCTTTCACCCACATATTTCATCGGCTGAGCTACCGGGAGCCGTAGAAAAGGGAGTCTGGAGTTCAGGTAAGCTATGTGCCAGGGTTTACGCGCCGTTTAGGTGAGTAATTTTTCCACTATAGTATTTCTGGTTTGTTCTCAGTGATAGCTTGATAGTAACCAGATTGTTATAGGGCACAATATATGACTCTTCGATAGCCAGTTCGAATGTTTGGAATCATAGAAAATAATGTTTTACGATACCTGAGGAGGCAACGAGGAGAGATCCTTACTGTATTCTTGCAGGAAACCCACCAGCCTGTACCCCAAATATTATCATTTATACAGAAAAATATAAGTGAGAAATCCTGAAATTATAAAATGCCACTAATTTCTTTGTTCCTATTGGCCAGGCTTGATCAGCAGCGATTAGCTGTTATGCAGGTAATGCTCATTTTGTCTCCGATAGAAGTGGCATGAAATGTGGCCACATAGTTATTACATTCGCTAATTCACATCCAAGCCAATCTCTGTATCGAAAACTATGGCTCCTCCGAGGCGACACTCCCTTCGAGATACTCTTTTCTATGGCCATGGCGCATTCTGTCCGCACGACAAGAAACTATGTTCATTTACTAGCTTTCGTTTCTGTGATTCAGTATCTTTCACAATTTAGTAACTGTGTTTAATGTAAGGCCCCATGGTGTAGGGGGCAACGGGTCCGCCTCTCACCCGGTGGACCCGGGTTCGATTCCCGGCTGGCTAAGGTTTTTTAATTGTAAATGATTAATATCCATGGCCTTAGGCTGGGTGTTTGTGTCGTCCTTAACGTTCCTTACCTCACAGTCAACACGTTACACTTCCGCAATATCCAAATACATGCAGGTTCATAACATAGGCTAGGAAAACAACAGATAGAGAGTCTGCCACATGGGCGACTGGCCTAAATGCAGTGATTGATAGATATACGGTGCTAGTAGGGGCAGAAGATCTGTGTAGATCGACACCCCGAACAAATAGAATTTTGTAAACAAAAATGTGTTTAATGCGCTGACGTTGGTTACCCGGTAAGCCAAATTGATCTGATATAATTCTGTGATAAAATGTAACGATAGAACTTGTAACACTTTAACACCATGGAGTTGCGGGTTGCTCTAATTTTACCGCGTAGCGACAATCTCATTTCAACACAAAATGATAGACGGCCCTGCCACTCGTCATGACGTCACGGATTAATGAAATTTATTTCGAAGAATATCATCCTTCACCTTTTAAACTATATGTTAACAACTTGAATACCGTTTACAGTTGCAAAGTTATGATGACGAACTTACCACATGTTACCGTGTGACGCCCGAAATTGTACGCGGGGCACAGTACAAGAACGAAATGAAATACGTGTTCTACATCAAAACATATGCCGATCGAAATTTAACATGAAGTGGAGAGTTTAACCCACGAGCGGTCGCACATATAGATTTTATCTAACACTGTCTTTTCCTTAAACAGTAATCTTCAACCTTCACAAATGCCTTAAGGCTCTTCTCTGATTATTTATAACCTTTGCTTTCTTCCTCCCGACTTTATTATAAATAACAATATACACATTCAGGAAACATACTGAAAATTTCTTGGGATAATCTTTAATTTTATTCATAAAATTCACACATCCTATTAATGATATAAATTCCAACGTAATAGAGAATATAATTCGTTCAAAATTAAGGTTAGTTTCGAGTCTTCGTCTTCGATAGTCATTAATTATTCTCATCGGATCTTAATGCTTATAGAGAACGTGCAATATTCTCTGGTCTCGCCACTATCATCAAGAGTAGGCACTAGGACACTTTCATCATCTTCTTCCATCCAACTTAAAGTCAGATCCTCTTATGGGTTCAGAGAATCGATATGCACCCAGCATTTGCACATACGTCACTACATTGTTGACAGAGGAAAACGTACACGCCGTAAGACACTTGATTAGAAATAAACCAACACAGTGTTGGCGTAAGCAGTTCCGCAGCTAGACGCCGAATAACATGTGGGTACTCTCTACTTCAGAATGTCATAAGAGGTCACGTGAAACAACTATTCTCCAGAAAAGAACGATATGGCGTTGCTAAGGAATAGAGAACAGCATTCCATAGAGATCTAACCGCTAATCCGGGCTTAAATAATCCGGCGACGAAAGAACTAGCGACGTTGGAGCTTTTTCTAACAGCGGGACCGATCGCAAGCTAAGACCAGTTTTGAGATGTTTAAAATTCCGAAAGAAATTACGCAACGTGATAATTTTCGTCGCCACACTGTGTAGCAACATGTTTCTGGTGAGTCATTTCAAACCAATAGCCAGTTATAGCCGTGACGTGAAACAAAACAGGGCTATTCTGTATTCTTTTGGTGCATAACCTCCGATAGCAATGAACTGCGTCATGGATATATTGTTCCAACCTATCGAATGTCTCCTTTTTTTGCAAGATTGGGACTTTATGGCGACATTTATAGAAATACAGAATAACAAATGTTGTATCTACTCATGCGTAACTGTAGTACCAAATATCGACTTTATTGAGGTGGGACTGAAAAGGGCAGATAACAAATATGGCATTTTTTTCTGATGTTCCTTTTATGTAAATACAAACCGGAAATAGTAAAGTTGATTTATATTGCATCGCTTTGTTCTTTGCGTGGCTGTACAACGTTAAAAATATTTATCTGTAGCAGTTTTAAATTTTGCCGCGCTTCGGTTCGGATGATGCCGGTCTGAAATATGTACCCTGTTCTATTACAGTGCGGTTAAAAATATCGCATGCAAGGGAGAGCACCAGAGCGGCAAATCGAGGCAAGCTTTGACAGGTTTCTGGGACAGCGAATTGAAGCGGGTGAGATACAACTCTCATAACTATGAATGAAGATGAAATGTACGCTAAACTTAGTCGAGACCATTATTCTTCAACGCAATTTAAATATATCAATCCAGAATATTGACAAACAGGTAACCATCTCATATCTGCCACTTTTAAGACATGCTTGTGTGACATTTTTATAATTATTAATAACTTTAAACAATAATAACAATAAATATTACAATAATGTATACCTTCAAATATATGGTTAAAATACTTCTGAAGTGATGTCATTTAGGTGGTCTGGATACCGATTTCCATGTTTAGATTGCACATTTAGTAATGAAATCAGAAATCTCCAGGATGATTGATTCAGAATGTGCGTGTAGATATCAGGTATAAATGCTGTAATCGACTCGGGATCTTCGGCTTGTAAATGGGACACTGCCTTAAATCTACTGAGATTTTTTGACAGTACCTGGCATAAAATGCTACTGAATTCAAAACAATAAATATGTTCCTGGTTCATATTTTCGACCGTTAATCTTTGCTTGCTTGATCGGGGCCACTAACTCATCGTCAAGCACGTCTTCAATTAATCTCTCATAGTCTGAGTGGACCTTAAGCCAGTCCTCAGACGCTGGGTTTTAATGAGTTAAATAACTCCCTCTGCAATACTCACTGGCTGGATCGAGTAGACAAGTGTGGTAGAGGGAGGGTCGTTGCCGGTTCCAAGCCCAAATACAGGAGGAGGGTTGGCGTCAGGAAGATCATTAGTCATTAAAAGTATAAAAATATATATGTAGTTGCCTTGGAAAATTCTAAGGCGTTGTTTAGAGACGACCCACAAGGATATCGCCCGTGTCTTGTGAAAATTTTGCAAGGAATTCTGAGCCAGGGGAGGACTGTGCTGTAGAAATTAACCCACATTAGGGTAGGAACCCTGAATGTTGGGTCGATGTCCGGAAGAGGAGAAGAACTGGTAGTTATGATGGTGAGAAGGAAGATCCACCTCCTGTGCCTACAAGAAACTCGATGTATAGGAAACAATACCAGAAAACTGGATGAAGGATATAAACTGTTTTACAGTGGCTGTGATAGATGAAACAGGAATGGAGTATGAATTGCATCAAACAAGGATCTGAAATCAAACATTGTTAGTGTTCACTATAAATGTGATAAGATAATCAGCATTACAGTGGAAATGGAGGAAGCCTTGGACGAAGTATGTGCTTATGCTCCATAAGCAGGATTCGGAGATGAGAGGAAGTACGGTTTTTGGAGGGAGTTGTAGCAGGAAATTGGTGGAGTACCACAAGGGGAGGACTGGTGATCTTAGCCGGCGACCTGAATGGCCACGTCCGCAGGTAAATGAACGATGGTGTGGGGAGCGTAAATATTGGATTGGTGTTTAGTCATAAGAATGCCGAAGAAAAAAGTGTGGTTGAGTTTGCCTTAGCATCTGAATACCTTTTAACAAAAATGTTACGACTGATATATGAAAGCGGAGGGACTTTCTAATATGAAGAAGACATCGTTTAAAGGAGATCCGAATCAGTAATGTCATTAATTCGAAGTAATCTGGACGCAACACAGAGTACTGGTGAGGTATTACAAATTTAGAACTGGTAGGAAAAGAAGAACCCGTAAGGCAACGCCCGGAATGAAGTTGTGGAAACTTACGGATCCAGGTTTGGAAAAGGAGTTCAAAACAAAAAATCTTCAGAGAAGATGAAAATTAGAAGGTGTGTATAAATTATGGGAAGTAAAGAACGAACTATTTGGAAACGTAGGGGAAGAGGTTTTAGCTAACACGCCAGGAAATGGAATTGCAGTGGATGCTGTGAAATAGAAAAAAAAATCTAAGAAAAATGGGACTGTTCAGAGAGTAGTGAGGATAAAACCCAGTACAAATTAGCAAATAAGAAGACTAAGTCGGCAACGGGAAAGGCAAACGCAGCAGCTTTAGTTAGAGTGTATGATACCGGGCGAGTTGGCCGTGCGGTTAGGAGCGCACAGCTGTGAGCTCGCATTCGAGAGATAGTGGGTTCGAACTCCACTGTCGGCAGCCCTGAAGATGGTTTTCCATGGTTTCCCATTTTCACACCAGGCAAATGCTGGGGCTCTACCTTAATTAAGGCCACGGCCGCTTCTTTCCCATTCCTAGGCCTTTCCTGTCCCATCGTCTCCATAAGACCTATCTGTGTCGGTGCGACGTAAAGCAACTAGCAAAGAAAAAAAAGAGTGTATGATGTGTAGGAATCTGAACATGACCTGAAGATTTAGAGGACACCCAAGCAAGGAGACAGATTAAGTAAGATCTTCACCCACATTCGGCACATAAAGTAGAAAGAGGACGTTGAACTGAAAAATTAAGATAATATTAGCAGACGATGGAAGAACTGCTATGAACATCTGAAGCGAACACAGGAACCGTACTTGAAGAATGTGCACCAAATCTGTGATAGTGAACGTTAAATACTTAGAAAGTAGTTATATACAGGGTGTATCTGGACGTTTATAACAAACGTTGGGAGGTGAAATATGAGAAAAAATAATATTAAAAAATCCACATGAACTAACAATACGTTGGTATTGAGGTGAAGGCATTGCACATGACCATTAGCATACTGATATCATTATCGTCCGTTTTATTCACCGATGAGGCCACATTTGGAAGAGGTGGCATCCTAAAATTGCGTCACACTCCGATGTGGGCAGCTGAAAATCACCATATTACCGTTGTCACTAATCATTAAAAGCACTTTTGACTCAATGCTTTGTGTGGTATTATCAATTATCAACAGACTAGCCCATGCACGCTACTCCGACGATTAAATGGACCAGCATATGTGACCCTGAAGCACACGCTGCCTGTACTACTGGAACATGTGCACCTGGCAGTTCGCCGCGCCAAGTGGTTCATGCATGATTTGATAAGGCTCCAGTGTACTTGAGTTTGCATGTACGCCGATTTTTGGACGACGTTGGATTTGGAGCCGAACACCAGTGCAATGACCTACCTGGTTTCCTGACCTTAATCCACTGGACTTCCTTCCATGGGAACACAGGAGATGTGTGGAGTACGTGACTCTCGTCAACAAAATCTACGACCTTGGAAGATAGAAGCAGATAAGACAATTTTTTGCCCCCTAATGTTCCACAGATCCTTAGTAACGTCTAGCGGCTTCACCAATCTATGTTGAGGCATCTCCTGTGCTGTAGCCAATGTACTGTATGTCCTGTAAGTTCGTAGCATGTTACTCAGTAGCAACGCATTGTAAAACATACGTTCATAGGGACATTATTCCTTCTTTTTCATCATAGGAATCTCCCCCACCCCAAAGTTTGTAACATATGTTTAAGTTATATACACCTCATCCTGTAAATAAAGCCCCGTTCACATTGGATATGTCGGGCCGTTCCCATCAAGACTGGTCAAAAATCGCTTATGTTAGATTCAATGGAATCGTTCTTCGTTCATGTTACGAGTCGTGCAAGGAAAGATCAACTGACTACCTCATTGGTCTCCATCCGATCTGAGACCAGAACGGCTTGGCTGGGATTATCAATGGCCATCTAGTGGGAACACGTGCGAAGAATCAACAGGATGCCGCTCCTCACTTTTACGATAACCATGGACGAGTGTGTGAGTATCAAGAACTGTATGATTTATCGCACAAAAATACAGCGACATGAACAGAAAGTTGAAACTGTTGTCCGATATCTCCAAGAAAGTTGGACTAAGTAAGTAAACACAAGATAAATTATTTTCTTTTACTTTTATACATTTTAGTTTTAAATTACTGAAGGACATAAAAATTATGTAAAACAAGCTGTACGAACATATAAGAACATAGAAGCTTGAAGACTTTGCAAAAGTAACCTCCATCGGTAGTAGCAGCCCATCTACTTCATAATGTAAAACTCCAGTAACGTTCATTGAAAGTAATAAAAAAACCGAATGTAGCAGACTGGAACTAGTGTGCTGATGAAACATGTTCTGGAAACAGAAAAAAAAAAGAAAGGGAAGACTATGAGATAGACCACTCCTTTCGTCTACGAAGGGTACTTTCAGGAAATTTTCCAAATTCGATCAATTGGTAGCTAAGCAGGAAATCTTCAAAATCATAACAGCTATTGACGCAAAAAGCGGTCAACCACAACCACAACCTTTCTCTCAGTATAGCCAAAAGCAACCTGACCCTCCTACCACACATTCTCCACACCATCACCAATTTCACTACAGGAAAGGCTGACTTCACCATCCTTGCCATCATCACCCAATCCACAATTCATATCGCCGTGCTACCCACAGAATCAAAACCAAATTTTTTCCCGTTCGGATTCATCTGTTGGGCAACCGCCTACCCCAGGAGACCTTATCCGTTTTATATCAGCATTTCCATCGAATCAGTGAAAATAGGCTACATATTTCAACAAGCACTTTTCTTTTACTATATTTTTCTGTAATGTATTGATTAATATATTTGAATAAAGTTAATTCTTAGAGTTTGCAATGGCGTTTACCTAAATTCATCCGTAATCATCCCTGTACAAAAGCAAAAACTTGGTTAACTTGCCTAGAACAAACAGCAAGTTTTTCAGCCGGCGTGATGCATTCTCGCAACGAAGTATTCATCTGATGAATATCTACTTCAATGAATACTCACAACCGCATACATTCATTATGCGACATACGGAAGTACTGGTAGAAGTTGAATTCATCATCAACTAACTCTGGAAATAAAGTGAAAATTTCCCCTTCTCTGTTTCGCTTTGTGAGACTTTGATGCAGCCCGAAACTTCGTCTGGGCCTATTCTCCTCTTCTTCATCCAAAATCAAGATAATTTTAATAAATGATGCGATTGAAGAAGGCATTATAATTTTTGGCACTACTCCTTACTAGCGGACCTACTGAGATAGACTGAACAGAACAGGGGACCGAGCGTAGATAGCGGGACGTGTAGTGTGCATCGGCCTGATCGATCCACGCCCGGATCGTGACTTGCTCAGACTTCCTCAGAACAGCCCGACACATCTAGTGTGAACCGGGCTTAAGGCGGCCGTGGTGGAGAGGGTTTTGGTGAGAAAAAATCGCCTTAGCTGCTACTAACTTGCTACCGTGAGTAACCCGACTTCATTCAAAGGGTCTGCAGGAAAGAATACCCTAAATAAATAATATACATAGTGATGTAATGCATTTTAAAAGTGACGCACATGGTCCGTGAAAGCGAGATCCTTCCGGACATACTAGCCGTGACACGGGGGAATAGGTTAAGTGAGTCGCTAGCTGACAGCAGTGTTGACAGCAACGTCATGATGGGAGCAGACACGTGTCATAATAGTGGAGCTGTCAGAAAGACCGAGCTACTTCGTCTCTTTTCGTCTCTCTATACATCAGGGCGGTAGCACAACTGACGTAATAATAAACCACCCACTTGGTACAGTGGACAGAGCTTACTACAGCGTGTTCTGGATGGTAATGTATTGCAGTCCAGACTAGTGTGTTAACCACTGTACATCGGCGTCTCAAAACACATTTAATGTAGTAGCGGACGTAAACCTAATAACTAGCGAAATGACTTTTGGGCACTAACACGTTAGAATGTAAACGTACTTAACCAAGGGACAAGTATCTTCCACTCGCAAGACGGATCTGCAGTGAGATTTGCATACCTACTAGCGATCTAAACTATCAGAACGCCTAAAGTATATGCAACTCACCCGGTATAACTGAAGAGTGGCTAGTTGATACTTGCGCCTTGTTCAAATACGTTTGTATTCTAGCCTACTAGTGCCCAAAATAATTTCCCTACTATTAACGTTATCATTAATATCGTGTAGTGATTGTCGTAAGAAGAAAAACAACATGATTGTTGGTGCTCCGTAATTTCGTAACCTTTATTCTCTTCTACGCTAATAATCGTTACCACAAAGGAGAACATTTTTGTTATGAGCGAAAGAGAATGAATACACGAATTTAGATATCTGAAACTGAAATTTTAAACATTATTAAATGGTACAGCCGTAAGTATCTCACAAATAGTTCACTATCTGTTCCAATTATTATTATCATGGGGTTTCCCAAAATTCGTCCTCCAAGCGAGTAGTACTTCCACATTATAACTCAAAGCCTGTTACCTACTAAGGTTCTCCACTGAGCAAGTGTCATCAATTTTTCGAAAGACTAACAATTGGTAACATCTGGATACCTCTATGGTCACAATGTTTTATTCATACCAACGTTTGTCGGACAAACTTTGTGTCGGTGACATTTTTGGTAACCGGGCAACTAACTGCTTCGAAATATTCCTTCATGTATTAATAAAAACTACTATACATAGTACTTCAGTATTCTCAAGCTCTGATTCAAGCCAGTCATGCTATGTGTTATTTGGAAATATTTAATATTACTATAACATATATTTATCGAAGTCCGACTCCTTGTCTTAATCGTCAACTTATGGCGTCTCATTTGACGTGGTCCCGGACTCGATTCCCCAACAGTCCGGGGTTTTTAACTGACGATGGTTAAATATTTTGGCTCGGAGAGTGGGACTTGTTATCGTTTTAATACTCAAATCTTCATCTACGTACAACACACCATACTACCAACTACCACAGGAACACGCAATAGTGAATATATTCCTGCATAATGTTTTGGCGTCAACGAAGGCGTTCGACTGCAAAACTGACCTGAATCCATTTCAAGTGCCGACCCAAAAAACTGGAAAAATATTAAGAGAAGAAAATATATTTTATTATACTAGATAAAACCAAAACTAAAAAAATCGAGGGTTATATAGAGAACCCCTTAAAATAGTAGGAAATTCCATCAGTTTGATGAGGCATCGACAACACAAGTGGACGTCGCACGTCCGGAGAGCAATAAATACACGTTATTGGATGTACCTTTGTAGCTTCATAAAGCTTGGAAGGTTTGTTTGTTTGTTTGTTTGTTTGTTTGTTTGTTTGTTTGTTTGTTTCTTTGTCGGTATCAATGTACGTGAGTTCTCAACACAATGCCTCGCTGAAACCCCAAGAGACCCACAATCAACTAGGGAAATGAGCAGTGAGTCAGTTTCCTGTTGCTTTCCGACCAAGCCATAAAATACTGTAACATACCTGTCGGTTAATCACACTGAGATGCATGCACCGACTAACCCTGTGAGTGACACACAGTATTCTCCACAGGAGTTAGTTGTAGAAGAAATAGTGTTACTAACGTCGTCCCAAATCAGTGCAGACTTAATAATGTAAAAGCCAATAATTCAATTAAGACAGAGCGATGAAGGTAGCAAGCAATATCTGCTTCATAACAGATCGTAATGACCTTTGAAAACATTACCTCACTGGAAATGGGTGTGTGGGTAAACTGTCAGAAAACTCGCTTATGACTCCTCGTCAACTGAACGAAAACGGTCTTCTTCGTTCATATCGGATAAATGAGGTAGTTACATCCTTTGTTTGTCACTTCTTACAGTGTTACTGCATAAGCTTAGTTACACTGTCAGACGTCTCATCCGTGCTGGCTGTGATGTAATACCGGTACCTTAAATTATGATAAATATCACGATCACAAATTTAGTGCGATGATACAAATCTTCCGGTGGGAACTTCGTATTTCGGGCGCTCGATTACACATATTCTGTACAGTTTGAAGCGCAGCAGTGAGTGAACCCATGGTCCCATTTAAAATATTCCTGTCTTGGTTTGTTCACAATTGACCATGAAATAATATTAAATTTATGTAAGAAAAATATGAGTCTACAAATTCACCTGAAGTCCATATTAGAACCTATCTAGGTGTTAATATAAGGAAAGATCTTCATTCGGTTAATCACATAAATGGGATGAAACAAGTTTTCGAAAAGTTGACCACCTTGGTTTATGCAGATCCCAGCACGACTCTTAAAGACATTCTTGCACGTTCTAACATGTCAGGTGTAACAGATTGGCATGCCTCGGTGATCAGTTCCCGATGGTGACCAGGATCTTCAGGCTCCTGTGCATACACTACCTGCTTTAAGCGAAGTAGTCAAGTGGCGTTAGATTGGGTGATCTGGCGAACCAGTGAACTTACTCAGACGTGGACCACCAACTGTGGGAGTTCATTTTGAAGAAAATGAAGTTAGCGTGCTCAAGTTAGATGTCCGTCGAAGAAATATGGTCCCATGAGATAGTCACCCAAGAATCCACACCAGACATTTAATCTCCACTGCACTTGAAGTAGGTACTGTCGGATGCCGGAAAAGTGCGAACACATCATTAAAGAGGAAATTCGCGCACGATAGGGATTATTGCTGGCTGACTGGTGTTTCCCAGGTCTTGGTAAATATTTCGTTGTCGGAAATATGCGAACGCTATCCTGAGAATCCCATCTACCCTGGATTACCTTTCCGATTTTAGCATTGACGTTGTATTTGCAACCTCCCATACCATGTCACAAACATGTTCACTTTACTTTTAACCTTGCTTTAGCAATATTGGGTACTAGCGAATGTACCCGTGCTTCGCTACGGTATTCGAATATCGAAGTAAATAGTGTACTGTACTCGCGCATTGACTGAGTCCCAACCAGCATTTATCTCAGGGAGTGTTACGGTCCGAATCCATCGCAACTAATACTCAATAAAAAAAATATTTTGAGATATAAGATCTGAAACTAAATGTAAGGGCGCCATCCAATCAGTACTACAGGGTTGAACGGGACACTCTAATCTTTAAGTCTCATCATAAAACACACAAATTATATATATATATATATATTCAGATCAAAGGGAAATTATGAAGGCTCCATCCTAGGGATGGGGACGGATATTTAAACGGTCAACAAGGGTTTACTATTCTACAAGAACAAGAACCTGAAACTGTTTCCTTGCAAATGCTAAAGGAGCATTTTATTTAAGTAAACAAATTAAATTTTACACACAACAAAATCTGTTCACCCTTGATTTGCCGGTAATTTGGCAAATTATACCTGAAAAATGATTACATGATATTTATCACTTTTGACCACCCTTCCATTTGGGTGGTGGAACCGTTGATATCTGAAGGTATCAGATTTACCTTCGTTAACACCATGACCGTATTTGGTCATGGACCAATTACCTGTTGGCTAAGTGGGCGCGATCACATGGACCATGTTATCGCCTCCACTTTGATTGAGATGAGACCAACCCGGGAAACTACAAACTCTCCCCGGGTTCCTAACCAAGATATGCTAATCGTTAGTTGAAGGAATACGACAAAGGGACTCTAACCTAATGGTCCAGATGTAGGGATTTGCCTTCATTTTACACATATTAACTCAACTTATTATTTACAACCAATTGACGTTATTACGTTAATTCGCCAGCTGACTTCCCTAGTATCATCCATCATCATCATCCGAAATAATAAGAAAAAATAAAATAAAAAATAAAAATATTATTATTATTATTATTATTATTATTATTATTATTATTATTATTATTATTATTATTATTATTATTATTATTATTATTATTATTATTATCTGTGGGGATCATGATTATCGTAACCCGTAATCATCCTCGGAATGATATTTCAACTTTTCATCTGAAATAAATAAAAGTAGCTTCTTTGATTATACTTCTTCTCCTTCTTCAAATATTCTCATTATTATTATTATTAGTTAAAAATCTCAAATTTTTCATTTCAACTCCCAACATCATTATTACGTCCAAAATATAAAAAAATAAATTCTTCTTAAAAAAGGTAGTTTTATATATATATATTTATTATTATTATTAATTTTAAAAAATTAATTTCGCCTGTGACACGGTAGTCCACTCTTAATATGTTTAACGCATAACCCCTTTTACAATTCCGATTTATTTTTGCACTAATCAATCCAGATATGATTTACTTGGAATATTATTATTATTAATAGTATTTTTTTTGCTAGGGGCTTTACGTCGCACCGACACAGATAGGTCTTATGGCGACGATGGGATAGGAAAGGCCTTGGAGTTGGAGTTGGAGTTGGAAGGAAGCGGCCGTGGCCTTAATTAAGGTACAGCCCCTGCATTTGCCTGGTGTGAAAATGGGAAACCACGGAAAACCATTTTCAGGGCTGCCGATAGTGGGATTTGAACCTACTATCTCCCGAATGCAAGCTCACAGCCGCGCGCCTCTACGCGCACGGCCAACTCGCCCGGTATTAATAGTATTATTATTCTTTCGAGAATCTTCATTTTTATTCCCCACCTTTATAATTTAGTCACATACGTTCTCTCCCAAACAGAAATCACCAAGATCCGAATTCACATCGGTCGGGACATAATAGTGTTCGAACCCGCAACCTTATTTTCGTACTGTCGTTAATTCATGGAGACCATATGCTCCTAAAACAATTCTCAAATCCCATAACACCTCGCAGTTGGGCAAATACCTCCAATCTGTGCAAGTATTAAATTATTCCTTCCTTTTCCATTTTGAAGTCCATTTGTCCATTGGAACTCTTCAAAACATTTTCACTAATTAACCCTCGGTGTGTGGACTCTATTCTGCCACTCAATACACCGGTATATAAATACAACCTCTATGTGGGCCTTAAGATCCATCTATTTCTTCATCAACATCATTACAATTCACTTTCATTTCGGGCCGGATTTCTGTCCCATAAAACTTCAAATCTCAACCTGTGGCTCAAATCCCTCTGGATCTCAAACATAGCGTGACCATATTATAAAAGTGCCTATCTCGTTTCTACCAAATTTATTTACGATTATTATGGAGTCCAAATACGTTAAATCAAAAATTAGTGTTAAAACCGGATTCACTGCACAAATTAATTATTCATGCCACATAATATCTCCACATTTAAATTACTTTAATTTGCAATCATTCTATCCAACTAGGCCCGTGCCTTTATTCTCAAAGATTATTATTAAATACGCCTTTACGCATTACCAAATTTTAAAGTACTACTTCGACACTTGTACAGATTATTATTATTTTGTCCACTGGCGAACTTCGCGATATTTACAAACAAATCAATGGATTTCATTCCGTCCAACAACAATTTAAATCACAACATGCCTTAATATGTATAAAAGTTCCGATAACGGAAAAACACTTTGGAAGAACTTCTAAATGAATATTAACATTATCTGTACGTGAAACGTTCTCCCTATCATATCAAACAATTCAAGCACTTGAATGAACAACTCATCCCTACTATACTCTATTTAATAATCAAAATTATGATGAGTGCTTGATCTAATCTTGTACATATTAATTTGTCCCTTTGTCTATCTATCTTTGAATTTATACGAGCCTGAAACGGCTCGTTTCACAATCAAGTTACCATGATAAAATAATATGATTTCCTCCCCCTAACGATAGCAATCTACTAATATTTTAAAAGGTTACTCATCTCTGCCATTGTAGTCTGCTAAAACCGGACGAGAAGCACAGGCCCCGTCCAGTCTTTAGCCCTGCATTCCACTGGTATTCATGCCAGCTTGAAGAATTAATCCTTGACCCTTTTCAACTTCACACATTTTGAATAAAAACAAATAAATTAACTGTTGCACTTTGGAATAATTTCCGCCCTAAATTCTACTCACAAATTTTACACTCTCGGCCTTGTATCTAGCCCACTTAATGTAGATATACATTCTTCATTCCTTTCCCGGACACTAGGAACATGGGATACCTCGGGATTCCCTTTACAACGGCCCGTGCGCGCACTTGAATTTCCCGTCTCACGTTCGTGTAGCTGACCAGGTATCAGTTTAGAATCGACTGTTTACTAGGTGACTTAAACACTCGTGACCGTTCTCATGTAACGCACTTCCTAATCTGTTGGTAGAATCTCACACTCCGTAAGTTATGCTTTACTGAGTCCTGTCTATTTGAAACACTTCATACTAGTATACTGCTCAAGACTGTAATATGAGCTACAACACGTCATGAATCACTGTACTATGTAACAATATAATACTTCGAACTCTACTCCACGAGTAAGTACACACATGCACCTCTGGCGTAATCACGGCTCGAACAAAATATCAGAAGTTGTCACGCACCCCTGGCGTGGTGACCGCTCGAACGCTTTGTCAAAAATAGTTGTCAGTCCTAGTCCACGACCTCATATTTATACTTGTATCCCCTCTCTTTCGAGTTCACCGGAGTTCATCTTGGGACGCGCAGTACCGATATCTTCATTCGACACTTTGCAGTTTGGCCCGTGGCTTAAATATATGATCCAATGATGTAATTATGTTCTCAAATGCTCTATACCAATTCTCAACTATTATCGTTCGCTGGTAATCGTTATATTTGCGAATTTAGCTGCCGTATCCCGGCTCGGGGTTTCGCGCTCTTTTGTGGCTCCCTTCGCCTTCAGCCAATTAACGAATAGCGTCCATGAATTCTCAGAATTACACCATGCAATCTCCCGCAATTATTAACTTTTTATAAGTTTTATGATATAGTAAGGCTCCTAAATTCAACTTTATTCTGAATTGATAATTCACTTCCTTCTATCAGTTTAATCCACGGAGTTAGCCTCGCTAGTGCTTCTTACAATATGAAGTTGTCGCCTTGCTTTGGTCAAGTGAATTTTTCCATTGGTCCACCAAAACCACGTGACCGGGAAGGCTCATATTTTTTTCTTCCAGTGCCAACCCTGCGTTCAACTCCCGCTAGTTACATGGAGATACCCGGCCATCATTTCTCAGAAATTTGCACCCGGCTCTCTGCGCTCTTGTCACAACCTATTCGGAACGGGGCTATGAAAACCTTCCGCAACTAGTCAACAACTCGTGCCTTTCTCTTCCCCCTCGTCACAATTTCTGAGAATTCTAATTCTGCCGTTCATTGTGTTGGTTAATCTCAGTCGAGACAATATTCTGTGCATGTTTCACCATACCTTCTCGGCCTGGCCTGTTCTTACTGTATGTACAGTACGATCTTCTTGCTTCTGAAAATGAAATATATATTCCTCCATAACTAATTATAATTGCATGACGCTTATCACACCCCCACCAGGGCGCAGTACATGCAGTAAATAAGATTGTTTTGAAATTGCATGTCTCTTATCCGCGAAAGAGCATGGGGAGGTCCCCGTACGTTGTTTCCAATGTAAAGTGTTTATTACGGATTTGTGATATAACGGCAGGCTCACTTGCCTACTGGCATTCACAATCGAGTTGGGAAGTTTACATTATAATTGCAGGCCCCATTGCCTACTACGCGGACGGAATCGATTTGGGGAGTTTTCGTTAAAATGGCAACCCCCTTTCCTACATCCAGACAGATTACATTTGAGGAGTTTCTATTATAATGGCAGGCAATTACCCTACTATCACTGGAAATTGAGTTGTGCAGTTATCATTATAATGCCAGGCCCATTTTCCTACTGCCAGTCAGCTCACTGCCAGTCACACCAAGTTGGTGAGTTTCCATCAAAATAGCAGGCCACTATGCCTAATGCCAGTCACATTTTAGATGAGGACATTTCTTTATAATGGCGGGCACCCTTGCCTACAGCCAAACACAATCGGGTAGGGGAGTTTTAAACAAAACTGCATGCTCACTTGCCTTCCGCAAGTCAAATCGAGAAGGGAACTATTCATTACAATTGTAGGCCTTCCTTACTAATGACAGTTACACAGGAGTTGGAGAAGGAACCCTTTCCTACTGCCAGTCAAAGTCGGTGTGGGGAGTACTGATTACAATAGCAGACCCACCCTTTCTCGATCGCTAAAAATAGACATAAGTGAATATATATAGATCGACATACGAAAGTATATGCGTGTTTACAATATTGAAGACCTTCATTTACAGATTAACTGCTACTAAATGTACGTCATATTGACAAAGGATTATACCATAAGACACGCCGGATTTAGTGGCCTAAATGGCTGGTCCTATGATATGTCATCTATTCTTAGGTCAGATTGAGTTAGAAACGTGGAACAGGGTAAAGGTTTTGTAAGATTATCTCACATTACATTACTTTTCTGATAATTATGTGACAGCTACATACATAGCATTTGGCTCACATATGGCTACTGGGTAGGCCAATTTTCGTGAAGAGTTTGATGATTCTGTATTTCATACAAGTAATTGAAAGTATGAATTATGCATGTGAAAATTCCAAATTGACTTAACATCGATTAATAGAGAAAAATCAAACGTAAAATGGATACAGATACGGCAAAACGTCATAAGACCAAGGTTTTAGTTCATTACAAATTGAACGGAGATTGTGCAATCCGTTATGTGATAGGAATTTTCGAAGGTCTGCACCATCATTAAAATTGCCTGTATGTTTTGATATTCTTCAGTGATAAAAAGTGAAAAATTTAATGATATAGGATGTTTTCCGTTCGTTACAGGCTAAAAGTATAATTTTGTCAAATTTCAATTATCTTCTTTTTCTTCTGGCAGATTATGCCGTAATGTGGATTTTGGGCGAGGCGGGTAAAAATTAGGACTTTCAGTAAACTAAACCAAAAATTATGGAGATGGTCATTATTACCCCTTAAACGGAAAGCTGTACGAAAATTTCGCCAAAATAGTCAGTGTAGTGGCACACAGTCGTTACGATTTGATTTTTATAGATAAGTAATCTGCTCCATGTAAAACACCTTTTGGGCTATATCCGCTGGACGTAACCTGCAAAAGTGACCATTCATGATATCTCCCTTATTAATCCTCCGGACATGAAAAAAAAAAAGTTTAGGGGTGGAATTCCATCACGTTTGGTCGATTTCCAGTCAGATTGGTCTTGTTCTGTATATATTGTGGAAGAGTAAAATCACCATTTCGGTTCCCTATAAACCGCCAGTCCATTCCGGAACATGAAATGTTATTTACGTTTAAAACCTACCTTTGGACAGGTGGACGCTAAATATAAATTCTGGTTCGAATGTCTTCAGTTGTTCTCAAGTTGTAAGGAACACGCTTTACACGCACCCGCTCGTGAGTCAAGTCCGATGGGACTTGTACCAAAAAACGGTCCGTTAATGATATCTCCCTTATGAATCCTCGTATCGAAATGATGCACATGAGAAAAAAAGGTTTAGAAATTAATTTCTACCAAGGTAGGTAGATTTCCATTAAGTTTGGTTGTGTATATTTTGTGGAAGTGCAAAATCACTCTTTCGGTTTCGTGTAAACCCCCAGTCAGTTCACGGATTTAGAAACAATATTTGCCTTAAAACCTATCAAGGACAGGCGTATTCTAAATATGAGTCTTGGTGGAAATACATCCAGTAGTTTGTAGCACTCGCGTGCATACGGCGTAATTAAGGAAGAAAACAATACAGTTAAGAAAGTTGAAAGTAATAGAAAATGGGTTATAACTGAGGACAGCCGGATAACGACAAATATGTAAATGCCAAGTGAATGTATTGGAAAATCAAATGCCCCTCAATAAATTATGCTAGTGTGAGTTATGGATATAATAAAGTGGTGACAGAGGAGAAATTTAGGTCCAGTGATTCTTAGGTAAACAAATAATAAGATGACTAATGGTGTTATTACTTAATCTATTCGAGGGCGGTTATAACATCCAACGATATTCCGCCAATATCCCGCAGATAGGCCGATTGACGCCTCTCTTGCCTTCTACCCAAGGAACAACCACGAATTTAAAAGCATGATGAGGAAAATGGCAATACGTTTCTTCCCTGCTGGCAGAGATGTTGCCATGGTAACCTGTAGGTTCGTTGTCGGTCTGTCGGTCACTCAATGCAGAGCATGATACCAGCGGAAAATTGTAAATTTCTCCGTCATGTGAAGAGTAAGGTAAATTATGAACATAATGAAAGTTGTTTATAATGAATAGACGTTTCACGTACGATAAACTAATTTGACAGAAAATCAATAGTATAAGAGGAAATGGAGGAAAACCGTTCTGGTTTTCCGATAAACCCCCGTCTATTCAAAGATTTTAAAATAATATGCATATCAAAACCTTCCCCGGGATGAGTATACTCTACATATGAAGTTTGGTTGAGATCTATCCAGCCGTTTCGAAGTGATGGTGGAAAAGCCATTCAGGTTTTCCTATAAACCCCCCGTCTATTCAAAGATTTTAAATGATGTGCATATCGAAACCTTCCCCGGGATGAGTGTACTCTAAATATGAAGTTTGGTTGTGATCTATCCAGCCGATTCGACGTGATGGTGGAAAACCATTCTGGTTTTCCTATAAACCCCCGTGTATTCAAAGATTATAAAATGATATGCATATCGAAACCTTTCCCGGGATGAGTATATTGTAAATATGAAGTTTGATTGAGATCTATCCAGCCGTTTCGACGTGATGGTGGAAAAACCATTCTGGTTTTCCTATAAACCCCCCGTGTATTCAAAAAGTTTAAAACAATATGCATATCGAAACCTTCCCCGAGATGAGTATACTCTAAATATGAAGTTTGGTTGAGATCTATCCGGCCGTTTCGACGTGATGGTGGAACAAACAGACAGACAAACGGACAAACAGACACGAAACGTAAAAACCACCGATTCGGTCTTGAGTTGACCTAAAACGGATAAATATCTGAAAAATTGGCAAAACAAAAGAAATTACAGACAGCGGAGCCCCTACAATTTTATTTATATAGATTGAAGTCGTTACCGTGATGAGGGGTAGGTCCTCCGCTCATTATAATGGTTACGCGTACCGTAAGCATAGAGAAACATAAGCAGGTGTTGTTACGTGGCTATGTTCACGCCAAAAGTCATGCCACTGTAAGGGATTGATGCGGTCAAAGAATGAACAAGTACTTTCTCCGAACAATTTTCGTGGAATTCAGTGACGATGACATATATGAGATTGTATGAACCCAAACTGTTCAAAATAAAAACAATTAACATTTGGAAAATACTTAAAGCGACTATTTATTCATGAACGATTTAATTAAATAAAAAGAAAATTTATATTAGGAGAGAGCTGAATAACATGACAGTGTTTTAATATTTATTTGAAATTGAAATATGTCGATGTGGTCATTTGATGGAGTCAAAGAATTGATAAATTACCCGTATCATTTGGCGGTATAATAAAAGAAGGTTACTTTTAATGTGTATTAAAATATAACATATTATTTAATTAATATAATATATCTTAACACCGTAGAGCAAAGTTGGAATAAGTCTTGCAGGATTCCAACTCCGATTTGTGAATATGAAGGGTACCCGACTACGTACCTGGCTACGTAACATCGGATAAAAGAGGTCCTTTTCAGGACCAAGTAAAAATTCACCCTTTGGAACAGGATGCCATGTGGCCATATTCCGGTCATTGTAAACGGCTTTGATAGAAGAAATGTCTACCAGCCAGTGAATCGAACCTACTACAAGACAGCTTCACTGATATTAGCAGTGATGCCTGATATAGCTAGCACCTTGTAGTACTTACAGACACTTCCTGTCCAAACTTAAGACAGTGTTATTCACAGCTGTGATCATTTTATACATTCATTATAATTGAAGTAACAGAAATAACACTGCCGATAATGCCATATTCACGATCTTTATTTAAACGGTATATTTGTACTAAGGCTATAAAAGAACAGGTACTAATGGTTTTCGGATGACAATGATATACGCTTTAGTTGGGTTACTTTTTCTTTCCTTCTTAATCTGTTTATCCTCCAGGGTTGGTTTTTGCATCGGACTCAGCGAGGGATTCCACCTCTACCGCCTCAAGGGCAGTGTCCTGGAGCGTGAGACATTGGGTCTTTGGATACAACTGGGAATAATGACCAGTACCCCTCCCAGGCGGCCTCACCTTCTGTGCTGAACAGGGCCTTGTGGGGGTTGGGAAAATTGGAAGGGATGGACAAGGAAGGGGGGAGGAAACGGCCGTAGCGTTTAGTTACCATCCCGGCATTTGTCTGGAAGAGAAGTGGGAAACCACGGAAAACCACTTCCAGGATGGCTGAGGTGGGAATCGAATTCAGCTCTACTCATTTGACCTCCCGAGGCTGAGTGGACCCCGTTTCAGACGTCGTACCACGTTTCAAACTTCGTGACAGAGCCGGGAATCGAACCCGGGCCCCCGGGGACGGCAGCTTATCACACTAACCACCACATCACAGAGTCGAAAAGTTGGGTTACCTACCTCCGAAAAAAATGAGGGGCTGAAGAACCACATGGTACATACTATACTATCATATTATTATCTCTTTAAGTATTATTATTAGCAATGTGCTACTCCACTGATGTTTTCTATGAGATGACAGCCATTTCCGGTAATGATAATTCACGAATTTATTTTGCGACTTTGGACTTCATTATTTTCTTCTCGTTTCACCTTGCCGTAAGTACGCGCGCCATATTTCTCCAAATTGTGAAATGTTGCAATATCAAGTTATGAATATGAATTCACGTCCACGTTGTGTGTATCATTGAATGGAAAATATGGTACGATTACGGTACACTCAGGACAATTTGAGCAGAAGTTACATGACGTTCTAATTACCAAATGTATTGAAACAAATTATGCTTAGACTGCAGTCATCTGCCAGGTAAGTTAGTTTGCAAAAAATGACATCAAGAATGTAATATCCGTAAAATTAAAATCAGTAACGTTTATATTTAATTTTATTTAACTTCTTTACGTAGTTTATTTTTTATTTATTTATCAATATTATTTACTTATTGACATGACAGTTGCCCACAACAAATCCATTCATCTAGCAGTGTAGATAACATCAGCCACTTGTAAATAATATTTTATTGAATTGACCATCTAACGTGCCATTCACTTAATCCAAAGTCAGACCTGTATCATGCCACGTTTAACAATAACCCAATTGGCCATTTCCTCACGCATCCCCATCTGTATTGTTAGATCAACACTGATTTAAACTGCTTATAGCGAAGATTATTCCAGTATTTAAAATGGACATGCACTCTGGAGGAATAGATCACTAAATAACAATACCACTACGATGATTCGCACAGAATCTAAATGTGAGTTTGGAAAATTACTGCGTCTTGCATAACAATGGTCACTGGAGAGTCAAGATCAGTTCCTTGGAAGATACAAAGTGGACAGAGTGATGCACCATTAGTAATTTCAGTTTTACGTATCCAGTCGAAATAACCATGCATGACCCCCAAGACTTAAGAGCCTCAATCGTCCCCGCCTCCTATCAAGAAATATTGCGAGTTCTCTATGCCTTGATGAATAAACACAATAGGCTAAAAATTCTGCTGACTGTATAGCGTTACAGGGACTGCTCCACTGTCAGTTCTGGCTTACGCTATCAAATATAGTCATGCAATTGACTTTAATTAATTTTTCGTACAGATGCTTGTTGAGAGAATCGAAGATAGTATTAATTCTTTATTTTCTTCTTTTAATTACCTTTTTAATTTTAATAGTTTCAGTATATTGCATTATTTAATCTCTCCGTGTTTATATATACCGTTTGCCATTGAGAATTGATTTAACTGAGTTTTTATTTGATAAAATGAAATTTAATGGTATAATGGAAAACGGGGTGAAAATTCAGGTTGTAAATTTCACCACAATAAAAATACTCTCAATTTTAATTACTGTGCTGATGGGGTGAAAGTACGTCATGGGGATCACTGTAAGTACCTAGATGTTAACATAAGTAATGTCCTTCACTGGGATAATCATATTAATAAGGCTGTTGAAAAGGTTACAGTTCTCTTCGAATGGCTATAAGGGCGCTTAGAGATTGTAGTAAGAATGTAAATGAGAAGGCGCGTAATATTCTGTTAATAACCCTATTAGAGTATGGTCCTAGTGTATAGGACCTACACCAGGAATACTTGATATGATAACTGGAAAACATCATAAGGAAAGCAGCCCGATTTTTGGGTGATTTCCGGAAAATAAGTAATGTTAAGAAAATGTTTAAAATTTGGGCTGAAAAAACTTGGCTCTAAAATGTGGGGTATTTAGAGCTTTAAGTTAAGAGATGGCGTGGTATGATATTAGTAGACGAATTAGCATTAGCAGAGCTTTTAAAAGTGGGAAGTTCGTAATATTAAGACAAAATATGATTTCACGAAGACAAATTGGGCTGGATATTCGTTTATAGGACGAGGAGTAAGGGATTGGATTAATTTATCAAGGAAAATGTTCGAGAAAATTCCAGGTTCTCCGAAAACATGTAATGAAAGGCTAGAACAATTGATAGGTAATCTGCCACATGGGTGACTGCCCTAAATGCAGATAATTCATGATTGATTTTTCGATACGTTAATGTAATTCGGAGTTTACAAACAACCTTTAAAAATGTGCGAAATTTTTATATCAGATGGGATACCTCAAACGGTCACATATTAAATAGATTTATTATTCCTACATGTTCAATGTTTTCAAGGTTTTGTTAAAATAGAAAAAATTAACATGTATAATGGACAAACTTAATTAGGTAGCACTGAAATAATTCCTACGTGATTCTTTTTATAATTTCATATATCTTGACCTTTATGTTCTGCAAAATAATGTAGAGAGTGAAACTTTACGATACTGTAGTTAGTTACCGCACTCAGCTTCTACCAATTATGGAATTTTAGATGGATAAAAAGACCTGTTATAGATCTACGAGCTCTGTCGCAATGCTGACACATTCAATCTACCAAAGTTTCTTACTGTACAGCCAGGTGTGTCAGCTCTTTTCTGATTTACTCGTTACTTTCTACGTTATCCTTTACCGGGCTCATGCCTTCGTTGGTGTTGTTCACACCGTTGTGCGCTCCGAGGGTAATACGTCACAATATTGACTGATGAGATGCTACATCCTAAAAGTATCTGAAATGTGTCTGACATAATATTCTACACTTTACAACGTCCACGTATCAATTTTGTTGTTCTCCCAGATTGTGTTATCCATCTTTCATATAATGCACACATACTCGTATACAAGGGGTAGGTTTTTCTCATATAATGTGTTTACAAGCAAAGCACGTCGGTTTTTACAGTTTTGACATTTTCACACGCACTACCTACGTGTTTTTGCTCTGATCACTTGTGGTATTCATTAAGCCGTACGAAGATAATTGGCTAATCGATTTTCTAATTTTCATTTTCTTGCTAAGTCTCAATACAAAATTTCACTCAGGTAAAATCATCAAGTAGGTGAATTTATGCATATTTAATTGTGATCTTATCAGTGAAGTGTGTTCTTCGTTAATGTTTTTTGTGAATTTTTCACATTATTGATTACCATATGAGCATCAGCCTCCCCTGCGAACCATGTGACCTTGCCTCGGTGGGGAGGCAACAATTTGTATTAAAATCAGTCTGCATTGATAAGAATCGAGGGCTTTGAAAAAGAAGCAGCAATCCAGAAAGGAGCGAGGCAAGGCTGCAGTTTGTCCTCCCTGCTTTTCAACGTTTACATAGAACAGGCAGTAAAGGAAATCAAAGAGAAATTTGGAAAGGGAATCACAATCCAAGGAGAGGAAATAAAAATCTTGAGATTTGCCGATGATATCGTTATTTTATCTGTGACTGCATAAGACCTCGAGAAGTTGCTAAATGGTATGGGTGAAGTCTTGGGTAAGGAGTACAAGATGAAAATAAATAAGTCCAAAACAAAAGTAATGGAGTGCAATCGAATGAAGGCAGATGATGCAGGAAATATTAAATTAGGAGATTAAGTCTTAAAGGAAGTAGATGAATATTGTTACTTGGGTAGTAAAATAACTAACGATGGCAGAAGTAAGGAGGACATACAATGCAGATTAACACAAGCAAGGAAGAGCTTTCTTAAGAAAAGAAATTTTCTCACTTTAAACATTGATATAGGTATTAGAAAGACGTTTTTGAAGAATTTCGTGTTGAGCGTGGCATTGTATGGAAGTGAAACATGGACGATAACTAGCTCAGAAAGAAAGAGAATAGAAGCTTTTGAAATGTGATGTTACAGAAGAATGCTGAAGGTGAGATGGATTGATCGAATCACAAATGAAGAGATACTGAATCGAATTGGCGAAAGGAGATCGATTTGGCTAAATTTGACGAGAAGAAGGAATAGAGTGATAGGACACATCTTAAGACACCCAGGACTTGTTCAGTTGGTTTTTGAAGGAAGTGTAGGTGGTAAGAACGGTAGGGGTATACCAAGGTATGAATATGACAAGCAGATTAGAGCAGATGTAGGATGCAGTAGTTACGTAGAAATGAAAAGGTTAGCACAGTTATTGGGTGGCATGGAGAGTTGCATCAAACCTGTCTATGGACTGAAGAATCAAACAACACATGAGTATCAGAAGCCTAAGGTGACTTGATGCAGTGAGAAGTTTTATTGTTTGTACGTGTTCAAAACAATGTTGGCAATTGTTTTTGTTAGTCTTAGTGCCTTTGCATGCCATTATTTGCATTCATTGCTAGAAAATCAATTCAATTTTAATTTAATTTTTAAGTTACATATGCTGAAATTGATTCAACGGATCAAAGTGAGATTAAATTGAAGAATGCAAAGGCAACGTATAATGCATATTACACAGAACAGAACTATTAAATCGAATTTGGTCTTGAATGATATTTCCAGTACAACTAACAAAAATGATACAAAGCTTTGTAAATATAATTAAATCATAAGTGGAGGGACATTGAAAACATTTCTCTTGTAGGTAGTTTAAGCACAGTAATCTCAAAGTGCCCCGGATGGCCGAGGTCAAACGTGTGGAAAGAGAGAGAGAGTATATAATTTCCCTTTTCTATGTTAATTATACTTATTTAAGCACAGTCTAATTAGATTGGTTGGTCTATTTCGTCCATGCTTTGTACGATCATAATTGTGTATTTTGTTTTATAAAGTCAAATGACATGTTTTGTTTCACGTGTAGCACTGTATGCTGTGTGAAAGAGGAGATATCATATGTAATTCTCTTTATTTAATGAGCTATTTTATCTGCAATGCAGTATTTGATGTCCTAGAGCGTTTGATGGTTTGGTAATCATAATATCACTACTAGCTGTAGTATTCGGACTTTACGGGACTATCACTTAGCATGTGCGTGATGAAATTCACTGTATGTTTGTTCCCCAGATTCTGAGACACATAAGTGTGCATGCCGCTCCCTGTCAGCGGCTTGCCTTGACGTACTCCTCTCCCTGTTATCTGTGGCCCTTTACAGTTGCTGATTTTGAATTGGTCTCTTTCATTTTATCTTAATCTGCATACCCTCAAGGGTTGGTTTTTCCCTCGGACTCAGCGAGGGATCCCACCTCTACCACCTCAAGGGCATTATCCTGGAGATTCAGACTCTTGGTTGCGGGATACAACTGGGGAGGATGAACAGTACCTCGCCCAGGCAGCCTCACCTGCTATGCTTAACAGGGGCCTTGTGGAGTGATGGGAAGACTGGAAGAGATAGACAAGGAAGAGGCCTTAATTGGCCTTAAGTTAGGTACTATCCCGGCATTTGCCTGGAGGAGAAGTGGGGAACCACGTAAAACCACTTCCAGAATGGCTGATGTGGGAATCGAACCCATCTCTACTCAGTTGACCTCCCGAGGCTGAGTGGACCCCGTTCCAGCCCTCGTACCACTTTTCAAATTTCGTGGCAGAGCCGGGAATCGAGCCCGGCCTTCGGGAGTGGCAGCTAATCACACTAACAACTACACAACAGAGGCGGATGATTTCCTTCGTCCGGTATAAAATAAGGCCAAATATCGGGTTAATATTTAAAAAATGCACTGACAGGTGTACAAAGCCTTTCAGACGTTGCCTGAACGATCTATATAGCAACTCTGTTTACAGTCAATAGGGGATATTACCGGCTCTAGGACTTCACATGACTACCACCGACACTCCCATTATTTGTCACTGTATCGGAAAAAGTTATGGAACAGGAATTCACCATTAGCTACGTTTTGTGTACAGCCAACCATAAGAGAGATGTGTCGATTTTTATGCATTAGACCCCTGATGAAATGTTTTGGACTATTTATTGCCAAGGCCTTTCTCGATCTTACTCCAAAGCGATGATGTAACAAATGCGAACAAATATTAAGATCTCGACATAGGTCATTGTAATCACGTCAGCATTCTTGTAAGTTTACATTGTTAACCAACTGGGATGTCGCTTTAAACTCAATGCTATCATATCAAATGCCTGCTCAAAGGAATAATGCGCAGTTTCTCTCGAATTCTAACAGTGCCAAGTTCCAGAGCTGGAATGATCCAACCACAGACGCTTTCCGTTAACTAAGCACACTCTTAATTCCTAACAGTGCCTCAGAGTTGAGATCGAAGAGCTGGAACCTATGTGTCCCGAACAGAAGTTAGAGAACATATGAATCAGAGGTATGACACGTTAAAGTAAGAAATTTATTCAACTCCCCAGCTACATCCGGCCAATATTCAGGCAGGCTGTTTGACTGGGGACACAGCAGCAATCCCATCTGTCAGAGGAGACTCATACAGAAGAGGCAAAGCACATCACAACAAACAACCGTCAACGCGTAATTCTGAAGTTGATTTTTTAATTTTTTGTATTGTAGGCCTTCATATTTAGTTTTCTTCCACCACTGTGATTTTTTTTCTGTTTCCTATTTTGCTTTATGTCGCACCGACACAGATATGTCTTATGGCGACGATGGAACAGGAAGGCCTGGGAATGGGAGGGAAGCGGTCATGGCCTTGATTAAGATACAGCCCCAGCATTTGCCTGGTGTGAAAATGGGAAACCATGGAAAACCATCTTCAGGGCTGCCGACAGTGGGATTCGAACCCACTATCTCCCGGATGCAAGCTCACAGCTGCGCGGCCCTAACCGCACGACCAAATGGCCGGTCCTCTGTGATATTAGGGCATCTAATGTAAAATAAGTCCCCACACTTTTCATGTCTCCCTTTGGTTTTATTCTTCAAGCGATCGTTCCTTGGAGATTTTTCCCGAATTTCGATAGTCATCTTCATAATTTTATGATGATAGCTTGGTTTTCACCTTAAGACAATCATGACAATAAACACCACAATCGCTAGTTAATACAATTGGATAATATTTCTGTGTTAGCGATATTAGGCAACAAAAGTATAAAATCATAGTCGGTACGCTAAAACGAATGATCGAAAAGTGTATTCTCTATAACTTTTCTTAAGTAGTATTTAGGATAATACCTCTAGCAATACAGATATTTAAGCACATTTTAGGCCACGCCCAGCGTGAAAAATTTATTTATAGCCTGGACTGTAGTGCCTTATTTCCCGACTTTTCATACCGATTTTCATTATATACCATTTCCTTCATTTCCCCTTGGCCCGGCGGTCATATGGACTAAGCTACAGAAGTCTAAATGTTGAATGCCTCAGTTTTGATGCCCGGTAACGTTAGACTATACAAGACATAAACAATCGGAAATTGTGTGATTCATAACTTGTGTTGTATTTATCAATAGGACCACTAATAAGATAGATACTTGAGAATTTTAGGTGTTCCCTAAACTACCATTTCAGTCAACACGAATAAAATTATTTATAGCCTAAAGTGTAGCGTCTAATTCTCCAACTATACATACTGTACCCGTAAAAAGTGTTCATATCTTTAAGGCACTTGATATTAAATTAACGAGCATGGATCTTATCCTAGGGAGTGGCTTTATCATTGGAGTTGGTACAGAGAGGGGTATAGTTATCAATTTTAGAGATTCTTTTGATAAATTGAGTTTATTGATCATCAAAAGCAAGTTCATATCACCTTCGTACAGCAGCATGGAAGTGTCGTGGCTGGTTGGTACCTCCGAGTCCTGGGATGGCGCTGGATATCGCCTGGGCAGGGACCACACCTGCTCGGATGAGGAGTTCTGGAATGTCTCGAAGATTGGCACACGTTCCTGGGTTCGATTTGAGACGTAATTCACACTTGAGTTTTCTGCACGGCACTCCGCACATTCATGGCACTGTCTGAACAGATATGACCTTTTAATTATGGTTACTTCACTCTAGATATTAAATCGAAACGTTCTGGAATAATCACTCGAAGAACAAGATGATTTTGACTTTGTACCGGTAGAAATGCAAGTTCATAACGCAAGCTTACTGTAAATTGGAATGTTCTAGAGGATTATAGTCACCACAGTTCTTAATGCATAGTTTCTGAAGATTTAAAACACATTGGCAATGAACTGAATAAATAGCACTCGGAAACTGTCTTGTTCCGTCAATAGGCGAAGTGAATAGCCATTAAAGAAAATGATATTTCAAAGAAAAAGTCTGACTTAATAAATTATGGATTCACTCAAACTACTGGAAAGTTCTAGGCTTTCTGGGAACGCGACATGCGTATTCTGAATTATCACAGTCTTTAATGAGGGTAAGAATCAAAACAAAAGTCCCAGTGCAGCACTTTCAAAGTATTGCATATTTCACAATTAAACGTAATGTTGAACGTCCCATAAGTTTCACAGTTTTTACAAGACGTAAATTGAATGAGGTACTTGGGAAAACAAGTCATATCGTTCACACGAAAGTTTATGTTGGTAGGGCACAAGTTCATCCTACACGCTCGGAAAATTTCAATGTTCCAGAAATTGATTCACAAAATACAAGTTCAAATAAGTTCGAAACGTAAGTTCAATGTGGTACACAACACTCGTGAAAATTCAAAGTCCTTTCAATCGTCGTCGGATAACGAAGTCCCTATGTGGCACTTCAAAAAAATAACAAAGTTCCAATGTGTAGAAATAACAAAGTTCCGATGTGTCAAAATATTAAAGTCCCAACACGACACTCGAAGAAAATAAAGTTCCGATGACAATGTTCCAGTATGTCACCTTAAGAAAATAATAAAGTCTTACCGCGACACTTGGCGAAAATAACTAAGTTCCAATGAGACGCTTCAGAAAAATAACGAAGTTCCTATTTGGCACTTTAAGAAAATATCAAAGTCCAATCACGACACACGAAAAATAACAAAGTTCCAATGTGTCAATATGACAAAGTTCCAACACGATGCTTGCAGAAAATAACAAAGTCCCAATCAGGCACTTCAAGAATATGATAAAGTCCCGACACAACACTTAGAGAAAATACCGAAGTTCCAATACTTGGATTTCGAAGACTGTCAACTATAAGTTCGACACACACAATACTCCTCCTGTCACCCGTGTCACAGAGACGGCGGAGTGACAGATACTGAATTCGTAGGTCGGGTAGTCCTCCTTTTATACACGTTCGCGTGGAAGTGTCTAGAACCCAGGTATTATCTACCCTTATAACTCCTATAATAATCGGTGGATTTTCTTGAAATCTTGACAGATTACGTCCATTGTAATGGTTTTTAAGATGGCAGTGTCGAAATAGCTATAAAGTAGCGCAAAATGTACTTCTGAGGGTAAGCTGGAACATTACCATATATGGCACGGATAGCTGGCTTTACGGTGGCCACGTCACTCGCTGGGTACGTCACTGCGTTCGGCGGGCTGCCTCGCGCGAAGTTCAACAAACATACTTCGGAATTCTCTCGTAGCGGCGTTCCTGGTACAATACCGATGTTCATTAAGTTATATTCAACCGTTTTCTCGTGATACAGGTTGAGATAACGGATTGTTTTCCCAAAATCGAACAATGTAGAGTATAATAAGGTGCTATTGGGCATAATATAACATTCAATTTAGAACAAGCGTGTTTGCAAATGTTTTACTAGAGAATCCACATTTGTTTTGGCGACAGTTTTTTGTTTTTTTTTTTTTGCTGGGGGCTTTACGTCGCACCGACACAGATAGGTCTTATGGCGACGATGGGATAGGAAAGGCCTAGGAGTTGGAAGGAAGCGGCCGTGGCCTTAATTAAGGTACAGCCCCAGCATTTTCCTGGTGTGAAAATGGGAAACCACGGAAAACCATCTTCAGGGCTGCCGGTAGTGGGATCCGAACCTACTATCTCCCGGATGCAAGCTCACAGCCGCGCGCCTCTACGCGCACGGCCAGCTCGCCCGGTAGGCGACAGTTTTAAGAACTGAGTTTATTAGGAAGACTTACCGGGAAAAGTGTCTGTTAATGAGAGATATCCTTTCATTAACATAATCGTGCTAGAACTAGGAAAACTTCCCCACCAGCCGCATTAAGCATTTTGTCTCTTAAACCTCTGGTAGAACATCTACGTTGAACAGCAGGAGATAGTGGTTTTCGAAATATGCAGGATTCTCAGGAAAGTGATTAATAGTGGTTTGAAGGATACATAAAGGAAGAAAATTAGCCGATGCATAATATTTCGCCCGGCATAGATGATGATCCCACTGAATGTAATTGGGCACCGAGAACACATTAGTATACCTGGATAATAATAATAATAATAATAATAATAATAATAATAATAATAATAATAATCATAATAATAATAATAATAATAATGATGCGCAAATGCAGGGCTCCCTTCTACGGTCGCTAACGACGCATGGGAATTATCGATGGACAAAACACATTTTTAATAATTTTGACTCAAAACCAAATACAATAATTTCCTGGTAAGATAACGTCAAGAAAGACCTCGAAGAAATGGGTTTACGACCAAATGACGCGCGGAAACAAGACCTTTTCAGAAAAAGCATTGTGACTTTTGGGACTTTCCGGCAGGTGAAGTGGACAACGTGAAATGTGGTCGGATGAACGCCGTGCTCGTCACAGCGAGCTACTGAAAATCTACTGGATCGATCGAAAACTGAGTAAATGCCAGAATGTATAGTGAAACTTATCGTGGTCCCTCGTTCTTCCATTAGCGAATAATCATCATCATCATCCATCATCATCTGTTTACCCTCCAGGTTCGGTTTTTCCCTCGGACTCAGCGAGGGATCCCACCTCTACCGCCGCAAGGGCAGTGTCCTGGAGCTTCAGACTCTTGGTCGGGGGATACAACTGGGGAGTATGACCAGTACCTCGCCCAGGCGGCCTCACCTGCTATGCTGAACAGGGGCCTTGTGGAGGGATGGGAAGATTGGAAGGGATAGGCAAGGAAGAGGGAAGGAAGCGGCCGTGGCCTTAAGTTAGGTACCATCCCGGCATTCGCCTGGAGGAGAAGTGGGAAACCACGGAAAACCACTTCCAGGATGGCTGAGGTGGGAATCGAACCCACCTCTACTCAGTTGACCTCCCGAGGCTGAGTGGACCCCGTTCCAGCCCTCGTACCACTTTTCAAATTTCGTGGCAGAGCCGGGAATCGAACCCGGACCTCCGGGGGTGGCAGCTAATCACGCTAACCACTACACCACAGAGGCGGCAGCGAATAATAATAATAATTATTATTATTATAACAATAATGTCCGCCTCTGTGGTGTAGGGGTTAGCGTGATTAGCTGCCACCCCCGGAGGTCCGGGTTCGATTCCCGGCTCTGCCACGAAATTTGAAAAGTGGTACGAGGGCTGGAACGGGGTCCACTCAGCCTCGGGAGGTCAACTGAGTAGAGGTCGGTTCGATTCCCACCTCAGCCATCCTCGAAGTGGTTTCCCACTTCACCTCCAGGCGAATGCCGGGATGGTACCTACCATAAGGCCACGGCCGCTTCCTTCCCTCTTCCTTGTCTATCCCTTCCAGTCTTCCCATCCCCCTACAAGGCCCCTGTTCACCATAGCAGGTGAGGCCGCCTGGGCGAGGTACTGGTCATACTCCCCAGTTGTATCCCCCGACCAAGAGTCTGAAGCTCCAGGACACTGCCCTTGGGGCGGTAGAGGTGGGATCCCTCGCTAAGTCCGAGGGAAAAGCCGAACCTGGAGGGTAAACAGATGATGATGATGATGATGATGATGATAACAATAATACAAATAACAATCTTCATGCATAAAATTGTAAGGCAAAACTTCCTTATAATTATTTGTTTATATGTGATAACTAGCAAATGTACCCGTGCTTCGTTACGGTATACTACCTTGTATACTGATGTCGAAGTAAATTACTGTACATGAAGTGAATAAGTTTCTTTTAATTACATGTCTCTTAGCGTTATCGCAGAAACAGCATTGTGAAGTCCCCACACGTTGTTTCCAATGTAAAGTGCGACTTGCGGAATTGCGATGATAACGGCAGGTCCACTTGTCTACTGAAATTCACAAAGAAGTTGGTAATTTTCATTTAACAGCAGGTCCCATTGCCTAGTGCGCGGCGAAAGTAGATTTGGGGAGGTTTCATTATAATGGCAGACCCCATTTCCTACTTTCAGATAGATTACAGTTGAGAAACTTTTATTATACTTGCAAGGACCTTCCCTACTTCCAGTCAAAATGGAGTTGTGTTCTTACCATTATAATGGCAGACGCATTATCTAATGCCAGTCAGCTTACTGCCAGTCACACCAGGTTGGTGAATTTCCATTATAGTAGCAGGCCCCTATGCCTAACGTCAGTCACATTTTAGATGGGTAAATTTGTTCGTAATGGGAGACACCCTTGGCTACTGACCAACAGAATTGGGTAAAAGGGTTTTGAAAAAATTGCACGCTCCCTTGTCTTCTGCTAGTCGAATCGAGAAGGGAATTATTCATTACAATGGTGCACAGGAGTTGGAGGACGACCCAATTCTTACCGCCTGTCAAAGTTGATGTGGGGTGGACTGATTACAACAGCAGACGCCCTCCTTCTGACAGTTACTATCGATTTGCAAAGTATTTAATAACAATGGCGAACAAACCCTTTCTAGATCGCTTCAATGAATGAATATAAGTCATCATACGGAAATATATGGATGTTTACCTTCATTTACAGAATAACTGCTCATAAACGGTACATCATATCGAAAACGGATTGTACGATAAGACGCCCATGGCCACATTAAGCGATCTAAATGGCTGGTCCTCTGATATATTCAAGTATCTCATCTATTTAAAAGTAAGAATGTTTTAGAAAAGTTGAATAGGTTGAAATTAGTGTAATCTTTTCATATATTGTGTTACTTTTCGGATACTTATGTGACAGCTTAAAACACAGAATTTTACACACATATGGTTACTGGGTGGGCCTATATTCGTGTAGAATTTGATGATCCCATCTTTCCAATGTACAAGTACATGTACAAGTTACAAGTACATGTACAAGTTACAAAATTTAGGTACAATCCAGAAAGAGAGCCCAATTTAACCTATAAGGTAGAGAGATGCGTCAAAACGTCGTAGGACCAAAGTTGTAGATCACTCCAATTTGAACTGGGACTGAGCCATCCGTTTTGTGAAACGACTTACCGTTTAGCCAACAAATACCTCAAAAGGATGCCTGCACCTTCATTAAAATTGCCTCCATATTTCGATATCTTTGGAGGTAAAAGTAAAAAAATTGGACATCTTGGAATGTTTTCGTCGGTTAGAGACTAAAAGCTATAATTTCTATAAATTTCAATTTTCTACCTCATCAGGCAGGTTGTGCCGCCATCTTGATTTGGGGGCACGGGGGATAAAAATGAAGAAATTCCGGAACATTTTAAGCCCACGAAACCAATAGGTTGTCGCGTTGGATAAATTATACTACTGCGTTGTTATGCTGAGCCGAAAATTTGAGGCATACCAGCGTGCCCCTTCAGGGAATTTTGAGAATTTTCGATTTTTCTAGGGATCCTGGGGTTATCAGCTTCTCCCGTACCAAGTTTCAAATTTCTGAGATTTCTGGAAATGCCTCATTAATTCACGTCTATTTTTATTTTTAAATATTTATATATACATCGCTCCAGACCGACTTGCTTTTATATATATAGATGATCATCTAAAGGACTTTACCCCTTGGTGTCAGTATGGTTATCTATCTGTTTATGTTTCTAAAACCGGAAAACTGCGGGCATATTTTAACCAAACTACACATTTGGATTCTACTCTTTCAGGATTGTGTTATCAGGTGCATATGACATCAAGTTCATCACATGAAGTTAGGGTTTATATCTTCCTTAACGTTGGGTCTATCAAAAGACTGTATACATCAATCGTTTAATATGTTATTTCTATTCGTTTATACCATATATGTAGGCCTATTCATCGTACGACGGATAATAATATAGGTGCTTACGATAACTTGGATTTTCATTCCGAGTCCCGTGAGACACCTGGTGCATATCACTTGAAGGCTGGTTAACTGAAAGAATAAAAGATTCATTTTACTCTTTAAGATAGACATCAAGGTCATCAGATAGATTTAGGGTTTATAACTTCCTTAACTTTAGGTCTAACAAAAGACTGTATACATCAATCGTTTAATATGTTATATCTGTTCGTTTATACCATATACCAGGGCCTCTCAAACGGCCAAATTCTCACGCGTGCAAATCGAGGCGCAAGAGCTCCGTGCACTGTGCATCGGTCCCGCTCGGTTCAGCTCGGACCAACGCTTCGTCTCTAGGCTACTCGGCTAAGCTCGGCTCAGCTCGGCTCTACTAGGCTCAAGTCAGCTCGGATTTAGAGCGCTACGGAGCAAGTGCTGTTAGAGGGAGACAGGAGGAGCGAGCAAGACGCGTGAGGAAAGAGAGAGTAAGCTCTATTGCTCCGAATCGCGGAGTGGGGGTCTGCACTCTGGTCAACCAAAGGAAGTCGTCTTTTGCACAGTGCACAGTGCATGCACCAAGCGCATGCACCCTGAGAGGCCCTGGCTTATACCATAGATAGAACAGATAATAAGGGAAGAATCCTCAACGATGGGCTTCGCAAGGCTTCAATCACAGTGTCCTGCCAGAAACAGCATGTAACTCAGAAGCAGGGATGATTTCGCACGACTTCAAAGTAGAAACTGTTCCTCAAAATGAATTCGGAGATCGTCCCCATTCAGTCTCGACTTTGATCATCTTACCATACTTACGCCACTGCCGCGTGCCTTCGGATAAAAATATCAGTTTAACATGTCGTGTTATATGTGTAAATAGAGCCATGTTACTTTGCATACGGTACCTTCATGAAGGAAACATATAATTCAGTGCAAATTCCCGTGCAAAGAACGGGTACAAATTCATATATTCAATGCAGATAAATAAACCCACTTATAAATACTGTGACAATTTCCTAAACAGAAAACAGAGAATTGTCCAGATTGCAGTCTGGTTTTTTCTTTCTGCTATTTGCTTAACGTCGCACCGACACAGACAGGTATTATGGCGACGATGTGAAAGGAAGGGCTTAGGAATTTGAAGGAAGTGGCGGTGGCCTTAATTAAGATACAAGCCCAGCATTTGCATGGTATGAAAATGGGAAACGACGTTAAACCATCTTCAGGGCTACCGACAGTGGAGTTCTAACCCACTCTCTCCCGGATGCCAGCCTCTAACCGCACGGCCAACTCGTCCGATTATTACAGTCTGGGCGACGTTGGTATTTGACACTAAGTATTAATTCTTTCGTACCAGGACTAAAGATTCTGTCATAGGCCTATTGCATTGGGTCATCATATTAAAAGTAATTGATTTAGTTTTTAGCAGTTAGCAGAAGAAAACTATCATTATAAAACTGAAAATAAAACATTCTGAACTATGTTGATGTTCCATTCATTTCAAAACCTCTACAGTCAATATTGTCTCTGTTTTTTAAAACCTCAAACTTCTGTCCTGAAATCAAGCTATTTCGACTTAGGGCGTAGTCTTAAGCCCTGGTACGGAACAATTAACGTGTAGGCTTACATACTTTTGTCAACAATGTATCTATCACCTTACTTGTTCATGTACTCGAGGACGGTTGAGAGACGGATTTTTAGGAGTCTTTAAATTCTTTCACCCTTACTACGGGGAGAGTGGGGTAGTTCTTTGGGATCTCGTGAAATGGGAAGGAATCCAGGTAGAGAATAAGAACTGAAATGTGTTATACTTGATCGATAGCTAAGATATTATACTAGTTACCATTTTTTCCTTCATCTATTATTGAGAATCGATATCAATAAGCCTGAGAAAGATGATACTTCGAATCATGAATCAATGCAGTACAACGGAAACTGGATCGGCAATTGAAATGTAGTATGCATTACCGCACGGAGAGAGTGAAGCTTTTTATACTTTTCCTGTGTTTATCGCCCCCGCAGGTTACGCAAGCGTCGACCTAGCAGGTCATATGTTCTACGAATTTGGTCCGCCTCAATCAACTAGTTTCCGCGAAGAGACAGCGCGTGCAGCCTGGACGCCGCCGTTTCTAAACTCATCCATTAGTGAGAAGTCAGTCGTCACCTGACTAGAACACAGGGTCGTGGGCTTCTGCCTTGCATTCCTTGAAGTGTTGGCAAGTCCGTCTTCAGAAGTCGGAGTCTGCGCAATCTTCCGTGACGATACAGACGAGGTCTGGCGCTCTATGCCATGTAGTGTGAGGTTGAATGTTTTTGTTTTGTCTTCCCTGTTTCCTGAAAGGCATTGATCACATGGACAAACCTTAAACACGGGGCTGAAATAGGAACTAGGGAGCGTTCTTCGAAACTTTGTTGACCCTACTGCTCCCATTATTGATGTCCTGAACAGCACCGAGGAGGCTCGATAAATCTATAGCACTCACATGTATTTAGATACTGCACTTCCCCGCAGCAATAAATGTCATTCTTTCCTGGAACGTTCATAGCAGAATGTCACAGTGACGTGTGAAGTTTTTTTTCTAGTTGCTTTACGTCGCATCGACACAGATAGGTCTTATGGCGACGAGGGGACAGGAAAGGCCTAGGAATGGGAAGGAAGCGGCCGTGGCCTTAATTAAGGTACAGTTACAGCATTTGCCTGGTGTGAAAATGGGAAACCACGGAAAACCATCTTCAGGGCTGCCGACAGTGGGGTTCGAACCCACTATCTCCAGGATGGGAGTTCACAGCCACGCGCTCCTAACCGTACGACCAACTCGCCCGGTGACGTGTGAAGGTGGTGGCGTATTGCACAGATACGTGGCGGGGGCGTGATAGCTCAGTGACCTAATGCTAAATTCTCCGCAAGTCGGCCATGGTTCGAATTCCCGCCAATGCATATGCGAATATTCAAGTGAAAAGTCACATTACAGTAGTTCGAATTCCAGGCAAAACTGGAAATTCCGAAGTAATGATTACGACTTCCCTTCAAAGTACAAGGATAAATGTTTATTGCATACATCGGTAATTCAGCGAGATCTATCAATCCTGCAACGTATACGATTCGAGGACGCGATTTATGAGAGAATGTTATATCCACATTTCAGACAGGTGAATGTTGAAACTTTACGAAATTTTATGTAGTTTAATAGAAATCTAATTGAAGTGTTATTTTGTTTTTAGATAAATATTACTTAAACAAATGTGTCCATTACCACACACATTTAAAATCTGACATTGACAGGTGGTTTTTAACATTTATCAAGGTAGATTATCCTACTTTAACAATCATAAAAATGTCATGTGTTGAAATATCACCTTCCACAGTAAAACTAAAGAAACATATTCTTCACGGCCGTGACGTTTGACGTGGTGAGGCTAGCCTTGGCGTTAACATCCTCTTCGCTGTACATGGTCGGTTGTCTTGTTCGACAGGAACAACGCATAAAATAAAATACAAACTACATATACAAAGCACATACAGACTTTTTGTAGAAAGTATCTCAAGCAGCAGGTTCCGGTCCCCATTTGTAACCAAGGTACAGCTTCATTATACTCCGCATCCGTTGCAACCTTCCAAACAATCTGCCTGATATTCAGACACAATTATCATTTTTGAAATGTTTTGAGATAGGAGAGTAATTATGGCGTACGAAAAAGGGGATCAAATTTTGTGGGCAGTTTTACATGAACCTTCTTCTTCTGTATTAAAGTGAACAACATATCATCAGTAAGAAACTAACATAAAAATTGCACAGCTACCTCCACCATAAGCCCGGAAATCCGATGGGGAAGTGGAAGGTAAGGCTACCATTTTTCGTAACCTCAGCACTAACACAAAGTGGGATAGAGCGGGCAGTGCCAGTTCCGGTCACCTATGTACCCAGTAATTTATTTTTACTCATTTATGGAGCAGGATTAGTGAACCTCAAGGGGATATGCCTCTAGAGACGTGATCTCGTTTTACATTTTTGACTTCCTGACAGGGAATCGAACTCATTTCCTCCCGAATTAACCGATCGCACTTCTGCATAGTCTAAGCAGCTGATACTACTACTATTATTAATAGTAATAATAATAATAATTGTAATAATAATAATAATCGCCCAGTTCATGTGAATGGTATATGAATGAAAAGAAAAATTACATTATTGTATAATGCAATGGACAAGCTCACAGATACCGTACGCAGGAGACGATTGAAATTGTATGGCCACATCTGTAGAATGGACAACACTAGATGTGCGAAAAATCTTCTTGGTATAATTAATTCAAAGGAGGTCAAAATCGGCTAGTTAGAGGAAATGAAGCAGGACTTGTCTGTAAGGATCACATACATACAGTTTACCTTATCAACAACCCAGACATCATATGAATAAAAGACTGTAAACTTTCCCTGAATATAATGACTTATTAAGACACCCAATAGTTCTTAATAAGGAAGCATACAATTATAACTCAACGTAGTAATTACAGATGAAATGATAAACAAGAATAACTTCCCTACCAACCACATCAATGAACATTTACAGACAAGGTGATAGCAAAACTAGGTGTCTGAGGACCCTCTCATTCAGGTTAATCGCATTCATATTCACAATTTTACCATATGAAATATATACGATTTTAGTAAATAAAATAACTGATGATCTTTAGTTAGTTTGTATTCTCACGGATAGTACAACATTTTATCCCTGAACATCACAGAAGATACTATCAGGGATCGCAAGGCTTTTGGAACTCTGGTTGCAAAACACATGTTCGCGGAAAAGGCTTAAAAGAACCACAGCGAAACAATGGACGGAAGAACGCAAGAAACAGCATAGCGAGTTCATGAAGAGATTTTTGGGAAGAGAAGAAGAAAGGAAAACCATCATCAAGCTAACAAGTTCCAACGCGCTTTGTAAACGGGCATAACTAAGACAGAAAGAATAATAATAATATTGGACCGGGCGAGTTGGCCGTGCGCGTAGAGGCGCGCGGCTGTGAGCTTGCATCCGGGAGATAGTAGGTTCGAATCCCACTATCGGCAGCCCTGAAAATGGTTTTCCGTGGTTTCCCATTTTCACACCAGGCAAATGCTGGGGCTGTACCTTAATTAAGGCCACGGCCGCTTCCTTCCAACTCCCAGGCCTTTCCTATCCCATCGTCGCCATAAGACCTATCTGTGTTGGTGCGACGTAAAGCCCATAGCAAAAATATATATATATATATATATATATATTGGGGCATTTTACTTGCATATTATGTATGTTGCTATGTAGTACCAGCAGAAAACAATTTAGGGCCTAGTAAGAAACTGGCATGCTGTGGAGAAGCCCTGGAAGACGTTGTCTATTTTTGGCAGTATTGCCGGATTAGGATACAAGATAAAATCCAGTGAACTATTCACGGGAAAACTGATACCGGCTGATTGCATAGCCTTGACTTCTCATACCGTTAGCTCATATAAAACATCCTATTGATCGTTTGCCGCAAGCTTGTAAAGAGTTCATGCTCGTTATCTGCCTGATAAAGATAATAATTATGCGTCGATTTGAGCCATCTTGTAGCGTTTCTTGGCTTGCGGTAGCCATGTTGCTATTGTTCACCACCGTGATGTTATTTTATGTCATATTGGAAATAACAAAAGGTAAAGGGCAATTTCAAATTCTTTAGTCTTTCAATACAGTGCATTAGAAAGTGTCAAGAGGCTTTCACTTTTTTGATTATGGAGATTATTAATGAAGTAAGGAACAAAATCATCATTGTGTTAGTGCTGGCCTACATGATATATGAGACAAGGCGGGATCTTTCCCAACCTGAACCCTTTAGAATGTAGATTTATGGGTGCTTAGGTGTTAAATATCGATATTTTATATTTAAAAGCTGCTCCCAATTTTGAATAACAATGAGTAATCAGGAGAATAAAATCGGATAAACTAGCTATTTTATAAGTTAGACATTGTACCCAAGAGACGTTAGGCAATTTCTTGTTGTTGGTGAAGTGATAGACATTCATGGTGTTTATTACCTGTTGACGTGATCATTAAGGTGTCAATATTAGTTAGCAAGTTGTAGTCCCATTGGTGGAGAAAAAAAAAGCATCCGAGTGTTAGCCAGGTAGTAGAGGTTGTAGTGTACAGTTTCTAATCACTAGACTGCGTGCCAAAAGCACAAATTAAATTCTAAACCTCTCCACAGTGTACATATGGAGTGAGGGAAAAAGCCACTGTTGGTGGTGATTCGTCTATCGAATAGTTGAGCAGAACCATCGGTGTTATTCGATAGTAATAGTCTATGTGCCGACACAGGGTTTTAATTTCACCCTACATCATCATCATCATCATCATCATGATCATCATATCTCACACCCAGATGCGCAGGTCATCAAAGGGATTCAAAGGACCTGCACCAAGAGAGCCTAACATTTCCTTGGACACTTCCGGTACTAAAAGCTATAGGCCCTATGCTAAATTAAAATTACTGTGGCAGAACTGTTCGAATTAAATCACCATACAAACTACGTGATGACCGAAATAAAGCTCATTTTCTTGCAAATGAAGACTCCACTTGGAGAATAACAATAGGAAACCTCAGAAGAACAAAACTATTCTTAACAGGAAAACGAATAATGGCTCTTCCGTACAGGAAATTAATGATACAGTGCAACTTTTCTCAGACCATTTGCTCCCTGACTCTTCAGAACGATGGGTTATGTGCATAGAATGACAAGTGTGGTAGGGAAGAATATGAAAGCGTGGACGCTGTACATGTGTGTGACATTTGCCCGTTGATCCCTCTTCCTATTCTCTTCTCATTTCTTGAGCCATCTGTCTACTACACAATATCTTCCCTAACAGCTTTCAATCTTCCTTTTTAGTTATATGGGTCTCAAATGGTTTCCCAAAGATATACTTTGGAATCATATAATCAGCTGGGATGTGTAAAACTTCCCCTGCTATTACTCTGTTAATTTTACAGTGACCAAGATTGGGCCTTTCAGCCTTCCAGCATCCATTCTGCTCCAATCGATATGAGCTCATTCTAGCCTGTCCCACTATAAAGTTACTTAATGGAGGTAGATCTAGTAGAGTGTTCAAGGCTTCTGTCGGAGTAGTTTTCATTGCTCCAGTAATGGCCATGCATGCCATTCTCTGAAGGCTATTTAGCCTTTTTCTTGACTTGCTTTCATCCACCAAATTATTGCTGCATAGGTCATCAGTGGTCTAATGATCATTGTGTATATCCACATTACCATTGCCGGTTTTGGACCCCATGTTGTCCCGACTGCCTTCTTACATGCATACAATAGGTTCTTAGCCCAGGTTCTGTTTCTAGAAACCTTAAATATGGTAAGTGGGAAACAAATTCTGTACAATTATTTCTACCCTTAAGTGCCAACCGACTGCGCTATGAGATTAGTGCGTCAGCACTTGAGAAAGGAATTGAAAAAGTTTGAATAATCCTGAAATGATGATAACAAGAGTGCAGTGATGCATAGAAGTTTCCCCACAGCCTATTTTAAAACTATCCTTAAAGAACTGCAAAATGTGGTATTTTAATTGTTGAAGTCATTTCAATAGAAATCCTGTTTGGTTGACAAAATCAATTAAAACGGTACGATGGTATTAATTTTATTAGCTTTTGATGCTCAAATACTACAACTACTAATACGCAGCCATCCTTCCCCTAAGGACAACGGTGTCCAACTCTGGTTCACTTTTAATATCGGGTATAACTGAAAACTACTAGTTTGGAGCGACAGTTCATGGTACAGTCTTCTTGGCTTGTGAAAGACGATCGAACCCAACCATGAGTACCTCTAAATTTCCGCTGAGTTCCTTCTATGAAAAGCGGATAGTTTCTGCCCTTCTTTGTTGTCTTGACACTGCATTTAATTGCTATTTTCTAAGGATGTATGCCATAGTAGTCGTTTTCCAGTAGATGATGATGGCAGCCTACCTCAGGTTTCCCTTTGGAGACATCGAAGTGCTCTTTAGGAATACCTAACGTTCTTCACCTTTTATTAGTTCACCGCAAAACAGAGCCTTAGGTTTCTGATTTATGTCCATTCTTCTGACATGAAAAAAGATCTGAACCTTCTTTGCTTGAGCAGCGCTTCAATTCTGGGTATGCCTGCACGTCCTAGAAATATTACTTGCCAAAAAATACGGAATATGCTCCTGAGAATGAAAGTTAAAATTTTTCATGCTTGGCTTACTGATATATAGCTGCGTACTGAGGACGCATGGCAGGTATATACGTTCCTATTTTTACTTTCCTTCATTCATTTGTCCATTGATCCGTACTCTCTTGTTCATTTGCGTCATTACAGCCGCTGACTTTGTCAAATTTTATTTTTCGGAATCCAATGGAAGTGTGCTGGAAAGCATGAATCCAAAGTAAGTAAATTACTGTCCATATTTCAGTGCCATATAGAGCCATACTCCCTACGTAACACCTTGCAAGTCTCTTCCTCAGATCTTTCTCTAGCAGGCCACAAAACAGGTTATTTTTCTTCCTGTTGAAGCTTTCTTGGGCTAAGGCAATTCTAGCTTTTATGTCTGTTATAGAGTGAAGGTTTTCAGTCACAATACTTTGAAGATACTTAAACTTAATTACCTGTTCAATTATTCCCCCGCCCCCCTATTTTGATTGTCGATTTTTCACCTTTTCCTCCAAGTATCATCAATTTAATTTTTTGTTTATGTTCGTTCCATATTATTCACGATTTTGCGCAAGTCCTTCACATTTTCACCTATTACTGGCTTATCATCAGCAAATCTTATGCATTCAATTCTCTTAACTCCAACGTTGACACCTCTTTTACCATCCAAACATTCACAACCCTGTTTAAGACCTCTCCCCAGTCTGATTTCTTCTGTTAATTCTCCTCTTATTCCCACTCTTTTGCTGTTTGGTTGAAATATAATTCCTCGATCAGTCCTCTTTCTCTCCATTCCACTCAATGTTTTTTAAGTATCTCCAAGAGCTTATCCCACGTCACCTTGTCAAATGACTTCTCAAAGTCTACAAAGATTGTGTATACTTTTCAATTCTTCTCTATGTACCTCTCTTCTATGACTTTCAGTAAACCAATGGCATCCCTTGTGCCCACTCCATGCCTAAATCTTTATTGTTCTTCACCAATATAATTCTCCACTCGTCTATAAATCCTGCTCTTTCTTGTTCTTAATAGTATTTTAGATGCATAACAAATTAAACTTAATGTCCTCTGTTCTTCAAATTTCTTACAATTTTTCCTTTTTGTTATTGGTATTATTATGATTTACAGAAGACCTTTTGGCCATTTCCCTTTTAAGTATATTTCTTGTAAACGTTATACACATGAAGTGATGAAATAAATTATCACACTGGTTTCAGTACATTAGAAGGGGAAATGAAGAATGGTAAAGCAGTTGGTGTAGATGAAATACAAGTTGAACTACTCAAAGTACTGCAGGTTAAAGGAAAGGTTTTCAATGCCGACACAAAATTAACTGAAGTTAACTCATTTACTCCAAATTATCAATTAAGCAAATGATTAAGGAGCCTCAAGTGGCTCCTTGCGTTAATTACCTCATTTCGTCTTCGTACACCATGGTTAGGTCGTTTCTTCTGTCATCTACAGCGTCTTTCTCTCAGCTAAATAACTTACTCTGTGCTGTTCTGTAGCGAGTCGTGAATGAATTTCACTTTTGATCACCTGCACAAATCCCCCATTGCGTCAGACAAATTACGTTCCATATCACTATGACAGAGCAGACTGGCTAGGAATACTCTTTTAAGATTTTGCTCACTCTCACGGGAGTAATTATGCTAATATAAAGTTGTATTTAAGGAATTAAGGGGTCTCTGCCCAGCGACCGCTGCTCAGTCCGAAGGTCTGCATATTACGAGGGGCCGTATGGTCAGCATGACGCATCCTCTCGGCCGTTATTCAGGACTTTCGAGACCGGGGACTCCATCTCACCGTCAGATAGCTCCTCAATTCTAATCATGTAGGCTGAGTGAACCTCGAACCAGCCCCCAGGTCGAGAGAAAAATCCATGACCTGGCCGGGAATCGAATCCGCGGCCTCCGGGCGAGAGGCAGACACGCTACTCCTACACCACGGGGCCAGCACAGAAGTAGTAATATTCAAAATTATTTATATCACCATTCATTAAAACTTATGTACTTTCTTTAACTTCTTACATAGCAAATATTCACAGACAGCACTCACTGCTTCGTCTAAATTCATTTGGTATCACATTTAATAAATAACTTTCATCTTTCTAAAAGTGTTTAGGAGTAGTTTTTGCAGATAAGATGGAATTCACTTACATCACTGTCTACAAAAAAAATTTAAAAATGTGATATTGATATCATTTGGGTATCATCTAAATTAAAGATGATTTATGCTAGTCATTATTATCTGTAAATGCTCCATCTGGTGCTTTTGAAACATAACTTCATTTTTTTTGTATTTTACTAATAAAGGATATTACGATCGCCGAATCTACTCTACATATTCCTACCTTTTTTACTGCTGCTCGCTTCTACTTCCTTCTCGCCGCACCGTGCACCTCACTCACCTGTCGTCTACTTGACTGATTACGTCATCTTCGCTGCACTTCGCTGTGCCTGTGCGCTGTGTAACCACGTGATATTATGTTTCTAGAACTCACTGGCTTGTAGCCTGCGTTCTTTTTCTGGAATCTTCCTTTCTACCATATATTGCTCTCTCCGCCTTTCCACCGTTGAGTCGGGCTCCGTGGCGGAGTGGTGGACCACACACTAAAACAGTGCTTATTGTAATCATGTCAATTTCATCTGGACTCTATCCACAGCGACTCGGTGAGCAAGACTCATAATATTTATCTGCATTTGGACTCAAAACTTTCATACCGGCTATTGCCTGCTGTAATACTTTCTTCTGTCGAGTGGTTATGCTTTCCTTTAAAACTCATAACTTAGACTGCTCCTATTCACGGACCGCGCTACGGACGATTGTAAATTATTTTCAGATGTCATCCTAGATCTATGCTATCACTAAGCTTCAGGAATACCCGGTGAAGAAAATCCTTTCCCCGTCCTAATACTCATACTACTTCCCTTCCCCCTCCATTTCATGCTTTTTCTCTTTCAGAGTTCAGTTTCAATGTATATTGTATACTTCCAATTTATTCAACAGGCTTTCCTTTTATCTACCATTGGATAATTTTTTGTAAATGTGGCACACCTTTTGGATTTTTCTTCTACTTGCAATTATTTATCTTGTTGTTAAAGTATGGTTGTTAAATATATATTCTGTTTCGCATTGTTATTTTGGTGATCTTCTATTGGCCTAGTTTATTCCTTACTGCGCGATTTTCCTTGATTTATACTACTCCTCATCATCATTTATTATTATTATTATTATTATTATTATTATTATTATTATTATTATTATTATTATTATTATTATTATTATTATTATTATTATTCTAGTACGCTGAGCTCTCTACTGTATCGCCATATATCTTTGCATTTTCCTCTGTGTACTTCTGATTATTTATCGTTACTTGTACTTTTGTCTAAACACGCTACCACCCCGACTGTTATGGTAGCGCTATATTATAGTATGATAGGAGAGGTCCTCCCTCACTACATAGTATGGTAGCAGACTAACTCAGGTTCGATACCCGTCTCTTCTTTTCTACACTCTTTGGCCTTTCGCTTGTTTTCTTATTATGGCTTACTTTTCCGACAATTTTTCTCCTTATCAATCCGACACTTCTTCTACTTCTTCTTCCACTCCCCTTTATTTTTCCGCTCCAAACCCTTTTCTTACTTATAATTTACTTTCTACTAGTTCCTCTTCTTCTTCTACGGAGTCTACGCCGTCTTCTGACTTATCTTTTGATCATTCTGCACCACTGAAAGCACCCTCTCTTGACTATACGGCTTTTCTTCCGCCTGCTAAACTTTTGTTATGTCAATCGCCGTCTCCCCCTCCCCAACCTTTCTCTCATGCTTCCCCTTTCCTTTTTTTGGGAAAAGATTTTCTTCCCGCACTGATAGTTTCCTTTCTATTACCCCTCTTTGTTGGGGCTTCTTTCATCCTAGCGCTGTTCGGTTATTTAATGTTTTATTTGCTTTTTCTTTTTGGGTCCTTCGATTTTTGACCCTTTTTTTCATGAAAATATTCTTGCTCATCAGATGCTGGGGTCCATCACTCCGTTTCAACCCGAACTCCCCATGAGAGGTTAAATAAACTTTTCTTTGTTCTCTCACTTTGCCCTCATGGAATTCTTTTGTCAACTCATGTATTTTCAATTATATTTTGTATTACTTTCTTTGGTGCCACATACATATTTTTCTCTATCTCTTATATTGTAGGCTACTACTTTTGTAACATGTGTATTTATACCTATTTTTGCTTTAACGTCTGAACCCCTTTTCTTACTTTTATTCCCTCATTTTCTTCTTGGACCGGTCCATCTCCCTCGCCATCCTCACGTCCATCTTCCTCGCCATCCTCACGTCCATCTTCCTCGCCATCTTCATCTCCATCCTCATCTGTATCCTCATTTATCGCTCTCATCTCCCTTGTCATTCCCAGCTCTTTCCTTTGCCCCTTTTCTTCATTTGGGTACACCGTCCTTCGCCGTCTGCTTTCTACTTCTGGCGTACGAACTTCGCTCTTCCGAGTTGGCGCCACTCGAGAAGACCGCCACGCTATCGTCGCTACATCACCTGGATGATCCGCTATCCTTGCTGCATCACCTGCACGCTGCTACATCACCTGGATGCTCCGCTATCCTCGCTACTTCACCTGCACGCTACTACATCATCTGGACGCTTCGCTTTCGCCATACTATGTAGTGAGGGAGGAGCTCAGCTATCATACTGTAATAGCGCTACCATAGCTGTCGGGGTGGTAGCATGTTAGGACAAAGATACAAGTAACGATAAATAATCAGATGTACGCAGTGAAATATGCAAAGATATATAGCGATGCAGTAGAGTGCTCAGCGTACTAGAACAATAATAACAAATGATGATGAGGAGTAGTATGAATCAAGGAAAATTGCGCAGTAAGGAAGAAGCTAGGCCCAATAGAAGATCACCAAAATAACAATGCGAAATAGAATATATATTTAACAACCATAATTTAACAACAAGATAAATAATTGCAAGTAGAAGAAAAATCCAAACGGTGTGCCACATTTACAAATAATTATCCAATGGTACATAAAAGGAAAGCCTGTTGAATAAATTGGAAGCGTACAATATACATCGAAACTGAACCCTGAAAGAGAAAAAGCATGAAAGGGAGGGGGAAGGGAAGTAGGATGAGTATTAGGACGGGGAAAGTATTTTCTTCACCGGGTATTGCTGAAGTTTAGTAATAGCATAGATCTAGGATGACATCTGAAAATAATTTACAATCGTCCGTAGCGCAGTGCGTGAATAGAAGCACTCTAAGTTATGAGTTTTTAAAGGGAATCATAACCACTCGACAGAAGAAAGTATTACAGCAGGCAATAGCCCGAATGAAAGTTTTGAGTCCAAATGCAGATAAATATTATGAGTCTTGCTCACCGAGTCGCTGTAGATAGAGTCCAGATGAAATAGACACGATTACAATAAGCACTGTTTTAGTGTGTGGTCCACCACTCCGCCACGAAGCCCGACTCAACGGTGGAAAGGCGGAGAGAGCAATATATAGTAGAAAGGAAGATTCCAGAAAAAGAACGCAGGCTACAAGCCAGTGAGTTCTAGAAACATAATGTCACGTGGTTACACAGCGCACAGGCACATCGAAGTGCAGCGAAGATGACGTAATCAGTCAAGTAGACGACAGGTGAGTGAGGTGCATGGTGCGGCGAGAAGGAAGTAGAAGCGAGCAGCAGTAAACAAGGTAGGAATATCAGAGTAGATTCGGCGATCGTAATATATTCCCCACGTGCCGGCGAAAGCGAAGCGTCCAGATGATGTAGTAGCGTGCAGGTGAAGTAGCGAGGATAGCGGAGCATTCAGGTGATGTGCCAGCGTGCAGGTGATGTAGCAAGGATAGCGGAGCATCCAGGTGATGTAGCGACGGTAGCGTGGCGGTCTTCTCGAGTGGCGCCAACTCGGAAGAGCGAAGTTCGTACGCTAGAAGTAGAAAGCAGACGGCGAAAGACAGTGTACCCAAATGAAGAAAAGGGGCAAAGGATTGAGCTGGGAATGACAAGGGAGATGAGAACGAAAAATGAGGATACAGATGAGGATGGAGATGAAGATGGCGAGGAAGATGGACGTGAGGATGGCGAGGAAGATGGGCCGGTCCAAGAAGAAAGTAAGGGAATAAAAGTAAGAAAACGGGTTCAGAAGTTAAAGCGAAAATATACATGTTACAAAAGTAGTACAATATAAAAGATAGAGAAAAATATGTATGTGGCACAAAACAAAGTAATATAAAATATAATTGAAAATACATGAGTAGACAAAAGAATTCCATGAGGGCAAAGTGAGAGAAAAAAGTTTATTTAGCCTCTCATGGGGAGTTCGGGACGAAACGGAGTGATGGACCCCAGCATCTGATGAGCAAGAATATTTTCATGAAAAAAGGGTCAAAAATCGAAGGACCCAAAAAGAAAAGGCAATTAAAACATTAAATAACCGAACAGCGCTAGGATGAAAGAAGCCCCGGCAGAGAGCGAATAGAAAGGAAACTATCAGTCCGGGAAGAAAAATCTTTTCCAAAAAAAAAAAAAAAAAAAAGGAAAAGGGAAAGGAGGGCGAAAGAAAAAAAGAAAAAAATATTAATTATGAGAAGGGGAAGCATAAAATCTTTTGAGCTGAGAAATATCGACAGTTTGACGTCAACAGGATCAGAAGTATATTGTAAAAGGGCATTAGCAGGGGTAGGCAGAGAAATAATGCGAAATGGGCCTATCCACCGGGAAGCTAATTTAGCAGAAAACTGATCACTAGCAGAACTTTGGGGGTGATTGCGTAAAAGAACCAAGTCACCAAGTTTAAAGGTGGAGGGTCGATGACGGGAATCATGAGTTTTCCTTGGAGAGGAGTTGAGCAGCTCGAAGATGAGAAAGAGGTTCGGTCCAAAGAGATGGAAGAGATGGAGAATCGTCTGAATCTAAAAGGGGGTGAAGATCCCAAGTGACAAGGGGGTGTGAAGATCGCGGCCCAAAAACAATTTAGCAGGAGTAAATCGGGTAGAAGAATTTATACTGGAATTGAAAGCAAGAACTAAAGCAGAAAGATTGCGATCCCAGTCCTTATGATAGGAGCTGTGAAAAACAGAAAGAGCAATTTTAAGGTTTCGGTGATAGCGTTCGACGTTGTTAGCCTGAGGATAATAAGGAGAGGTATTGATCTTCTTAATGCCCAGTTGAAAACACATTTGAAAAAATGCTTTGGAAGTAAAGATGGAGGCATTGTCAGAAACTAAATTTGAAGGCAAACCAATAAGAGGAAAGATGACGCTGGAAAGAAGATTGATAACAATGGAAGAGGAAATTTTGCGTAAAGGGTGGAGTACCAAATACTTAGAAAAACCGTCCAGTAAAGTAAAAATATAGGTGTTACCGCGTGATGAACGAACAAGAGGTCCGACCAGGTCAATAAAAAAAGTTTGAGCTGGGTAGGTGGGGGGAAGAGCAGAATGAAGACCAGCAGATCTAGAATTAAGAGGTTTAGCTAACTGACAAGGTTGGCAAGTGGAAACATAGTGACGAACACTTTTACGCAAATTAGGCCAGAAATAAAGAGAGGCAATGCCAGCGTAAGATTTAGCAAATCCAAAATGCCCGCCTACAGGGGAAGAATGATAATAGGAAAGTATCATGGGCTGTAGAATAGAAGGGACAACAACTCTGGGAGAAGATTTAGGGGTTGGTTTGAAAAGAAGTAAACCTTTGGAGAAAACAAAGGGACCACGATAGGAAGGGTCAGAAAGCAAAGCCTTCGTTCTAACACAAAAGTCATCCTGAAGTTGATGAGATTGACATGAGGATAATGGAAAATCAACCAATGAACAAATTAAAGTATCCAAAGGCGGTGAGTCAGAGGTGGGAAGAGACTGAGAAGTAGGAAAAGAAAGAGAAGCGTCAGAGGGGGAAGGATCGAAAAGACGAGATAGAGCATCTGCAACGCAATCCTGGGTACTAGAGACAAATTTAAGAGAAAATTTAAAACGGGAAAGACGAAGCAACCAGCGGCCAGTTTTGCCAATTTTAGGGGCATTAGAGAGAAGCCATGAAAGGGCTTGGTTATCGGTTTTGACAAGAAATTTCTTATGATCAAGGTAGTCCGAAAATGTTCAAGTGTAGTAGCCAATGCTTCTCGCTCATAAATAGAGTAATTGCGTTCGGTAGGCGAAAGCAATTCACTAAACTAAGCAATAGGCAGAGGGGTACCCTGAACAATTTGATTAAGAACACCAAAAATAGCATGATCAGAGGCACCAGTGTGAACCTCGAGGGGTAAAGAAAAATCGGGGAACTGCAGAATGGGAGCTTTAACAAGAAGAGATTTAAGGTAGAAAAAGCATGTTGTTGAGTAGGAGTCCAAAGAAATTAACAGCCTTACGTTTGAGATAGTGCAATGGTTCGGCAATATGAGAGAAGTTGGGAATAAAACGATTATAAAAAGAAACCATGCCAAGAAAAGTACGTAGTTGTTTGATGTTTTTAGGAGGAGAAAGTTGAGTAATAGCAGCAATACGATCAGGATGAACAGAAACGCCTTGAGAGGAAATGATATGACCTAAAAAAAAAGACGAGAGAGGACTTCAGTAAGATGAAGGATATGAGAATCAAAATCAGGAGAAAGGATCAACAAATCGTCGACATACGGATAAAGATATTTATATTTAATGTCTGAAAAAAGAGAGTCAACAAGGCGTTGCATGACTTGGGATCCAACATTAAGACCGAAAGGCAGCTTAGTAAATTGATACAGGCCATTAGGTGTAATAAAGGCAGTAAGTTTGGAACTAGCCGCATCTAAGGGAATTTGGTGAAAGGCAGAGTTACAATCAAAGATAGAAAAATATTTGGCATTAGCAAAAAACTGAAAGGCGTTTTGCAACTTAGGGAGAGGATAAGTATCATATTGAATCTTACTGTTGAGATGACGGTAATCAACCACAAAACGCGTAGAATTATCAGGATTATTGACCAGAAAGGCAGGGGAAGCATAATTTGAAGTAGAAGGGATAATGGTGCCATCAGCTAGAATTTGAGATATGTGCTGCTCCAAAAGTTGCATACGAGGTGGACTAAGAGGATAAGGGGATGATCTGACGGGAGAGTGGTCCAAAAGATCGATATGGGCCTCATAATTGCGGACAGTACCAAGCTGTTCCGTAACGACGTCAGAAAATTTATCAAGAAGTGAGGTTAAGACGTCCTGCTGAGACTGGGTAACGTAAATATGTGAGTTAGAGAGACGAAATGAAGTAGGGTAATCATAAGGATTGATCAAAGGAATAGTAGACACAGAATCAAAATGAAAAGAAATGGGAGAAGTGTAAGTGTGGAGAATGAGACCAGTATGTGAAAAACAAAATCATAACCAAGTATAAGGGGAAGAGGGAGATCCTGAGCGACATAAAAGGGAAAAGACCAAGAAAATTTAGAAATCTTTACTGTAAGAATAAGCTGACCAAGAATATTTAAGGGGTGACGTGAGATAGAAGTACATAATAAATCCGAAAAACGTAATTGAAGATGGGGATGTAATTGCAGTAGCTGTTGGAAAAAAGAAGAACTGAGAAGTGAAATAGAAGCCCCAGAATCTAACAAGGCAAGAGAAGGAACATTCTGAAGTAGGGCAAGAATGTAAGCAGATGGAGTTGAGCACGCAACAGCAGGTGGCAGATTTTGCCCAAAAGACCGAATGCTGTCTACATACGGCGGGAGGGAGCGATTCCCGAACGTGGAGTCGAACAATTGCGAGCGATGTGACCTCGGCCTTGACAGCGAAAACAAGAGAGAGTTGTAGCGGGTGGAGGGGGAGGAGAAGGAGAGGGAGAAGAAGAGGGAGGTGTAGTAGGAAAGGTAGGAGGAGGAGGGGGAACAGAAGCATAATATGAAGCATTACTGTAAGAACTGAAGGTATCCATTTGAGCAAGATGATAAAGATGAGAAATAGAAGTGGGTGGAGAAAAGGGGTTAATTAATAGCCGAAATGGAGGGGCAGCATAAAAACGAACAAGTGAAGTGATATCTTGAGGATGTTCAGAGATAGCAAGAACGTCAGCAAAATTGATGAGAAAGTCATAAGTGGTTTTGTCAGGGCGTTGATGACGACGTAAGAAAACAAAACTTAACTGTTGGCGAATTTCATAGGGAAGAAAATAATTGTGCACAATAGAACGAAATTGAATCCGATCATGGCAATCAGACATATGTTGTAACAAGAAATTGCTAAAATGACCAGTAGTTTTAGAATACAGAAGTGAAAGTAGTTGAGAAAATGGGGGCAAGTTCAATTTTAAAAATTTCCGAGCAGCAAACAACCAGAGTGTGAGTACTTGTGGATGCGTGGAAGTGAGTTGGGGGACTAAATCTAAAGATTTCTTAATAAGATGGAAATTAATAGGGTCTGAATGAGAGGAGGTAGAAGAAGGATTAGGAGTGGCAGAGCAGAGTTGTGACCTCACGCAGGACCCTCGCGTTGAATCTGCCTGAATGAGGTAGAGGTAGTTCGAATAAGAATCGCTGTGCACGCAGAAGCTAGGTGCTAACAATACACCGGTAGTAACATATCTGTGGTGTATAAGAAACCGTGTGTGTTTATTTTATGAGATAAAACGTAAAAAACAGTAACAGTTTACACTTTTCAGTATGCTTTGTCATGCCATTGCAGGCTGCACAAATCATAGCAGGCACGCGAAGGAACGAAACATACACTTTCATGTATTTCCTAAAGCCACTGACCTAAATGAATGGTGACAGAAGTAATCAAGGCATTATCGAAAGCTATCTTTCTCAGCTTCTAGGGTTCGGAAGGCTTTATGATGATCCTCTTCCGACAGCTGTGACGCGAAAGGTGAAATCATTGCTTCTAGCCTTAATACTTCCGAGACGATAAGAAATTCCAACTGTTCTCCGGAAGATTATGAAATATTACGTCCAAATATGTACTGATGAACTCGATCAGAACTCGGATATCGTGTGCCAGTCTAAGGCCAGCGTTGAGCCCACAACATCCTATTTTTTTATCGGAGGATGAGCAAGGGTTCGTTAAAGCCCTTGAAGATCTAGTAAAACAGCTCGAGGACAGTCATGAAACCAAGGAGCTGCTTGAAGACTTCACTGGCTATATAGTTTTTAGGATAAAGAAGAAGAACCTCGATATAGAAAGTTATTACGGAGAGAAAACAGGTCAAAATACAAGGGGTGGAAATTAAATTGCAAAAAAGAGTCCCAATTTTTTTCAAGTTGCTTTACTTCGCACCGACACAGATAAGTCTTACGGCGACGATGGGACAGGAAAGGGCTAGGATTGGAAGGAAGCGTCCGCGGCCTTAATTAAGGTTCAGCCCGTGCATTTGCGTGGTGTGAAAATGGGAAACCACGGAAAACCATCTTCAGGGCTGCCGACAGTGGGGTTCGAACCCAATCTCCCGAATACTGGATACTGGCCGCACTTAAGCGACTACAGCTATCGAGCTCGGTGGTTTCAATTTTACCACGGGAAAGAACTGAAAGAGGGTTCTAACATCATCACAAACCTTACGGATATCCTGAAAAAGAAATTCCCCGAAATTTATGAACTTGCAAGTTGCTTCGTGAGAAGCCGTTCTTTTATTCGAATGGACGCTTTAAACAAAAGTAAGACATTGAAGAGACCGGGTTTCAGTTAATACAACACCGATAAAGAAAGAAGAAAAGTAAAGATATTCCACTGATGCTATGGATAAGTGTGTTTGATATTATTTTTTTTAATATCAGCATTATTCTTTGTGTATAACATACCTGTTTTTTATGAAAGGCAATTTATTACGTTGTACCGGTATATGAAACCAGTGCTAAGAATGTTAACATACAGGCTCATTAATATGGCCTATCTAATGTTAACGTGGAATTTGTCATTTCCTGGTACTCGGAGGAGGATATTTACTGTACTGTTTGTGTTGTGGACGGTTTCCTAACATTTGCTGTTTGTGTTGTTGACAGTGTATATAGTTTCCCAATATTGCTTGTAACAACGGACATTTGTTCCCAGAATTTTTTTTCGAAGGATTGCCTTGATTTTCATAAAAGTTACTCAATAGGGGGTGTGGAACTGTAAGAAAAAATGGATTTTGAATTAACGTCATTTTGAGGGTTATTTTTAGCCTGGCAGGATTTCCTGCCACTGGGATTAATCATTATCTGTTTCAATTTGTTACTTTTATTTGAACTTATTGTCAAAGTACTACATAATAATGCTCATCAGGTTAAACATTTACAACAATGTGACAAAATATATCAACAGTGATGACTGAGTCCACATTCTTATATAACTATAAGAACGTTTTGAAACAAACTTGTTAGGAAAACTTGCACTGTGTTGTTTCTTTACAGAGGTCTCACATAGTAGTGATTGTGACATTCAGGGTGAAGAGTGTGTTAGATTTTTCACACTTGTACGTTGTTCTACCTTTGCACTGCTTGCATCTTGAATTATGTTGCTCACTTTTTATTACCAATGATTTCTTTCATCAAACCACGTTGCATTATAGGCGGTGCCACTGATTTGAAATCTTGGACCGGAGCACTTCCGTTCACTTCCATACTGCAGGAGCAGTTGCTGACTAATATCTTTCTGGAACATTAGCAATGTTATATTATTAGCAACACTTCGGAAAAGGCGCCAAGCGTTCACAACAGCTGCTTTCAGCCCTCAAACAATGGCCACCACCATTTTTTGGACCCGATATGAATCCTGTATGTAGCCACATATTGGTCATGTGAATCAACTCCTCCCATGTATTTATTATAGACTACTATTAGTTTAGGTTGAGGCACTTGGATAGATTTCTTCAGTTTGGCAGACCATCTTTTAGCAGATGTAAGTGGATTGGATTTTACAGCATTACTAGCAACTGTTACAACTCCTTTGTCAAACCACCTTACTAACATTATTGTATCACCAGTAACTGTTTGGTCCATAGCTCCCCTTCCTTTCTTTTCTAATGATTTCTTGTCAATGAGGGGCGCATCTCCAATCCTATTTTCTCTGATAGTCCCCGTAGCAGCTATTCCTTTTTGTGACAAATCTTCCAGAAGAGGAAAGGAGGTGAAAAGATTGTCAAAAACAATATGTGAACCAGCTTCAATGTTACATTTTTTGGCAAGTGTTGTAACAATAATTTATCATATCCTTGGCCCGATCCTGAAGGTGGAATACGAGTGCTGCTTCCGCAATATGGTTCGGCATGAAGCATATAGCCATCTGCTGAACAAATGGTCCAAAGTTTAAAAGCAAAGCTGATGGGTTTGCCACGAATGAACTGTTTTGTTGATAATAAGATACCATAGTTTCATCAATGCTTAGAAACTCTGGATTATCTATAGCTTTGAACGCTTCATTGAGCATTTCAAACATGGGCCTAACTTTGTAATAACAGTCTCAATCAATAGCTGTGTTATCTGCTAAGTGAATCTGTCTCATTATATCATCAAACATGTTTCTGCGCATGGATTTACTTACAAGTTCGTTAAGTGTGTCAGAGGACAAACTCCAGAACATATGTCTGGTAGGCAAATATATGTAACCAGAAAGTAATATTCATAAGAAAACTAGAATATTTTCTTTAGTCAAGCACTCTACTGAAAGATTCATTTGTCCACTGTATATTTTACTTTGTTCTAAAATGTGATCAATGAGTTTATTTGGATAAAGTACCTGAAAGGCGTCCATAGGAGATTTCAAGTGTTCCCTCCAATAATCTGTCAGATTTGGATGGTAAGGCTTTTTGTACGATGGTATGTTTAGTCCAACTCTTTTATCACAAGCACCAAAACTTATTTTCTAATTTTCTTCTTTCTTGGTGGCATTTGAGCTTCATCTGTTGTAACAGCTGTTCTGGCTAATGATGTAACCGAAGTATGGCGCGCAGATCTCTGGTGGAGGTCTCTCTGGATATAGGAGATTTAGGTGACATATTGGGTGCAAGGAAAGCCATTTTCTCTAGTCCGCTTTCTTTGACTAGGTCGATGGGTATTACTGCTGAGGTTGACGGTGAGCATAAAGTGTTAGAATTACTAAATACTGGCTGATCTTCATTCGATTCTATAAGTAGTTCAGCAGAACTTTTGAGTATACGCCTAGGTAAATGATGCAACTGAAAATCCACTTCATCATCACTTTTGTCGGAGTCAGCATCTGTCTCTGCGTCTGCATTTTCAACTGGTGGAGTATAGAAATTCCAGTCACATTGACATAATCTAGGGCATCACATTCTAACAAGTCACATATTTCACTGACGCACAGCCTAAATTAAAAAGAACACACATTTTTAGAACTATAAGTATTTTGGATAACAATGACAGTGTTATATCCCAATGGCAGGAAATCCTGCCAGAGGATTTAAATGGTTCATTGTTGCCCTTTCAAGAATAATGAGCAAAATTCCAATAGCAACACAGTCTTCCTGACTGTCTTGAGAACTTAAATACATAATACTACTCAAATCCATGGTGAAGTAAAGGAACACTTACGCTGTATGTCTGTTGCTGTATGCCATTTCATTCCACTCGATCTTTTGCTCAAACTAATACTCCTGTAGTGATTAATAGCACAGAATGATGGTATGGATCTTTATAACTGGCTTCTCTATGAAGGTCAGCGAATATGCTAACACAGTGAATAAACAAATTAACTTAATGCACTGCCATCTAGATAGAGAAAACTACACCGGTAGTAAATCCTGTCAATGGGATGAAATGGGTTAATGTTCGAGTCTGTAACAATTAGAGCCCCTTGGTATTGTTATCATAGGTGTTGAGAACATGAACATATGGAATGGTCATTCCACTGCGATCACAGTCTTAGCATTGTTAAAACCTTTTATACAGATCGAAATACTTCAGAAACGTAGCTGGATTCACACTGTATTTGATCTCATATTAGTACTCTACTGTAATAGTGAAGTGTAATGCATTTTCTTAGGTGATGTTAAGATATCAATGAAGTTCTCTTGTGGCTAAAACAGAATAGCTTACAGCAGTGTATTAGCCTACATCATGCAGAAGACAAGGCGCTGAGGGTTCATGTTGACGTCATCGACGGCCAAGCGTGGTGGGGAGTCCTGCGCGTGATCCCTACCTCTTACTCTAACTACCTTGGAAGAATGTTATAAATTCGTTAGTTGAGTAGTCTTTCCAATCCAATACTCGAATTCAGTTACCAGCTCTCACCATCCCTTTGGTATAAAATCGTCTTTCTCTCCCTTGTAATTAAAACTGTTTGACAGCTTTGACGTCATTCACAATTTCCCACCAGTACAACATTCTTATGATTTCAGTGTGGGGTGCTGTTGAGAATTACTGTACACACACTGTATGTAAAGTGTGTTTTCACGCTCGAAGAATTCGTAAACAAATTCGAAGCCCACAATCGTATGTCAAGGTGCCATTTATCTGTCACGCTCAACGTCAATATCTCTAAATTTGAAACCAGGTGACAATGGACATGGGTGACAACGTTGTGTTTAAGAGGTAATTGGAGTGAGGTCTGTGGAAGGTCATTTAAAGCAACATTCATGTTTATTAACGTAACCCTTCCGGCAATCTAATGGTTTTCAGACTTGAACACAAAGTATCTCTTCTTATTTGTAGATCATATCAGTAACTGAGGAAGAAGAAGGTACAATATATGATCCTGAGTAGTTCAGCTTCATAGTTCATGTTCACTGATCCGACTTCTTATGTCAGTTTTACTTTATATCCATGAGGGCTTCCACTAAACATAAATGTAGCCTCGGTTCTAAGTGGGTTAGAGGGGATTAACTCTATGCCCAGCTAGCTTCGATCCCCTACTACGCACGTCTTGTGGAGGCTAAGTGAACTATAGGACCATCTACATCTCCAGAAGTGGAAGTTTTTGATAGGAAATCGAACGCAATCATACAAGGTGAAACGAACACAACTTTACAAACTAAGATTGGGAGCCCCGTAAACAAAACACAATATATTCTAATATATTTTTATAGTTACTAAAGAGGCAGCGAAGGGCCTACAAATAATCCATTGAATGACAGGTAAACACTGAGCATTATTCCTGCACATGTTCATTGCTATATCTGAACGTTTCCCTTGAAACACATGATTTACGTTTATCAAAGATCCATAAGTAACCTGTCCCTAATAAAAGCTCTATTATAAAATTTGTCTTGCCGCAAACAGATGTAAGAGATACAAACAACTTTTCCCCTTCCTGAATTACATACAATCGATAGCTTACCAGTTCCGACGATAGAATACGCGGAAAGTAATATTGCCGACTATCACGAAGAAGGATTTTGTATGTGTTTGTGTGCTGAACAAACTCACTTCTGACTCACTGGAAACACTCAAGCCAGTCCATCAATACATTTTTTTCTCATACATTCCATTTCAATGACCCTATTGTAGGTCAATACAATAGGAGATGTGTCCTCTTGATGAGAGAATGGTAAATCAATAACACAAGCGAAATTAAATTGTCGTTAGCCTCCTTGTGTTCTCCAGTATGGATAGGGTGTACAAGAGCGTTGAAATATGTTGAGTGATTCAGATGATACTACAGAGTTTATATTCCTTCGGTAGCCCACGTATTAACGAATGCACTAAAGAAAATGAGTAGTCTACATGGAACTAGTAAAGTACTTGGCCTGCTGAGACGATTGGGCTATATTTATTTATTTATTTATTTATTTATTTATTTATTTATTTATTTATTTATTTACCGAGCAAGTGGCTGTGCTGTTCGTGCCATGTAGCTGTGAGCTTGCATTCGGGGGATACTGGGTTCGAACCCCACTGACGGCAGCTCTGAAGATGGTTTTCCTTGGTTTCCCAATTTTACACCCGGAAAATGCTGCAGCTGTACATTAATTAAGGCCAAAACCGCTTCATTCCCATTCCTAGCCCTTTCCCATCCTTGCGTCGACAAAAGCCTTCAATGTAGAGTTTGTATGACGTAAAACTCTTTGTCTTTCCTAGTCCACAGTCTGAGCTCTATAGGTCAATATGCTTACTTCTTTCTCGTCTCTTCTTATGGGAGGTTGTCTGACCTCGTTAAAAGTCTCACATGTGTAGATCAAAAGCTTAACTTCACCCTCGCCTGTTAATAAGGATTTTAAAAAATTATTATAATAAGCATTAGAAAGTTATAAGATTTCACGTGTTATACCACATCTCAACAACTCCAGATGTTTCCCCAAGGAAGTTTCCATTTTACGAGATATATATAACTTTAAATGTCAAGGAACAGCTGTTTATTATCGACTCTTACAAGTCATAATAATGAAAACAAATACAGGAATGTCGATTATTGAGAAGGAAAATAAGCATTCAAGAAGTGACACAGAAGGAAACCTACCCAAATGGAGTATTTGGAAATTTAAATTGTGTTTGGGATCATGTGAGATGTACTGAGAATAATATTAATGCCAAAGAACAGATAATAATAACTTACGACGATATACTTCGTATCTAATATTATAGTTCAGTTAATAGGTATTCTCGAAACCAAAGGCACGCGTATCCGTTGAAAACTTTGGTTTGGGTTACGAATCTGATGATATTATGACTGATATTTTATTTTTAGTTGCAGGGACTCCACAAGGAATAAAGGCTTGCTATATCTTACTTAACATCACGAGGTGCTAAGATGTACAGGAAAAGGGAAGTCAGAAGGAATTTTGTAACTTTAAATGTAGGCCAAATATCCTGGCTATCGAAATGTGGTTAAGTTTCGTTCTCGTGATTAGTAACAGTGTTGTTATATAATAACTAACCTTTAGTATTTGACTAACTATCTCTCTTAATAATTCCTTGTAGATATGCCCTTGCAGTAAACCTTGTAGGTAGAATCCTGTAATTTGTTGTCAATATATGAACTTGAGTCATGGTAATTTGTTTATGTATGGCGATTGATCTCATTCATAATTTATCACTACAATGACCATATGAAAGTTGTTAGAAGAAGGTAACATTTTCGTCGTGTCTTAGAAATGAAATAATATTTAATTATGAGGAAAATATGTCATCTGGAATGACTCTCAGAAGTACGGAGTGACAATTTCGGTGACGATAATATAGTCGAGAATTAGGTAGGCACATTGGCAGTATCGTGTAATGTAGTCCTCCGAAATATTTCTGCCACATCAAAAGCTACATTTCTATTTGAAAGTACAAATGAGATAAAGCGTGACAGAATATAGATCTTCTCTAAGCGAATACCTTGCAGGTCTAATTGATTTTCATGAGGAATTTGCGCAAGTTAATGTCTTAAAAATGAATTATATTGAGTGATGACTGATATCTTTCCAACACGGTGTTAATACGGAATATTCTGTGGACATGTGCAATGAAGCGTTTCTGGCATAAATATAGAGATATATTGTCTTCAATGAACATGAGTTTACCAACCCATTGTGAAGGATAATGTTGAATGTGCTGTGATCAAAATTATATTAAGGAAGTTGTTTTGATATATGAGTAGTAAAGAATAACTTGTAATTGTATTTATGTCTGTACCAAAGGATCTTCGATGTGAGAATATTGCTTGGCAGAGATAATTGCATGACAGAGATATAATTTGTGTTATTGTACTGTGGATTAATATTAGTTAATTCCGAGTCTTGAAATGTCAAGTATGGTCATTTAAGAGAGACGAATTGAGTAGCCTTTCTTAGAAGAAACTGTCCCTTTACATGTAGCTTAAGATCAGCTGACATAGGTGAGTGTAAGAGGGATGAAATGTTGTACTATCCGTGAGAATCCAAACTAACAAAAGATAATCAGTTATTTTAATTACTACAATCGTATATATTACATATGGTAAAATTGTGAATATGAATGCGATTAACCTGAATGAGAGGATCGTCAGACACCTAGTTTTGCTATCACCTTGTCTGTAAATGTTCATTGATTTGGTTGGTAGGGAAGTTATTCGTGTTTATTATTTCATCTGTAATGACTACGTTGAGTTATAATTGTATGCTTCCTTATTAAGAACTATTGGGTGTCTTAATAAGTCATTATATTCAGGGAAAGTTTACAGTCTTTTATTCATATGATGTCTGGGTTGTTGATAAGGTATGCTGTATGTATGTGATCGTTACAGACAACCACCTTTATATTAGTTTTGCTGGGAGAATATGATAGGAATACCTTTACCAAAGTTTGATTTCATTAACATTAGAATGCTAGCAATTACACCATGTGCGGCAATTGATTATGTGTGACATATTTTAAGAGGAACTGTTCTTCGAATGCTAATAGTAGGGAGAATTGGAGTGTTATGTTGCAGATAAGTAAAAGGAAGCAATATTTTGAGTAAGAAATATTTCCTTACATTCTCCAAATTAATATTTTTCCCAATTTATTTAGATTTGATATTTTAAAACACGTAACTCCTGAGTATGAAATATTTTAATATACTGGTTATTTTACCAGGGTATTATTATCGGAACATTGATTTCGTAATGATTAATTGAACATTATGGGATGAGTTGATGAATAAAAATATTCTCATAGCCAGTTAAATATCAGTTTACTTCTTCTTTTTCCAAGTGTGGAGTTCAACAAGTAGGACAGAGATATTGCATTATTGGACACAACAGTAACTCTTGTTGACTACAAATGTGCTTTGGGATATATTTCTTTCAATCTTGATTTTTAGGCAGCGGATTGTCATTATTCTAACCAGCTGCGACACTTCCCTTCACTATTATTTTAATGTAGAGGATTATTTAGAATTTTAATTGGGCCGATGACCTTCGATGTTAGGCCCCTAAACAACAAGCATCATCACCAAGTATCAGATTTTTAATAGACTATAGAACTAGAAAGAATCCTTCCGCACATATCAAAATTATATTGGTGTTGTTATTTAAGTTTTGGTTTTAGTCCCACATTGTTTCATATCTAAAATTGAATAATTTCTTCAGAAATACCAAAAGGTTTTCCTCTTGTATCGTAAGTTTGGAAACTTCTTCAGTAATTGCTAAATACTTAAATGCCATTTAGAGCTGATTTAATTTATGCACACGTATATCCATCCTTACCCGTCGGCCTGCTGAGATTGTTTCATTGCGTCCCCGATTAATTGACAGCCCGGCCTATGTTAAACGAGTGCAACAGTCTGACCTCTCTACGTCAAAAGCTTCACTACATTCCGCTGTTTTGCAATGAGATGTTCTCTGTACCAGCCCATAATATGATCTCTCTAGGTAAATAGCTTTACTTCATTTTATTCTCTTCTAGCAAGAGTTGTTCATCCTACTTCATAGTCTGACCTCTCTAAGTCAACAGCGTCAATTCATTCGGTTTTCTTTTATTGAGAGGTTGTCTATTATATCAGACAGTCTAGACAATCAGCTTCCCTTCATTCTCGTCTCTTCCAGTGAGAGGTTGTCTTGTAGCAGCTATACAGAGAATACCTGACACTTAGAATGTCGTGCCCTGGCGTTAATTTGGTGGGCCTAGACGTGATCTTCATGCAGAGGACAGTATATGAGAACTTACCGCACAGGACCCTGGCAAGAGTACTCGCTAAATCACGGCAGTGGTAGGGGTGCCATATTGGACCGTCCTAAGAACATTACGCGATGACTGGCAACATACGTATCAAGGTACGTAGCATCCGTATCATCCTCAGTATATTCAGGATCCATCGTAGAGAGATTATGCACCCTGCATGGCCTTCTCTTAATGGATCCATCGTCAACCCGAAGACTTCGCAAATAATATTTTGTTCCCAGACGAGACCCCGTTTACGAGGAGTGCATCTTTATTATTGGAGAACAAACCCCATGATATGAGACGTTTCCACCACCCGGTTCAGTTTTCCACTAATGTTTGGAGGTTTTCAATTAATGTTTGGATAGGGATTTTGGGAGGCGTTATCATCGGACCTGTGGTATTACATCATAGACAGACTGGCGTATCTTAACTTCTGTTTCTGGAAGACAGTCTAACACTACTACTAGAGGATGTTCCGCTCCATATCCGACTGCACGTGTGGTTCCAACGTGATGGATCACACCCACACATTAGTACCCAGAGAGCCACCACCTAGACGCCACCTATCCACAGCTATGAATTGGCCGTTTGGGCTCTATTGGCTCGCCAGCAAGAAGCTCCGATGTAAATTACTTAGATTACTTCTTTTTAGGGTTCATGGAATCTAAGTTCTATGTCAGAGAAGTCGAAACCCTGCAAGAGTTCCGGGAATACGTCTTGGAATCTGCTCAGAACATCTGTCAAATCCACGAGGAACTGAGTTGGACTGAAGAGAATTTTCTCTTCTCCGAAGATGTGTTTTATACATTAATGGCGTTGGGCCTCGGAAGACAGTGAGAGCGCATAATTTTATAGATCTTCGTGTTAAAGAGAAATCATGACTTATAACGTATTACTGCATTCTGATAAATATTGTGAAATTACAGCGCATAAATGTGGATTTAGGTTTGACAAGGGACTGAAAATTGAGGTTGACATTGGGGTATTTAACTTCACTAGGGAAGAGTACAGATAGTTCTACTGTTGAGAGTACTTGTTACATGATAGTAGAATGTGGTTAAAGTTGGGTACGTTATTTCTCCGGGGTCTTCTGAACAGTCAGGTGTGTCCAATATCTTGATCCTGTGGAAAAATTCTCCGAAGGTTCCGAGCAGGTACTACCGTCAATGGTGGACATTTCGAACACCTGCTGTAACGATTTTCACCATTTTCCAAGACCAATCTTGTCCAGTGTGTCACTTTCACACACACTTTGCTGTTGTATTCTATTTTTTTTTGTTAAAACGATAAACGAAGCTTAGAGTTTTCCGGGACCTTTGCTTAAGCCACGGGAGCTCTATCCGTATGTGGAACTCAGCCCATTAGAGAAACCAAACCCCACGTCGCAAGAGCCCAGAAGGGTCTTGGACTACCAAGAAACCGCTACTCAGCCCAAAGGCCTGCAGATTACGAGGTTTCGTGTGGTCAGCACGACGAATCCTCTCTGACGTTATTCATGGCTCTCTATACCGTTGGCTAGATCCTCAATTGCAATCACGTGGGCTGAGTGGACCTCGAACCAGCCCACAGATCCAGGTAAAAATCCTTGACCTAGCTGGGAATCGAACTCGGGCCTCCGGGTTTGAGTCAGGTGGCAGGCACGCTACCCCTACACCGCGTGGCCGGCGAATTCAGCCCATAGGACGTGACATTTACTTTCGTAAATCCTACATGCATTGACCAGGGCAAAATCGGAATGCCTTATTGAGAAGCGAGCGGCGTTGCCATTGGAAATGTTTCTACTGTAAATCATTTTATGCTCGACGATGCCGAAATATAAATATTATATGCCAGAAAACTGAATCTTAATGAGGCTCATTATAGTTCAAGTTTCACTATGATACAAGTTCTCCACCAATCAGAGTTCAGATTTTCATTATGATACAAGTTCTCCACCAATCAGAGTTCAGATTTTCATTATGATACAAGTTCTCCACCAATCAGAGTTCAGATTTTCGTTATAATACAGGTTCTCCACGAACCAGAGTTCAAATTTTCGTTATGATACAGGTTCTCCACGAACCAGAGTTCAGATTTTCATTATGGTACAAGTTCTCCACCAATCAGAGTTCAGATTTTCGTTATAATACAGGTTCTCCACGAACAAGAGTTCAGATTTTCGTTATGATACAGGTTCTCCACGAACCAGAGTTCAGATTTTCGTTATGATACAGGTTCTCCACGAACCAGAGTTCAGATTTTCGTTATAATACAGGTTCTCCACCAATCAGAGTTCAGATTTTCGTTATAATACAGGTTCTCCACGAACCAGAGTTCAGATTTTCGTTATGATACAGGTTCTCCACGAACCAGAGTTCAGATTTTCGTTATGATACAGGTTCTCCACGAACCAGAGTTCAGATTTTCGTTATAATACAGGTTCTCCACCAATCAGAGTTCAGATTTTCGTTATAATACAGGTTCTCCACGAACCAGAGTTCAGATTTTCGTTATGATACAGGTTCTCCACGAACCAGAGTTCAGATTTTCGTTATGATACAGGTTCTCCACGAACCAGAGTTCAGATTTTCGTTATGATACAGGTTCTCCACGAACCAGAGTTCAGATTTTCATTATGATACAAGTTCTCCACGAACCAGAGTTCAGATTTTCGTTATGATAAAAGTTCTCCACCAATCAGAGTTCAGATTTTCGTTATGATACAGGTTCTCCACGAACCAGAGTTCAGATTTTCATTATGATACAGGTCCTCCACGAACCAGAGTTCAGATTTTCATTATGATGCAAATGTTTGACCAATTAGGTAAGGATAACATCGCACCTGCGCTCAACATACTAGCTTCGCACGTGTTTCCAAAATCAACATGTCGGACACACATATTAACATCTACTTTCTACTTTCAATAATCAACAACCACACGGCACATTCCCGCATATTCACTTCACCAATGGTACAATTTCTATTTGAAACAAAGATAGGTTGTGATAACCTTTTATCAAAGCTTTGAAAACATATGACATTGTCAAGTTCTCTGATCCACTCCCGGAAAATCAATAACCCAGCGCATGCGCTCTGCGCTCTGTTCAGTAAACTCAAGTGTCAAGCGACATCTCGAAAGAAAATTATGAATATTTAAAAAATAGTGATAATTATCGTCGAGCAAAAACAGTCGTACGTAACTCGCTTATAATGGTAATTAAGACACTCGTGTGGATATTATAAAACCCGCTTTGCTCTTTTTATAAACATACTTCGATAGTGGGTCGAACCCCACTGTCGGCAGCCCTGAAGATGGTTTTCCGTGGTTTCCCATTTTCACTCCAGGCAAATGCTGGGGCTGTACCTTAATTAAGGACACGGCACCTTCCTTCCCATTCCTAGGCCTTTCCTCTCCCATCGTCACCATCAGACCTATCTATGTCGGTGCGACGTAAAACAAATAGCACATGAACATACTGATATCTTAATTATTGCTAATAGAGGCTTGTTGCATAAAGTACTATTATCCCTTTCTCCCTTCGGCGTCAGGGATTGTCAGAGTTTTAGAGCGGCTTGCTCTTATTGACGCCAACAATTAGAGGAGTACTGCTACTTGTTAATATGGTGGTGGTGAGTGTTGTATCTTGCGTGCTGCGTACACGTGTTGAAGACGACAGAGACAGTCCCTGAGTCACAGGAATGAACTTGATAGTCTAATAATTATTGGTTCGAAGCCTCTAGTGTGGAAGGTTAGTACACTACCATTTCAAGTATATAGCAGGAAAATTGTGGTCTCATTGTGGTATTTTTAATTACCGGTCTGGCAACCCGAGCATCATGGTACTTTTGTCAGTGGCATGCTGTAATCGGTTGGTGAGTTTTTGAATCGCACTACCGGCCTATATCAGATAGTGTTCCGTGTGGTAGGTATACGAGGGCTGTGAACAAAGTAGCGGCAACGTTGTCCAGACACTCGCAGGAGATCTGGCATGCTCAAATATGATATGAGAGATTTCAGGTTGCGCTGTTGTCGATGTGTGGTCTGCATTTGGCGGGCAACCAGTTGGGAATTTTGTTCCTGTGTGGCGTTGATGTGAAGAGTGTAGTTTCGAAGCATTTATTCAAAAGGTAATCAGCGTTCGTAGATTAAAATCGATTTTGCTCGTGACAAAAATGCATCAGAATATTATCGAGGATTACGTGAAGCCTTTGGCGGGAATGAATTATCGTATAGGGCGGTTGCACGATGGGTGAAGGCGTATCGTGCGGGTCGGAATGAGACTGCGAAAGTGCACCGCACAGTTCGGCCGTCCATTCCTCAAGAACAGATTGACATCGTGAGCGGTCTCGTTTCCGGGAATTATCCGTAGACGTTGATCTCGGTCGTCAAACGGTGTGGCGCATACTAACGAAGTGTCTTAACATGAGGAAAATTGCGTCCCGTTGGGTTCCACACCAACTCACCGATTTACAGAAATGGCACCGGTATGCACTGGCTGGTATCCATCTGCACTGATACCGCATCTAAGGAGACTATTTCAAGAGCGTATTTTCGCCGTTGATGGGATGTGCACCTGAATTAGTGTAAATCGAATGAATGGCATCACCTAGGTTCACCACTTCCACAGAAATTTTGGCAGGAATCCAGTCGGGTGACGCTTATGCTGATTGTGGCGAACGACTACAAGGGTGCTATTCTTGCACGTGCTGTGCCTGAGAGACAAACCGTCAACAGTAACTAATATTACCTTTTTTCTGTAGAGATATCTGCGTTCCGGCTATGCGGCCCAAACGTCCAAGTTTATTGCGAGACGAACTGCCTATCACGTTGCATGACAACGCACGTTGTCATGTCGCAAAAAATGTCGAGCTCTAATAGCAACGGTGGCATTGAGAAGTCTTGGAACACCCTCCGTACTCACCAGACATGAAGCCTTGTGGCTTCGAATTGTTTCCGAAGTTGAAGGAACCTCTCCGATGCCACCAATTTCCTGACGTGGCATGTGTACTCCACCCAGTAGGACGCTCCGATGCTATTATCGACACGGCACACCTTGTCAATGGTCTCTAAAGGCTTGTCGAAATTTGTTCAAATTAATAGACATTGCGGGTGACTACATAGAAGTAATGTAATGCAATTGTACTTCTTAGTTCATTACATAAAGCTCAACTTGTAGGATTCCAGCAAGATATAGCAGATATCTTGGATTCTGGAGGTCAAATGGACTGTATCGCGATTGACATGTCTAAAGCATTTGATAGGGTGGATCATGGGAGACTACTGGCAAAAATGAGTGCAATTGGACTAGACAAAAGAGTGACTGAATGGGTTGCTATATTTCTAGAAAATAGATCTCAGAGAGTTAGAGTAGGTGAAGCTTTGTCTGACCCTGTAATAGTTGAGAGGGGAGTTCCTCAGGGCAGTGTTATCGGACCTTTATGTTTTCTTATATATATAAATGATATGAGTAAAGGAGTGGAATCAGAGGTAAGGCTTTTCGCGGATGATGTTATTCTCTATAGAGTGATAAATAAGTTACAAGATTGTGAGCAACTGCAACGTGACCTCGAAAATGTTGTGAGATGGACAGCAGGCAATGGTATGTTGATAAACGGGGCTAAAAGTCAGGTTGTGAGTTTCACAAATAGGAAAAGTCCTCTCAGTTTTAATTACTGCATTGATGGGGTGAAAGTTCCTTTTGGGGATCACTGTAAGTATCTAGGTGTTAATATAAGGAAAGATCTTCACTGGGGTAATCACATAAATGGGATTGTAAATAAAGGGTACCAATCTCTGCACATGGTTATGAGGGTGTTCAGGGGTTGTAGTAAGGATGTAAAGGAGAGTGCATATAAGTCTCTGGTAAGACCCCAACTAGAGTATGGTTCCAGTGTATGGGACCCTCACCAGGATTACCTGATTCAAGAACTGGAAAAAATCCAAAGAAAAGCAGCTCGATTTGTTCTGGGTGATTTCCGACAAAAGAGTAGCGTTACAAAAATGTTGCAATGTTTGGGTTGGGAAGAATTGAGAGAAATAAGAAGAGCTGCTCGACTAAGTGGTATGTTCCGAGCTGTCAGCGGAGAGATGGCGTGGAATGACATTAGTAGACGAATAGGTTTGAATGGCGTTTATAAAAGTAGGAAAGATCACAATATGAAGTTAAAGTTGGAATTCAAGAGGACAAACTGGGGCAAATATTCATTTATAGGAAGGGGAGTTAGGGATTGGAATAACTTACCAAGGGAGATGTTCAATAAATTTCCAATTTCTTTGAAATCATTTCGGAAAGGGCTAGGAAAGCAACAGATAGGGAATCTGCCACCTGGGCGACTGCCCTAAATGCAGATCAGTATTGATTGATTGTTTCAATATTGCCAATACTTTATTATAGCCCTAGTATAACAACGAAGAGATTGGCACAGAATAGGATGGTGTGGAGACAGATCTACATCAAGCCACCAAACGGGACACTATCTAAACGTTCATGTTCTCTCTTCGAAAGGCCGGCAGTGACGTTTAGGGGCATTTACCTATGTCGTAGTGATGGCCTAGGTGAGCTCGAAAGCTGGCCGGGTTCGCTCCCAGAGACTGGAAGATTGAATGTGGAGGGCTGGGTGGAAAGTTGAGTGAATGTGAGACGCAAGATCAAATGGTTTTGAGAACTGTATCGGACTATTTAAAGGTATGACAACACTAAAGTAAACCTTCTTACAAAGTACTACTAGTTTTAATGCAAAAGTAACTTCCTGTGTTGACTATTACGAACTACAGGATTACCTCCACTTTCTAGAGAATATGCTTAAGTGACTGTGATTTGTACCTGTGATGCCTTGGTGACGGGCTTATGTTTATGCAGATGAGCCGCTAGGGATTCTTGACACTCTGCATTAGACCAGCTTGAGGATAACATTATAATGGACGTGAAGTATCCTAGTATCAACTTCCGAGCTATTTATATCCCTCCCTATGCAAGACAGCACCCCAGTAAAGGGTAGCTTCCTCATTGCTGAACGGATTAGTTGCTGCGAGGGTTGTACAGGAAACGTATTTTACACCATGCATGTCATGACCAGCGTACTTGCTGGTTCAGAGGGCCCCGGCTTCGATTACCGGCCGGATCGGATATTGTAACTGTGTATAGTTAATTCCTACGGCTTGGGGACTGGGTTTTTGTGTTTATCCCAAGACATTCCTCTTTATCTTCACACAATACATCATACTAAAACCCAACACAGAAATACATAATAGTGAATACATCCCTCCACATAGAGTTTGCGTCAGGAAGGGCATCCTGCCGAAAACCAGGCCAGTTCCACGTGTACGACAGAGTTCGCACCCAAGACCCATACCAGCATGGGAAAATCGGTAGAAGAAGCGTAAGAAGAAGAATATACCCTGTCATGTCCTTAAGTTATTTTGTCTCATTGTATATTCTACACTGCATCTTTAGTACAGTCTTGATGTACATTTTCAGTTTTTCCTTATTTCGATCCACGTCTTCACCATTCATTACAGACTGGTTTTAAATCTACATTAGCTATATTTAGCAAGGCTTGTAATGTTCGTCTACCCCTTCATCCCGTTTCTTGATATGGGGTAGGGGATGAGGAGAGGTGAATTTATGTGGCAAGTTTTTAAGGCCGGATGCCATTACTGACGCCAACAACAGTTGATGAGCCAATAAAGATGAACTGAAATAAATGACGGGGACTGAAATTAGGCAAGGAGGTGTAAGGAGTCGGCTGTGACCTGTGAATAGGAACTGTCCAGGCATTTAACTTGAAGTAAAAATGGAAAACCACAGAAAAGCATTCTCAGGACAGCCGACGGTGTTCGAAACCACGCGTCTCCCGAACGCAAAGCTTGACTCCATGACCATAACGCTTTAACAAGCGCTGGCACTCCACTCAGTTAGTAAGGTCTGCAATGATTACAAATAATACGAAAGTGGACTGGCTGTCAACTTGAAAATTGACTTTAGTGGCAGTGGTTTATGTAAATATTATTCCTTTTGCCTGCAGATTGACACCTCACTAATGTTACGACGCATTCTTTGTTGATAACAGGAATCAAATAATGACATTAAATCAGTAGTATAACTAACACGAATTGAAATAAAAGGTGTGAAACTGTTACTCAATAATCAATGGAATTAAATACCGTACGATATTATTATTATTATTATTATTATTAGTAGTAGTAGTAGTAGTAGTAGTAGTAGTAGTAGTAGTAATAGTGGTTTAATATAGTGGAATTGTTTTCATTTTTAAATGACAAATCTCAGGTCATTCTTCAGTTATGGAAAGCCTGCTAGTGGCCCGCTGAAGCAGCGCTGTAGGTGTGGGTGTACCGTCAGGTAGTCTGTGCACAGAAATGGTCAGAGAGGTCTTGTGAGAGATAATATTTAGCTTATGCATCGCTGAGAACGTCGTAAACCTGAATGTCGGTTTCTGATGTGAAGACATACGTAGCCTATGTGATACGTATCAAATAGCAAATTTCATTTCCGCATTAAATTTTCTCAATGAGAATATGTAAAGGAAGCGTTCGATATTATGACTTGGATTCACACTGGAAATAACACGAATGCAGATAATTGTGAGTTTATATTAGTCCACTGAACGGGTATAAATTTAAGTCGCTGAACAGAATAATACAATTTTCAAAAAAGCTCATCACTTTGACTTCATTTTTTTATATTGTAGAAATTATAACTTAATTTTTTTAAATGATAGTGGGAACTGCCGACGAGAGACATATGCAACTGGTTCATTTTTCCTTGGTGGTTAAAAGTCGGGTTGTCACTTCGAAGGTTTTTCGGCAACTCAAGCGTGGGAAAATGCTAGGATTTTAAAGGTAGTGGCTGTAACAATAATTAATGTATAGACACTGCATTTTCCTGGTGTGAAAATGGTATACCACAGAAAACCTTTCTCTGTCGACAGCCCTCAAGGATTCGAAACCAACACCTCTCGAATACGATTTCACAGCTACGCAATCCGAACCGTATAGGCAACTCAGTTAGGTGAAGTTTCTACACCATATTATTTAACTAAAAGCTGGTCTATATTCCAGCCAATGGTGGAAATTATTTATCATTCCTAATATAATAATTTGTTATAAATACATCTTTGAATGTAATTATTTATTTACAATCCATACTTTCACACCACTCTTAAAGTTATTTTTATTAATAATGACAAATAATTACTTCAAAATTGGTACAGATATAGATATTTATGGGTTTTTTCGTCTTACTGAGGAACTAAGCATAGAAGAAGAAGAAGTGGAGTTTAAACTGAATTTATTCAACTGTTTCAATTTATTATTTTTATTATTACCGACTTTGTACTCAAGGCTAAATCAGAAACATTTATTCATATTTATAAATAGGTATGCAATATATGCACTTAGTATCGATGAAAAACAGGAAGTAATTTTCGTCTTTGCAATAATTAGCAATGAATGATGTGAATACGTGCATAAATTTTATACACGTAGGATACCTGAAGTCCCAAATGATAAACCCAACCTTCTACTTTACCGAAAAATCAAATGATAGCTCAGAGTAAACGAGTGGTACACAGTACACATTGATCATTGAAGCAAGAAATAAATTATGGCACAGTACAAAGTGAATTGTTCCCTAATTGGAGAACTAATTTCAATTGCTCTCTCCAACCCATACTGTAACAAACACTCGAAGCATTTAAAAATCACAATGCAATTATTCTTTAGACCGTTACATGTGATTTAACGCCTCACTCAATTATTACTGAAGAATATTTACCGCCGTGCAGATATAAAACATGTCATTGCATTTTCTTAAATTTCTTGGTTTTGGTGAATACCTTCCTTATCATTTAACTCATTCTAATCCTACCCTTTAGAAAAAAAATTCTCAACGTTCCACAGGTTTGGTCACGTAACCTAGTGAAATACCGGAACTTGAATTTTTATTCCGCATTTCAACAGAGATTCATTGCACAATTAGTTGATAATTAAGGAAGCTGACATTCGAAATACGTTATTCTGACTTTTGGTTATGTGAACATCAACATGATTCACATTATAATTGTAAATTCTCATACACTATAATGAAATCTGCTTTCCGAAATCTGTTATAACCCGCGAGCGAGTTGGCAGTGCGGTTGGGATCGCGCACATTTTAGCTTGCATTCGGGAGATAGTGTGTTCAATTCTACTGTTGGCAGCATGTAGAGAGTTTTCCATGATTTCCTATTTTCACGTCAAGAAAATGTTGGAGCAGTACGTCAATGAAGCTCACGGCCGCTTCCTTCCCACTTCTGGCCTCTTCCTCTTCCATCGTCGCCATAAGATTTACCTCTGGCGGTGTGGCATAAAACAACATGTAAAATAAAATAAGTTATAACCAACGTCAAGGCTAACTAAATTTTGAATTCTCTCCTTGAACTCGTATAAATGATAGAGCTCTTTGTTTATTCACCCATAATTCCTTTCTTAAACCCTTCAAAAATGACGATTCATTTTTCAAATGAATTCTCCCAGGGATATCAAGAAGAAGCGGGAGAATTTTCGTTTCTTCTCCGTCTCAATGACATGTCTTAATGACTGTAGCCTTGTTTGAGAAATATGGTTATTTATTTCAGGACTGCATAGGAGAAGAGCGTGTTCTTAGATCAGTACTGAAAGAAAGTCAGGCCTTAATTTTTCACGTAAACTACAATGATTAACGAATGAATCACCGTATATTTGCTGTAAAATAAGATAAAATCTACAGCATAGATCTACGCTAAACTCCATTGGTTTTGGCAGTATTTTGTTGGGAGATCAGAAGAATGCACATGCCCGGTGAGGCTCGGGGCGAAGGGGTTTCCACCAGCAGAGCCAGTGACGCAATGGTTACCATAGCAACTCCGCTACTACTTAGGCGACTTTATATTATCTTCCACTGGCAGGTCTTCGCTCTTGTCAGTTGTAATCCAGCAAACTGCAAAGTGTGAGTCAATGTTTTCGTGTACCAGATAAGAGCAGATAACAGCCGATCTGTCTGGGCAGAACAGGAAGTTCGTGCTTGCAGGCCACATTCCTTATTCTTGCATTCTTCTCATCTCTACACAGTATCACTCAAGTCGTTAGTACACTGGAATTCTTGAGTCACTTCACACAGTGAATTTTTGCTGAACGATTAGTTACGCCTAATGGAACATGGCACCGTTGGATATGAGTCTTTTTTATTCATGTTATCTACCATAACATTAAGCGTACCAGTCCTGGTCGGAATGTTTAGCGTAGTGAGCTCTGGTCTAGGCAGCCCCGGGTTCGATATCTGGATATGGAAAATATGTAAACCATGTCTAACCCCTCTAGTTAGGGAACTGAGTGTTCCTGTTTCTTTTAATATACACCTCTTCATAAACAAACAACACGAAACAACGCTAACCACCATGGAAACACGCAATAGTGAATTAATTCTCCTGTATGTAGGATTGGCATCAGGAAAGCAATCTTGCCTAAGACTGAGCTTATTGCAGGCGTTGTAGCAAACGCAAGTAGTTATGAAAAGGCCAGAAAGAAGAAGGAAGGTAGAATCTACCTTACCACAAAGTACAAATAATAACCCAGATAACTGGAAGAGTAACTGTGATATTGATAACTTAAAACAATATCGTGATTGTACATTATTCTTTCATGTTGTTCGTGCAGCTGTGATAATAGGGCTAATAGGGCAGGGAAAATTCTGTATAGGGCAGTATGAGATTCTCAATCCGCAGTCAATCCACTGTTTTAGGCAACATTCATGTCAACCTGCACTAGCATTCCAACTTGATTATTTTTGTGTTTACTTATTGACCTCATTCATCAGATTGCAGCGAAATACACTATATTAACGGAAAACTTGCTATATTATCAGTTGGAAATACTGATGTTGTTACGATGTCAGGTATGTATCTTATGTTACAGATTTCCTCACAAACGTTCTGAAGGTTACGGAAAATGGTACAGTGAGAAATAACTGGAAACATTCTTAATACTGTTATTCATTAACATCTTTCATTTAAGGGGCCGTCTGGGGATAAAAGTCGATATTTTGGTTATTTGGGCGAAAAAAGTATTATGGCTGAAATTCACGAAGTTATTCCGTTGAATTCAAACAATTTATTACATTAATAATGCTTGGTTTGCCAGTCTGTACACAGAAGAAATTGGCGTGGCGTTTGCTTTTCTTTTATTTTCCAGCCAATTATAATTTTACATCTTATTCTCATATTCTCCAATAATATTCTGCCAAATTTAACAAACTGCAGACTTTTGTAAGTAGTAGGTTTCTTTAAATAACCAAATTTAAAACATAATAATTACATTAATTTTAGTACCGTATGTGTCCTTATATGAAATATCCAAGAGTTTTGTCTACACATTGCTCAGAATTTAAAAAAGGATGGTATTTCTGTATCGGTCGTGTTCATAGTAGCAAGATAATGCACTTTTTAATCTTCCGTAATTTCTGCCTGTCTGTATGTATGCATGTACACGCATCACAAGAAAACGGTTGAAGAGAATTTAATGAAAATCGGTATGTAAAGTCAGGAAATAGGTCGCTACAATCCATGTCATAAATAATCTTATTCACGCTGAAAGAAATGGTATTTTAGGGGAAGGCCTAAACATAAACTCTCAAATCATTATGTTATTAGTGGTCCTATCTTAATGAAAATCGGTATGAAAAGTCGGGAAGTAAGTCGCTACCATCTAGGCCATAAATTATTTCATTCACGCTGAGTGGAATGGTAGTTTAGGGGAAAGCCTAAAATTTAGTTCTCACATATTTGTGTTATTAATGGCCCTATCGACAAATACTACATTACTTATGTTATATAGAATAACATTTACGATCATTTATGTCTTATAAATTTTTACGTACCGGCTATGATAACAGAGATATTCATGAATTTGGATTTTTATTGCTAAGTCCATATCAGCTCCAAGTAACAAGAAACTGGATAGACAGAATTTAATGAAAATCGTTATGTAAAGTCGGATAATAAGAAAGTACAGTCCACGCTATAAATAATTTCGTAAGACGCCCTAATATCACAGAGACGAAAGAAAACTAAATGCGAAGGCCAACAATACAGAAAGCTCATAACATTGAACAACAATAACATTACAATGACCATTGTTTGTTGTGATGTGCTTTCTGTCTTCTGTTGCCAGTCATGTCCGATAGATGGGATTAGTGCTTTATAGCGAGTTGTTTTTAATTTGCTTCACGTCGCACCTACACAGATATGTGTTATGGCGACGGTGGTATAGGAAAGGGCTAGGAGTGGAAAGGAAGCGACCCTGTCGTTAATTACGGAACAGCTCCAGCATTTGCTTGGTGTGAAAATGGGAGACCACGGAAAACCATCTTCAGGGCAGTCGACAGTGGTTTTCGAACCCACTACCTCCCGAATGCAAACTCACAGCTGCGCGCCCCTAACCATACGGCCAACTCGCCCGGTCGTACCGAGTTTAACAACCTGCCTGAATATTGGCAGGAAGTAGCTGGGAAGTTACATAACGCTCTTCTTAAGCATGCCGCTCCTCTGGTTCATACATTTTCTGATAGTACTGGCACGTAACAAACTGGTAAATCGTAGCATTCGAGCTATCCAATCCCTACCCTGAGGTACTGATTGGAATGGGCAGTGTGTATATGTAACGGAATAATGGCAGAGGAGTGTTCACGGCTGTCTGCGGCCTAGTCACACCAACGCTGGAACTTTGGACTGTTAGATCGGCATCATAGTACTGTTCGTTAACTGTGAGAAAATGTGCGGGTTTCCATTTGATCAAGTATTTTATATGATATCATTGTTTTTAATCCCTACATTCCTACTGATGTTTTCGCAGTAGAATAACTTAACTAACTGTAGTTAGGAAAATCACAAAGACAGTCTTTCTTAGAATCCCGTGGCGAAGCACGGGTACATCAGCTAGTGTACAATAAAATCAATATACAGTGTTTTTAAAGAAGTATTATCTCCCTAATTCCAAATTTTTACTAATATTTTAATTTCATTTCATGAAAAAGGAATTAAGAATTTTGAAAAATATTTTCATAAAACATTTCTTGGAAAACTTTTAATTGTAGGCCTATATAAAATACATTTTCGTTATATCCCAACTTTTATTTAGTTGACATTTCCACAAAGTTTCGTGAAATCCATGCGTTAGATAAATGTACACGTTTATTTCCAGACTGTCCCCTTTTCATACGAAAGTGAAATATTATATAACTAGCAAATGTACCCGAGCAACACTGCGGTATTCTATATTGTATACGGATATCGAAGTAAATTAATGTACATGCAGTGAATAAGATTCTACACTTAAGAAAATGGAAATTGCAACACCATGAAGGCATTGGTTGTTTGTGTTGATATTCAAGATATGAAACGATGCCATGTAGGTATGTAAACGATCAAAGTTTCAGACCCATTGGATTATTGCTACAGATCTCACCACGTGATTGGTCGCGGAAGAATCAACTCCAGTATACGGACTCTGGTGTAGCGTAATTGACTTGCAGTCTGTGCAGTGAAGTGTTCCCCGTCAAACATGTCTCGACGACAGAGAAGGTCACGCTATCAACAACTTTGAGAGGGCCGACAGGCATCTACGGTACGACGTGTATGGCAGCAGTGGTCAAATGAAGGTACCCACACTCGTAGACCTGGCACAGGCCCAGCGCGACAAACAACTGTGAGAGAGGATCGCCGCATCATTCGGATGGCTCGGATGGCCCCGATGGAACCCCATGCAACAGTAGCGCAAATTCGAGCAGCTGTGGCACCCCACGTTACACAACAAACAGTTGGTAATCGCCTGCGTGCAGCTGGCTTACGAGCCCATGTCCCTGCAGAAGGTGTTCAATTGACCCCACAACAGCGACGTGTAGGGCTGGCCTGGTGTCGAGAAAGATCGACGTGGGTCGACGAATGGCATAGGGTCGTCTTTAGTGATGAATCGCACGTGATGTCTTGCCCGCAGTGATCGCCGGAATCGTGTGCACCGATGTACCGGGGAGAGGGGCCGCCCACATCTTATTGTCGAGAGGCACACATGGCCAACACCAAGCATTATGGTCTGGGAAGCTATTGGCTTTAATGTGAAATCACAATTAGTGCTTGTTGAGGGCACTATGACTGTTCGACAGTACGTTGATAGGGTACTCAATCCAGTGGTTGCCCCCTATGATGGCGAACATTGCTAAAGGGATGTTTCAGCAGGACAATGCCCGGGTCACACTGATACGCATCTCCACGACATCACAACCTTAGAATGGCCCGACAGATCCCCGGACCTCAGTCCTATTGAGCATGTGTGAGACATGATGGGTCGACAACTGGCCAACCGTCCTCAGCCACCCACAAATCTGGAACAACTGACCCGTGCAGTGCAGCAAGCATGGGCCACAATTCCTCAGGAAGCGATTCAGGGTCTTATTGACTCCATGCCTCATCAATGTATTGCAGCTCGTGGTGGGCAAATACTGTATTGATTGTTGTCCAAACTTGCGGTCAGAGGGACCTGCAAGTGTAATCATCGAATCACAACCGAACACTCGTAGTCCTGTAATATTCTCTCGTATCTCAACTATTCATGGGTCAGATTGAGTTAGAAACGGTCAATAGGGTGAAATTTTGGTAAGATTATCTCACTTTTCGGATAATTATGTGACGGCTACAAACATAGAATTTGGCTCACATATGGCAACTGTGTGGGCCAATGATCGTGCAGAATTTTAGGATTCCGTCTTTCCTATTAGGGATTCAAATTATGCGTGTAAAAAGTGCAAAATTTACTTACAATTGAGAAATAGAGACAAATCTGACATATAAAGGATAGAGATACGACAAAGAGTCATAGGACCAAAGTTGTAGATCACTCCAATTTGAACAGTGATTTTGCCAACTGTTTTGCGATAGGACTTACCGTTTAGCCACGAAATACCTCGAATCGAAGGTCTGCGCCGTCATTAGAATTGCCTCGATATTTCGATATTCTTCGGGGATAAAAAGTAAAAAAATTAAAGATCTTGGCTTTTTCCCGTCGGTTACAGGTTTAAAGGCAAAATTTTGCCTAATTTCAATTGTATAGCTCGTCTGGCAGATTGGGCTGCATTCGTGATTTTGTGGAGGGCGCTAACAATTAGGACTTTCAGGAAACTAAAGCTAAAAAATGTGCAGATGATCATTATTAACCTTTAAACGGATAGCTGTACGAAAATTTCGCCAAAATAGTCAAAGAACAGACACACGGTCGCTGCGATTTTATTTATATAGATAGATAAGAAATCTGCTCCACATACAATACTTTTGGGCTATGTCCGCTGGACTTAGCCTGAAAATACGACCGTTCATGGTATCTCCCTTATTAATCCTCATATCCAGATGATACGCATCAGAAAAACGTTTTAGAAATTGATTTCCATTAATTCCATTAATTTTGGGACCGAGCTCGATAGCTGCAGTCGCTTAAGTGCGGCCAGTATCCAGTATTCGGGAGATAGTAGGTTCGAACCCCACTGTCGGCAGCCCTGCAAATGGTTTTCCGTGGTTTCCCATTTTCACACCAGGCAAATGCTGGGGCTGTACCTTAATTAAGGCCACGGCCGCTTCCTTCCCACTCCTAGCTCTTTCCTATCCCATCGTCGCCGTAAGACCTATCTGTGTCGGTGCGACGTAAAACAACTAGCAAAAACAAAATTTGGATGTGCATATTTACGTCGCACCGACAGTTACCAAATTAGATTAGGTATCCAAAATTTATGTTAGTATGACCATCCTACTTCTGACTCATGTTAGATGGTGAAAGTCCGTGTAAGTTTCACCATCCTACTTCTGACTCATCAGGTAGAGTGAAAGGCCCCGTGCAAGTGACACTCTGTGCAAGTGTTCCAATTCCTTGTGGAAGACGCACAAACTATTTTAGAAGGTTGGGTACCGGGCGAGTTGGCCGTGCGGTTAGGGGCGCGAGGCTTTGAACTTGCATCCGGGAGATATTGGGTTCGAATTCCACTGTCGGCAACCCTGAAGGTGGTTTTCCGTGGTTTCCCATTTTCAAACCAGCTAAATGCTGGGGCTGTACCTTAATTAAGGCCACGGCCGCATCCTTCCAACTCCTAGGCCTTTCCTGTAACTTCGTCGCCATAGCACCTATCTGTGTCGGTGCGACGTAAAGCCACTAGAAAAAAAATAGAATGCTGGGAATTGTTTTTCCAGATAAAGTTATAACCACTTGGAATTTATTGCTATTTGTAATTTTATTTTTTATTTTTAGCGTTCTTTATAACCATTTGAGATTTATTCTTATGTTTTTAATGTGTTAATACATTTACGCTCGAAATCGGTTGCTATTTTTAATGTAAACACGTCATTTTGCTCAACGCGTGACCATTCGTGTTACTTTCATCCTAGCGAACCGCTGTTATATCCATTATTCGTCAACTTGACACTGTGTGAAACAGACTGGCTATGTCTATCCCCAGACGTCTTCATTCTCCGGAAATCGGCACTTCTAAAGCAGGCGGGGTTGAACGACCAGACCAAGGTTAGGGGGGAAGGTCACACTGGAATTATACACAATGAAACCGTAGACCAACTGGCAAAGCAGAGCATTACAGAAGGCCAGTTCCAAGCACTACGCCTACCATACACGGACTTCCAAAGCCACATCATGGAACAGGCTTACAAGGAATGGTCAAATTACTGGGCAACAACTCAACGCATCAAAGGCAAGCATTACGCCGCTATCCCACAGAGACCATGGTTCAGTCTACTATCTCTAACTCGCTGCCATATGACATCAATTATCAGAATGCGACTTGGACATGCATCTTACCCCAGTCATCTGTTCAGACTCAAAGTCATAGACTCCCCAAATTGTCCCTCTGACCCCAATCAAGAAGCAGACCTCAACCATACAATTTTAGGATGCACTAGATACAAACCACAAGTGACCAATTTATATCAAACGCTTATACAACTGAAAGTTCCACTTCCCACTTCCGTTTCGTCGTTGTTCAGCAGCTATGACATTCGTATATATCAAGCAATAGCCAAATTTTTAAGTGAAGCCAATTTAACATTGTGATACGTTTGTTCTGTAGTCTGTAGTTAAACTGTTCTCATCCAACCAAAGTTCCTGTACCGTGGCTTTCCATCACCAGTTAGTCACAATGCCATTAACGGTCCCATGTTGTAAAGATGTTGCTCTTTGACTTTCCTGTTTTCTAAATGTACAGAGCTGGCAGCATGGTCTTACGGACCAAATGCCAAAATGCTAAATAAAGAAAATAAAAAATAAAAAAAAGGTTAGGGGGGTAGCCAAAATTTTATTGTTTGTTTTTCTTATGGTTTACTGTTTGGAATATGGGAACACACGGCAAGTAATATGTGATATATCTACCTAAATATAGTTGCGTTTTTGGTCCAAGCAAGTATTCCAGTGGTCCACTTGATCACAAACACCCCGAGCGGACAGCGTCCGTGGTTGGAGCCGGAACAAGTGTGCAACAGTGTCTGGGATTCAAAATTGCTTCCGAACCGACATCCCTTGATTGCTTTTCTTCGTTTTCTCACCTTACACAACGCATACACTACAAATTACCACGGAAACTTGTAATAGTGAATACATCCCTCCACATAAAGTTGGTCGTAAAATAGGGCCAAGTCCACTTGTGCAATAGAGTTCGCACGCGCGACCGCAACATGATTTGGGAAGAGTGGCAAAATAATAATAAAAAACTGTCTAGCATTTTCAGAAGATTTCGCCGGACTTTCAGAAACTCTGTTGGATTAAATAGCCAACAAAACAGGTTAAAGAATTTCGGGAGAAAAAAAATTATGACATATATGCAAATTCCTCCAAAATTTTAATAGAGAATTTGGTCGAATAAGGAGGGTAAAGAAATTCGGATATTTAGGAGACACAATTCAAGAAAATGGTTTGGAAAAATTCACTGTAGAAGAAAGTATACACAAGATGGAAAGAGCATACTAGAAATATCTACTAAAAATGTGTTGATCTAAATACTTCAAAATACTATACTACAACACAGTAGTCAGACTTGAATGTCTCTATGCGAATGAATGACAAGTATGGAGTTTCAAGGTGAGTAAATTAGAAGTTCTGTACTCAATTTCGAGTGATAGTAGGGTAATTGCCTGCCATTATAATAGAAACTCCTCAACTGTAATCTGTCTGGAAGTAGGAAAGAGGGCTGCCATATTAACGAAAACTCCCCAAATCGATTCTGTCCGCGTAGTAGGCAATGGGGCCTGCAATTATAACGTAAACATCCCAACTCGATTGTGAATGGCAGTAGGCAAGTGAGCCTGCCGTTATATCACAAATCCGTAACAAACACTTTACATTGGAAACAACGTACGGGGAACTCCCCGTGCTCTTTCTCGGATAACGCTAAGAGACATGCAATTTTAAAACAATCTTATTTACTGCATGTACACTATTTACTTCGATAACCGAATACAACGTAGAATACCGTAGCGAAGCACGGGTACATTCGCTAGTATCTACTAAAAATGTGTTGATCTAAATACTTCAAAATACTATACTACAACACAGTAGTCAGACTTGAATGTCTCTATGCGAATGAATGACAAGTATGGAATTTCAAGGTGAGTAAATTAGAAGTTCTGTAAAGAAAAACTATACGGAATATATTCCGTTCTCTTAGTCCTACAGAACTCTGGAAATCAAGACGTAATAATTCAATATTCCTGAACATAGAAAATATAAGAGAAAAAAATGCGTAAGAGGTAACCGATTTTTTTGGACATTTATACAGAATGAATGTCAACAAGTTGATTAAACAGATCTCCAAATAACTTTGGAACAAGAAATAAACAACAGCCTGGATTCATGACGTCAAGAGAATTTGGATAGAAACAATATACAAGAAGAAGAAGAAGCAACACGTGCAGAGAGAGAGAGAAGGATATTTAGAAAGAAAGTATTAATGGAAGTATTCCAAGATTGGGAGGGAATGAAAACAGACTCTGAAGTTCTGAAGAAAGGAAAAGGAGACATTGTTAACAGATGAAGGAGCACTGGAGGAAGAAGAATGAACAACAAAGAATAAAGCATTGAAACTGCCACGTTGTTCCTAAAAGACCCTAACGGAGAAATAAATAAAAAATAAATGAATACAATAATAATTGATTTACTTTACGTCCGTTACAACTGCTAAACTTAATCATAGATAACAAGATTAGGTCATGAGGGTTTACATTGAACATGGTGGACGCGAACAACACGGAATTTTTGCATTTTTAACACACTGAAATGCATTGGACCGCAGCGGGTTCTAACGCACAATGTTAGAAATAGAAAAACAACAATTAACTTTGGAACTGAGCTTCGTATCAGATTCTACGAAAGCAGTACTATCGTCTAGGTTTCTCACATGGCCCCTATACAAGCTGTTTCAAAATTATGGCTACAAAGTGCATTGGTGAGTAGAGGGCACTGGAACAAATAAAACAGTCCTAATTAGCAAAGGTGATGAAACAAACCAATTCTGAGATACGGTGTCATTTTGCAATCGTCATGACATTTTTCATGCTTATGTGTTCCAGAGACTAGAGCTCAAGTTGGATGTCGATGGCGTAATATATCACAAGCTGCATTTGAAGCGGTTCATGGCCGTTGGCAATTCCATAGGCCTATCGCATTAAATGTGTGTCCGCAATGTATTCGTTAGGAAACACGCAAGTTATCATGGCAGCTGCTATCAGTGCTCTTACAAATAGAAGACGGTGTTTACATCCAACGTGGAGACTGAAATGTGCCTGGAACACAGAGCATCAACAACGTAGAAACAGATGCAAATATCGTTACGTTATATCTTGGAAACTCTTGATTTCCGGAACTATGTTTAACAAGACATATATGTTTATCAGAACATTTTTACTTTTTCATTATCCTATACTCGCCCCTGCTGGTTGTACGTATAATTTTGCTACGCCCAGTATACGTTCGTTGAAATGCATTGAATGACACCAGTACACTCCTCCTCCAATCTCAGAGTTTCATAGCACACAGCGAATGCTGACAGTAGTTTGAAATTCGCAGTACACCAGCGACTGCCCGTAACCATGTGATCCTGCCCATTACGGAAGGTCGTCTGAGCAGAATGTAGACATTTCATGCAGTGTTGACTAATTATCCACTAACTGAACAATGGGGCCATTTTGAGTAGTGAATTACCCAAGTTTTTTAAGAAACCACTCGTGGTATTTTGGCCGCTTTCTTCTCCTAACGTAGTCATTTCTATCCATACTTACTTTCGAAGTTCTCAATGTAGTTACATATTTTAATATTGCTACTTTGATATAAAGGTAATTGAACGTCCCTGTTTTATGAATAACAACTAAAAATTCCGATTTGACTGTGTTTATTCAGTTAAGAATGAAATGAAAAATTCCAGTTTATCACATGTCATTAAGGAGAATTTAAGATAAAGTGTGTATTTTTTTCAGAATAATGTTCAAACATTCAAACTGACTGCTTGATAACACTGAATTCCTCTGAAAAATGGCACTACGAAGTGTGCATGTCTTAAAAACAAGGATAATTTAAGAGAAGGTGTGTAAATTTTACAAAAATGTTAAAGAACTTGAATTCGGATGCCTGTCGACACCGAAATCGTCCGAAAAGTCTCACTATTAAGTGTGAATGAAGTATTAACGAAAATTAAGCATTTGAATGGACTATTAACAGATTTGAAAATCAGTGGAAAAGTATAATTTTTCAGAAGCCGGTAAATTGTTCCTCCACGACTGAATTATGGCTACAGTGTTAACAGTATAAAGATATTTCAGTAGAAAATCCCTGTTTTGAATTGTTCTAGTTCTCACTTTCGGCCAAAACTTTGCCTCATTCAAATACAGAAGACGAGTGTGTGTTCAGTCATGTTAACATCCTTATGAGCAAACTAAGAATCCAGAATCCAGTATTCGGGAGATGTTGGGTTCGAACTCCACTGTTGGCAGCCCTCAAGTTGGTTTTTCATGGTTTACCATTTTCACACCAGGCTAATGGTGGGGCTGTACCTTAACTAAGGCCACGACCGCTTCCTTCCCATTCCTAGCCGTTACCTGTCCCATCGTCGCCACAAGACCTATCTCTGTCGGTGCGACTTAAAACAACTTGTAAGAAACTAAGAATCAAAAGCATCTGGACTAAGCCGTATGGGGAAATGTTTTTTCATATGAGGTCCCGTCGGATCTTCTTCAATTTGTTGGAACAAGTGCAGCTTAGCGTCATCAGAAAAATGAACGGATACCGTAAGTGCTTCTGGAAGGGGTGCAAATGAGAAGAGATGATGATGATGTGTATTTTCGTCAGGTGAGTTCAGTAACATTTAAGTCAAATTTTACGTTTAAATATTTTTTTCTTTTCACTCAGCTGTTAAACCTAAAAAGACGATTTTTTGTGTGCCCCTACACTGTGTTACGATTTAGATACATCATACAGCGAGTATTTGAAAGCTATTCAATTTTGTCTCTCAGGAGTTCTTTTACGTGCTAGTAAATATACCGACAAGAGTCTAACGTATTTGAACATCTTCAAACACCACCGGACTGAGCCAGGACCGAATCTGCCAAGTGCTCTCAAGCGTCCGAGCTACTCGACTGGGCTATGTTAGTCATTTCTCGCAATTTTGGTAATCAAGTTTTTCTGCATTTCGACCTATTGACTTGCACACACTGAATTCACTGTGTTGTGTCTGCAATGCCACGAAGGCGATAGCAAACAACTACTGTACAATTGATTGGACATACTGCACGGCTGGGTGAGGATAGCTGGGCATTCCGCAGATATAGAATTATCTGTATACGAGTTATTAAATAACTTATGATGAGTACAAATCCTTCAACATTTTTAGTATAATCCATTTTTATGATGGTAATGAATGTTACGGTGTTTTGTGGTGGTCAGAGGTGAAAGAAAGTGCGGGCATGAATGGGTCTATCTACTACACTCAAAAGCTTTAAAATTAAAGTGATATTTCTTTTCTCCTCTTTTATTCAGCTGCAAACATATTAACAAACAAGTCACTCAGCGACGGAACACGATTTTAGGTACATTAGTTTAAATAAAAAACCAAAAATTCCCCATGGCACTAAAGCCCTTGAAGGGCCTTGGACTACCAAGCGACAGCTGCTCAGCCTGGAGGCTTGCAGATCACGAGGTGTCGTGTGGTCAGCACGACGAATCCTCTCGGCCGTTATTCTTGGCTTTCTAGACCGAGTCCGCTATCTCACCGTCAGATAGCTCCTCAATTCTAATCACGTAGGCTGAATGGACCTCGAACCAGCCCTCAGATCCTAGTAAAAATCCCTGACCTGGCCGGAAATCGAACCCGGGGGCCTCTGGATAAGAGGCAAGCACGCTACCCCTACACCACGGGGCCGGCTATTAAATAAAATGTAGGAGAAATCAGAAAATCAACAAAATAAGTCAATTAATCGTCTAAGTTTGAAGCCCCAATTTGACAAGTGTTATTTAGGCACTATTGCTCTATACACCCAAAAGTTAAGGAGACAGGTCTCCCCATTTCATTTACAGAGTATATCTACCAGAAGAGGATGAGCATCTATGCTGTATGAATTGTCAAGGAGACTGAGCTCCGAACCTAGTATCATTACAATCCGAGCAACTTTGCTCACTGAAAATTTACAGTTTCCAGCCCTCCCGACGCACAACTTACATTTAATAGTTGAAACAGATTTCACTGGCTTCAACACGCAATAGTTTAATCACTTAAGAGAAATAACTAGGTTTTACAGGAGAATCGAATTCTCATTCCACCGGGCCTTGGTGGGAAGAAAGAAACACAGGTTAAAGTTACTAGCCCAAAGATCAAAATTGATGCGGAGGCAGGCATTTGCTCTCCTTGAAATGTGCACACCCTATTTGGACTTCTGCCCCGAAGTTACAGAGGGTGATCCTATTCTACTAAGGAGACTAGATGGAGAAAATTTAATTTACAAGACCACAGATAGGAAACAGTTACATAAACATGCAGTAGTCATATCAAATACAAGTTGATAGGGAAGTCGAGAGGGTGTCGCACACTCTATTCCCGAATTTCGACTAAGTTTTTATGCTAGTCTGAGATTTACATTTCAAGATTTACATTATTGAAGTTTGGAAATTAAAGTTACATTCTTAAAGACTGGAAACCTTTTCCTCGGATTAGCTTTCAGAGCCTCTCTCCTAGTTAGTACATGGCTGTCATTACCTTATTGCGCTGGACTGCTCGATGAAGGGCGAAACGCTCCCGCCTCCACTATTGCTATTTGCTTTACATCGCACCGACACAGATATGTCTTATGGCGACGATAGGATGGGAAAGGCCTAGGAATGGGAAGGAAGCGGCCGTGGCCTTAATTAAGATACAGCCCCCTGGTGTGAAAATGGGGAACCACGGAAAACCATCTTCAGGGCTGCCGACAGTGGGGTTCGAACCCACCATCTCCCGATTACTGGATACTGGCCGCACTTAAGCGACTGCAGCTATCGAGCTCGGTGCCTCCACTATTAGCACACACTCAGTACACTGGACGTTCAAGAACACAAGGTAGGACGAAAAACTGCCAGCTTTTATACCCGAGAGGAAGATTCAAGAGATATCTGGACTAATGGCCGACACCCCCCCCCCCAATTTTTTATTGGATAATTAATTACGTGGAAGAAAACGCTGAATGGCTGAAAATTAAATACTGGAATTTTTATATTGGCCACTTTTGAAGTTGGCGGCAGGAGGTCGAAGTGTTGACAATTTTAACATACCAAAAACAAAATCATCTCAGTGTAGGAAACCTAGGAATACAAAATTACTTTATCACTTTAGTAGCGACATCTGTTGACCAAAGTCCGGACTTCTTGCTCTAGTTGTTTCAAGTTTTAAGTGTAAGATGTCATTCATTTCACAAGGCGCTTGATTCAAATGAACGGGGCGGGTGTACCCTTGCGGTACAATGATGATGATGATGATGATGATGATGATTATTATTATTATTATTATTATTATTATTATTATTATTATTATTATTATTATTATTATTATTATTCAAGTTGCTTTACGTCGCACAGACACAGATAGGTCTTCTGGCGACGACGGGGCAGGAAAAGGCTACTAATGGGAAGGAAGTGGCCGTGGCCTTAATTAAGGTACAGCCCCAGCATTTGCCCGGTGTGATAATGTTGATAGGGAAGTCGAGAGGGTGTCGCACACCTTATTCCCGAATTTCGGCTAAAACCATCCTTAGGGCTGCCGACAGTGGGGTTCGAACCGACTATCTTCCGAATACTGGATACTGGCTGCACTTAAGCGACTACAGCTATCAAGCTCGTTATTATTATTATTATTATTATTATTATTATTATTATTATTATTATTATTATTATTATTATTATTATACGAATAAGCCCAGTACGACTCCGCGGAGTACTTAGAGGCTTGCATTTGCCTCCGTTCTGCTCGTATTTCTTTCATTCTTTTAATGTGGGCTTCCTTTATTGCTTCAGAGTAGGTTGTTCCAGTCTTCTTATTTGGTCTTTACCCTTGGCCAACTTGCCATTCGTCAACATTGGATCTGACGATTACGCGGTTTTGGACGTCTGCTGGTGCAATTTCTGTCTATTTTTGATCGATTTCGATGCCACCATTCCATTTTATTGTGTCTGTTTTGACGTTGCAAGCGTTTTCATGTCTAAATCTCGATCTTTCAATTTTTGTAAGAATGATACGTTATCAACTGAACTATCAAATGTGCAGACTGATTTTATGCTACAAATTCTCAGATGACTTAGGATTAGCTCCATGTTCAAAATTTGCTCTGGACCTGGCCGGCCTGGTTTGAATCCTGCCTGATATTCTCCGGTTCGTGATTCTATTTGTTGGTGTGCTCTATTGAGAAGACACTGGGATATACTTTTGTATGCAACGGATACTAGTGGGATTCCTCTTTAGTTGTTTGCATATTTTCTGTTTCCTTTCTTGTGTAGCGGATGAATTAATGCACTATTGCAGTCTTCTGGTATTTGTTCTGATAGGTAAGTGTCTTGCATAATTTTCGTCACTTATTTTATGGTGCTTGCGCCTACCGATTTGGGGACTTCCTCCATGATTCCATGTTTACGCTATGCTTTATTCGTTTTTAAATCATTTGATCCATGTTATGTCTTCTTCATCTGGTGGTAATGAATTTGTATTAGTACTTTCATGTTCTTGTGGAGAAAGAAGTTCTTTATAATATTTGACGAGTTCCTCGACATGCTCTTGGTTGCTTAGTATCAATTGTCCATTTTCTTTCTCGAAGCAGAGACTTTGTTGCTGGTATCCTGTAAGCTTAGTTTTGATGCTCTTATAGAAATTTCGGGCGTTGTTACTTTCAAAGTCCTTGATCAATTGAGCTGTCTCTTTGCGCACTGCCAGGAATGTTATGTAGATATTCTCTGCCTTGATGTTCCAATTGTTGTATGCAATCCGTCGAGATGGGACTGATTGTTCACCATTGCTCATTCTAGCAGGGATGCCTTTTGTTTTTCTGCAGAGGAATTAGTGTTGGTGCTGTTGCTTTTGAGTTGTTGCTAATATTTTGGGCCCTCTTTCTCTAATTCTTCTGTGAGAGGTGTTTGTATCCTAGCGGTGTCAATATTTTGGGATTGATGTCTTCTTTTTTTGCGAATCGCTGGTTTTTTACCTGTAGTTTTATTCCTGTCAGGTAATGGTCTGAGTCTATGTAAGCACCCCTTCTGAACTGAAAGTTCATAACTTCTCTGTGGTTTGGATATGAGAATGCTGCATGGCCAATTTAGAATTCGCCAATTAGTGTGTTCGGTGATCTCCATGTCATCATCGTCATTATTATTATTATTATTATTATTATTATTATTATTATTATTATTATTATTATTATTATTATTATTATTATTATTACTGGAAGGGTTGCTTAACCGGGCAAATAAAAGCGTGCCCGTTTCAGCCAGCAAAAAGTTGAAACAGTTAGAAACGAGATTTCCACTTTAAGACTAGAACACGGTCTTGCGGTTCGATCACTCTGCACCAAAAATGAGTACGGTAAGGAATTATTTCCTAGGAGCAAAGGCAACCGAGTACAGTGCCTAATTGTGTAACATTACGGATGATGGAAATCTTAATGTGCATCAATTGTGATACAGACTCTACTACTGACCTGTTCCGCGTTCGTCAATATGTATTACCTTCGCGAGATAAAGCCCGTAACGTGTGAAACTCCGTCTGAGTTGTCCACCCCTGCCAGCATGGATTTAAGTGTGCGGAGAAGGATTGTTTAGTATTTTAGCGGAAGTCCCCCTCCCAGCTGGGCCAGATGAAAGAAGCCACGCACGCGAGAGCTGCTGATTGATTACGATATTTACCTTGTTGTCAGACTGAAGAACGCCGATACATGTGTCGTGTTCGCCCCACTTGTGTTGATAGCGCATGGAATGTGTATTCAGGTACGCTCCTGAATGATGCCATGTTTATACAGTACAAACTTAACCAGACTCTCAACATGCTTACCACTGAGACGGAACTTTTTTTTTTTTTTTTTTTTTGCATACGGTAGCTCTGTATTTCATTTAACTCTTCCCTCACTCCATTATTACGTTCTTCGTTCACTTTCCAAGCATTCACTCTTGTTTTTTCGTATCTTTAACTTATTATGGTCATAATTTCCTTTAATCTTAAGCACCACTTTTCTTTTCCTCCTAGGCACCGTATCCTCCCTTCATTCTCCTTTCTTCTTCATATTCACGATTCTCACAATTTTCTAATTTTATCTTTCTTCTTTCCATTGCCAATTTGTGCAAAATTACGGATGATGGAAACAATGTACATTATTTGCGATTCAGACTGTACTCTTGACCATTTCCGCCTTCATCAATATGTATTACCTCCGTGAGGTCCGGCTCCATGGCTAAATGGTTAGCATGCTGGCCTTTGATCACAGGGGCCCCGGGTTCGATTTCTGGCAGGGTCCGGAATTTTAACCATCATTGGTTAATTTCACTGGCACAGGGGCTGGCTGTATGTGTCGTCCTCATCATCATTTCATACTCATCACGACGCGCAGGTCACCTAAGTGCATCAAATCAAAAGACCTGCACCTGGTGAGCCGAACATGTCCTCGGAGGCTCCCGGCGCTAAAAGCCATACGCCATTTCATTACCTCCGCGAGATAAAGCCTGTATCATGTGAAGCTCCTTCTGAGCTCCGACTCATTCTTTCACTTCATTCTCACATCTTATACCCGTTTTCAACTTTTCATTTCATCTTCCTATTCACATTCTGCCATCCATCCCGTTATACCTTCGCTTCCTTCCTTCCTTCCTTCCTTCCTTCCTTCCTTCCTTCCTTCCTCTCGTCCATCTTACACATTCTTTCTCGATTTGTTTATCTCGTACCCACCCTGTCTACATCTTACACATCCTGTTTCATTTCGCTTTCATCCATTCTCTCTACTTCTTATCCTTCTCCTCTTTCCTTGCAGTTACCAAGTGAGTTCGTTGAGCGGTTAGAGGTGCACAGCTGTGAGCTTGCATTCGGGAGTTACTGTAGTAGGTTCTAACCCTACTGTCGGCAGCCCTGAATATGTTTTTCCGTGGTTTCACATTCTCTCACCAGGCAAATGCTTGGGCAGTACCTTAATTATGGCAACGGCCGATGCCTTCCCACTCTATAGCCCTCACCTATTCCATCGTTGCCGTAAGACCTATCTCTGCGATGTGACGTAAAGCCAATGCTTCTGTCCGTCATAATTTCGGCATTTCTTCCACCCTTGGCAGTAACACCATTCTTACCTCTCACGTCTTCCTTTCTTCTATTGTTAGTCCTACCTTTAGGCCTCCCTTCTAATCTACGACTTATTCCTCGTTTTAATATGTAATCACATCGTCAAAAGGGAACCAGAAATTTGGATATATCGTTTAATCATACAGTGTCCGACTCGTTGGCTGAATGGTCAGCGTACTGGCCTTCGGTTCAGAGGCTCCCGGGTTCGATTCCCGGCCGGGTCGGGGATTTTAACCTTCATTGGTTAATTCCAATGGCCCGGGGAATGGATGTTTGTGCTGTCCCCAACATCCCTGCAACTCACACACCACGCATAACACTATCCTCCACCACAATAACAAGCAGTTACCTACACATGGCAGATGCCGCCCACCCTCATCGGAGGGTCTGCCTTACAAGGGCTGCACTCGGCTAGAAATAGCCAAACGAAATTAAAATCATACAGTTCTCCTTGGTAATATAGGTTATCTGCACACCCAACAGAACGTTCACATTCCAACAAATAAATTTCCCCATCAACCGCGAACAGCGATCGTATGTTATAATGTACTGTACTTTTCTTTACATTTCCTTCCCATCACGCTGAGGTCCATTATCAGTACAAATAGACAATGTCTTTCCGATAAGCGCCTGCCCCGCGGTCTAAGGGTAGAGAGCCTGCCTCCTACCCGGAGGCCTTGAATTCAATTACCGAACAAGTCAGTGTTTCCACCTTATCTGGGGGCAGGTTCGAGATCCACTCAGTCTATATGAAAACAACCGAGGTTTCCCCTTTTCATACCAGACAAATGCCGGAGCTGTACCTTAATCAAAGCCACGAACACTTCCTTTCCACTCCTACCCCTGTCCTATCCCATCGTCGCCATAAGACCTGTGTCGGAGGGACGTAAAGCTAATTGTTAAAATTTTAAAAAGTTTATTGTTTAATGAAGCAATAATAGGGCATTTAACAATTATTTTTATATTGGTTGAAATGTTCAATCGCCCAGCACACTGGAAGTTTATCGGTTTCGGCAGACTAAAAACATCAAAATTATTGGAAGATCATATCGGTACTTCTTGGAAGGGACTAGCTAGTCAGCCGACCGTGGAGCTCCCAGCCGGCCTGAAGAATATGGCTAGCATTTACGTATATTGTTCTCATCGGCTGACTTACCTGTGAGTTTCTGTGAGATTCAACGAGAATGTCCCGCCACCAGCCTCCTCACGATATTCTGGTTCACATCACCTGAGCTATAAAATGGGAGACTAGCCGTGGGCAGTCGGTCAGTGTTGGGTTCCGTGGATGAGTCAGTGTTGGTGCTGGACTTGGAGTCAGTATTGGGTTCCGTGGTTGAATCAGAGTTGGTGCTGGACTCGGGGTCAGTGTTTAATTCCGTGGTTGAGTCAGTGTGAAACTCAGTGTGTTGAGGCGGTGGCTGGGCTGTGGGTGACAGGGGTGTTGGCTGTCGCAAGTGCCCACCGAGGTCTGAACGAGGAACTGTTGCTGGAATCGGAGTATCCAGTGAGTGGCTGGACTGCAGACTCGTGCGGGACGGAATACTGTGTACTACCTGAGAGTACTGTATGTTTGTTTAGATCTGTGAACTAAGGATCGCCATGATTCAGCGAGGGAAGCCGCATTCGTGAGTATGAGGGTTAATATTCGAAGCTGTGAGTATCGTCTAGTTGTTGAATACTGTTGAGCTGTTAAGTTGTTCACTGCGTGTGACTATGTGAATTAATGGACTGTCTCTGGAATTGAACCAAGGAACAGTCGTCGTGTGTTGTATAGCCAGTAGCTCTGTGTTCAAATCCAGACGTTTATACACATCTGCTGTATGAGTTGACTGGAATTGGGGAATTGAAAGTAAGGATTAGTCGTTCCCAGGTAATAGCAACAGGCTGGAGCCCCTGCTGTCCCATAAGGAAGAGAGAATTGTAAATAGACAGTAATTAGTTAGTGTAACCCATTCATATTTGATTAGAATTGTGTATGTATACGTGTGTACATGTATTGGACCACCCTTAAATAAATTGGAGTAATGAAACAGACGCTGCATTTTTCATAACATTATTATATAACCGTTCGTGGGGAAAGTCAATATGGCAATTAAATTACACTTTTCTGTCTTCTTATTAATGTTCTCGTACTCATAGCTTCTCGGCGATGATTGTGTAAGAAATAATGTCGAATTGTGAAGGTAACGGCCGTGGCTTTTAATTACGGTAAACCTACGACATTTGCGTGGTACAGAAATGGGAAGCCATGTGACTCAAATTTCCTGGGCTTCTGACGGACTGGTCGAATCCACCATCTCCCGAATACAAACTTACAACTACACGACCCACCTCATACAACCAGCTCAGTGCTTTGTTACCGATAAAGTAAATATAATTAAGGGTATTTAAAAAGCTCACTCCCAAGTTAATTTTACGTGCACCATAAGTCCTACAGGGTTGTTGGATCGTGAAATTTCATCACTGAATGTTACAACAGGTGTGAGGTAACCATAATAACCAATGGTGGCGTCATATTAGTAAGAAAGAGAGTGATATGGTTTTCCTTGCATTCCTCCTTGAATTATAAGCGTTATTACGGACGACTGATTGGAAGAGTCTGTAGCAACCAGTTTCCCTAGGCGTGCTCTGAAAGGTGCTGTAGTAGTTACATTTTAATCTGGCCTGTGACGGGAGTCATGTGTAAAAACACTGTATGCACCAAGTACTAGAAACAGATAAAACATTACACGGATTTACAAGCGAACAGATATATGGCATGAAGTTTACTGTTTCTAGTGCAATTATTCCATGCTGATTTCAACTCTGAAAACCGCTTTGCTCTATCACATCACGTTGCGAAGTTGTTGACAAAGTTTCACTTTTCATGGTACAGAGCTCATCGAAAAATGTCTTCATTCTTTTTCTTTATGTTTCATACAAAGCCGAAGAGTTTCACTTTCTTCCTTTTTCTTTTTGCCAGTGACAGTGGATATTATGGCATCCGAAGATTGCAATAAATTCACCAGATCTCTTTCGCTATGTGTGCAGCTATGTAAGGGAAAAATCCAATATGTTACATGTGGTGCATTTGTACTAATCTTAGCTAAATCCATGTCCATTAGTACTCAGTGTAACAATCAGTACTCTACTGAAACTTCTGTCTGTGAGTTTTTTCCCTTGATACATTGTTAAAAATATGTATATAGTTGTTGCAGTTTATCCCAAGAATGGTGGGTGATAGAGACAAATTGTTTGTATATCATAAATAAGCATGTTTCAGTGTCTTAGAACTCGTGATCTACCGAAAGACTATTTTTTGTGTTATTAAACCCTTGAGAATTTTTGGAAGCAAATGTTACTCGTTGAGTCGTGTACAGTCTTTCCAATCCGGTCTCCAGCATATATACATAAGAGCCATCATATATGGGAATTCCGTTTTAGTTTAAGTGGCTCAGACAGTACAGTACTGACTTTGGGAGCCAAAGTTCGTGGATTCTATCCCGGTTCTGTCCAGAAATACTTCAAGGCTGTGTCGATAGATTTACTGGAATGTCAAAATAACTCCTGGGCGGGATGGACGGGGCAATTTTGCAACACCATGGCGTCTTCGAAACCCACAGAAGCGGTTAGTGGGACATAAGTTCAGTAACCCTATTATAAATATTTATATACCGTTAACTCACGAAGTATTCCTGAAATCTTATCATAGATACTGGTTCATCTGTTCAGTGATAGATAGTGAATTATCCAAGAGTTCTCACCCTCCTTGTTGAGAAATTCCTTCATCCTATTCACTTGTGGTTTGCGATTCATATCGCTGGTCAATTGCTTCTACTGTATCTTCCACCTTTTCAACTGATTTCACATCATGGAGTAAGTCTCTCTTACCACCACCTTCATATTCATATAAGAACAACTGCTTTCGAACGCTTTACAACTAACTCAGTTTCAAGGATGAGATATATGCCTAACAATATTCGACTACTTTGAATATGTGTACACTCTGGATCAAACTGAATAATTGAATAACAATAACACTCTGAGTGGTCACGCATGGGCTGGATGAATATTGCAAATGGAGCTTAAATAATCGAATATCAAAATGTATGTTCCTAGGATGGAACCATAATTTAATTTCATCGCATGAGAATATTAAGTTATTCTAGCTCTTTTAACATGTTCACGGGACACTAGCCTCCAGCGTCTTGAAAACGTGTGGAAATCCAACTGCAAGCACGCTGTCACATCGAAGCATAAAGATTTCGAAAAATTTAATATTCGAACACAGTGAAAAAATGTTTGCTAAGAACATTTTTATTATTTTTATGAAAAAGCCAAAGGCACTCATTCGTGCAAATGGAGGTACGTATCTTCCTGATGCACTCTCACTCCATTGTTTTACAAATGAAGCTTGCAGAAGTGTATCACGGTGCAAAAGCCGCCAGCATATTGGAAAGGTAAGGCAATCCAACTGATAAGGCCACTGTCATAATGGGTTAAAACGCTGAAAAAGCCTGAAGTGTACGAACATTGTAATCCAACATCAGTTTACAACGAGATTCACGAGTTCAATGGAAAGAACTGATATGAACAACAAGGAATAACGAAATGCCCGTAAGTAGTACGAAGTTGTACGTGGCCATGTGTGACCTCACAAGAGTAGAACAATATTAGACATCTGAAGGGAGAAAGGAATCCACAGTTAACCAGGTGGTACACAAGACCAGTTTGATTCACACAGTACTTACACAAAAGTCTGTTTATTTTGAAGAGAGAAAATAGAGAATTCCTTAGCAAAGTGTATAAAATGGAAAGAGGAGTTTCTCGTAAAATCCGCATCTGTTCCATTTCCAACCTGCTGGCATTCAATCGTGTCTGTGAGAGTTCACATTCAGTGGGCGTCCATTTGAAAACAGTGTCTGTGATCCAAAAGTGAAACGCCATGACTCGAGTGCCTTCTCTATGTTTTATGCATGTCCTTCTCCCACGATTGGCAACGTATGAACCCTTTCAGAAAAGAAATTAATTAAGTGTGGAAGTCATTCGAGTTATTTCTCGTCGGCATAGTGGGAGGCAGAATTTAATGGACTACATAAAAATTTAATAGCGGTGTTGTGATATTTTCAACATCTCTCTAATTTATCACACTCATTTCACGTCCAAGCAACGTGCATGGACACACCGGATTCATTTATGGCTATTCTTCGTCTTCCATTTGGCTAAAACAATAAAAAGACTAAACATAGTTCATGATCTGGCAAATACTGTCCGAAATTCTGTACCTTTATTCACGAGGAATCCATACCATTTACAGGACAAGATGTGGTTGATATCGTTGTAAACTTTTCTGGGCATCTACGAGGACGACTCAAATGGAAACCTTAGAATTGCAATAAAAATTGAAACTGTCACATCACTGTTATATCCATTGGCAGTACCATACAAAAGCTTTAACCCTTAAATGCGCAATTTATGAATTATTTTAAATATGATTGTTTTTCATTCCAAAAAATATACATTATAAAAAAATTAAAAAATGTTCGTAAAAATATGTATTTATTTATTTATTTATTTATTTATTTATTTATTTATTTATTTATTTATTTATTTATTTATTTATTTATTTATTTATTTACATCCGTCAACATGCTAATAGTTTTGAATGTTTTTCGTACCGGTATATACAAAGCCGTAAGGTTACTGTATCTACTGCCACATATCAATCTTAGGGATGTCCTTACTCACGAATTCTTTGAGGTAAATAAAAATTTATTTGTTTCACCTTAACTATTTAAAGTTTATACTTCACTCCAGCTGATTAGCAAGAAAAATCATAAAATAAAAGATTGTTCATTTTTAATGCACTGATTTCGTCTGCAAGGTAGAAGTATAGGCACACTTGTAAAATCGTAAAGCAGATTTAACAAGCAAATAAATTGTGCTTTGCACATATGCGAAGCTGTGCATTTAAGGGTTAAGGAATAGCCCACAAACGAAAGCGCCGTCCAAGCAAGCAATCACGATCAAAACCGTTTCGTACACTAAAGAAGAACAGTTATTGAATAATGCAAGTGAGAAATTTATTAAAATTTTAAGAGAAATATTGACTAATGTATCTGTAGCAACAGCAATATGACAATATTCTGCCCCATGCAGCCTATGCAGCAACAGCGACCATCTAATACCAGCATTTTGAGTGTTTTCTAAATCCATAATTTTCGTCAGAACTCATCCCCCTAATGATTAGCACTCAAGGAAACACTAGGAGGAAGGATGTTCCGTCCGGATGAAGATAAGGAACGAAGGCGATGGACGAGTGGCTGCACATGGAACCAAAAGATTCTTTCCTATATGAGTCCGTGTAATTCAAAAGCACTGAAGAATTCGAACTGAACGCAACAAAGACTGCGTAGAATAATGATACAGTTCTGCATCACTTTCGCCAGGAAAATAATTACTTAAGGTTTACATTTGACTCGCCCTCGTAGTTATTTTTTGGATGGGCAAATTTAGATTCAAAACGAGGTCATCGTCATATGGCACAAAATCATTCGATACTTTTAACATTTAACATAACAGCTAATGAAGAATGAAATGCAGAATTTAAACATAAATGTCCATTCTATTTCAGTCGAAAGTGAACATCTTGAGGACGGTGGTTTGTGTAAACAGTTCTGAAACATACTGAAACATCGCTCTGTACAGATATGTTCGTCCTGGACGGTTTAGCGCACTAAACGAATTGGCTTTTGATTTACACATAGTGAACTTCAATAGATCCGGCCCCGTGGCCTATGAATACCAAGATTGCCGGTTACCAGGAGGCCCCTGTTTGATTACTGGCCAGGACACAGATTTGTACCTGGATAATAAGGCTGGTTGAAGATACACGTTCTGAGATAAATTGAGAACCTGGCGGTGAGACAGCGTCCCCTGTTTAGAAAACCAAGAATAACGGACGAGGGTATTTGTCGTATGACAACGCATCATCTCGTAATCTGCAGGCCTTCGAGTAGAGCAATGATCGCCTGGTAGGCCAAGGTACATCAGGGCTGTAGTGGCATGGAGTTTGTTTTCTCATAGATATGTCTTATGAGTCCTCCGAAAACTTGTGTAACGAAATAGTGTTTTGTAATAAAATGTATGACACGATGTTACCTAGCAACAGTACCTTGAGAGTTGTACAGACCGCGGATATGTATGTCATGGACATTAACCAATACTTCACATCACAGCTTGAGCGGTTGCTAGGTAACAGCGCGTCAGGCATTTTACTTATGATAATTTCCCAAAGAAATTTAATAACTATTTATATTTGAACTTGTTAAATCGGTGTAGAGATTCGTTCTTCATTCGTTGCTCACAGCATAAATTAAAAGTAAGCTTTGAATATTTTGTGATCTCTGACGGCGTTTTGCAGGGCGTTCGACAATTCCTAATGGGAACTCCTAGGGCTGAGTAGATAACATTTCAAATATAAACCCATGTCCGAAAATGTACAGTTTCCACGCTACATGTACAACTACTTCAAATGAAGTATTACAAATTGTTACCAAATCAGTGAATGTTCGTTTACAAGAAATGTAATTGACTGGGTTACAGCTAACTAAAGTACTATCTCTCCTTCACCCAGGAGAAACTGGAGATTTCAACACATTTCGGGACTCAGGTTCCTATTTTAAACTTTATATACTCAATCCATTCTAAAAACCCTAGGTGATTGCAATGGAAATTTCTTACATCCTGTATATCTCATATCTTCTACTGTATATAACATCTTCCTCCTCGGAGACAGGCGACTTTTGAGGCCACCTGAAGGTAAATTGATATCGTTCTCCTATGGACAATGTTCTTGGTTACCAGCTATTATATTTTCGGTTGCCAGCTAATATTACACCTATGGCGTAATACAGGGCTTTCAAGAAATCATATTGGGAACTCCTAAGGCTTTCAGAACGGGCTGAGTAGATAACGTTCCAAATAGAAACCCATACACACCCTCAATTCCAAACGGTATTGCATGAAATACAGCAGAGGCTCCTGATGCACACTTCACACTATATTTAGTTACTTTACCTGACAGGAAAGTATAATCACAATATCTGTGAATAATGTGCACGTCACAACACAAAATATCTTCAAAATAGCCCTTTCCCTATTCCACACTCAGTGCTTCTCATTGTACCCCTCCACTCTTGTTAATATTGCCAGTGTGATACATTACTTGCTGCATGAAGTTTACACACAAGCATTGTTAAAAATTAATTCGCTCAAACAGTCCCATAAAATATCCTCTTCTTATTATTATTCTCTTTTCAACCTGGGGACGTCCAGTCCCGGACATAGGACTCCTCCAGTGTTCTCCATGTCGTTCCTTCCTGGGTAGACTGCATCTAAGTAAACGTCGGAGCATATCATCGTGCCAAATTGGTTGGTGGCTGATAGGAGTGTAAAACAATAAAGCTGTAAGACAGGAAATGAGGAAAATAGATGCATTTTATGCAACAAAGGAATAGGTGTGGCACACCTACTATAAGACTAATTAAACAACATATAGAAATAAATGAGAAGGAAATAGGTATAATAAAAAAAATAAACCCATGAATCAAACTCGTGTTATTAATTATATAGTGAAAGACACCAGGAGGAACAGCAAAAGTACGTAATTCACTGAAGAAAATGGAAATTGCAACACCCAGAAGGAGTGGTGCTACATTAATGCAATTGAACATCTGGGACGAGTGTTCGGTTTTGATTCGATAATTACACTTTCAGGTCCCTCTGACATCAAATTTGGACAACAATCAATACAGGATGTGCCCACCACGAGCTGCAATACATTGATGAATTCGTTGAGGCATGGAGTCAATAAGGCCCTGGATCGCTTCCTGAGGAATTGTGGCCCATGCTTGCTGCACTGCACGGGTCAGTTGTTCCAGAGTTGTGGGTGGCTGAGGACGATTGGCCTGTCGTCGACCCATCATGTCCCACACATGCTCAATAGGACTGAGATCCGGAGACCTGGCGGGCCATTCTAAGGTTGTGATGTCGTGGAGAGCTTCTCTGGAGATGCGTGCAGTGTGAACCTGGGCATTGTCCTGCTGAAATATCCCATTAGCAATGTTCGCCATCATAGAGACAACCACTGGATTGATTACCCTATCAGCGTACAGTCGAGCAGTCATAGTGCCCTCAACAAGCACTAATTGTGATTTCACATTAAAGCCAATAGCTCCCCAGACCATAATGCTTGGCGTTGGCCCTGTGTGCCTCTCGAAAATAAGATCTGGGCGGCCCCTCTCCCCGGTACGTCGGCGCATACGATTCCGGCGATCACTGCGGGCAAGACAGAAGCGCGATTCATCACTAAAGACGACCCTATGCCATTCGTCGACCCACGTCGATCTTTCTGGACACCAGGCCAGCCTTACACGTCGCTGTTGTGGGGTCAATGGAACACCTTCTGCAGGGACACGGGCTCGTAAGCCAGCTGCACGCAGGCGATTTCCAACTGTTTGTTGTGTAATGTGGGGTGCCACAGCTGCTTGAATTTGCGCTGCTGTTGCATGGGGTTCCATCCGAGCCATCCGAATGATGCGGCGATCCTCTCTCACAGTTGTCTGTCGCGCTGGGCCTGTGCCAGGTCTACGAGTGTGGGTACCTTCATTTGACCACTCCTGCCATACACGTTGTACCGTAGATGCCTGTCGGCCAACACGTGCAGCGACAGTCCTTATCGATAATCCAGCCTCACACAGCCCAATTATCCGAGCCCTCTCAAACGGCGACAGTTGTTGATAACGTGCTCTTCTCTGTCGTCGAGGCATGTTTGACGGGGAACACTTCACTGCACAGACTGCAAGTCAACTACGCTACACCAGAGTCCGTATACTGGAGTTGATTCCTCCACGACCAATCACGTGGGGAGACCTGTAGCAACAATCCAATGGGTCTGAAACTTTGATCGGTTACATACCTACATGTCATCGTTCCATATCTTGAAAATCAATACAAACGAGCAATGCCTTCATGGTGTTGCAATTTCCATTTTCTTAAGTGTATTACAAGGGGGACGTTGGACAAGAAATCTAAAGGGTATGAAAACCAAGATTCATGTAACTGGTAGTAAGGATATGCATGTGGAAATATCCTAGACTCTATGACTCCATTAGTCTATTACGCATCTCAAATGATAAGTTTATAATCATTAATTAAACATACGTCCAATTACTGTATATTCTGTATATTAGTAAACACACATCAATTTGTAATGTTTTCTTGGTTGGATTATCTTTAATATTGCGTATTATGAAAATTATAACTGCACGTATTCATTATGTTTACAATAAATTAATACTCTCTCCTCATTTGGTAGTCGTCCGTGAATGGGAGAGGATATTCAATCATGATTGACTCTTCATTCATTCTGATTCATACACTCCTCCATCCCCTTCGGCGGTGGAGGGGAGGGGTTCGGTAGAATACATCCAAGGAATCAACTGCCTGACGTAAGAGGCGACTGAACCAGGGTCTCTGAAGTTTGGAAACCATGATTCTCGTAGATGAGTTTGGTGTTGCTTCTACTTACTTATGGCAGGCTCATAACTTTCATCTTTCTTATCTGACCTCCCTTGGTCAACTCTTGTTCTTTTCCGACCCCGACTGTACTAAGTTGAGGTTGCCTAGGGAAATGTTCATTTTCACGTCCTTCATGGCCATCGCTTTTGTTTTCCCTGATACCTTCAGTTAGCGAAAAATGAGACCTCTTCCAATTTTCCTTATGATTAGTACTAATAGAAGATTGTTGCCTAGTTGTACTGCCTCTTAAAAGAATAATCACCACCACCTACAGTTCTCGAGTATGCTCTGGGACACAAGCACTGGAGCCGCTTGGTTCACTTTCGGTCACATGACTCATCCGCTTCCATTTCAACGTTGCCACGCAGCCTAAGATGTTCAGAAAGGAGATTAACGGGTTCGATCCCCGATGAGTTCGATGGTATTTGATGGTTCTTAAATACGATCGGCTTGTGTCAGTATATTTAATGGCATGTAAGGAAAGCCCTGCGCAGAGACATCCTGACACTTCGGTGTCTCTGTAAACCTTAATAGTAGTTACTCGGATGTTACACAAATAACTTTTGTCATTTAGAATCTACACACATAGTCAGGCTCCTTGGATGATTGGCCACCATTGTAGCTTTCGGTTCAGAGAGTCATGCGTTCCATTTCCGGGAGGGCGGGGTAATATAGCCACGCCTGTAACTCCTCTGGCACCGGGCGAGTTGGCCGTGCGGTCAGGGGCCCAAAACTGTGGTCTTGCATCCGGGAGATAGTGGGTTCGAACCCCACAGGTGGTTTTCCGTGGTTTCCCTATTTTCACACCATTCAAATGCTGGGGCTATACCTTAATTTCTTCCCACTCCTAGGCCTTTCCTATTGCATCGTCGCCATAAGACCTAGCTATGTCTGTGCGACTTAAAGCAAATTATATAAAAATCTCCTCTGGCTCTGGAACATGGTATTTGCGTTTTACTTAATACACGTTTATTTAGGCCTACTTAAAGTACACTATACTGTCTACCACCTAAGAAATATTTAATCGTGGAATGTACCTCCCCTAAAAGGATTGTCGTCAAGATGGGTATCCTACCGTAAAACTGGGCCACATCCCATGTGTTATATAATATGTATTCACAACTCCACCACAGTGTAAGAATAAGTGGTAGGAGAAGCAGAAGAAGAAGATTGGGATCTTCACACCCAAATCCATGTAACGAAAATCGTACGAGTTGGCTGCGCAGTAGCCGTTAGCTTGAATTCGGAAGATGGTGGGTTCTAACCCCACCTTTGCTTGCCCTGAACATTGTTTTCTGTGGTTTCCGATTTTCATACCGGGCAAACGCTCACTAGACACGTGCCATAATTAAGGCCACGGTCGCTTCTTTCCTAGTCCTAGCCCTTCACCATCCCAAACCATTCGGTTTGTTAAGGCGACTTTAAACCACGAGAGATGAAAATCATACAAGAAAATAAAAATATAAATCACATCCGCAAAGCTTATATCATTCTGCACGCTCGTGGACCAAAAGAAATCGTTCTAATTCGAAGAAGCCTTTTCATTCTCCATGTGGACTGTGCATATTTTTTGTGGAATATATTTTACTTTTTTTTCCTTATTACTATTTTAGTATGATACACAGTTTCAATATGGACAATAAAAGATAACTGAAACTCATTCATTTTTATTGAATACTTCCAGTACATAAAAAATCTAGTTTCCATGATTAAAAAGTATTTTTAATGGTAAGCAGCATACTATCACGGAGTAACTTGAATATCACGGAGTTACCTACTTCTACTACCGATATTTGTAAGTTAATTCCTAGAAATAGCATGTAGATATTTGTAACACATATGTAAGAAATGCTTCGTTGGACATCCCTCTTTCACATGAAACGAATGAAAACAACCTTAGTCCAAAGTTTCCGAATCCCTAGCAAAGAAAGCTTAGTATCACGGAGTTACTTAACTTTACCCTGTATCGGTCAGAATTCCTCTGGGCTAAGGTAAGAACCACTCAAAAGCAAGAAAGGTTGTTTGCCAACTGAACGAGCACCTTACTGTCTGAATTATGCTCGCTAATGCTTTCTGCAGCACTCCTCAATTCTTCAAGGAAAAGTCGACGTACTCTACAGTTGACATAAGAAGATAAACACAAGCCCAAAGGGAGCTCGCTGCTAAGTTTCAAGTTTGCTAACAAGGCAGTCTTGACTGACACATGTAAAGGAATATGTATCTCTTCTTGCCTTCTCAAATGTTAACCATATGCAGTAACTTTTAACTTCCTTCTGCTTCTCTACAAGTTTAAATCAACTAATTTATCTCATTCATCTCCTAGTCTACCGTTTCATCCTGAAAAACATTACATAAACAAAATATTAATTTGATGGGTGAAACTGAACTACATTCTATAGTAAATTAAAAGTATTTTGTGATACAGTATACAATATAGGCCAACGGCCGTAGTCGTGTTGAAACACCGGATCCCGTGAGATCTCCGAAGTTAAGCAACATTGGGCGTGGTCAATAAGTGGATGGGTTGCCACGCGCTGTTGGTGGGAGGTAAGGGAATAGAGGAGCGGAAAGGAACTGGCCACCTTACCGTACGGTAACTCCGGCTCAGGCACACCTCTGTGGAGGTTCGAACCTGCCTTCGGGCAGAATACATCCTTACTTACTATATCATATAGTGTAAATATCACTTCCAGTTTCCAGGTTCCCTTCCTTACGAATCGACCACAGCGATGTCATATGACGTGAGAATATTTACTAGAAATGAAACAAGGTAGGTTATGTCCCTAATTTGTAACAGTAAAAATGGTGAGGGGATTTCTCCTTCAAGTCGTAAAAAATATGTCAGATATATAAAAATATATTTATGGCTGTACATTTTGAACGGTTAATACCTCGTTAATATTTCGAACGAGGTATAAAATCATCTGCTCCATCTTCGGTTTTACTATCGTCTACTTGTTTTACTGTTTATTTGTGAAATCATAACACCAAATCTGTCGGATTAATTCACATGAAATTGTGTATTTGTGTATAAGGTATACTGGCAAGAAAACCGGGATCCTTAAGTAGAAAAAGTGCTTTGAGGGGCTTCCCAAATCAAGAGCACCCACTGTCCTTTTAGTCACCTCGTACGACAGGCAGCGGATACTATGGGTGTTATTCCAACGTCCCCCACCCCCACCCATAGGGATCTTTTTTTTTTTTTTTTGCTAGGGGCTTTACGTCGCACCGACACAGATAGGTCTTATGGCGACGATGGGATAGGAAAGGCCTAGGAGTTGGAAGGAAGCGGCCGTGGCCTTAATTAAGGTACAGCCCCAGCATTTGCCTGGTGTGAAAATGGGAAACCACGGAAAACCATCTTCAGGGCTGCCGATAGTGGGACTCGAACCTACTATCTTCCGGATGCAAGCTCACAGCCGCGCGCCCCTAACCGCACGGCCAACTCGCCCGGTCCCATAGGGATCAAGATATTCAGGAGTGTCTACCGGTATTTTTGTATAACTCATTAGCTTTTGCAGCCGTCATTGACGGTATGTTTAACATAATTCCAGAAAGTCTATATTGCGATCAATACTGATCAAGCTGAATCCTAGATATGTTTCCACTTATTTTTGACAAGCTCCTCACCATCCTATCCGATCTACCTTGGTCAACTATTGTTATTTTCTGACGTTGACGGTAATAGAGCATTCAAGGCTTACGAATGCCTTTCTTTTAAACTTCAGCGCTAACTATTTCTCCGCAAACAACTACAGAACAACACTGTGAGCTGCTAGATATTACCATCTTCAAACGTAAATGAAAGCTGCTGAATTTTCATCCCCTGGACGTGCTTTAGACTAATTAACCGGGAGATAACTGAACAGACTATGATCATGTGTTGGTAAGTCTAGGAACAAGTTTATCAAGTGGGGCTATTCCAAACAAATAACACAGTGTGATTGCAGAGATGAAATAACAATGAGTCATCTATGCCAAGACTACTCTGTCCTGAGTCATGCAGTGACAGAGAGCTAATGAAGGCTGAAGAAAATGCACATGCTGTTGCCTGATTCTGGGGGAATATTATTTAATTCTCTCCCTTTAGAGATGGAACTACTAACTTTTTAATAATATTTCTTTATAATAATAATAATAATAATAATAATAATAATCGTATGGCCTGAGCTACCTTGTGCGGACATTTCAATTTGACGCCATCTGGCTGTCTGCTCGTCAATTCCGACGTTCCGTTTTACTCTAGATCCGTTAGATGGCAGACAGAGTACACCTGATCTCTCTTGTGCGTCTATGGTTGAGATTTAATTAATTTTGTCGGATAAATACCAAATGTATCACCAGAGATCTCTTACATGCCGACATCGTACGACATGGAGTGTCGAATGGACTTTTTTCCGCCCTTCAAAAATCCGACTACCTCTGTCGGGTTTGAACCCGCTATCTTGGGATCCGGAGGCCGACACTCTACCACGGATCCACATTATTGTGTTAAAATTTGTATAGCTTCTGATACGAGTAACTGAGTTAATTTTGAAATTTCCTGCTAAAATTCTTCCTCATAATCTGTAATATTTTATCTGTTTGGTATCTGTTGGCTGTTGTCTAAAGGTACCTAATACTGCATTATTATATCCTTTCTTTATAAATATTAATCCTATGGTCATGTGAATAATTCAACCACAAACTATCTATACCAATTGTTGTAAACTACTAGTGTAAATTATTTTGTAAAAATTGTTGTTTTTTGATTTTTAATATCACTTCTCATGTTCTTATCAACGTAAACCAATAAATCAATCATTTACATATTGAACCCTAAGTATGATTAATTTTCAATTTAATAAGAAGTTCGATTCTTGATAGCATGGAATTGACACGTGGCGAGGGGTGATTACCTTCGGTCCCACGTTCTGGATTACGGGACGTCATTTGCACGTGTCAACGGCGGAAGAATATTAAGTCATTTTTATGAACTATTTCAGAAGAGCACGTGTATATGGCGTGCCCAACCCAAGTCGAAAACAGTGCCTATCAAATGAGGTCATTTATCCAACTAATTGAGCACGTATAAATTTTAAATGTCCATGAACACTAACGCTAGAAATGTAGCGAGTATGTAGTCACCTTCAAAACTCTTGTAATTACAGTTTAGTTGTGTCTGAAAAGTTATAGAAATTTTCTTGGCGGCAAAGGGAAATGCCCGGAGAGAGGGGGGTAACTGCTATAAATAAGAATTGACGCCATGACGAAGCCTCCTGCATTTTGTGTTACGAAGCTGACGACAGAGGGTTGAGCTGCTCTGTAAAATCAAACAACAAAAGTAGACTAAGTTCAACCAACATACTTCGGCCGATGTAGCTGGGGACTTGACTCCATGTGGAGATAGTTTTCTTGAGTGGAAATAATTGTACCAGATAGGACGGTCAAAGCACTGAATAAATTCTTATGTGATAAATAAAGTAATTCGTGTGCGGAAGTAATTACAGTCCATCGTGTGCGCTCAACAAAAACAAGTGAAGGGCATTTTCTTTTTTTAATGCTTTATTTCCAGGAAACCTGAAGAAATATAACGATCTGTAAAGCCAGAAATGTAAAAAAATGCCTAAATAAAAATGCCAGGGTCGCTGGTGAGCCCAATCATGACCGATGGCGTAACATAAGGTATGTGACTTACCATCTTACTACCTATTGTATCTTGTTTCATGATCTCTAAAATGTGTATTATCCCACTATTGGCAGCCCTGAAGATGGTTTTCCGTGGTTTCCCATTTTCAAACCAGGTAAATGCTGGGGCTGTACCTTAATTAAGGCCACGGCCGCTTCCTTCCAACTCCTAGGCCTTTCCTATCCCATCGTCGCCATAAGACCTATCTGTGTCGGTGCGACGTAAAGCCCCTAGCAAAAAAAATGTGTATTTGAATGGGGTATATACGACGCACTTGGTCGCCCTATGTGGTTTTTGTAAATGTTAGAATACGACTAGAAAATAGTCATTTGTTTTATTTTCCACTTGGATAAATTTTTGAAGTCTTGCGAGTGCCGTATGATGTTGTAAAAAGTTATTAAATAGTGTTTCGAAGTGATATCACGTCCAATGTAGATCGTCATTTCCGTATGTTTATTGCCTATATTTTGTGATGTCACATTAAGATGTTCATTCGACGTAAAATTTTTCTGTCTGAAATTTTGACGTAAATAATATAAGAAATCCATAGTTACCCATTTTCAATCGAGTGGAAGCGCGCTGTCGGGTGAGAGTATAGTGTGATGAATTTGGTCACGGAGTGAAACGTTTTTTTAGGCCCATTTAAACTGTGTCTGACTGACAATAAAAAGATCTAGTAGAAATTTTCAGTCATTTTTCGTGAAAATCCAGTTATTAAAATACGATATCATTTTATACGAAGTTATTCATTATTAAAGCACTGAGCGTTATTAGACGTCGTGGATTCTAGTAAGGATTTTATTCCAGTTCTTTTGTCGGTGATAGTCTTGAGTTGGGAAACAGAGGTTAGTTTTGTCGTGTGAGTCGAGATGAGATTTGTGAATCAGGTTAGAGACCTGTCAATGAAGCCGGGACTTGTGGAAGCCCGAGGAAGATTTAATAACGTTTGGAATGGAAAGCAATATACAAGGAATCCGCGCTGGTATTAATTTGCGACGTGTATAATTATTGTGGACATTTTGAAGTATAATCTATGTGCATTTTGTTGGTTAGGATATCGTATTTGTTTAATTATGTCGGTGGAGTTTAAAAGGGAGCATTTTGAGAAGCCAGTCAGGTAGAACGAAACAGATGTATCGTATCACTGACAAGCAGGCTTGGGCGAGGGGCCGTCAGCTGATAGGGGAACACAGCGGATATAACGGGACACGCGTGGAATTGAGATTGTATTTCTCGGCCGGAGAGAACGTTAAATGTTGGATTTAGTTGAAATTTTCATCCGGTAATAACGTGAGTATTATTAGATACTGTAAAATTTGTTTAATTGGGGACGTAACGTGTATTTGATACGACGGACTTAGAGTATAATGAACAAGTTTAGCCAAGTTCAGGGTTGTCCAAAAATATAGAGCGATGGTAGTGATGATTGTTTGTCTGTGAGGGGTGCGCAAACTTTATAAAATGTTATGACGAGATATGACATCGTAATTATATGGCGAGTTGCTTTTGGTTTGTACGTAGATTATTAGGGTTATCCAAGTGTTAATAATGGCTAGGGTTAGATTAGTTTTAAAGTGTGAGGTCATGAAACAGGATATAAACTGGACATGAATGATGCAATCGTTCTTTTCCAGCAATAGGAATCAACAGATAAACATCACAGGATGAAAATTGTGAGAACACAATTGCGTAGGAATTTGTGAAGAAACCAGAGTCCGCGGAGATAGAATTTGTTGTCCTTTAAGATTTCATTAAATCATTTAAATTTATTTAATTGTTAAACTCAGTGAAACCGCATTTTGAAATAACTTTAAATCAAGCGAATAACTTGGAGATGCATTCTGGAAATCTTAGTTTCTTTTCTGGGGAATGTGTAAATGTTAACGTAACGATTAAGGGGACATATCCGAAGGTAATGGATTTTACTGCCACAAAGTATTGTGAGCATTTCTATTGTTGTATTATTTAACTTGATTGATCAGTGAATGTGCTGGGGATAGTAAAGTGGAAACTTTGGATATCAACCGATGTAACTTAATTGTGTTTAGCCTTCAGCTTAGAAACTTGGATGGTCTCGGGGTCATCAACCTCAGTGACTTAGATTAGGGCCATATGCCACTGTAGCGTCATTTTCCTTGGGGTCATCACCCACAATGATTTTAAAGTAACTTAGAAGTTTAGATGTCGGTCCATGACAGAGACGCAGGTCACATCGATTAAATCAAGTGTCCATGTCGTATAACCACTGTGTGGTACACACCGATTGGGCTGCCTTAATTATACCCAGAGTCCAGAGTTCGTGTTACGAGGGCTGGACCATAACGAATCACTATGATGGTACATGCCTCCCGAAGGTATCACCACCTTGACGAAGGCAAAATATATTTTGCTGGGTGTTTATTGGAGGCTTGCGTGGTCAAATGATCCTTAGAGCTATGCCGGCGGGAGCATCTGCTCCTGGTAGGGCCATCCAAGCCAGACAGGTCTAAGGTGATGATCCAGACTAAGAGTGATACCCTGGTCCTCCAGGTTGGGGGTTGAGGATAGGGTTAACTTCCCTACCTCGTAAAAAACTGTTACGGATACCTTAAGAATGAATAAAGCAGGATTGGAAAACTTAGTGACGAACCGGCGAGAAAAACGGCTAAAGAGAAGGAAAAAGGATATTATATTAGCAACGTGGAATGTTAAGACATTGAAGAGACCTGGCAAGTTGAAAGAATTAAGGAATGAAATGGATAAGTATGGAGTGAAAATAGCAGCTCTACAGGAACTGAGATGGAAAGGGCAAGGGACGATGATGTCTGGACAACATATCTTGATGTACAGTGGAGAGAAAGCAGGCAGTAATGGCACAGGATTCCTCTTACATAAGTCGGTAAAGTAAAGCGTGATCAACTTTACTCCAATCAATGATAGGATGTGCTCCGTGAGAATTAGGGCAAAATTCTTCAACGTAACTGTGTTTTGTGTGTACGCTCCTACTGAGGAGGCAGAAGATGAGAAGAAAGATGCATTTTGTACTAACTTGGGGGAAGAAATTAATAAAGTTCAAAGGCATGATGTGAAAATTATCCTTGGAGATTTAAATGCAAAAATTGGAAGAGAAGCGGTGTACAAACACTTAGTAGGGAAGGAAAGCCTGCATGAAGTAAGTAATGATAACGGATTGAGATTGATTGATTTTGTGAGTGGAAAGCAGATGATATTTAAAAGTACTTGGCATCCTAGGAAAAACATTCACAAGGAGACCTGGATTTCACCAGATAGTGTGACAAGAAATCACATAGACCATGTTATCATAGACAGTCGACATGCACCAGATATTATGGAAGTTAGAAGCTGCAGAGTTGCTGATGCAGATACAGACCACTATCTTCTTAGAGTCAAGTACAGACAAAAAATAGATTTGGAAAGAACGGAAAAAGTAACAAGAAAGGCAAAGCACAATATTGAAGGTCTAAAAAATGAGGAATTGAAAGAGAAATACAAAAAGAAAATGGCTGAATCTGTGGAAATAAAAAGGGAATTATGGGAGAAAGGAGGAGTGGAAGATTAATGGGAGATACTGAAAACAACTATCAGTGAAGTTGCAGATAGTACCCTGGGAAAGAAGAAATTGGTAAAGAGAGCAGAATGGTTTGATGAGGAATATTCAACATTAATCCAAGAGAGGAATGATGCTAGGAACAGAATGCTTCAAAGGAGAACAAGACAAACAGTAGAAGAGTATAGAGAGAAGCGAAGAAGAGCAGATAAGATATGTAGATATAAGATGAGAGCTTTTGAAAGAAAGAGAATCGAAGAACTGGATGAAATTAAGGATAGAAACGAGGTACGAAAGTTCTATGAAAGAACAAGAGACCTTAAGAGAGGATTTCAACCAAGAGCTGTTTTCTTCAAGGATAAAGATGGAAACCTTCTGGGTGATAAAAGCAAAGTGCTTGGAAAATGGCAGGGGTATTTTTACGAGTTACTCAATGGAAATAATGAAGATGATAGAGAGGAGGAAAATATAAATGTCGATGGGGAAGAAATAGATTTGGAAGAGGAATCAGTAAAACAGCCAGACTTAGAAGAGGTCAAAGCTGCAATTAATGCATTAAAGAATAATAGAACCCCAGGTGAAGATGGAATGGAGTCAGAGCTGTTGAGATATGGGGGAGAGGGAATAGAAAAGTCTGTTTATGAATTGATTAAGGAGGTTTGGACAAAGGAGGAAATACCTAAGGATTGGACATTGGGTATAATTTACCCAATACATAAAAAGGGAGATAAGGCATTATGTGGAAATTATCGAGGGATCACCTTGCTGGATGGAACGTACAAGGTTTTTGGTAAGGAACTAGCCTTAAGATTGGAATTATGGATGGAAAGAATATTAGGGGATTACCAAGCAGGTTTTAGAAAACATCGCTCTACTCTGGATCAGATATTTATATTACGACAAGTGCTAGAGAAATTTTATGAATATGAAAATATGTATGTGGATTTTAAACAGGCATATGACAGTCTAGATAGGAGTAAAATTTACAAGATTATGAAAGAATTTGGAATCCCAAGGAAATTGATTAGATTAACAGAAATGACTTTGAAAACAACAGTATGCAAGGTGAGAGTGGAGCAAGATCTGTCAGAGGAGTTTTTAGTGGAGAGAGGACTAAGACAGGGAGATGTACTTTCCTCACTGCTTTTTATCCTAGCATTGGAAAAAGTAATCATTAATTGCCCATCAACCCAGGGGGAACCATTTTGAACAGATTAGTACAAGTGATAGCATATGCTGATGATGTAGCAATAATTGCAAGAAATGAAATAGCTCTTGATGAGAGCTACTCAGTATTAGAAGAGAAAGCACGGGACCTAGGACTAGAAGTGAATATAAACAAAACAAAATATATGAAGATGGGAGATACAGAGGGAGTAAGAGGAAGGACCCCAGTAAGATTAAATGGGAAGGAATATCAAAGAGTCACATCTTTCAAATATCTAGGCTCTATAATAACGGAGGACAATAAAACCTCCGTGGAAATACAGGAGAGGATAACAAGTGGAAACCGATGATTTTACGCCTTTCAAAATATGTTTAAATCCAGGAATGTCAGCAGGAATACAAAAATTAAAATATACACAACAGTACTAAGACCAGTAGTTATGTATGGATCAGAATGCTGGGTGATGACTATACCTCGGATTTTTAGGTGGTAATAGGTTAGAATGCAAAGTGATTTGGTATGTAGGAAGTGTCATGCAACCCGTTGTACCGCAATGTAGGAAGAGTAGAATAAATTCAAGTTCTATAGGATGTACCCCTAATATCTATGCGAATCTCATAGCATAACCGTTGTACAGTGTAGGGTATACTTGTTACTGACTTAAGTAAGTTTGCAATCTAACTTATCAGTACCTAATAATCCGGACTCTAGTGATGACCTCCAGAGAAGAACAGTGGCTGTTACGGTGGGAAAGGAAGATATTGAGAAAGATATTCGGTGCAGTAAGAGAGCAGGATGAGTGGAGAATGAGGACAAATGTAGAGCTGCAAGGACTGTTTGGCCAGCCAGATATTGTTACTAAAATTAAGCAGGGAAGAATTAGGTCAACCGGTCATGTTCATAGAATGGCAGAAACCTGCACCGTTAAAAAGGTGTTTATAGGGAAACTTGATGGAAGGAGGAGGAGAGGAAGACCCAGGAAAAGATGGATTGATGATGACCTCAGAATGTTAGGAGTTAAGCGTTGGAGAAGAAAAGCTGAGGACCGAGATGAATGGAGGCAGGTGATAAAGGAGACCAAGGACGTACAAGGACTGTAGCGCCGACCAGTAAGTAAGTAAGTAAGTAAGTAAGTAAGTAAGTAAGTAAGTAAGTAAGTAAGTAAGTAAGTAAGTAAGTAAGTATGATGGTACATGTAGTCTCACATGGAAGCCGAATTTAAGGATTTCCAGACTTATCTTTCTTTAATAAAAATGAGACAATGGTTTCTAGTAAGAATGCCCATCAGGCAGTTACGTCAAAGGCTCACACCAGTTTTCTAACCTTCTATGTAATAAAAATGATTGTGGTGTCCAGTGGACACGATTAATTTCAATGATACCGTTGACAAATCGCAATGCTTCAGAATTTCATGAATAAATAGGAATCTTTTTAACAGACCTTTCATTTAGTAGATAGATTAGAATTACTGAACCCTACCTTTACCTCAGCAAGTGACGAAGAACCCGGTACGACCCAAGAGACAGATCTCATGAAATTTGCTGATAGGTAAGAAAGGTAGGTATCCTTCAATATGGACCAATATCAACGTGTATAATTTTTTTTAACCCAGTGTAATTGTTTTCTTCACTTCGATGTTCAATATGGATTCTGTTATTAGTATTTTATAAAATATATTTAAAATTTGATTTAATCCATGACGTGCTTTTGTCATTCCCAACGCTTTGAATCCGTAAAATATTCTTTTTCACTATTGCAATGAGCACGTACATTATTTTGGTGTTAATACGATTTTTTAATGTTTGTCTATGTCTTATTAATGTACAATGCTTTGAAATGTTTCCTTTCTGAAAAATCAAGTACACACTGAATAGGCTGTGTATATTCTAATTGGTTAACAGATGGTTTTTCTTTCATTTGCCCAACTCTCAGTTTCGGCTAACGAGTTTCCTTCCACATCATTATTTAATCAACATTAATAATGCAATTAAGTACAGTACTTAACTATAGTCCAAGATACATTGCTTTTGACTCTTTTATCAATAAAAGATCATCGTTCAAAGTAAATAAGCTCGGTAGCCGATGGTCTCCTAAGGATCAGGGGTCCGCAGCCGTCGATAGTAATATTGATATTAAATACAGTAACAAGGATAATACAGGTAAGAAATTACAGCTCTGATGCAATCCTAACTTCGACATTATTTGCAATGCTACGAACCCCTTCACCTACCTCTGTCGTACAATTGATTTCTGATAATAGAAGGGCGATTTGTAAATATTCGAACGATTATCATCACTTGCTAAAACGCTCGTGTGTGGATCTATAGTTTTGTACCATACGTGATGCGTTAGTGGATTCTGTATTAGTGGAGCATCCAGAGAGAAGCTCTCGTAAGATTCTATTCACAGTTAGTTATGAAATAATTATAAGACTGCGTTGGAAGAGCGGACAAAATGTGCAGATGAAGAATCAGGAACATAAGGCATCACAACATCCGGTTGATCTTGGCTTACACTCGACAGTGCATGAAGAAGCCAACGCTGTTGCAGCTGTGGGGAAACGAGAAGAATCGACATGAATTTATTTATACTGATTGACAAAAAGGACAATTAAATTCGAGACAATTGCATAATAACCTCACTTACCGTCCCGTATTAATCCCATGTACAAGGTAAAGGACATCGAGGCCATAGTATTTATGCTGGAAGTGAAGGGAACTATTCCAGAACTGCACGTCACAACGATATAACAGTTAATAACTGGAGTATCCGCACACTGTCCTCTTCAATCACCCCTATTACATTAAGCAGAAACCTATCAGCAATCTAATTCTTATGTGTGAATTTTGTTATTTTAAAGTTAGTGGCTTTACGTCCCACTAACTACTCTTTCGATTTCCGAAGACGCCGAGGTGCCGGAATGTAGTCCCGCAGGAGTTCGTTTTACGCACCAATCTACCGATACGATACTGACATTGTGCATTTTGCCCTTAAGCATTATCCGTGCTGCATATTGTCGTACCTAAATCGTTTGTGTATTCCATTTTAACATTTTGGTTTCCAGATCACGATAGTAGAGAAATTGATTGGTGTACTTTGTCATTTTCGGCAAACTCAACTATAATAAAGTGTCAAAAAGAAAAAGAAATATATGCCATTATGACCAGGTATACACAACAAGAACGACTGTTTAACCCTCAAGTGGTATCATACGTCTGTGAGACGGCTGAAAAATTTTCCAAGGCCATCCCCTCTCCTTTCCTCATCCTACTGCTTTCTTCCCTTGTGTACCTCTCAGTTGGAGTGTTGTTTCTCTGCAGGGAAAGTGATGTACCGCATGCTTTGTTTGACCTTAAGTAAGTGCGTAGTAAACTTATCGCGCCGTCTGACAGACGTATGATACCAGTTCCGTGACTATTGTTCACGAAGGACGTTATTTAATATTGACTGTTTATTGTGAGTTAGTATAACACTGTTGTTACTTACAGTGAGTTTAATTCCTATAAATAATAATGGAGCCACAATCAGGACCATCTCGGCGAGTTTTACGACATAATGAACCAAACTTTGAACTGACATTATGCATGAACTGCCTGAATTCTTCGAGGTACGTAAAACGTGCTACTTTTGCGATCCTAAACTGAAAAGGAGAACGAAGTATCCGTGCCAGAAGTGCGAAAAACCGACCTGCATGTAGTGCGCCAAAAAATCTGCTGGGAGTGCTTTGCGGATAAATTAATGAACTTATGTGGGTGTGTGAAACATTTTTTTAGTCTAACATGTTTTTCTATATATTTTGGAAATCATAGCTATATCTGGACACAAAATGTTTTGAGTTGTAGTTATATACATGTAAAAATGAGGTGACATATCCTGTGATAATGACAATTGTGTTTTGTGACAAACAGTGACTTTGAACGTTAAAATTGAAATTTGTGTTTTGAGTTTCCCAGTAAATTTAGGTTTTATTTGTTTGCATGGTCTTTTTATAACACTGGCATATCAGCGAAATGATCGTAATAATCATATTGTCTAGATTTTTAAGAAAAAGAGAAGCGTCTACATTTTCGGAACATCATTGTAATATTTTATTATTTTTTTCTGGATTTGTAATTTTTTCTTCTACCTTTTGCACTGACATGTTTGAAAATATATATTTAAAGGAATTAAGTTGAATAAATAACCAAAAGTTAAGAACACATTGTTTAATTTAAAAGTAAATATCTGGAGTCTGACAGACGTATGATACCAGTAACGTTACAAACATAGATGATACCAGTTGAGGGTTAAGCTATTATTCACCCAACATCTCATCTGGTTTATAAGCCTCTCAGTCCGGTGGTATTTGAAGGTGCTCAAATACGTCAGCCTCGTGTCAGTAGATTTACTGGCACGTAAAAGAACTCCTGCGGGACTAAATTACGGCACCTCGGCGTCTCCGAAAACCGTAAAAGAGTAGTTAGTGGGACGTAAAACAAATAACATTATTATTATTTATAAGCCCACTGAATGTAACGAATTCTCTCCTCCTTTATATGCGTCGGATAGTGGACTAAGGAAAACTCCACTACAAGAGGGTCAATATGATTTAATATCATTAATTTAGTTAATGATTTTTCGAATTTTAAAGCAGTATTAAGTGTCGTACACTCTACCAAAATCGTGGTACGCTGTATAGTGAAAGACCAAACAAATCAAACAAACAAACCCCATGGCACTACAACCTTTGAAGGGCCTTGGCCTACAAAGCGACCGCTGCTCGGCTCGAAGGCGTGCAGATTACGAGGTGTCATGTGGTCAGCACGACGAATACTTTCGGCCGTTATTCTTGGCTTCCTAGACCGGGGCCGCTATCTCACCGTCAGATAGCTCCTCAATTCTAATCACGTAGGCTGAGTGGACCTCGAACCAGCCCTCAGGTTCAGGTAAAAATCCCTGACCTGGCCGGGATTCGAACCCCGGGCCTCCAGATAGTCAAAGACCAACAGTCAAAACTCTTTGAGCACTACCTGAAACATTGAAACATTTAATTTTTCAAAGCTGTACGTAGTTGTTTCTGAATTCCGCTGTGCTTGTAATTTGGTTATTCATAGTATTAAAAGGAATACCGAAGTATATTGTGGTATCTATTTTATGCGAAATCGTACGGAATTTGTATAGAACGTACTAGTCATTAGTTCGTGTTCACAAGAAAAAAATATCACAGTGAGCTCATCCCTCAGATATTTTCAATAATCTGAGCAGTAAATAGCATTTGATATATCGTTTATAGACGTGTCAGTGAAAATCCCTGACGTTAGTTCCGTTAATTATACGCATTTGGAATTATCAAACGACCTATCAAATATGGTCAGGTACAAATTCTAAGCACACTCTGGAAAGTGGGAGTGATGAGAGAAAAGTGGGAGAGGATGTCTATTCCTTCTATCGAACGAATTTAAAAACATGCGCTGTAGCGGTCGTGAACAATGATAGTAGCCCAATTGAACGTGACTACAGGTGACCCTTCTTGATGTGAAAGCTACTGCAAATTTGTTCACTTGCATCCCGATCAGCATTCTGTACATAATTCGTACACTAAATATTTTGAATGCTGAAACATATATAACATTCCTGTATATCCACAATGTACTATTACTAAAGTCGTGTTATTAGCTTTAGTGTTTTTTTAATATTTCTGAATCCCTGTCGAGATGCCCAGCTGTAGAACTGTCCGAAGATTAACTTACACATTGCTTATAACAGGGCCTCATCACCTCAAATATAAGTTCTAATACACTAATTCAATTCAAAACAATAAAACACAGAATTTACATTAATCCTTCATTATTCATCTTCGGTAATTACCTAATAAACAATGAAGCATGCACTAATATGAAAATAATATCAAATAATTAATTATCCAAGAATATAATAATTTCCTGTGGCTATTTCTAGCCAGTGCAGCCCTTGTAAGACAGACCCTCCGATGAGGGTGGGCGGAATCTGTCATCTGTAGGTGTTATTGTGGTGGAGGATAGTGTTATGTGCGGTGTGTGAGTTGCAGGGATGTTGGGGACAGCACAAACAACCAGCCTCCAGGCTAGTGGAATTAACCAGTGAAGGTTAAAATCCCCGACCCGGCCGGAAATCGAACCCGGGACCCTCTGAACCGAATGCCAGTACGCTGACCATTCAGCATCTCCTTTCTTTATACGTTGGACTTATAATCCAATATGCTATAACTTTTTTATTCACTTTATAGAACACTTTACCAATCGCAATTACCGTCTGTGTACATTGACACAAAAGGTGATTCCCTATGCTAGTTAGTCCTTGGTCCTTCTTCGTTTTCATTACATTAATGACTTCGGTGATTTAATCTAACGGAATGTCTTGATCTGAGCAGGGTGGTATAGTCCTATTTGGAGCTCCCTTTCTCTACGTAAACGACAACCATCGTTACCACCACTTGGTAATCTGGAATTAACATTACAAATTATCTTACCAGCTCATTATTTTCCTATCTACTTCACGGTCCTTTAGAATAATTTGTTTTATTGTATCTTTCCAACCTGTTGATGGGATTCAGGATGGCCTTAATCTGTTCCTTCTTAGCGTCGTTATTCGTAACTTACACTGCATGTATAGCTACGTTTCTTCCCTCATTACTAGCCGTTCCCTACATTCACTCATTAATTGACAAAATTCTGCCATTGTTCGTTGTTCTTGGTTTTTCTAAAGGTTCTGAGTGCCCCCACGCCTTCAGCTTCATTAGTCTTGCATAACTTACTGTGCCATCATCAAGTAAAGCTCAACAAACGCCAAGAACTCTTTTATATTACATCCATCATGAATTCTCTCTTATTCTGTTTCTCAATTACGTCATTACATCATCTTGGCTCAGATAGCTAGTACTGTATCTTCTGAGTCTCTCAACTCTGTAAAGCTAATATATTAGGAATTGCAATATAGTGAAGCACCGGTTATATTCGCCTGATTAATATAATATCCTACATTACACACGTTTTTCTCAGATGTCTAGAAATCTCACAAAAAGCCATGAAAGTTTACCCAGTATATTGCGCTCGAATCTAGTCTTTTGTGCTTTAGTCGTAGAATATTTTCAATTAATTATCAAACGACTGGAAGGAAAGTTAAATTTTAGTTTCCTGTTCTTCCTATGATCATTAATCTGTAATGTATTCCACCCATTACTTGCAGGTATTTCGTATAGGTGCCGTTACCTGCGGTATTAACCTTATGCTCTTCTACGATGCAACCATTACAGCTCATTCTTTTTTACATTCAAGGGGTATCAATAGTTTACTCTTTGATGCTGACATCATTTTATGAGTGCTTCTGGTGATATGCCAATGAGCATTAATTCACAGTTAATTATGTAGGACATATTATTATTCACATAGTGCGTTAATGAGTTTTCCCGGTAATAATTAAACGTAGCAGGGCAAGTTTATGAATACGTGTAGCATTGTATTACATAAATAATGTAGCATATATTCACATATATTTATCATACTATACGTGCAATAATGTATATTCAATTTATAAAAATGCACAACAATTCGACGTGAATTTTATCTGTTATATTTATATAACAATATTTTGTCTTCCGCTTAAAATGCGATGCCTATTAATAAGCGGTTAAAACAGATGGCTATAAAAGCATTTTGCCAGGGTTTCAGTATAATAATAAGAAGAGGAAGAAAAAGAGCAGGAAGAAGTTTCGTGTTGTGCCTTACTGTAGACATGTCCTAGTTCGTGAACCATGGCCAAAGGTTGAGTGGCCTGGTAGTTGGTCCTGAGTGTCGAGATAATAGTTTCTATGGAATGGGAGTGGACATTTCGGACATATTCTGAGTCATAGCCCTCCTTGTGCTCAGGCAGCTAGCATTATGCAATCCACCGTTGGTCGCTAATGCGTTAGAGGAAAGAACTTTGCTCGTACTGTGTGTAAGTAAGGGTAGCATCCTACTTCACAGAATTCTCACCGAGAACGCTCTGAACGTTTTAAGCAAAGCCTCCGATCTATAGGAGTAATGGAGTCTTACTCCCATTTGACAGGTGAGCGATCTCTACTTATGAAACTCCCTATAACTTTCAGACAGATTGTTACGAAGAGGATGTGTCAGTAATTCCCGTTATCTTTGAAAACCAAGACGCTCAATTCATTGTTAGGCGCGACAGTGCATCTTTGGTGAGCGGTGCACTCAGTAGCGATCCACAGTACTACTCGTATTACGCGCTTTGTAATAAGTCAGGGTTTGTCTTATGGTTGTTTTTAATGGGAAATATTGATAGTGTGACTGTTGTTAGTAAATTTATATAAGATATAATGGCATCCGTTGATCTGATATCTTTGTATTTGGGTGAAAACTGTGGAGGAAGTGGACTTGAACAACGAAAGTTGTGTTAAATGAAACAGATGAGGTTTAAGAAAGTGATCATAACTCTAAAGCAGAATGTCTGTAAGTTCTGAGGAATATGGGGCACTTTTGTTGATAAAAGGCTGTGTTCCATTCGTTTTAGGAAAGGGTGGAGTCACCAACTGGGGCTTCTATAGTTCCGCTACAAATGTTCGAACCCGGAAACAATATTTACAAAGCGTTCCAGGAAAGATGCTGAAAGCAACAGACCGAGCTCGATAGCTGCAGTCGCTTAAGTGCGGTCAGTATCCAGTAATCGGGGGATAGTCGGTTCGAACCCCACTGTCGGCAGCCCTGAAGATGGTTTTCCGTGGTTTCCCATTTTCACACCAGGCAAATGCTGGGGCTGTACCTTAATTAAGGCCACGGCCGCTTCCTTCCACTTCCTAGACCTTTCCTATCTCATCGTCGCCATAAGACATATCTGTGTCGGTGCGACGTTAAAACAAAATACCAAAAAAAAAAAAAAAAAAAAGCAACAGAAGTGATGATTGATTGTGTAATCTATTTGTTTCTTATGCAGAATTATATGTTTGAATTATTTAGTTCATACTAAGAATACTCCTTCTATCTCAAATTTATTTAACTTTAAGTATTGGTATTCCTAAATAAATAACTATATTTTTAAATTTAAGTATTGTACTCCTAAATAAATAACTATATTTTTAAATGTAAGTATTGATACTCCTAAATAAATAACTATATTTTTAAATTTAAGTATTGGTACTCCTAAATAAATAACTATATTTTTAAATTTAAGTATTGGTACTCCTAAATAAATAACTATATTTTTAAATTTAAGTATTGGTACTCCTAAATAAATAACTATATATTTTAATTTACGTATTGGTACTCCTAAATAAGTAACTATATTTTTAAATTTAAATATTGGTACTCCTAAATAAATAACTATATTTTAAAATTTAAGTATTGGTACTCCTAAATAAATAACTATATTTTTAAATTTAAGTATTGGTACTCCTAAATAAATAACTATATTTTTTTATTTACGTATTGGTACTCCTAAATAAGTACCTATATTTTTAAATTTAAGTATTGGTACTCCTAAATAAATAACTATATTTTTAAATTTAATCATTCGTGTTCCTAAATAAATGGTTTGTCTAGTCCCGTTTCTTGATACGGGTTCGGGAATGAGGTGAGATGAATTTAAATCTCTTGTTTTACGGCCGGATGTCCTTCCCGACGCCAACCAATGTTAAGAGCTAATGAAGATGAAATGAATGATGGAAGGAATAGGCTGTGGCCTATGAATATAAACTGTCCCTGTATGAGCATGGAAGCGTAAACAGAAGACCATAGTAAAACATTCTCAGGGCAGTCGACGGTGGGGTTCGAATTCACACGTCTCCCAATGCAGAGTTTGGCTCCTTAGCACTCCAATTGAGGTATTAAATATACCTCAATCTTTGTATGGTCATATTATGGCCTTTAAAGATAAAGGTGTGCGCTGCGGTCACTAGCTAGTGACGGCGCACGTGAAGACTCTAGGGAGTAAAGTCCGGTTAATGGAGCTTACGGAAGAAAGAAAGTTGAACTGGCTGAGTCAGCAAGAGGATGCATCAGGATGTGTTAGGAGTTAATGATATTCGGGTAAGGGGATACAACGAGGAAGTGATAGGAGATTATAAACTGTACTTAACGAAGTTTAAAAAGGAAGGGCAGTGTGGGGTTGAACTGTTCATCAGAAATACTATTGCACGCAACGTAGTTTCTGTTAGGCACGTAAATGAGCGAATGATGTGGGTAGATTTGGCAGTTGGAGGAATTAGGACGAGAATTGTCTTAGTGTATTCACCATGTGAGGGTGCAATTGACAAGCTTTATGAAGCACTAGCTGATGTACCCGTGCTTCGCTACGGGATTCTAAGGAAGACTTTTTTCTTGCTAGGGGCTTTACGTCGCACCGATACAGATAGGTCTTATGGCGACGATGGGATAGGAAAGGACAAGGAGTTGGAAGGAAGCGGCCGTGGCCTTAATTAAGGTACAGCCCCAGCATTTGCCTGGCGTGAAAATGGGAAACGACGGAAAACCATTTTCAGGATAAGGAAAACTCGTATTTGTGCTTTTCCTCACTACAATTAATAACTTAGGCTATTACAAAAACGTCAGTAGGAATGTAGGGATTAAAGGCAATGTCATCATATAAAATACTCGCTCAAATGAAAAACCGTACTTTTTTTTCTCTTTTAACGATGCCGATCTAACAATTCAAAGTTACAGTGTTGGTATGACCAAGCTGCAGACAGCCGTGAACACTCCTCGGCCATTGTTCCGTTAAATATACACACTGCTCATTCCAATGAGTGTCTCAGAATAGGGATTGGATAGCTCGAATGCTATGATGAAACAGTTTGTTACGTACCAACAGTATCAGAAAATGTATGAACCAGAGGAAGGCATGCTTAATAAGAAAGTTATCTAACTCCCCAGCTACTTCCCGCCAATATTCAGGCAGGCTGTTATACTCGGTACGACCGGGCGAGTTGGCCATGCGGTTAGGGGCACGCAGCTGTGAGTTTGTGTTCGGGAGGTAGTGGGTTCGAAAACCTCTGTCGACAGCCCTGAAGTTGGTTTTCCGTGGTCTCCTATTTTCACACCAGGCAAATACTGGGGCTGTATCGTAATTAACGCCACGGCCGTTTCCTTTCCAGTTCTTGCCCTTTCCTATCCCATCGTCACCATAATACCTATCTGTGTCGGTGCGACGTAAGGGAAATAAAAATATTCGGTATATATCAGTAATTCCATCTATCGGACATGACTGGCAACAGAAGACACAAAGACAACAAACAATGGTAATCTAATGTTATTGTTGTTCAATGTTATGAGCTTTCTGTATTGTAGGCCTTCATTCTTTCGAATCAGTGATATTAGGGCGTCTAACGAAATTATTTATAGCGTAGACTGTAGTTCCTTATTTCCTGACTTTACGTAACGATTTTCATTAAATTCTGTCTACCCGTTTTCTCGTGACTTGGCGCTGATATGGACTTAGCAACAAAAATCCAAATTCATAAATTTCTCTGTTATCATATCCGGTACGGTGAAAATGTATAAGTCATAAATGATCGGAAATTTAATACTATATAACTTTAATAATGTAGTATTTGTCGATAGGACAACTAATAACACAAATATTTGAGAATTACATTTTAGGCCTTCCCATAAACTATCATAAAATTATTTATGGCCTAGATTTTAGCAACTTATTTCTCGACTTTGCATACCGATTTTCATTAAGATAGGACCACTAACAACATAAAATTTTGGGAATTTAAATTTAAACCTTCCCCTAAACTTCCATTTCTTTCCGCGTGAATACGATTATTTATAGCCTAGATTGTAATGACTTATTTTTCGACTTTGCATACCGATTTTCATGAAGGTAGGACCACTAATAACATAAATATTTGAGAATTAAATTTTAGGCCTTCCCTAAACTACCATTTCTCTCAGTGTGAATAAGATTATTTATGAGCTAGATTGTAGCGACTTATTTCCCGCCTTTACATACCGAGTTTCATTAAATTATCTTCAGCCGTTTTCTCTTGATGCGTGTACAGACAGACAGACAGACAGACAGACAGACAGACAGACAGACAGACAGACAGACAGACAGACAGACAGACAGACAGACAGACAGACAGACAGACAGACAGACAGACATTACGGAAAATTGAAAAGTGCATTTCCTTGCTACCATGGACACGACCGATACAGATTACCATCCTTTTTAAATTCTGAGCAATGTACAGACAAAACTCTTATTTTATATATATATATAGATTGACTGGCATCGCAGTCAGGGTCAACAGCAAGGATAGGATAGTGTTAATGGGCGATTTCAATGCGATATTTGAAAACAGACCTGAATGATACGAAATGGTGATTGGTAAAAGTGGGGCAGATATGGAAGCTAATAGGAATGGGAAGTGTTTGCTGAACTTCTGTGCTTGTATGGAATTAGCAGTTATAAATAATTTTTTCAAGCATACGACTATCCAACGTTACAAATGGGAGGGTAGGGGCACTAGATCCATAATGGACTATCATAACAGACTTGTAATTCAGGATATTTGTTAGGAAGTGCGGGTTTTCCGGGGATTTTCTGATGATAGCGACAACTACGGTATCTGATCTGTAGTGAACTAAGTATATCTATGCCTAGAACTGAGAAAGTGAACTTTATCTGCAGACGGAGAAGAGTAGAAAATCTCCACGACGAGGAAATTAGACAGGAGTACACTGATATGACTGGCGAACAGTTCTAAACAATGGACGGTAAAGAGGTTAAGGATATAAATAATGGGTGACATACTGCGAAGCTGTAATAGAAAAAGCAAGAGAATGTCTAGAAAAACACTGTGTGTGAGGATGGTACAAAGCTAACCTCTTGATGGAATGATGAAGTGAGAGACGCTTTTTAACGTAATCAGAAATGGCTGCAAACAAGGACTGATGCAAACAGGGATTTGTACATTGATGAAAGAAATAGAGCGAACAAATAGTTATTGAATCTAAGAAGAAGTTGTGGGATGATTTAGGTAATAACCAGGAAAAGCTAAGTCATGCGGCAGGGAAACCTTCCAGGACAGTAATAATGAATCTTAGAAAGGAATAGAAAAAGGAAATTAATAGTGTTTTGAGTAAATCAGATGAACTCATATTAAATCCCAGGTAATCACTCGACATGTGGAAGGAACATTTTGAAAATATTCTCAACGTAAATGAAAGCAAGCTGGTGACGTCGCGAACAACCAAGCTCATGGGGAGGAAGACAATGATGTTGGTGAAATTACACTTGAGGAAGTGGAAAGGATGGTAAATAAACTCCTATTTCATAATGCAGCAGGAACATGTGACATTATTCGTGAAATTAAAAAAGGCTTGAAACCGGCATCGAAATGAAATTAAATTCAACCAAGGAAATATCGAAAAGAAACATTATTCACGCAAAACAAATAAGACAATGAAATTCCAATAAAAAATTTAAATACTGAGAAGTTACAATATGAACCAACGTAATAGTCCAACGTCCCTATTCACATGGAGTAACCCCATCGTAAGAATCACAATTTTACGCATTTGTTTAACTTCGGGAATGTTGCCGCGATAAGCGCATCTGAACGTAATCCACTTTCGGACGTAATGGAACATGACGATATGAAATACGAAAAACACTAGTGGCATTTCCCTACCCTATATTTTCAACAATCAAAATAATGCTAAAATAATCAAAGTATTTATAATGGATCAGGTGGGTGGAAAACTTAAAACTACTCTGACTCGACGTGAAACGCGGTTCACCAGAGATGTAGTTGAACTAGATTAACCTTAATCATCAACTCAGTACTCAGGCTGTTCCCCATTAATCAACAAGACAACAAACCAAAATCACAATGAAATCACACAAACACACAATCCTATGAAAGAAACAGAACAATATAATTCAAAAAACACAAAGAAAGCAACGGGCTACCATCCCGTTCATCTTGCTGCATCGGCGCGCTGGCGAGCGCCCTTCATCAATTACAGATTCACTGCTTGGAATCGGCTGAAAATAATGCTAAAACTCAAGACTACACTTGGAAATTGGTCACTGTTTGGACACGCTTCACAAGTATGGTATTGCTTCGCCTGATAAACTGACCTTCATAGCAAGCTATGCTCGGAGGTTCACACGCAAAAACGTACACATTGCCGGCATGCTGCTATATTTCTCAACACAGATGTAATAATCGCTGGGCCTGACATTTACTTCACAGCAATTCTAATTTTCAAAAATATTCCATAATAAAATCACGGGCATATTCTCGCTTCACATATTTCTCATAACATTTCCAGGCATGCACACTTCCCACATCGTTGACACATATATTTCAGCAGCATGTACTAAATTCTCGTGTATATTCTGTAATTTCATCAGCCTTCTCATTAAAAATCAGGGTTCGATTCCCTGTCCAATTATTGTCTGAAACAGTTTCCAATCCATATTAAAAGAACCTTTTGTATTCAACGGTGCACATTCAGCTCCACACGTCTCACAGCACCTGTAATGCATGCAGCAAGCATCCTATCTGTTACTAATTTTTCTATATAAATAAATAAAATTTTGTTTCGACGCTGCCAGTGTGTAACTCGGGATGTTGATGGTTTCAGCTGTCTAATCCTTCTAACTCTATCAAAACAAAAACACAGGAATAATGTTAAGCTAAATAACATGCATAATTCACACAAATAAAATCAACATAAGACCTATAATTTCCCTCGATATCCCATCTAACTTATTATAAAGTAAAAGAAAGAAAAAGAAAACATGCAATCCCGACCTGTCCATATTGACAATAGCACAAATATTAAACGAACGCATGCCATCAGGCTGAAATTATAGTAAAGAAAATCCTTAATCTAAGCCTCACTAGTATTAATTGTAATTCACAAAACATGCCATTTAAACATAATACATGCGTATTATCTTGGCAACTCCCAGGACATCTGCAGCGGGTCACATCCCCACTGTTACGAGAATCTACTCCATGATCATCAGAGTTTCAACACGTGAATCCAATCATCTCTCTTCTATGGGCGATGCCTTCTTCTTGAAGCTAGTTCCTGTATAACAGCAACACACACATATCTGGTCAGTATTTCTTCACCGCTCTCCGTGCACGTTGCACCGAACAACCCCTCTGTCGGCTGTAATTACAAGCCAACGTGAATAAAGTAACATCAGCAACACGTTCACAATATACAGTAAATACTATGGGTTTAAACACTGTCACTAGGAGCGGCCCCCGGATCAATTCGAATAGTCTCTCGCGAAATGCGACCGGCCCGAATATAATACACGTATAAGCGTCTCTCGCTTGATTACCAGTCTGCGGCGGAAAAAACAGTCTGTTCCATTAATACACGAAATTGAGACGTGGCGCAGTTGGCTAATTATGATTGCACACCGTTTTTGTTCACAAGAAAGAAAGACACTGTCTTGGGTCGGTACGACGTGGCAGCAATTACGCGTCCCGCGTACGCTGAAGTAACACGCAGATCCTCACTACTTGACCGCACACGAAGATAGTAGAGCGCTCCCAACAGGCGGTGCGCTAAAGTAACTAAGCATACGCCGTTATGGCTAGGGGATTCCCTGGAGATTCAAATGCTCAGCCAATCAGAGTTATTGTTTCATACAATGTCTTTGTAATTCACTAAAGGTAATATCAGATGCACTCATGATAATCAGATTACGGCTTAGACAATTTTTGTAATTTATTCCTGAATATTTCTAGGTTCCAGACCCGTGGCAATGCCTCAAATAACAGACCTGACCACTCTTTCTTGCTGAACACACCACCCGTAGCATAATGTTGGTCGTCCTGAAATTTTAACTGGGCGCGGTCCAGTATTCATAATAGCCACGCCCTCGCTCTTCTAATTGGCTTAAAACACCTTGTGGCCTAACGATCTGTACACGTGCTGGGCTATGCTGTCTCTAGGTAAAATTGAATGTTTCCCACGGTCACTCGGAAGCTTCGCGCAAGTGTCCCGCGGCATTCTGTCTCCTGGAATTCCGGTCTCAACTGTACTGTAATTCGCTACTCTTCTAATGCCTGACTGCAGTCCACGTTTAACCTTTAGATACTCGCGCTCAGTTTTCCTCCTTTATTACTCGCGTGGGGTCTTTAAGGCCTCCGGGATAGTATGCATTAAAAATATACTCTAATTACAATACAATTGCATCTTATTTTACTGCAAACACTACACCACATTAAAAAGCATGTTTACAAGAAATCAATACACATTAAGTTCATGACAGTGTTCCTTTTCTCACATTACACACACTTCCTACATACAGCATTTTCTTCATGACTTTTCCACAGACATGTTCCTTGCATTTTTCACATCTAGTTTTTATTTTCCTGTCCTTTGACCGGGGGCAAATCACGCATCTCTTTCTTGAATTGTCTGGCTCGTCTGCATCTGCCCCTGGGCCGATGACCTTCGATGTTAGGCCCCTTAAAACAACAAGCATCTTCAGCTACATCTTCCCTGTCACCATTATCTGTACGTAGTCTTTTCTTGAGATTTCTAGGCAGACTAGGTATAGCAGCACGTGCCAACAGCCATGGTTTAAGGAGTTCTTTCGCCAGCTCATTCAAAAATACTTTCCTTGGCATGGTTTTCTCGTGGTTGGAATTGAATTTCCATACAACGAAAGCGTTGATACGAACCACACGCAAGAGGTGGTAGAAAACAACGAGTGTCCATCTGTTAGTTCGCCGTGCTACCTTGTAAGTTTGGCATAACTTAGCATTTGTGTCTGCACCACCTTTCGTGCTGTTATAAAATAAAACTATTTCCGATTTCTTCTTCTCACCCTCTTCATTAGCTGTATCATGATGCATGCTGGAGATCAGTAATACCGCTTTAGATTTCTTGTATGAACAGAGCGTAAGGTTTTGAGTAAATCCAAACATAGTACTGTAAACTTCTCCGTCTTTGTTAGCCTTGAAGCTCTGTGGGATTTCCTTCTTATCGCTCTTCAGTGTACCATCGAACTTTAGGTTGTCTTCTTTTAGTAGGGGTTCAGCCAGTGGAATGCTGTCATACCAATTATCATTTCGCCCTGTTCTCCTTATTGGGGTAATTAGCCTCCTGACTACACTTTAATCATCATTAGTTGACTAGAAAGGTCCCTCGGGCTTTTTTCCCGAATAAATTTCAAAATAACACATCGTTCTATCTGCTGGACTGTATCTCATGTCAAAGTAGAAGCGCCTTATACTGTAGGTTATAGGCTTACTTCTTGTATATTAACAATTCCCAGACATCACAAGAGGTTCAGATGCTGGCCAAAATATGTGTATTACATGTTCACATCATCAAAACTAAATAAATAGTTAGTTATAAGCAGTATGTGCAAGAATATGAAAATAGTTAACTTAGTTTATTTTCATACGTAATTACTCGCATGGGGTCTTCCAGGCCAGGTCACTGCTCTCCAGTGAGTATCTTACTTGGCAACAGTGAACCAACTACTGAAATGAGCTCCCCTCCCCACGACATGAAGCTATTGCATGTGTCAAGGTCATAGGTAGTCACTTCGGGAAAATACAACAATTTAAAAAGGGAGTGGGGCCTCAAAGACCCCGCGCGAGTAATTGAAGGTTAAATACTGTTTGGTATGCCAAATAATATGACTTAATATCTCACATGAGCCGTCAGGGTACTGCGTAATAGTAAACAATCTGACCTATGCTGACGCCTTGGTCTTAATGACAGATTGTCACAAAAAGGCTGCATTCTAGTATCTTTGAACACGAAAATAGGTATGTTGTGTATGTTATGAAAAATTAGCCTTTCCAAGGCTAAATTTACGTTAGCAGGTAAGAAATCGAAGAGAATCCAATATCACGTTTGGGATAAAAACCCAGAACAGGTATATCATTTCAAGTAACTAGGGCGTGTGATATCTCAGGATGGTAGTCTATTAAGTGAGATTGAATCAAGTTGGAGCAAAACTAACGCAGTGAGCTTTTCGTTGCGATCAACTCTATTTCGTAAAAATGAAGTCATCTCACGGACGAAACAATCTTTACATCAGTCTGTTTTCAGACCAAGTTTGATTTACAGGAAAGAAAGCTAGGTGAGCACAGGATATCTTATTCATAAGTTATAAGTAATATACATGAATGTAGCGATAATAACTGCTGGTACAAACGGGTGGGAACAATGGCAGGAGGATACTCGGAATGAGGAGATAAAGGATGAGTTGGGAATGGACTGGATGGATGAAGCTGTAAGCATAAACTGGCTGCGATGTTGGGGTCATGTGTAGCAAATTGGGTAGATAGGTTTCCTAGGATAAAAATGGACTCTGCTATAGATGTTAAGAGAAGTAGAGATAGACAAAGACGACAATGGTGAGACTCGGTTTCTAACGTTTCAAAGTAAAGAGGTATAAAACTAAAAGCAGCCACATAAATAGTTACAAATAGAGGAATGTGGCGGCGGTTAGAAAATTTTACAGGGGCTTACAGACTGAATACTGAAAGGCATAAAATTCTATGTGTATATGTTTGAGTAAATATATTATTATTATTATTATTATTATTATTATTATTATTATTATTATTATTATTATTATTATTATTATTATGTTATTTTGCTTTACGTCCACAAGCTACTTTTACGGATTCCGGAGACTCCGAGGTGCCGGAATTTTGTTCCGCGGGAGTTCTTTTACGTGCTAGTAAATCTACCATCACGAGGCTGATGTACCTGAGCACCTTCAAATGCCACCGGACTGAGCCTGCCAAGTTTGGATCAGAAAACCAGTGCCTCAACTGTCTGAGCCATTCATCCCTACTCCTAAAGAAAGGAATGAATTCGAAAAATGGCTATTATTTTCTATCAAGACAACAAGTGGTTTTATGTCTCTTCGATCACAATGAATTTTTTACTTGAGACTGAGTTGGCTATCCGACATACACTTGTTTTGATCTCTGCAGAATTGGCTTTAAATATGTTAGAAAACCCTTGTGTCATTTTTTATGATACAAGCCATTTAACTTGTACAAGGATGCCGCTTTAAAATAGTGGATAAACAACGATTTTTTATTCGTTTTCTTTTTTCTTAACGTATCATCTTCTAGCGAAGGTTGGTGATCAACACGGCAACCGTAAATTTGAATGCAGCGACGCGGAACAGGGATATCGTACCCAACCCGTACCAGTCTATGAGATGATTTTGCCACAGACTTCGTCGCCGGCGTGCTTCCCACGTCGTTCTATTCTTTCTTGCTTGACAAACTGAGGAAGAAAGATAGAAAAGGATGGAAGTTCCAGAAATACGTTTTCCAGTAAACGCCAATAACAGAGTTCGCGAGCACTGTGGCACTTTCACCCTTCTCTACCAAAGGAGACCAGGAAATAATGATTACCTACAGCATTTGAAGTGCAAGTATACTACATCCAATACATTTTATAAGATTACATAACAATATTGAGTTTCTATATTCTATATATTTCATGTCTTTAATTATGTGGGTCAGAATTTAAAAAATACATGAGTGATAGCACACACTCAATGGACGGCGCAGAAGAATTGCAGAGCGAGAAGCTGGCATGTTCACACTTCCTCAACAAACTCAGCTGGGCACCTGTGGTATGCCTGTTGAACTTCTTACCAACTAAACTATGACCTCGGGCATATGCTCAAATTACCACCATATGCGACATGGCTAATACATCGCCTTATTACAGGGAAACACATTTTTCATATTTTGGCACTTTTGGTCCTCAACTGGAAGAATCTGTAAAGAACGTATCATTCTGCATTGTATGACCGAAATATTCTAGCTTCCACTTACTGATGGTTCACGAAATGTGAAACATCCGTGTGTACATCTGTATTTCCAATGCCTCCAGCCTCTTTCACAGACTCAGTGTCCATCCTTCCATTCTATACAGTAACGTGGGAAAGATGTAGGCACGGACCGAGACTTAGATTCTATTGTAGGTTGCGGGTGGCTAGCAATTTCCTCATCTGCATAAAGGTGTTGATCGCATCTTTGATGCGAACCTAAATTTGTTGACTGCAGTCCCAATGCTCCTTGAGGTAACGTTCTGGGTACTGGTTATCTGCGAACCTTAACGGCGGTCCCATTATCGACAGTGTGCTGAGCGTGGACGTATTGCTGATTACTGATGACCATGAAATTAGTTTCTTTAATGTTTATCATCAATCTTCTATTGCTGCAAACCATGTTCAGTTTTCTAATTTTATCTGAAAACCCTGCTAACAACAACGTGTTGTCTGCGTAACTAAGGTTATTTAGACGTTCCCCGTTGTTACTGACGCCTACAGTAAATGGTTTTTCCAGATTTTCTGCGGTGATAGCCTCAGAGTAAATGTTGAAGAGAAGAGGTGACAATACAACGCGTTGTTGGACTCTGCGACGGATATACTGTACCTTTCCAAGGCATCAGTACATGAACCAGTTACCATTTTTCATAAATATGACATTAGAATGGAGCACCATCGGTGAGCCTCGAACTCAGCCCGGTTGTCGAAGCCTCACCCTCCCTACTAGAATAATTCGCTAGCCGAGTCGGTATCGCATTTTTGGGTCTGTGGAATGTCCGATGGGGCGGTAAGTTCTTTAGTAATAGTCTCTATAGTAGGGGGAAAAGTTAATTATGAGAGGAATACTATTTCATTACTAATGAGAAGAGAGACAATATCTTGTATAACAAATTTTTACTTATACTAGTGAAACACATTATTTACATGGATATGCCATACAAACACCTTACATACAGTAATTTGGGTGATCTTGACGTTTAAATGTTCGGTAGTTTTTTCTACACTTCATTATACATTCAAATATTCAAACTTAAGAAGACGTACCCTCTTGGATTATTTACACTATCTCAGAGGGGCGCTTCCTCTCGAATTATTTCACTCTACACTTACATTAAATCACACACATATTTAATCAGTATGGACACACCCCGCTGTAAATCTGTTTACCTGCCGTGAATTAATATATTTAAATTGTATCAAATTATGATATAAGTCTGCTAGAATCGGATGAACTGAAATAGGCAATTTACACTCCCAATCCTTTGAAAGTCACGTTACAACCCTTCGTTAAGTCAAACGTTGCCAAATATGCAGTATAATAAACACGCTCATTTCATTAGGATTTTTATCAATACATATATCAGGACATTATTTACACAACGTTGCTACCTATGGACAAGCACTTAGCGACTTCAATACCAGACATCATAAACAAAGTATCATAGCACTGCCTGCAATAACTGGACAAGAATATATACATTTCACACACACACACGATGAATCACAGATGGCACAAACCACCCGCTGTTGGTAACAGTGAACATAAACTTTCACTGTCTCCTGGAACGAACCCAAGATCTTCTGAGACGGGGTATATCTAACCTGGAATACCCTGTACGCTATAAGTAATTAAGAAAACAAATTGGAGGGATCCTTCCTTTATTGCTCATTTGGGATCTGCCATGCTGGGGTCAGAAGGCCAGCGCCTCAACCGTCTGTGCCACTCAGCCTGGCAATATAAAGTTTTAAAGCCCTCAATAGAAATGATAGGCTACGTTCTTGTCTCCCCACTAGACCATAATGTAACTATATGAACTGCTTAATTTTTAATTTTTACAGTGACGTGAGAAAAGGAGATTAAATCTTACCCTTGTGTACACATTAAGATTAGATGCGTGCAACAAAATAACTAAATTAAAAATTAATTTAAAATTTAGTGCCTGTATTTTCACAACGTTAATTATTTTCCCCAACACTGGAAATTGTTGTAATTAACAACTTTATAAAATATTTCATAGCTGTTTTAAAGAAGTACTGTGTTTCCTTAGGTTTGAAGGAAATTCCTTGATGGTAGAAATATTTTGAGCCTATTTTTTCGTTTAACGTAAGACGTAGTGAATATTAGACCTATGGTTATGTGTTTTAATTCAGGTGACTCATCACTTTTGTGTCATTGACTTCGTATCTTACATATTGTTTGGAATTTTAATTTCCCGTTAGATATCTAAAATACCGCGTTTTTTAATTATCACAGAAAGCATGGCTTTGCTATCAATCTATCAATCAATTAATAATCCTTCATATGCATTTTGAGCTGTCAGCCAGGTAGTGATTTTTTACCGGGAATTTTCTTAAATTATTTCGAAAAATTTGGAAATGTATCGAAGATTTCCCTTAATAAATTATTCCAATCGCTAGTTCCTCGTCATGTAAATGAATATATGCCCCAGTTTGCCCTCTTGAATTTCAACTTTATCTTCCGGCTACGATGTGTTCTACGTTTAAAACTCCATTCAACCTTACTCTTCTACTAATGTCATACCACGCCATCTCTCCTCTGACAGCACGGAACGTACCACTTAATAGAGCAGCTCATCTCAGTCTCAAGCCTTCTCCAGCCCAAAGTTTGCAAGATTTTCGTAACAATACTCTTTTGTCAGAAAGCTGCCAGAACAAGTTGTGCTGCTTTACTTTGGGTCTTTTCCATTTCCCGTATCAAGTATTCCCAAACACTGGAACGACACTTTAATTGGTGTCTTACCAGAGATTTACACGCCCTCCCCTTTACGTCCTTACTACGACTACCAAATTCCCTCATACTCAAAGCAAGAGATCTGTAACCTGTAATAAAGTTTACAATTTCCGTATGAAGATCTTTCCTTATATAAATACCTATGTACTTTCAGTGATCCCCATGAGGTATTTTCACTATACCAACAGTAATTAAAACTGAGAGGACCTTCCCTCTTGGTGAAACCTACAGACTGAATTTTCATCTCGATTACCATGATACTTTTGTATGTGTACATCTCAGAACATTGTCGAGGTAGCTTTCTGTGACGTTCACAGTTCTGTAATGTACATGTTATATACAGTATCATTATAACATAATATTCAAAGAGCTTTATATTCGATTCCATGTTTTCTCATATACTTTACAAACTTGAGAAAATAAAAGTCCATTAACAGCTTTGCTGGACAGCGCTTTTCATTTTTACACTATCATGTAATTCTTCACGATCTCTGAGTTCTGTTTGCTATAATTTAATCACCCATTCAACCATAAGTTAGTTTAGTCCAATAGCCATCATTTCTGCCATCAGTTACCCATAATTTAAAGCCTTTGCGCCGTTCCCGGCTCCCTGAGGGGACGCATAAGATCCAGGCTAGCTTAATTACGATTCTTCCGACTAACATAATTCTATCATTTGGGCTATGAGTTCCGGATAAGAGAAAGACATACCATACGGAGCCAAAGGAAACTTAAATTACACATAAAAACAACTCTCATACGTTGCTTATTATATTTCTTACGCTACCAAGATGTTGCAGCATTCATCCACTAAAATCAAAGTCTCTACGCTACGAAACACATTGAAAGAACTGTTTAAATTTTTACATATCTTGTTTATTATATAATTGTTTCAATCCAAAGGTCGAATGTTAATCTATCCTCCCTAAAAAAATCTGATAGAGGAAACTGCTTGTTCATCTGACTATTTCGTCCATTTCTAGCAAACAGAGCCTTAATTTCTTAGGTCTACCTATTTCTTTTACTCGAATACATAATTAATCATTTTCTTTCCTTTTCTAGCTTCTCCATGTCACCCTTTCACTCAATATTTCCACACTTCTGGCGTAAGAAGAAATCGAAGAAATGTCAGTATCGGGTAAAATATATGCAAGCGATGTTTATCTAGAATCTGCCGGTAACTGACCCGTCCGGCACCTACTATGCATTATAAAGGAAATGTTGCTCGATTTAGTCATCCTTTAAACTAAATGTACTGAAATCCATTGCACTAAATGCTTAAATCTTGATTGCCCAAAAAAAAATCAAGGACAGAATGTAATATTCGGCAAATTATTGAAGTCCGTATAACCAATTATTCAGCTGAACATTATTATCATCCAGCCCGTAATTAACAACTTAAAAATCATGAGTCCAAATGTCAAACTCACCATCTTAGACCTTTAAAGAAATGATCAAATCGAAATAAAGTGTAAAATTAATAGATTGAAACGATTAAGTTAAATATGTTTGGATAATTAAAACTTGTGAAATAGTTTAGAACATATTTGAGTAGTTAAAACTTGTATGAGTAATTAAAACATATTGAGTAACTAAAACTTATCTGGGTGCACCCTAGCAAAGAAAAAATATTTACAACATGAGTCCTTACGAGCTAGAGTGTAGACTGAGGGTGGTTTCACGATATACAGTACGCATTTTAGGCCTAAAACCATATCTCATGAATTGGAATTCTCCTCTATTGCCTATGAAGTTTTGAGTTAATTATTAGCTCTCCTTCGGAGCTCATATTAATCTGCTGACATATAGTTATTCCTATCTCTCGTAACATATCAACAGATACCAATAAACATCAACCTGGGAGGATAGTTCCCTAATATTTCTACAAGTAACTGGTTTGGTTTACAATTCTGAATATTCATACTCCTTATTGTCTCTTCTTCTTCTGCGTGAATATTGATAAGTCCTCTTTTAAATTAATGTAATTTTTATAAATGGTTCAATAATTACCAGTAAGTTCCACATACCATTCTAAGATCTGAATCTACTCATCATTTTAAGTTGAACATACGTGCGACATTATATATTCTAACGACTACTCTAATCGTTTCATCTGAAATATACTAGCTAATGTGGTCTGCATTGTGTGAATACTTGACCATCGAATATAATTCCTACATTTTCAGTCAGTCATCAGTGATAGGATGTTGCCTAAGAAGTTATTACATTTCCTTTCGCCTGAGAATAGATCAAAATTAGAAGACATCTGTGACACAGTGCATGTGTTTAATTCTTCCTCCTAACTGAGATTTCGTTGACACTACCAAGTGTGCACGCTAACCAACAGGTGTCACTCCAATCTTACTTGAACTTTTTATGCTTGCTCGTAAGAGAAATATTACATGAATCTGCTACATATTCATTTCCCTTTTAGTAAAACTCAACATGAAAACCATTAAGTCCACTACTACGTCACCGTGCTCACCCTCGCGAAAAATCAATAACTATCACCATTTTAAATTATCAATCTCATATCAACTTCACTTAAATAATCATTATTATACTTTCAAACATATATTCCGTCTCCTTTACTAAATACATGTCCACTTCCTTCAATCGTGGCCCTTATTATTTAAATCACGGTTCATGGACATATTTCACGATATTATGACCTTCATTCCATCATAACCTTCAATTATTGTAAACACATTTGTCTATTTAGCAAGCATATCCTACTGCAGGTTCCTAACTTGACATTCATTGGTCATAACCAATGTACACACGTACCCAAATCTCTCCTTGACATAGCATATAATTCACTGTCACCTTAACGAACTCAGTATTTCACACTACATGGATCACATCTCGAACGTAGGCTTTCATCACTGATTGACTACCTGTCTATGGATTTGACATTCATATATGAAGATTACCTATCCACCTTTGCTCTAATTCAATACACCACTTTCGTCGCTTCATTATTTCGCACGGAACCAATTCACAAATCATATTACACTTACATATGAATATATAAACATTACTACACTAATTTAAAAGTAAGACTTATCTGAATTCAGCAGCTCCAGACGTCGGCATATGTCCAGCTGACAGGACACACGGATACACCTCCTTTTATTTCCCTAGGTGAATGGGAAATATTGGCATAATTCTCCTTTGGGCTTATTCATCTCGGCAGGCAATGTCATCCGACGGCACCCATTTGGGCAGTCTGGCCTTTCATCTTCTTAGAACATCTTGCTCACCTCTGGACTAGTTGGAATAGAATAGCAAACAAGATCAATTAGCATTTCCATCATGAACAACTGTGATAATCTGTCTAATACGAAAGATTGTTTCTTTTGAAAGAGTTGATCTATTTGTCAAATATTCTTCTTGGGGTAGTATATTTCTATGATTTGAAACAAACAGATTTTCTTTCTTCTATCTATCCCGGAGTTATTACAGGATTCCCACTTCTGTAACTCTTTAACTTTGGTGATATCGAGTAATACGTCAGCAGAGACTGCCGTGACGTAAGCTTGTCGTAGTTTATTCTCAACTTTTCACGAATCTTGAAGTTCGCGGAACGAAATTACTAATCTTCTGCTTAATTTGCGACGTGGCTTCTAATGGGTCTGTTCTTTGTTCCCGCTGAGCTGATCTCTCGTCGATACCCTCTTTAAACTCTGACGTAGTTGCTTTCGTCTTCAACTCGGATTTTGAAAGTAGCAATTCAATCTCGTTTTCTAATTTTTCTCAGTAATTGTTAGTAACAATCTTCACATTCGTTCTTTTTCACTGCCTTCTGGATCTAAATTCCTTTCTCTAGCGCCTGAGGTGAATACTTTTGCCTTCGCTTGCGGTGTGGTCAGACATTTTGACATTAATTATTCTAAGATACCTGGGCTTCATCCTTGTCCTTCTTACGAACGGAACTTCTTATAACAGTGAAATGGCACACCTTTAATAGGTCATTAGCGATACAGTCCATTTGGCTCCTGATCTAAATTATCTGCTATATTTTGCTGGAGTCCTACAAGTTGAGCCTCACTGGAATAACCTTTCTAAAACACGAAGTATGTTTATTAAACAAGTTATTAATTTCGCCAACGCGTTTAATTTAATCATAAAGAATGTTTTCCCGAGCTGACATATGTGTTTATTATCGTGTTTATATATGCACGAATCACGATGAGTTTAAACAGAATGCTCAACAACAAATGCCTAATGCCAATGGAATTTTCCGGTTTACTTAATAATATTAAAAGCAATTTTAGCAGGTCCACCTTTTCCATACGGTTATAAGGGAAAATACATTCGGAAAGGTATGTGTATATATTTTTTCATCCTAATAAGTATTTTAATACTTATTTACTTTGTCAATCAACGTGTATTCTTTATAAGAAGGTGCCTTCTGTGTACCTAATATTTTCCCATGGAGTGAAAGAATGCTTAAGCTTGCGTACTTACACGGTTTTGCTTCAGAAACACAAAATTTGTACATCTGAGCTTGGCCCCATCGGGAAGTATTGGGAGTCACACGATTTTCTCCGAATTCTGGTGACAATGGGTTCTCTTGATTCAATATTTATGTGCCTGGGTGCCTGGAAATGTTTCATTACTCCAGGACAATTTTGACTTTTATACCTTCCTACATCACTATATTTCGACTTCCATTTATTCGTATTTGTATAGATATTTAACTTTTATCTTTACATTGATTAAATTTGCGATACATGTTGACGGAAAGGCAAACCCAAGTCATTATAAGTAACTTTTGTTTCGTATTTTTTTACAGTACTGGCTGCACCGAAAATACTCACCAGAGTAATTTCTATAGACACTACCATTAGCAAACTGTATCCTGAACGATTGTTATATAGTTATACAGCACTTGCCCTCAACGCAGTACCGACTGAAGTGTGATTTACAAAATTTGATTGTTTTAAACCTAATTAGTAGGGGCCTGTATTTTTCGTTTTATGTTTTGGTGGAAACTGGGGTTAGTTTTGAAGAATTTCGCGTTATTTGTTTAGAATTTTGCGTTATTTTTTATATGTCCCTATCATAATTTGGGATTAAAAGGTATTTTTTCATATAAATGAATTATTGATGATCAATATGTTTTTTTATTTAAAGACACACACACACATTTTTATCATGTAATAATTAGAAGAAGGCATAATATGAAAAAAAGTACATTGTTTTTTAACTGTCAAAAGAGAACATTGCCACTTTCCTGTTGCAACACAAGTTGCTCAAAACTCCTGAGTAGCAAGAAGAGAAACGTTCACATTCTACACTTTTTCCACTAGTGCTGAATCGACATTTTTTAATGATAAATACTGGACTAAACATTTATGCATATACATTTATTAAGTAGACATATTCCAGTTACTGTCTCATTTCGTTTAATTTTGCGAAATAAATCTGTCCAATTTTTGAATTGTTAACAACGTTCTACATAGGTAACTGTTTCCCAAGCATCTCAGGGAACATTTTTTAAATGGCGGTGTTATCGCAAACGCGAAAAACGCAGGACCCTACTGATTAGTGATTACTACAGGTGGCTTTGATTCCGGATATCCATCCAAACTATCACGGTTCGAACCCCTATTCATTTATGGTTGGAATTCTTATCAAAATATGTGATGTTGCGTTTGCAAGGGGCAACAGGACACGCAATCGAAGAAAACAAACTGGGGTATCTCCTGGGTCCCTGAAAATACCTGGGGTAGAATAAAGAGTTTGTAATGTTGGAATATGTACTGAAAATAGGAACTATTAACTGCTATATAATGTACAGTATATTATCTTGCTATGACTTTTATAACTACATATTGTTCAGAAACCAAATCAAGATAACCGGACGGTCCCAAACTTACGACGACTAAAGCGCGCTAAATGGCAACGATACGGATATATTGGAACATGGAATGTGAGAAGTATCTTTCAGGCCGGGGCTAGTAGAAAATTGGAGGAGGAATTACTTAAATATCAGATAGATGTGGCAGCATTACAGGAGATAAGATGGAAGACAATTGAGGTGACAGATCTACAGCACTACATTTTGTTCAATAGTGGGGAGGAAGAAAATAGAATAGGAACAGGGTTTATGGTCAAGAAATCGGTCAGTCATAATGTGATTGAATATGAAGCAATAAGCCCCAGACTATGCCGGTTAAGATTGAGAGGGAGATTTGCCAACATATCACTAATTAGTGTTCATGCACCAACAGAGGATGCCGATGAGGAAGAGAAAGAACATTTCTATGAAAAAATGGAGCAAGTATATGACAAGTTGCCCAAGTATGATGTTAAAGTTGTCCTAGGGGATTATAATGCCAAAGTAGGCAAAGAGAAAGAAAACCATCCAGTGGCAGGATATCATAGTAAACACCAAGAATCAAATGAAAACGGGTGGAAATTGATTGACTTTGCCTTTAGCAAGGAGCTGGTGATTAAGAGCACATGTTTTCCCCATAAGGAGATCCATAAAGAGACATGGATATCACCGGATGGTCTGACAAAGAACCAGATAGACCATGTGCTGATAGATGCGCGACATGCCTCCAATATAATGGATGTGAGAAGCATGCGTGGTGCAGACAGTGATTCAGATCACATACTGGTGAGGATCAAGTTCCGAGAAAGACTGGCAATTAAACCCAGGGACAGAGCGGAGCAGAGCAAGATCTGTAATGTAGAACTGTTAAGGGATGAGAAGAAGGAGGAAGAGTATAGAGATCGGCTGCAAAGAAAGCTACAGATGGGCAGAAACGGAGATGTGGACATCAACACCATGTGGGAGGAAACCAAGATAGCAATAAATACAACGGCGCAGGAAGTACTTGGAGAGAGATGGAAACAGAGTAGAAATAAATGGTATGACGAGGAAGTGGGTAAGGTTCTGGAAGAGAGAAATCTTGCCCGACAAAGAATGCTACAGAGACCCACTCGAAATAATATTGCAGTTTTTAAAGAGAAACGGAGAATAGCAAAGACATTGATAAGGAACAAGAAAAGAATAGAAGAAAAGGAGAGAGTGGATGAAATGCAGAAGAATTTTGAAAACAAACAAGGCAGAAAATTCTTCCATGGGGTTGGACAAGTAAAGAAGGGATATCAACCCAGAGTGAATATGCTTAAGGATGAGACTGATAGACTCATTGTTGGGAAAGAACGAATCCTGGAAACATGGGCAAAACATTTCGAAACACTACTTTCTGTCAGACCAATAAATGAAGAAAAAGAAGGATCAGACCGTATGGAAACTTCAGAGAGAGATGAGGAGGGTGAATATGGAGATGAGTGTGAGGAGGAAGAGATGGATGAGGAGAATGGAGATGAGGATGAAGACGATATGGGATCACCATCGATTGAAGAAATAAGAGATATTATAAAACAATTGAAGAGCAGTAAAGCCCCAGGGAATGACCTCATAACAGCAGAAATGGTAAAACATGGAGAAGTGTTGGTGAAGAAAATACACGAGATAATTAAAAAGGTATGGGAAACAGGTACAATGCCGGAGGACTGGACACTAGCAAATATATGTCCTATACATAAGAAGGGGTCACGCATGCAATGCAAGAATTATCGAGGTATATCCTTACTGAGTATAGTATACAAAATCCTCTCTACAGCCATAACAAAGAGAGTTAGTAGTAGAGCGGAAAGAATTATAGGGGAGTACCAAGCTGGTTTCAGACCTGGAAGATCGACGATGGACCATATTTTCACCATGAGAATGACTCTGGAAAAGACATATGAATACAACGTTCGACTAGGGCATCTTTTTATAGATTTTAAACAAGCCTATGACAAAGTTAAGAGATCGACATTGTGGGAAACAATGAAGGAGTTTAAATTCCCACAGAAGTTAATAAAATTGACTAAGATGACCCTGGAGAACAGCAGAAGTCAGGTAAAAGTGCAGGGAAGTCTGTCAAGATCTTTCAGAACCGAAGAAGGCCTAAGGCAGGGAGACCCCTTATCACCAGTGTTATTTAATCTAGTGTTGGAGAAAGCTGTAAGACCAGTAACTACTAATCCGGGTGGTAATATTTACAATAGAATGATCCAAATTTTGGCTTATGCAGATGATGTGGTGATATCTGCTAGAAGTAACGAGGCACTTACAACTGCCTTGAGGGAGCTGAAAGATGCGGCTGGGTCCTTGGGCTTGGAGATAAGTGACTCTAAATCTAAATATATGGTAACAGAGAGAAATGGAAGGAACACTGAAAAACTCCAAGTGGATGGTTACACCTTTGAAGCAGTAGATAGCTTCACATATCTTGGCTCAGTAATAACATCAGAAAATAAAGTTGAGACAGATATTGTAAATCGAATTAAGGCTGCCAACAGATCCTACAGGGCACTGAATCTCCTTCTGAGAAGTAAAAACTTAAGCAGGAAATTAAAACTGACTCTCTACAAAACAATAATTAAACCAGTGCTTATGTATGGGAGTGAGGCATGGGTATTGACTGAGGCCACAGAGAGGAGATTAAATGTGTGGGAAAGGAAAGTACTGAGGAAGATATTCGGACCGGTGAAGGAGGGAGATTTATGGAGAATCAGAACAAATGAAGAAATAAGATTATTGTATAAGGAGCCGGACTTGGTGACATCAATCAAAATGAGACGAATTGGATGGCTGGGGCATGTACAACGGATGGAGGAGGGAAGACTTCCAAGGAAAGCACTGACAGGACACCCTGGGGGCAGGAGAAGGAGAGGTCGGCCCCGGATGAGATGGCTGGAGGATCTGGAGACTGATCTGAGGACCGTTGGAGTCAGGAGGTGGCGTAGGCGTGCTGAAGACCGGGATGACTGGAGAGCTGTCGTGAAGGAGGCCAAGGTCCTTAAAGGACCGTAGAGCCATGGAGTAAGTAAGTAAGTAAAATGACTTTTATAATCAACTGTGAATCGGTATAAACTGCATTCCAGAAGCAGATAACCTCAGATCCGAGAGATACGGAAATATAATTTCTACTCCACCGTAGTATGCATACAGTTAAATGTGTTTTGGGAAGTATGTAGATTTGTTTTTAATATTGCTGTTTGTTTTCGACGGTGGGAACTAAGTAAACTTACCTCCTCATGGAGGTAATTAAAGTTATACTTCCGCTAAAAAAATAATCTCCACTAAAGGTGTAATTAAAAAGATGTTTTAACAGCAGTCCAAGGGCAACATACAAAAGAAAACTAAATCTTGACGTATTTACTGATATTTTCTCATGTAAAAAGCAATGTATATATAATTTAAATAAAACATGTTTCGCATCATCGCTCGCAGAATGTGTATGTGGTTCTTTCAACAAATTCATGAATGAAGAAGAATTGACCAACCCAGTGGCGTATACTGAGTGCTACCAAGGCTATCTGTGAAGCCCAAACCTCAATTGAGAATTACGGGCGTCTAAAGCACATTATAATGTAAAGCATCTGACACATTGTTCCATTTAAAAACTTCAAAGCAGTGAGAAAAAACGTCGCACGTATTTCGGAGAGCAAGGCATCGGAAACTGATATTGCAGCCCAGACTCTCGTCCCTCTCCCCTCGACTCACCCATCATGGCTTGCTGCTGTATATCACATAGGAGAGGTGACCGGAGAGAAGAGGTGTGCAAGGCTTCGGTTCGTCAGATCGCCACTGCTATCAACCATGCGTTACTCATCGCATATAGCCTACTTCCTTACCTCATACTTCTGGCATAATCATAAGATAACAGAGTGCTGGTATTTCACTTCCGTTTACTTTACCTCCTTGTAAGAAGACTGCTGCAATATAGTTTTCTTTTTATTGGTAGATCTCCTAAAATGAATTGCAGTCTTTCAGGTTTAGTGTTCTCTTTTGTTGGTTGGAATCGAAACCGTGGTCATGGGTCGGACACCACCACTGATCTCCCAAGGAAGCTAATTAACCCGTGAACGATGGTACGACCGCTTCAAAATTCAACATTTTAATTTAATAGTACCGGTAATAATAATAATAATAATAATAATAATAATAATAATAAAAATAATCGTGCATAATGCCATAAACTCCCAGTCCTCAAGCCAGGGGAATTAACAGTATGAGGTGGTTGATTCTGAAAACTGTACCGGGGCCATAGGACCATAGTCAAGCATTCTATCAATTTAGCCACAAAGCCGGACTTTAATTTGCTGAACCTTCGGCTACCTTCTTCACTGATCAGGGGTTGAGCATTGGTAGTAGCAGAGCCTAGGGCAGTAGCTTGTGAAGCAGCCTTGACAACACAGCAGGCTTCTCCGTTGGCTGTTGGCTGCAGCTCAAAACGCTGAAGGATTGACTTCACTAAACCAACCATCGAAAACGGATAACCTAAGTCTAGTGATAGCCCACATCTTGAACCCAGCATACGCCACTGGACCAACCTCGTACTCGATTGCTAATCACATCTGTCTCTCAGGCGTAAACTCGTTCAGATTAGTGAAATTGATATTATAATCATTATAATTTCATGTGGCTGTCACAGCTGAATGTAACAGTTATAATACAGACCCTCCAGTAATGTTGATCAATGTATGTCATGCACAACAAACACCCAGTCTCCGAGCCAAATGAATTAGGTATTTACAATAAGCATCCAAAACATTCTTAGAATCGAAGCCAGGGTCTTACGTCTAGAAAGCCAAGAAGCTCTTCACTCAGCCATAGAGCTTAATAATCTAATATTTCAAGCCGACGAATGATATTCGAAGTTTCCTTTTTCGGCTTATTGATAGGCTGTTGCTATGACGCAGAATTATATTCTTTACAACACAAGGGAAAATTCAATAGAAATGTTCTCGACATATTTCAGTGAAAGCAAGAGAGACGTAGGAATCAATGAACCGGCTGACTGATAGGCTAAATTAATATGGTACACAGCAATTTGTTGCGGTTTTATTTGAGGGTAAAGTAGAGGGAAAATAGGTTTACTTTTAAATGTACTCTATTTTTTTTGTGTGTGTGTGTTCACTCCTACCTCCATTAGTCAAGCTTGCGGGAATTTTCATGCATTTTACATCCCTGCACGAGTGATACTACTCGCATTCTATCTAACCACTAAATAGAGTCAGAATTAGGCTCTCAGTTGGCTTTGTATTGAAGCTGCCCAATTGGTTGTGCATACAATGACACGTGGGTTAAAGTTAGAAAATTTGCTTGCTAGTGCACTCACAGTTCATGTAGTGAGAAGATAACAGTCAAAATGTATCTTCTTATAAATGGACGATTGGAAGTTATTACAGTAACTAAATTCCTGTTGTTTTTGCTATAAATACACGGCACTGGATCAGAATTACTTTTCGTTATACGTTATGCATTTGTACAGTACATCTCTAGGAAGATAACTGTCATGAAATGAAACATTATAATCTCAGATAGGAGCTCAGTAAATCAATGAAATGAAATGAAATGGCGTATGGCTTTTAGTGCCGGGAGGACTTCGGCTCGCCAGGTGCAGGTCTTTTGATTTGACTCCCCTAGGCGACCTGCGCGTTGTGATGATGATGATGATGATGATGATGATGATGATGATGATGAAATGATGAAGACGTCATATTAACCCAGTCCCCTTGCCAGGGAAATTAACCAATTATGGTTTAAATTCCCGACCTTGCCGGAATCGAACCCGGCACCCTTGTGACCAAAGGCCAGCACGCTAACCATTTATCCATGGATCCAGACAGTAAATCAATGATAAATCAGCATAAACCTGATTATTCACCATGGGCAAAATACGGGACAATGATTGAAAATGTTAGTTGAGCAGAAGTACGAATAAAATCCTTAATCAGCTATGTAATTCGTTATCGTTTTAGCATTCATCTTCGTGTACCCGGAACAGTATAAATGTTAATCTACTGAATGTCATTTTCTTGTGAAATCCCATGGAAGCACCTATTCTGTCCTAGTGTTCAAGGTGGAATAATAATACCCGCTGAGTCCCTTTGGCCGCTGCACTGCGCGTGCATCAATGAACTGTTGTTGTGCGGGTGGGGCTGGATGAGAATGTGACGGGGAAAGAAGGAAACTATAAACATGGCCATAAAACAGCATTCTCCAGTAGGAGTCAGCAGTTGGTGTATGTTGTTTAGTTTTGTAAACATGGTGGCGATTCCAATCACTTCTTAATCAACTTGCATTACGCCATCAGGTGAAAGCTTCCGTAATATGACACATTAATAATAATAATAATAATAATAATAATAATAATAATAATAATAATAATAATAATAATAATATTGTTTTAGTCCCACTAACTACATTTTGTCGGCTTTCGGAGATGATGAGGTGCCGGAATTTTATCCAGCAGAAGTTCTCTTACGTGCCAGTAAATCTACCGATATGAGGCTGACGTATATGAGCCAGGACAGAACCTGCCAAGTTGGGATCAGAAGGCCAGCGCCTCACCGTCTGTGCCACTCACCCCGGCATGACATTTGCTAGTGACAATCTCTCATAAGAGCACGCGAGCACATGTCACGAAGATCGTGAAAGAGGGTGGGGCTGGGAGGGTGAGTGGACTGAAGTTCGTGACCACTAAACCTACCCATTGTGGGTAGTGTTGGTACAATACATCCACAGTTTCCCCTGCATGTCATAAGAGGCGACTGAAAGGGGTACCCCCAGGGGTTCTCAAATTGGGAGGGTGGATTGTTGATCACTGTAACTTTAGCTGAGTCTCATTTTCAAGCACTTATGCCAGCCAGCGTTTTCTCTTTCATCCTTCCTATCTGACCTCACTTCTCCAACCCCTGACCTCTTTCAACCCTAACAATATTAAGTTTGCGAAGCCAAGGGAGGCTTTCATCTTTACGACCTTCTTAATACTTTCATTCTTTGAACAGCCGGGCCTATTACATATTTTTCCCTGATTAGCTGTAGGCTACACTCTCTCGAAATAATAATCACATCAACTGACTACACAACTTACAGACCTGTCACCTCACGACTTCCATTTATTCGGAATTCTCAATGAATGGTCTGCGTTTACTTTGCACTGCCTTTACTTAAGTTAATGCCAAAAAACAGGCATATATTACTTTCAGTGATCTCACTTCGTAGTAGTACAAACGGTGCTATTCCACAACGAAAATCAATTCAAGACTGCGACGCTGCAATGGTACAAGTAGCAACCTAACCTAACCTAACCTAACCTAACCTAACCTAACCTAACCTATCTCATCAGACGATACTGGCCGATCGGTGAAGCTGTGGAATGCGTGTCTAAACATGCACAGTGATTCTTTGTCCTAAGACGGTACTGCACCTTCAAGAAGCGCCATAATACAACAACTGCCTTACCGAAAGTGACTGACGACATCAGACAAGTAATGGACGAAAGAAAAGTGACTATACACACACTCTTCGACTTCAACATTGCTTTTGACACAATCAATATGCAAATATTGTTAAACATACATCTAATATTTTTCGGTAATGAAGCTTCAAACGTTTTCCGCTCTTACTTTACAGGTCGTAAGCAACATGTTATAGCTCACCATATTACTTCACAGTGCCTTCTATATTAATGATATATCCTCTTAAAAAGGCATAATAGAAATCAATTTTTTTGCCGATGACCTCCAACTTTACTGCCATGTTATTATAAAAGATAGGCCTATTGGAACACAATAAGAGATATTAACTCCGGCTTTCAACAAATCAGTGTGTACGACAGTGAAAACTCTCTCCTCCTTAACTATAAAATAACTCAATTATAATCGGTTCTCATAAATAATTAAATGGCATGCATAAAAATAAAACTATTCCTCCAGTGACATTAAATGCAACCGTGATTCAATTAAGTAAGGAAGTGAAGAATCTCGGTATGACTCTGACTGAAACTCTTGACCGGTCTACACACGTAAGAAATACACGTACAAAGATGTACGCGACGCTACACCCTCTGAAATGACATAAGGTTATTTTGCCACAAGATGTAAAGATAAAACTTCTCCAAACATTGTCCTCATTGTTGCGACCAGTGAGCAAACTACGAAACTTCAACAAGCATTGAACTCTAGTCTTCGATTTGCTTTTAACTAGAGTTATGATGCTCACATAACCCTTGGCTAAACAGCTCTTTCCTGGCTGAAACCCGAAAGGCGAAGGAAATTTTACATACTTTTGTTGATTTATCGAATTCTGAAGGAAAATCTACCCACATAAATTTCATCAATATTCCGTTTATTATACTCGTTCCATAATTGTAACACTTGATCTGGCACTTCCCTTGCTATTACCTTCAACCACACGTCAATGTATAATAGATCCTTCGTAGTGGCTGGGTCAAGACTTTGGAATTCATTACCAGCTGCAGTCAGGAATTCTAAGTCATTAACAAAATGTAAAACTGCATGTAGATATCACATGTTTAGTGTCGCTGATTGTTTCGTCTGATTGGTGGCGTAAGATAGGTTGTGTGATTGTGGTAGGGAGGCTAGTAACATTGGAATTTTACTGTTCAGCTGAAGAACACTATTGTTCTTATAATTAATATCAGGTTATTATTATATTTTATTGTTGAGTAAGTTTACATAATATTTAGCTTTTATCTCAAGTACATAGTTCACGGCTGTTCTTGTATATTGGTGGGTGTTTATGCATAACGTGCATTTTTCAGTTTGCATGTAAACTTTTAATTATGACATTTTCTCATTTTTTTACTTTTATGCTCCGGATTTCTTTTTCTTTATTTGTTGATCTTTGCCTTCTTCTTTATATGAAAACTGCTTCCTTCCATTTTTTTAAAATGAGGTAATGGTGGTTTCAGTCTGTCAACAAACTCTTCTAACGAATTTGTTGCCCGTTTCATGGTTAAACTTGCTCTTTACCTTCGTAATTTAGCTACAAAAATGGCGTAATTTTTCGAAACTCTCTTCTTCCACCACGTGTACTGATCCAAAACTACCTCTTTCCCTACATGAATTATTTTTAGAACTTCTTCAATCCATAAGCAAGAATACTGTTATTTATTGTTTGGGTTACAAGACTTAACGGCCTTATTGTCAGATGTAAAGTGCCTTATGAAATGACTGAATAATGTAGGGTGCATACGCTCAAACAAAAGCATTTTATCGAAATCGATTGTTATTCGATTGTCAGAAGACTGCTTCTTTCTTAGGATCCTGATCAGTCTGCCTAATTTCATAGACAGTTATAATTCTACAATGTCACCATTAGTCGGGCAAACTATAATTCTCAACAAAGTCATGAGTCAGTAACGGTTTATACCTGGAGAAAATCAGTTTTTCCTACAAGGTCAATTTATGTCGATGTTGTAAAAATTTACTAACATTTATAAGCTACAGTATATTGCTATCATCTCCTGGTAGAGGACGAAAAATCTGAATGATCCGTTAAAATGGAGTAAATATAAAGAGAAATAAAGGAGATCACGGTTTCTATAATTTTAATTTCTAGGGTGCAAGTCCTAATGCTTTAAACAATTTCGTATAAATTGAATAGCTGGTATAAATAATAAAAAATTATATCAGTCTTCATTACTATTAATTTATTTTCAGATGTAGGCCTATTTCTCTCGTTTAACGTCCAGGATGTAATAAAAAGCAGAGTGTTCATGGTTGCGGTCATTTGACAACGCAGGGTTTACGAAAAATTCATGCTGCTTTTTATGCCAACTAATATAAACCAAGATAAATTCATATTGAAGCATGCAACTCAAAGTATTCCTACAAAAAAGGCGTTCCTTCAAAGGCACTCGACCAGGAAAGTCAGTTACTATTCTAAAAAGCCAATAATAATGGGCAAGTGGATTCGCCGGACCGTAATCTGCAGGCCTTTTTTGGTCCACGTTTACATTGATTTTTTGGCTTAAGTTTAATGTTAATAAATTTGCATGTACTACTTTCAGCGGTCTCACCTTGTAGTAGTCCAAACGGCGCTGTTCAAAATGTGGTCAAGGACGTTTCAATACCAGGCCGTATGCTAGATTTGTGTTGAGGTGGGAAAGTTTCTAAAGCGGGATTGACAATTGTTCTCCGTGCTATTCATGTGGAAATGTAAGAGTAACTTGCCATGCAAAGTCGGTGGCCTCTTGCAAACATTCTAGCTATCTGGCACTCCGTCTACTCAATGACCTAAATAACGTTCTTGTTTCTGCTAAAAGGAGTGCTAACATTTGCATCGACTGCTGTGATCCATGACGTTGACATTGGTGCGTAAATCACTCAGGTGACATCCGAAAACTGACAACAGTCGTGCCAGTACGATGCTACAATTAATAATATCGCATTTATTATTACATTTTGATCATCACTTATTATTCGTAACGGCCGTGTGTCTGTACATTGTCTGTTACGGCAATATTTTCCTAAATTTATCCGTTTCAGGTGTAATAATGACCGTCTACATATTTTTATAACTTGAAAACCACTGGATATATTTCTACCAAACTTGTTATTTAGAATCCACCTGTCCTTGGGTAGATCTTAGGACTAATATTATTCCTGAATACCTAATTTTTCTGGGGGTTTATTCGAAACCAAAACAGTGACTTTTAACTTTCACAAAATATACACATCCAGATTTAATGGTTATCTATCTTCTTTAAAGGAAATCTATTTCTAAAACCTTTTCTCATGTTCATCATTTCGATATGAGGAATAATAAGGGAGATGTCATTGGCGGACTGTTTTTCAATTAAGTCCCAGCGGCCTTAACTCATAAGCTGGCGCGTGTAAACCGTATTATTTATAACAAGAAGTCCGGCTCCATGCCTAATTGGTTAGCGTGCTGGCCTTTGGTCAAATGGGTCCCATGTTCGATTCCCGACATGGTCGGGAATTTTAACCATCATTGGTTTTTTTGTCTGGCACGGAGGCTGGGTGTATGTTTTTTCTTCATTATCATTCCATCCTCATCAAGACGAGTAGTCGACTATGGGAGTCAAATAGAAAGACTTGCACCCGGCGAGCAAACATATCCCCGAACAGTCCCGGCGCTAAAAGCCATATACGTACAATTCCCTGTCTGCATCAGCCCTTGTTTTGAGCCATTTCTGATAAGCCTTGTTTTACGTTTACGTTTATAAGCTGCTCTCAGTTAATAATTCCACCAAGACGTTCATTTTCCCCCCTTGTTTGCACACAGACGTTCCTGGGCATTACCTTGCTGTTTCTGCCATAGCATCCCATAGGATGCCACTCATTCTCTGTCTGTATACTGAACCTGCTTGCTATCTACTGTTCGAAACATCTCGCTATTCATATACGAGTACTTCTGTCTAATTTTTCTTGTCCTGGAGATTTTCTACCCTTATTCGTTTGCAGACAGATTTCACTTTCTCTATCCTAGGCCTAGAGATACCTAGTTCACTACAAATCAGATAATGGTCTGTATCATCGAAAAATCCCAATAAAAACCCGTACATTCCCTACGGATTTCCTGAATTCGAAGTTGTTTAAGATATAGTCGATTATAGATCTGGTAAGCCTAGTCTAACATGTGTAGCGGCGAATAGCCTTATGCTTGAAGAATGTATTCGTAACAGCTAAACCCATAGTAGCACAGAAGTCCAGCAATTGCTTCCCATTCCCATTAGCTTCTATATCTTCCCCGCATTTACCAACCACCCATTCGTATCCTTCAGTTCTATTTCCAACACACGCATTGAAATCACCCATTAGCACTATCCTATCCTTGCTGTTGGCCCTGACTACGATGTCACTCAATGCTTCATAACTAGAGCCCGGAAGTTAGGCAAAATGCCTTTTTTATCTGACTGGATATATTGAAGAATCATATAGAGATAAATATGTTTCCGTACATTTAGGAAGTGAAGAAACAATTTTTATTTTGCCTATTTTGGCTTCCGTTACCTATTTTAAGATTTAAAACATTATTTTTTGCCTTTTTTGATCTTTATGCAATTTTTTTCTGCGATTTACACATTTTAAAAAGCACATAATGAATTTCTGTACATCGAAGACAAAAAATGTTGCACAAATTAAATTACATATTGCCGTCGCAAATATCTATATAGAATATTGTTCCCTGTAAATCGTTTATTTGTTTTCAGACATTCGATAGCTTATTTTCTCAACCCACTCCTTTAACCTCTGTAAATAGCAGAACCTTCATTAGTGAAAGGAATGCACAAGCATAATGAATACCAGGAAAGAGAGAGGATGAGAGAAGTACGTCTCTTCTTCTTCCTCACACCCCTTTTGCTGTGACAATGCGGAATTACCTGGTATTCCCGATTTCGAAATGATAAGATAATGCAGAGGAAGGGAGGAAATCACTCCTGTCTAACAGGTCAAACATAAAAGAAGCTGTTAGTCTACTGCTGAAGTGAAGAAACAATTTTTATTTTGCCTTTTTTGCCTATTTTGGCTTCCCTTACCTATTTTAAAACTTTTTTTGTCTTTTTTGATGGTTATGCAATTTTTTCTCCGATTTACACATTCGCGCTGACTTATTTATCATGCCGAAATTTCCATCGTTGCGTGGTAAATTACATGGCTATGTTCGCGAATTCGGTACGAATAGCCTACAATTTCTACTGATGGAGCTATACTCTCTTGCAAAATCTGTGAAAAATCTATTAATGACGAAAAAAGTACTTTATAACTCAACATTTCGCAACTACGAAACATAAGTCTAGGTTAAATATTGTTGGCCTTAAGATCAATTTAATATCAACAGCAGTTACAACATCCAGCAGGCAATTTCAGTTTTCCCTGGATCTATGGAAAGCTTTCTTGGACTCCGGAATTCCGTTCTGGAAACTGGAAAATCAATCCCTCAGGACGTTTCTGCAGAAGTACACTAAAGAAGAAGTTCCGTCACATTAAGAACAACGTATATGAATAGCTCCTTTGAAGAGACCCTGCGGAGGATTCGAAGCAGAGTTGCAGAAAAGAAGATCTGGATCTCGATTGATGAAACTACGGATGCAATGGGACGTTACATGGCCAACGTCATCATTGGAACTATGGAAGCGAAGCAAACTGACCTATCATCAGTATTTCTTTTGACGACAGAAGGGATGGAGAGAGCAAATGGCTCCACAGTGGCACAGTTGATTACAAATTCATTAATGTTACTCTGTACGGATGGAATATGGTATGATGATGTCCTACGTTTTGTCACAGATGCGGCACCTTACATGAAAAAGCAGTTACAGCCTTAAAAGTTATCTATCCTACAATGCTCCACCTCACACGCCTAGCCCATGGACTGCACAGAATTGCTGAAGAGATAAGAAGTTTGTATCCTCACGTGGATAACTTAGTTTCAAATACCAAGAAATTCTTCCTAAAATCACCCCCCCCCCGAATCCGGCTTTCCAAGGACGTGGCACCAGAGCTCCCTTTACCTCCACAGCCAGTTCTCACCGGATGAGGAACCTGGATCTCAGCAGTCATATATTACAGCAACAATTTGGACGAGAAAAGTGAGGTACTTCATGTCGCATCAGTAGACGAAGTTGCTTCAGTTCGCGAGGTAAAAAAGTTGTTGGACCATGAAGAGCTCAGCAATGATCTGGCATTTATAACAGAACATTATAGTGTGATACCGGAAGCAATCTTGAAGTTGGAGAAAAGAGATGATTCGCTGGTATCATCTATGGCGATCTTCGAAGATTCAGTAAATCAACTGCTGCAAGCACCAGGAGAAAAAGGAAGCAGTGTTAGTGAAAAGTGTAAAGGTATTCTGAGTGCTAATGTGGACACTGAAAAAATGAAGAACATTCGTGATGTTCTGAAAGGTGAAAATTCTGTTTTAACTGGCATCTGTCCTTCCGAAATAGCTTGTTTCAAATTTCGCCAATCACTTCAGTGGAAGTAGAACATTCCTTTTCCATGATGAAAAACATTCTTTCTGACAGTCAATACTTTTGAAAAAGCACCTTGTTGTTGCTTGTAACCAAGGAAAGTAAGAGTAAGTACGCCAATTATGTGATGAATTGGTAGTAAAAAATGAATGGGTATTTAAAATATATATTTTTATTAATAATGAGTGGGATTCCTCTTTGCTTTCACTCCTAATAAATACTTATTTTAATTACAGTACTCCCTATTTTCAGTATTTTTACTGCCTATTTTAACCAAAAATAAATGCCTAACTTTCGGGCTCTATTCATAATACTTGTCAACTTCATCCTCATCTGTATCCTCACATGGTGAATACACTGAGACAATTCTTGTCCTAATTCCTCCAACTACCAAATCAACCCACATCATTCGCTCATTCACGTGCCTAACAGAAACTATGTTGCAAGCAATAGTACTCCTGACAATCAGCCCTAATCCACATTCTGTCCTTTCCTTTATGACCCCCGTCAAGTACATTTTACAATCTATTATCTCTTCTTCGTTATCTCCCCTTACCCTTACACGAATATCACCTAATCCTAGCGCATCCAAATGCATGCTCCTTGCTGATTCAGCCAGTTCTACTTTATATCTTCCATAAGCCCTATTAATATTAATACCTCCACGTATATGAAATAAACAGAGCGAAACAAATACTTGTTGGATCCAAAAAGAAGTCGTGGGAAGATTTTAGTAATAACCTGGAAATGCTAGGTCAAGCAGCAAGGAAACCTTTCTGGACAGTAATAAAGAATCTTAGAAAGGGAGGGAAAGAGGAAATGAACAGTGTTTTGTGTCATTTAGGTGAACACGGACTAGATCCCAGCGAATCACAGGACGGGTAGAGGGAATATTTTGAAAATATTCTCAAAATAAAAGGAAATCTTCCTGGTCCTGTCATGAAAAACCAAGCTCCTGGGGAGGAGGAAAATCGTGTTGGTGAAATTGTTCTTTAGGACATGGAATGTATGATAAATAAACTCCATTTTCATTAAGCAGAGATGAAATGGTGAAGTATAGTGAAAGGCAGGGATGAAATGGCTTCATAGAGTAGTAAGATTAGCATGGAGTGTTGATGAGGTACCTTCACATTGGACTAAAGCAGTAATTGCACCTATCTATAAGCAAGGAAACAGGAAGGATTGCAACAACTATCGAGGTATCTCATTGATTAGTATACCAGTCAAATATTCACTGGCATCTAGGAAGGGAGGGTGCGATCAGTCGCTGAGAGGAAGTTGGCTGAAACCCAGTGTGGTTGCAGCCCACAGAGAGGCTGTCAGGATCAGATTTTCAGTATGCGACAGGTAATTGAAAAATGCTACGAGAGGAATAGGCAGTTGTGTTTACGTTTCGTAGATCTAGAGAAAGCATATGACAGGGTACCGAGGGAAAAGATGTTCGCCATACTGGGGGACTATGGAATTAAAGGTAGATTATTAAAATCAATCAAAAGTATTTATGTTGACAATTGGGCTGCAGTGAGAATTGACGGTAGAATGAATTCTTGGTTCAGGGTAGTTACTGGTGTAAGACAAGGCTGTAATATTTAACCTTTGTTGTTCGTAGTTTACATGAATCATCTGCTGAAAGGTATAAAGACAGGGAGGAATTCACTTATGTAGAAATATAGTCTGCAGCCTATGCTGACGACTTGGTCTCAATGGCAGATTGTGCCGAATGACTGTAGTCTTTCTTTAATTTTTTTTTTTTGCTAGTGGTTTTACGTCACACCGACACAGATAGGTCTTATGGCGACGATGGGATAGGAAAGGCCTAGAAGTTGGAAGGAAGCGGCCGTGGCCTTGATTAAGGTACAGCCCCAGAATTTGTCTGGTGTGAAAATGGGAAACCACGGAAACCATCTTCAGGGCTGCCTACAGTGGGACTCGAACCCACTATCTCCCGGATGCAAGCTCACGGCCGCGCGCCTCTAACCGCACGGCCAACTCGCCCCGTGTCTGCAGTCTAATAGCTTGGAACTCGAAAATAAGTGCAATGTATATGGTATGAAAATTAGCCTTTCAAAGACTAAACTTGGCGTAAGTAGGTAAGGAACTCAAGTGAATTGAATATCAGATTGATTCAAAGCTGGAACAGCTGGATAATTTTAAGTATTTGAGTTGTGTGTTCTACCAGAATTGTAATATAGTAAATGAAATTGAATCCAGGTGTAGTAAAACTAATGTAGTGAGCTCGCATTTGCGATCAACAGTATTCTGTAAAAAGGAAGTCAGCTCCCGGACGAAACTCTCTTTACATCGGTCTGTTTTCCGAACAACTTTGCTTTACGTGAGCGAAGCTGGTTGAACTCATGATATCTTATTCATAATTTAGAAGTAACAGACATGAAAGTAGCGAGAATGATTGCTGGTACAAACAGGTGGGAACAATGGCAGGGGGTACTCAGAACGAGGAGACAAAGGATAAGTTAGGAATGAATTCGATGGATGAAGCTGTTTGCATAAACCGACTTCAATGGTGGGGTCATCTGAGGCGAATGGAGGAGGATAGGTTACCTAGGAGAATAATGGACTCTGTTATGGAGGGTAAGAGAAATATAGGGAGACCAAGACGACGATGGTTAGATTCAGTTGCTAACGATTTAAAGATAAGAGGTATAGAACTAAATGAGGCCACAGCACTAGTTGCAAAAGGAGGATTGTGGCGACGTTTAGTAAATTCACAGAGGCTTGCAGACTGAACGCTGAAAAGCATAACGGTCTATAGTGATAATGTATGCATTTATGTATAATAATAATAATAATAATAATAATAATAATAATAATAATAATAATAATAATAATAATAATAATAATAATAATTGTACCGGGCGGTACACCTCCACGCCGCTAATTTAAAATGTGCGCCTGTTGAAACTCCTCTGCTGGAGGAGGGCTGAACTTTATCTACGCTGTTAATTCTTTACCTTCTCAGAAGATGTCACCACGTGGAAAATTTTGAGTTTTTGAACTGTGTCATTTTTGATGTGTTTTTGTTTCGCCTGAAGTAAGAAGTGTAAACTTTCTCTCCTAGAGGACACTACTGAAGATCAACAATAGTGCACCCTAGTGCGGAGTCAAAGAACTATTTTGTTGGAGAAATTTTTATTTCAAATGTTTGTTTCTTGTTAAATTTCTTTCTGTTATTGTTTAAGTTGGCTGTATACCCCTCTTTTTCCCCTTGTTTTAGATTTATCCAATCCCGAATTTCTTTTAGTAATTTCCGACCAATCCGATGTATTTCCCCCCAACTTGGATATGTTTCTGTAACCTAGCCAATAAAATAATTGTGGGCGGGTGTTTTCATTCCCCTAACGCCTAGAACCTTCCACGAGAGTATATAAACTGCTGATTTTAGGGTCTCCGGGCCACTTCTGTTCCATCTTTCAGTGCGTAAGGTACACAGCAGGGGGCGGGAAGCGCCTCTTTCTTCTCCAGCCGTTCAACACAAGGTAATGGCCAATTAATAACTTCTTTCGTTGCTAGATCAGCAGTTTAACTCTCGGGGCGGGTTCTAGGCCTTCCACCATGTAACTTTCCTTTAAAATGTAAAAACTACTGGTATCTATTCTATCTTTCAAACGACATATCGGGATAGAGAGTGCTTAACCCTCTCGACCTCCCACTCACATTGTCTTGAGGTGAACGTATTTTTCTCAACCAATTCTTCCGTAATGTAATGTAAATTGTTATTAAGTCACCTCTGTAGTATGGGATTAGCCCTTGTATTAACGGCCTAGTGCCAAGTAGGTCTTAAGCAAAGTGTATTAGGAGCGCAAGTTCGCCTCCTCTCAAATTGTATTTTAGAGGTCATGTATTAACCTTCTTGTCATTTAACAGACCTCAGTAGGTTGGGTATTTTACCCCTGTGTATATGTCCCTTGAGGACAGCTTAAAGGTGGAGTTCGGAGTGGCCTATGATAGGCTTGTATTTTAGGGGGAAGTTGCCCTTTCTTGAAAATTGTGTTTCTGCCTCAAGGAGGCTTTTGGGTGTAATTGGAAGCAAATGTTTCTGGCATGTTTGGGGGTTTTCGGCCCCTTTGTTGTATGGTGTTCATTGTAAGGTTGGGCTCATTGCTCAAGAATTATGTTTCAGACTATTGAAGCCCCAAATGGGGTACCTATGTAAATGTATTTTTCAATCGTGTTTCGGCTACTAAGTACCTGTTCTATTTGTTGTTACCTAATTTTGAAAAGAAAATATAACCTTGTTAAATTTTAAAATTAATTTCACTTTAGTAGCTTGAGACCTATTCACCACCCAGCACCTTCTTTCATGCATAACTACCACAAAAATACGGTAACAAGTGGTAGCAGAGCGTGGTTGAATGGGTCTCAATTTAGCCCCTTTTGACGGCTAAATATTGTTTGTTCCGAACTCTAACTATTTTCCCAGTTGCTGGAATTTTTTGAGTTTTTCAAAATTGTTCTGTCACCATGCCCGGCCCTCGCGATGTTCTCCATCTTAATTATTTGCGCAAAGAGGAGTTGATCTATGAATTAACTATCAGAAATGTGCAATCTGGAGGCACGGTTGCAGTAGACACTAACAAGCTTAGAGAGTCCCTAGATTTGCCCATTTCCATCCCCAATTTGGGAGAGAAAGAAATTGATGACTCTCTTTCCACGATCGTCGAGAATATTACTGGGCTAGCTTCTGTAGTTAGTTTTTTTGATGAAAATGATCCTTCTCCTAATCAAATTAAGCGTGTGCAAGCTAGGCTATATCATTTTTCGAATAGGGTTAACGATCTGTTGTCTCTAAAGTTGAATGACGTTCAGAAGAAGGAAGCTAGTACGCTGCTTGAAAATATGTCTGAATTATCTAGCAAGGTCACTCAATTGTTAACAGGGGAGGTTCCTCCCAAAAGCGATCTACCCACCACAGTGAATGCAGGTAGTGAGGAAGCGCCTCCCAAGGGAGAAGTTAATAGGATAACCGTTGCTGCTCAAACTATCCCTGCCCCATTGGACAACGAATCTGAACGTCGTGCATCATTGAGTAACATCCGTTCTGAATTAACTTCCTTGCCATTGAAACCTTTACCTACTATGTCACCCGGGTTTAGCAGCTTGCCTCATCCATTGGCAATGTTGCTCAGAGGTATCTCTAAGTTTTCCGTTAATACCACCAGTGATGTAATTTCTTTTTTAAGATTTCTAGTTGAATTTCAGGATCATGCCCTTGTGTTTTCTCTTTCTCCATGTCAAATTTTGCAAATCATCTATCCGTATGCTATTGGTATTCTCTCAGATAAAATAGTAAGAGCCATTGCCGAGCAATCATCTATTGAGGATTTCCATGCCCATTTGCTAGCTAACTTCATCCCGGCTAGGGCCAGGTCCTCCCTTATTCAGAAGTACTATTACCGTGTACAACGCTTGGATGAAAACTTGGCTGATTTCATTCAGGACATTAAGTTTTATACTAGGGTGTTTGCTCTTCATTTCCCTGAGGATCAGATTGTACAGGCTATTGTAGAAGGCATTTCACCATCTTATAGGTCATACTTGTGTTTCGTGGCGTGCCCGCAAACTTTCTCTGAACTTGAAGCGTTGGCCGTCTCAGCGGAAGGAGTTAGGTACGCCGATTCCTTGCGTGTGGCAAAAGAACCCCCTCCTTCGTTTAGTAATACTCGGCCTCCACCTCGCCGACTAGTCACACCCCGTAAATGTTATGCTTGCGGGTCGCCTGACCATCTTCGCAATAAATGTCCATTGGTCAAAAGTAGTAGGGCAAATAATGGAGCTGGTTCATCACAAGGCTGTTTTAAATGTGGGGCTTTCTCACATATCGCCAAGAATTGTCCCAATTCGAATAGCACCCCCTCCTGCTCAACTACCGGTGCAAATTCCACCTATGCCAATAATAAAAAGTGACTAGTGCCTTCGGCTGAGTCGTATAATCCACCTTCCCGAGACTCAGCCCCGGGTAAACAGGTTGTAACTTCAGGGAACGAGCAATTTTCAAATTCATCTTTTGAAGGTCCCAAAGAGTGTCTTAGGATTGCGGCGGATACCCCCGCACCTGTTCCTTTTCTTAAGATTGAGTTAAATAACGAGCCTATAACAGCTCTCTTAGATTCAGGCAGTGTTTGTTCGATTATTTCGGCTGAATGGTATTCTAAATTGAAAACGGTTTGTAAACTTCCTGACTATGTCTCTTCTCCTGTTCAATACGTATCGGCAAATTCATCTCCATTAGAAATTCTAGGTTCCTTACTGGTCAAAATTCGTATTTTTAAGTTTACATGGAAAGTTAAATTGTTTGTGGCCAAGCAATTGTCTTGTCCCATTATATTGGGAGCTGACATTATTTCTCACACTGGTCTTGTGCTCGATCTCCAGTCTAGGTCGTGCACATTCAAATTTGCTTCTAATTGTAAAATCCCACTATTAAAGTGTAATTCTGTGTCATGTTCTTCTATTTCGCCTACCCAGGATGAGATGTTGTTAGACCTTAGACATCTACCTGAGGAGCAGGCTGATAGTATTCGCAAACTGTGTCAGTCGTTTCCCGAGGTGTTCTCTGATACTCTTGGTGTTACTGACCTTATTGAATACAAAATTGAGGTCACGGATTCGATTCCTGTCCGTTTTCCACCATATAGGCTATCTCCACCTAAAATGAAGGCTCTAAAAGAAATCATCGATCAGATGTTGAAGGACGGTATTATTAGGCCCTCTAAGTCAGCGTATTCTTCGCCTATTTTTTTGGTCCCGAAACCCCAAGGAGGCTTCAGGCCTGTCATTGATTACAGGGCTCTCAATCGGAAGGTGGTGTTACAATCTGTGCCCCTTCCCGACCTTCATTCTTGTTTCTCATGGTTTCGTAAGGCCAAGTTCTTTACTATCTTGGACTTGAATCAGGCCTATAATCAAATTCCCCTTGCCGAAGAGTCTAAACATCTTACAGCGTTTGCCACGGACTGGAATTTATACGAATACAACCGCGTGCCTTTCGGGCTCCCCACCGGAGCAGCTGTACTCACTAGGCTACTAGATAGGGTCTTCTCCGACATCAAATTTGAGTACTTATATCACTACTTGGATGATGTAGTCGTATTTTCAGAGACTTTTGAAGAACATCTAGATCATCTGCGAGAAGTTCTCGATCGCCTTCGTAAGGCTGGGTTAACTGTTAAGTTGTCCAAGGTTGCCTTTGCTAAGCCCTCTATGTCTTTCCTAGGGCATATTGTGTCACCTGATGGTGTAGCAGTCGATCATTCTAGAACACAGGCCATCCGTGATTTCAAACCTCCCAAGGACATTAAAGGTATCGCCAGGTTCATTGGTATGGTGAATTTCTTCAGGAAGTTTATTCCTAACTTCGCTAATAGAGCGGCGCCCTTAAACCTTCTTCGTAGGAAAGGCATCAAATTCGAGTGGGGACCTTCTCAACAAGCCGCTTTTGAAGACCTTAAATTAGCTCTTTGTAATGCCCCTGTACTTGCTATGCCTGATTTCTCGAAGAAATTCATTGTCCAAACCGACGCATCGTCGTCAGCAGTAGCTGCAGTCCTTCTTCAAGAGACTGAACTAGGGAGGCGCCCCATCGCCTATGCGTCTAGGACATTGTCGGCTCAAGAAGCCAAGTACTCCATCTATGAGCTCGAAGGTTTGGCAGTCTTATTCGCCTTAGAGAAGTTCCGTCTCTATCTGGAACATGTCAAATTCGACCTGGAGACAGATAATCAAGCCTTAAGCTGGGTCTTAGGTAGGCCGCGTCGTACTGGTCGTATAGCCCGTTGGGCCATCCGTATTTCTGCCTTCCAATTCGATGTCAGGCATATCAGAGGTACTGAAAATGTTGTTGCTGATGGACTCAGCCGTATGTTTTCAAACGACGTTGAGAACCATGAACCGGTCGACCGTTCATCACCTCCCGAGTCCACACTATTTGATGTTAATGCCATTTTAACTGATGCCCCCATGCTCTTTAGGGATATCGAGAAATACCAACATGAAGATCCGACGCTGGCTCCGATAATGGAAACCCTTTCTTCTGGGGAACATGTTGTCCCTTATGTTCTGAGGAATGGTGTTTTATGTTGCCCTTCGAGGCATGACAAGATGATGAAGGTTGTCGTTCCAGCTGTTCTTGTGCCTATGATCTTCAAGTACTATCATGAGACCCCATTAGGGGGGCATCTTGGAATCTTTAAAACTCGTGAAAAGATTCGTGAAATGTTCATCTGGAAAGGTATGGACGGTGAAATCCGTGAACTAGTAAAGGCTTGTAAATCCTGTTTGATTAGTAAACCAACCATGTCCACCAAGGTAGGCCTCTTGTCTTCTCAGCAAGCGTTGCGCCCCATGGAACGCCTGTATATTGATTACGTAGGACCATTCCCCCAGTCAAAGGGTAATGCCAACAAGTTCATCCTTGTGTGTGTAGATGGTTTTACCAGATTTTCTTGGTTATTTCCGACTAAGCTGGCTACCGCTCAGTCTACCATTACTTGCTTAAATTCTATTTTTGCTTCTTTTGGTCCGTGCCAATATATTGTATCTGATAATGCTAAGGCTTTTACATCTAACTTATTTCGTAAATTCTGTTTTGACTTATCCATCTCTCATGTAACTACTTCTGCTTATTACCCTCAACCATCTCTGGCTGAACGGGTTAATCGTAATCTCAGATCCGCACTTATTGCCTATCATCATGAAGATCATTCCAGGTGGGACACGTCCCTGCATTGGTTAGCTTTTGCTTTGAATTCGGCGGTTCATGAATCTCATAAGTTCACTCCAGCTTCCTTGATGTTCAAGTTTATTCCCAACACGCCGCTCTCTAACCTTTGGTCTCTGAGTGACATTCTACCCGAGACAATAGATCCGGATAATATTAAAGATCTTTGGAAGAAGGCTAAAGCCAATCTTAAGGTATCTCATGAAAAGGTTAGAGAAAAGTATGATCGTGTACGGAGACCCACCACTTTGAAGGTAGGTGACCAGGTGATGGTCAAGAATTTTGTTCCCGCGGGCAAGCTTGCCCCCAGATTTCATGCGCCTTGTATCATTCTCGATTTTCTTACGCCAGTTACGTTGCTAGTAAGCAATCCAGCCACCGAGAGGATATTTAGGGTTCACCTGTCACAGGTGAAACCAGTGTAAATTTTGTGTCAACTTGCTTCCTATAATTTGAAAGGAATATGAAGGTTATATTTTTTTTGAGTTCAACTTTTAAGGCTTTCTGCCCCTTCTATAATATTTTGGTCTTATATGTAAGCCTCGTGTAAAACCTTCCCCGATCCGTTAAACTGCCATTCTGTCCTTGCCTCGGCCATTACCACGCTCCCGTCTCCTGCTTCAATACACACTGTGGCTTGATTTGAGTAAATGCCATGGACATCTGCACGCCGCTGACCCCTCAACCTCTTCACCAAGCCTGTGCCCTTAAAAACATGATGGTCCAACACAATTCTGCCGCCTAGCTTTAATGTTTCAGTGCCCCCGCAGCCGCGCGGCGCTGTGCCGCGGCTGGGTTCGATGACGGGCCCCCTCGGCCCCAGCGAGGACGACATGTGCACGGCGAGCCGGAGCTCTCCTCCCGGTCAAGGCTGATGTGCGGCGCACGACCTGCTACTTGCCCGCAGCCTGTATCTGTTCACCGCGGGCGCGGCGTGCTTCAACACCTCTGCTCCCCTCATAGTGCGGGCGAGCGGTATCTCAGGGTACTTGAGGGGTCCGAGCGGCCTCCTTTGGACGCAAGCCGCAACGGCCGGTCTGGCCATACCACTTCATCACCATCAACTACATGAACAGTTACTATAAGTAATGACTACTCTTGGGAATTTAACTGCAATATTTGGTGGACTATGCAAAATTTTTCATCACTTTTAAGTATTAAAAGTTTATCTTCAGAACTCAACTTCTACAAACATAAAGACTGTACTTCACCTGCAACAACAAATGTTGAAACTGAATCAAACCAAATTAAGAAATCTTATAAATGCTTCTGCAATCAATCTTCATATCCACAGCATAACTTGGACCTTGTTTCAAACAATTTCATGTGTCACCCCTGGAGGAACTTTTGGGGGGGGAGGTCTGTACCGGGCGGTACACCTCCACGCCGCTAATTTAAAATGTGCGCCTGTTGAAACTCCTCTGCTGGAGGAGGGCTGAACTTTATCTAAGCTGTTAATTCTTTACCTTCTCAGAAGATGTCACCACGTGGAAAATTTTGAGTTTTTGAACTGTGTCATTTTTGATGTGTTTTTGTTTCGCCTGAAGTAAGAAGTGTAAACTTTCTCTCCTAGAGGACACTACTGAAGATCAACAATAGTGCACCCTAGTGCGGAGTCAAAGAACTATTTTGTTGGAGAAATTTTTATTTCAAATGTTTGTTTCTTGTTAAATTTCTTTCTGTTATTGTTTAAGTTGGCTGTATACCCCTCTTTTTCCCCTTGTTTTAGATTTATCCAATCCCGAATTTCTTTTAGTAATTTCCGACCAATCCGATGTATTTCCCCCCAACTTGGATATGTTTCTGTAACCTAGCCAATAAAATAATTGTGGGCGGGTGTTTTCATTCCCCTAACGCCTAGAACCTTCCACGAGAGTATATAAACTGCTGATTTTAGGGTCTCCGCGCCACTTCTGTTCCATCTTTCAGTGCGTAAGGTACACAGCAGGGGGCGGGAAGCGCCTCTTTCTTCTCCAGCCGTTCAACACAAGGTAATGGCCAATTAATAACTTCTTTCGTTGCTAGATCAGCAGTTTAACTCTCGGGGCGGGTTCTAGGCCTTCCACCATGTAACTTTCCTTTAAAATGTAAAAACTACTGGTATCTATTCTATCTTTCAAACGACATATCGGGATAGAGAGTGCTTAACCCTCTCGACCTCCCACTCACATTGTCTTGAGGTGAACGTATTTTTCTCAACCAATTCTTCCGTAATGTAATGTAAATTGTTATTAAGTCACCTCTGTAGTATGGGATTAGCCCTTGTATTAACGGCCTAGTGCCAAGTAGGTCTTAAGCAAAGTGTATTAGGAGCGCAAGTTCGCCTCCTCTCAAATTGTATTTTAGAGGTCATGTATTAACCTTCTTGTCATTTAACAGACCTCAGTAGGTTGGGTATTTTACCCCTGTGTATATGTCCCTTGAGGACAGCTTAAAGGTGGAGTTCGGAGTGGCCTATGATAGGCTTGTATTTTAGGGGGAAGTTGCCCTTTCTTGAAAATTGTGTTTCTGCCTCAAGGAGGCTTTTGGGTGTAATTGGAAGCAAATGTTTCTGGCATGTTTGGGGGTTTTCGGCCCCTTTGTTGTATGGTGTTCATTGTAAGGTTGGGCTCATTGCTCAAGAATTATGTTTCAGACTTTTGAAGCCCCAAATGGGGTACCTATGTAAATGTATTTTTCAATCGTGTTTCGGCTACTAAGTACCTGTTCTATTTGTTGTTACCTAATTTTGAAAAGAAAATATAACCTTGTTAAATTTTAAAATTAATTTCACTTTAGTAGCTTGAGACCTATTCACCACCCAGCACCTTCTTTCATGCATAACTACCACAAAAATACGGTAACAATAATAATAATAATAAATATATATACGTTTACGTCCCAGTAACTACCTTTACGGTTTTCGGAGAAGCCGATGTGCCGGAGTATAGTCCCGCAAGTGTTCTTTTACGTGCCAGTAAATCGAGCGACACGAGGCTGACGTATATGAGCATCTTTAAATACCACCAGATTGAGCAAGGTTCGAACCTCCCTAGCTGGGGTCAGAAGGCCAGAGCCTCATCCAACTGAGCCACTCTGCCTTGCATTCCTCATTTCGAAATCCATTAAACGGAGCTGTATGTTGTTAACGTTGATCTTTCTCTAAATCCCGTTTTGACTAACAAAGTAGCCTATAATTTAATCTACACTAAAGAAAGCATAATATAAAATGTCACTGTAAATCGAATCTGCCATTTTCCATGTTGAGGCAACAAATTAACGAACTCAACAACTACAAAAGGACGTCGAGCTGAGTGGGTCAGTCCAAATTAGTGAGTTCCATCCCGGCTCAGGCTTTGTGGTATTTGACAGTGTTCAAATACGCCATTTTCATGTCGCTATATTTATCAACACTTAAGGCAACTCCTGCGGGACTAAATTATGGAACCTCGGCGATTCCATAAATCGCGTAAGCTGTTAGTGGGACGGAAGCGAACAGCGTTATTTTGATGTTGATTTTAGTCAGGGCCTCTCAAACGCCCAAAATCTCACGCGTGCAGCGCGAGGCGCAAGAGCTCCGTGCACTGTGCATCGGTGCCGCTCGGTATAGCTCGGATCAATGCTTCGTCTCTTGGTTACTCGGCTAAGCTCGGCTCTACTCGGCTATACTCGGCTCAACTCAGCCCGGATTTGGAGCGCTACGACGCAAGTGGGGCAGAGGGAGACAGTCGGAGCGAGCGAGACAGGCGTGAGGAAAGAGAGAGTAAGCGCTATTGCTGCAAATCGAGGAGTGGGGGGTCTGCACTCTGGTCAACCAAGCCAAGTCGTCTTTTGCACCGTGCACAGTGCATGCACCACGCGCATGCACCCTGAGAGGCCCTGATTTTAGTCTTCGTAAACTATCTCTATCCATTCACCTCTTAAGATTCCAAAGTCGAAACATGTTAATACGCGCAGATTCATCTAAGAAATTTATCCTTAACACCCTTCATTTTTGCATTGCAAATATCATCTTGTATTGTTCTTGTTACGTATGTTATAATTATCCCGCTTGAATGTGTGTGAGGATGGGAGTGTATTGAACCCTCATCATCAACGCTCGTTAATTTCTTTCACTTGCTGTATGAGCTCAAATAGGAAGTCTGGATGTCACTGAAGAGGCATACTACAGAAATGAGGAATAATTCCCATTGTCTTCCCCACTGAACCAGATGATTACATTGCATATCATTATATCAAGCCAACTCTATCTGCTGTACCTAAGAGCCATGTTTCTTTTTCATCATACTTCACGGAGATTCGCTCTATGTCTCTGGCAACACTCATCTTATATTGTGGAAAACAACGTCAGGACGAGGCAGGATGATGAAGATAACGAAGTCGATCCAGTCCATACAAAATAAAAGTGAGGTGGATGTGGGCACGTTATGAATCAAATATTATCATTTTACTCAACTCAATTCTGTAAACCAAGCGATGCAAGGATGATTTAGTCTGCTAACTCAACTCCTTTCAAAATACCAATAAATGCTTTTTAGACCTCGAGGACAGTTAGGTCCTACCGAAGAAAAGTCTTGGAGGGGGCGTGGTTAGCTCGGTGGCTTCCCATACGGAAGGCATATGTTCGAATCCCGGTTGATACTGGGTTTAAATTGTTTATATAAAATATCACGTGGCGTCAGGAAGTGTATCCAGCAAAACTTAAATGAGTCTAGGTGGCTGCAGCGACTACAGACACCCCAAAATTATAGGATAAGCCAAGTAATGTCTTACCCCGCAAGGTAGCCATGATCGTTAAGATTTTAAGCCTGTACGGTCTAATACCGTGGTTAGCCAGCTCGAGTCCCGCTGATGGGAGGAATTTTTACCATCGGAATGTTGGGCGATAGGGTAAGAGAGGTGGTGGTATACAATTTCTAATTACTGGATTGCGTGCAAAAATACTAGATTCAAATCTAAACCTCCCCGCATTGTTCATGTGGAGTCAGTGCATACGACGCTGCTGGTAGTGGATCGTCCGTCGGATGGAGACGTTAAGCCTTCAGCAGACCCCATTTTCCTATTCGACAGGAGAAGGCTATGTGCCGGCACTGGGTTTCATTTCATCTCATTAACTGATGAGGTTCACGTTAAGAAGGACACCCGGTCATAAAAGCTTGCTACGAAGGCTCATCTCACTTCATACCCGGCCCGTAAAGAAACTGGTCAAGGGTTGGACATACATCAAAGAAAAGTTTTGGACTGCTCTTAAAGTCGTGTCCCCATGACGAGATGGTGCAGTTCTTTCCAGGAACACCCCAACGATGAGAACTGCATGTATCATTTTAACTTATACCTGCCCTCCCACCATTCTTACATTTCTGGCAGTGCAGGGAATCAAACCCTGGCTTCCGAGAACACCAGCACTGACCACTACGCTACGGAGATGGACTCTTAATCAGTCATAACAATAAATACCTTGAACCAAAATGTGAAGCAGATGCAATTAGATTGAAGAAAGTTCTCACCTGCAAATATCTGTAACCAGGAGATTAGAGTGAAGAAGAAACCTGCATGGATGAATTGGAATGACCTATAGGAATCCTGGTTATAAGAAAATTCCAGTCACACTCAAATCCAAGGCTTACTTTACAATGGTCAGGACTTTGACAATGAACGCAAGCGAATCATGGCCAACCACTAAGGCCACTAAGAAGAGACTACATGTGATGGAGATGAAAATTCAGAGGTGGTTCCTACACCGCAGGACAAGTTCATAAATGAACGAAAATGACGTTCCTAACACTAATTAATGACGAGGTGATGGAAGCAGTGCTGCCCTGGTAAGGTCGTGCTAAGAGGTAGTAAATGCTTTCAACTCTGAAATGGGGGGAGAATAGGCCTCGAAAAAAAAAAAAAAAAAAAAAAAAGATAGAAGTACTGTTGGAGTGACACTAACAATCGAAACATGAAGTTAAGAAACCTGTTCGCTTTCTAGGTTTACAAAAAAAATGGGGATCAGTTAATAATGCGACATATAAAAACCTCAAAGGAATAAGAAAACCTGAGGCCTTTTTTATCTACTGAACAGTTAGTAAGAATAATATGTGTGTAAATCTCCACCGTCCGCAAGTGTTCTTAGAACTGTTTCGCGCGGGTTACAGTTAGGAACAAGCAGTAGGGACTTTATTTTTCTGTCAATCTTCAGAAACCAATAAAGAAAAGACATAAAATGAACATTTCGTCACGGAGTGAAATGATGCATGAACTTGAACGAGGAAAGGGAATATTTTCAGACCGCAAAGCTGTTTAGGCAGTGTGACAAATTACCAGTGGAAATATGTTCCTCTACTCTCATTTTCTCTGTCAACACCGGCCTCATCTGTAGTTGTGTGTGCCTCTAGTAGATATGATTGTAACTAGATGGTATTTGTAAGTGAATGATAGCAGCGGGGGGGCCTAGTATTCCCGTGGTTTCGCAAAGACAGTGCATATGGAATTTATTGTTCATGGTTCGAAACTCGATATCAACCTTTATATCTTTATAGCCTGAGACACGTTCGTTACAGAAAACTTTCTTTTCCTTTTGATAATGGAAGTTCAATAATTTGATAGAATTCCCCTTTCTCACAACATGAGAAATTAAGGGAATTGATAAGCCGAAGTGTATTGTTATTTTTACTGGTTTCTCAGTAAGAGAACCGCGGGTCATTTAAAGGGCAATGTGTGTGGGATTGTTGAAATGTAAGCTCGTGTCCATATGGTTTATTTTATACGTAGAACTAGAGGTCCTACGGCTATGTTTACTACTTCAACAGTCACATTAAACTACAAATTTGGCTTATGGCATATGGAATTTCCGCCGGACAGTGTGAGAAATCATTGAATGGTAAATATGTTGGAAGATAGTCCGCCTAGTCAATACTATTCATTTATTTACCTTTCACTTAACATCTAGTACATGTTTCGAGAATATTGTGCATTCTCTTCCTCAGCTAGTGGATTAAAATTCAGTATACAATAAGACCTGACTAAAATACGGGGGCCCCCATTAAAAATTCAAAACAATGTGTATGACAATGTGACACTTAAAAATTTTGGATAGTACAAACATAGAATTAAAATCCCATTTTGTCAAGTACAAATTAAAAACACAATATAGTAATGTCTAATTAAATACAACGTCTTGTGATGATATGAATTCACAGTGTCCTTGAAGTTGCCTTGCGTAGTTCAAAAATGTTGAGTTAGGAATGAATGAAATTGCATTAAAACTTGAAGTCTTGCCGATATCCACCGTTAATGGGTGTTAGAATGATGTCTATTTAACTTAAAATATTGGACACAGCGTCGTATAATGATGTGAATTTACGGTGTTCTAGGAATTATAATACTATCTTGCGTAGTTCAATTGGATTTGTACAAGAATTTTAATTTTTATTTAATTTCCTTTTTATAGACCATTTTAACCTATTTTCAACCTGGCTACATAATACATCTATCAACCGAAGATAATGGCACGACTCCAAGTTTTGACTAGGCGGACTATCTTCCAACATATTTACTGTTACTAAGTCAATACGGATCCAATCCCGACCATCATGGTCAAGATTATTAATAAAAATCTTTGAATGGAGAAAAGTGAAATGAAGCTTGTAGGTTTGCGTGACATTTCATATATCGTGTTCATGGCTACGATGTTTTCCATTTAGCTTGGAATCCGAAAGAAACAGGGACGTGATGTTTAATTTAAGAAGTCACAGACGCACAGTCCGCTTTCGTAAGAAGCTAGAGACTCTATCAGGTTTCTATCACTGAATTAACTATTAACAAGGTTATCTTAAGTTAAACTAGTGTAGAACTAGCATGTTTGATTGTGAACTTGAGACCTGGATTTCATTTCGAGCCCGTCATACTAGTAATAGCCTATTTTAGTGTTAGTCCTAGATTCACTCAGCTTCCTGCGATCAACGTTTTTCTGCGATATCAGCGGTTGCGAATGCAACCGAGAAAGCCAAGAAATACTACGTGGAAAGTCGACAGTGCAGCTTAATGACATGCTAGTTTCTTGCTTGCCATCGGTCATGTCGGTAGCCTTTTCGGAAGGCCTAAAACCTGTATTGAGATGGTTGGCCTTGTGTTTACTTAGTTGAAGTTAGTTGTGGTCTGTGTCAAAATCAAAGCCTTTTGGCCCCGAGAGACTACGCGGATCGGGTGAGTTGGCCGTGCGGTGACAGGCGCGCGGCTGTGAACTTGCATCCGGGAGATAGTGGGTTCGAATCCCACTGTCGGCAGCCCTAAAGATGGTTTTCCGTGGTTTCCCATGTTCATACCAGGCATATGATGGGGCTGTACCTTAATTAAGGCCACGGACCCTTCATTCCAAACTCCTAGGCGTTTCCTATCCCATCGTCGCCATAAGACCTGTCTGTGTCGATGCGACGTAAAGCCACTAACCAAAAAAAACAGACTACACAGAACTGTTCAGCAAAGCGGCTGTAATGTTGTCATATTATCCCACCCACTCGATGCGCTGCGACCCACGAAGAATTCCACTGCGTTAAATATCACTTGCTTCTTTATCTCCTTGTAGTGGCTTTTCCATTACTGAAGGTTGTCCATAATCACAGCTGTCCTCATCGGTCTACTTGAATCTAGGCCTGTCGAATCCTATAAGTTTCTCAGCTAAGAGTGTCTCCTTAGACCGCGACCCATCGATCAATTTTACCCTGCCTGATCAATTTAAGTACCGTGGGTTGTACTTCTCATTCCTCATAATATGCCCAAGGCAGGTTGACTTTCTTTTCTTGATTGTACACACCAATATTCGTTCCCTCCTCATGAGCGTGAGTACGGCAGTATTGGAGACGTGGTCGGTTCACGAGATCCGTAACATCCTTCGGAACACCCTCATCACGAAGACAATTATTCTCTTAATGGTGTAAGTGCACGCATTTCAATGGGCTTGGCATACTGATATGCAATAGCAACTACTTGCTCAGTGAGGAAAGCAGCGGGAAACTGCCTCACTCCTCATTTCCCTAGTACGCCTCTTCAGTGACACATAAGCCATCTATGACACCTAATGGTGGACCTGTTGAGGATCCAACCTGCCTTCGGGCTGAATACCCAACATACATACATACAATAGTGTTACATTTCAGAATCCATGTTTCAGTGCCGTAAAGAAGCACTGCATACCATCTGACGAAGTTGTGAAGCGTCTCTAAGCCGAGGCTTCTGACTCAGAGTAGATTCCTCATTTTCATAAAGCTAGTACGAGCCATTTCTATTCATACATGGATCTCTAAGTCCGAATCCAAGTCCTCAGTAATCCACCTGAGAACTTCCGCACTTGTTTAACTGTCATAAGAATGTATGTGATACGGGTTCTGGAAATGGCCATCACCTTGGTCTTGTCGGTATTAATTTTGAGACCAAGTTCATCCCCTTCTGCTACGATTATGTCTACCAGAAGCCGAAGAACTTCAGTAGTGTCAACTAAGATGACAGTGGAATCTGTGTACCTCAGATAATTGCTCAGCCTACCGTTAACCTTTAGTCCATCTTCCGCTTCTTGAAGAGCAGCTCGGGCGATCTGCTGAGACTACAAATTAAATAGCAGGGGAAGTAATACACATCCTTGCCGTACTCTGTGTTTTATCCAAGTAGCGCGAGTCTCGGAGGTTCCAATTCTTACGGAAGCTTCATGATGTTCATATAGCTTTTTGACAAATGTAAGATTTTCGTTATCTATTCATATTGTGTTCAGAATTCGCAGAATTTCGCAATGTTTGACACAATCGAATTCTCTGGCATAGTTATTGAAGAAGATGTATGCTGTGCATCTTTAGACTGGTCTCTACAATTTTGTAAAAGTGTCGTCAGGCAGAACAAGGCCTCACATGTCCCAAAGCCCTTACGGAAACCAAATTGTTCGTCACCTACGTCCAGTTCAATTTTTTTTATGAATTCTGAAGTGTATTATCTGCCGAAACAATTTAAGAACGTGACTCATGAGACTAAAGAGTCTGTATTGCTACATCTAGTTGCATTTGGCTTCTTAGGAATGGAGATTAGAAACGACTAAAGCCATTCTTGTGGGATTATCCTGGGATGAATCTAACACTGTTTTCATCAAGTAATTTGAGAATTTCAGGGCGAATATCATCTGACCCTGCTGGTCTTGCAGTTTTGAATAATGTTACGAGCCTCGGCATTTAATTGATCAAAATTTCAGGTCCAGGGTCTATACTTACTAGGTCTAATAGTGAATGGGTTTGTTCCTTCTCGAAATGGACTTTGAACATACTTCACCCATTCTTTCTCTGCTTCCTCTTCACTGGAAATCAGACTATTTGCTGCATTCTGTAGTCTAGTGTAACGTCGAGTTTTAAAGTTACCTCTTAATTCTTTTACCTTCATATGCAAACTAAACAGATCATGTTTGCTTGGTAGGTCCCCAATTTCTTGACACCCCTCCTTCATCCATGATTCTTTAGATTCCCTATTTTTTTTCGTTTAATCTTCCTTATTCCATCGATTTATCTAAATCAACATTCTTATATTTCCGTCGTGAGGTCATTAGATATAATATTTCTTACGTTATTCACTTCTTCTTAGTTGATTCAATTCACAATCCCATAGTTGAGTTCTGTGCAAATGTGATTGCTCCTTTCAGCTGCTGCCAAAGATCTTTAATTTTCTACCTTGCGCCAGGCCAAAATGTCATTATTCCATAAAATTACTGCAACAGAATCAGCTTTCTATTTGAGACGGACTATGCATTATATTATACGAGGTGTTGATTGAAGATGGCTGATAGTTTTTTAAACAAAAATATGAACCACTTTTATAAAAAAGACCCAGAAATCAAAAATCATTTGAATTTTAATAATATATCTATTACGTTAGATAGTACGTCTTCTTCTAATCACTCTTATTCCGTTTACCCTCCGGGGTTGGTGTTTTCCATGGACTCGGCGAGGGATCCCACCTCTATCGCCTCAAGGGCAGTGTCCTGGAACGTGAGACTTTTGATCGGGGATACAACTGGGAAAGAGGACCAGTATCTCACCCAGGCTGCTTCACCTGCTATGTTCAACAGGGGTTTTGTGGGAATATGGGAAGATTGGAAGGGATGGACAGGGAAGGGGGAAGGAAGCGGCCGTGGCCTTAAGTACCATCCCGGCATTTGCCTGGAGGAGAATTAGGAAAGCACGGAAAACCAGTTCGAAGATGGCTGAGGTGAAAATCGAACCCCGTCTACTCAGTTGACCTCACGAGGTTGAGTGGACCCCGTTCCAGACCTCGTACCACTTTTAAATTTCGTAGCAGAGCCTGAAATCGAGCCCAGGCCTCCACTACACCACAGAGGCGGACAAATATATATAATTGTAAACATTTCCTAACGTAAGAATACCTATCACCGATAGTTAGTATTCGAGGGAAATTGTTGTTTTTGAAAACATCTGGAAATGTCGCTTAATTTTCCCTGTGACTGGGTACGATCTGTGTTGGACAATAAATGCACGAGTGCTGGAGTGTCGCCCTCATCTGCTAATCGATATCATACACGCACTCATAATGAACAGGCTGCGGTTATCATCTACGGTGTGAAGCTTCCCACTGGAAATGGGGCAATACACTACTGGTGATGACGTGTAGTTTTAATGTAAGAGAATTTACTCATAGCTGTAGAAAACTAGCATCGCAACTTCATTATGTTAATGTTATTAGTTTTATGTTCCAGTAACTGCTTTTCTGGTTTCGGAGTCAGCGAAGTTGCGATAGTATTGACAATCCCCCGCCCCAGTGGTTCTACGAGGTGATAAATCTACTGATACAAGCTCCTTATCGAGTGCCATTTCGTTCGACAAGTTGTTTCCAAGGAGTCCCTCGCCTGTCAAAAATGGGAGTAGGATTCTCTTACTCCCATAGGTCTGAGGCTTGCTTAAAATGTTCTAAGCTCGGTAAATTCATGAAGCAGGATTCTATCCCACTTAAACATAGTCCAAGAGTGATCTCTCCTCGAACGGGTTGGGGACAACCGGTGGATTGTATAGTCCTAGCCGTCTGAGCACAAGGAGGGCCATGACTCTGAATATGTCCGAGATGCCCACACCTATTCCATAGCAATTGGTATCTCGACTTCCAGGCTCCCAGGACCACTTACTAGACCACTCAGCCGATGACCATGGTTCACGAATTAGCATGTGATTGCAGTAACCAACACCATGAACCAATTATTATTATTATTATTATTATTATTATTATTATTATTATTATTATTATTATTATTATTATTATTATTATTATAATGATTATTATTATTAATAATAATAATAATATATGAGGAATAAAACTATGGATAGGTAAATCCATGACTTGAAACAAAAAAAATTCTAGGCACGGAACCCGCTTAATGTTAGCACATTTCCGCACGAAAATGGGATACCCATTTCCCTGCCACATACGGTGGTCTAGTCTCCTTCGGTAGGCAGCCCAATTTGATTGTGGAGTCAGTTATGCTGCTGCCCATAAGACGAAGAATGTGGTGTACCCATACACTTCTATAACACTACTGAAACAGATAAGTTATGGCGGACTAATACCATTATTATAACTAACAAGCAAATGTACCCGTGCATCGCTGCGGTATTCTACCTTGTATACGGATTTCTACGTATGTAACTGTACCCCGCAGTAAGTAAGATTATATTAAATTGCATGTCACAAAACGTGGAGGACTCCATACGTTGTTTCAAATGTACGCTGCACGTTGGGGAAATTTTGATGATAATGGCAGACCACATTTCCTACTGCCATTCACAATCGAGTTCTGTAGTTTCTATAAAAACGCCAGGCTCACTTGCCAACTGAACTTAAAAATTGTGATGGATAGTTTTATTTATAATGACAGGCCCCCTTTCCTAATGCCAGTAACAATCGAGTTGAAGATATTTGATTCTAATGGAGAAATGCAGCGCTGTCTAAAGTATAAAGAATCGAGATATGACAATGAGACATAAAATCAAAGTTTAAGATTTCTCCAAATTGAGCGGCGATTGCATAATCAGCTTTGTGAAATGATTTACCCTTTAGACAGCGGTTATCGCGAAACAATGGTCTGCACCGTCATTGAAATTGACTCCAACATTCGATCATTTCCTGGCATAAAAGTGCGTACCGAATATGATGATTCTATCTTACCTGAATGAGTGTCGAACGATAAGATATTCATGTGAAAACTACAAAATTAATTTAAAATTGAGAAATGCAGCTCTTTCTAACGTGTAAGAGATCGAGATACGACAATATGCCGTAGGACCAAACTTGTAGATCTCTCCGAATTGAATAGTGATTGTGCTTTCTGTTTTGTGAGACTACTTACCGTTTATCTACCAATTACCCTGAAATGTTGTTGTTGCTTGTTGTTTTAAGGGGCCTAACATCGAAGGTCATCGGCCCACCCCGAAATGAAGGTCTGTACCGTCATTGAAATTGCCTCCATATTTCGATATGTTCCGGGGCCAAAACCTTATACATTTGAAAAGGTTGGAATTGTTCCTCAAAGGAAAGAAAGTGTCTGGATTTGTACTCGCATCCATACGGAGTAATTAAGGAAAAAAATATTACATTTACGAAAGTAGAAATTAAAAAAAAAATTATGATTATAACTGAGGACAGCCGGAAGGAACAAATATATAAATAACAGGTAGATGCATTATAAAATGAAATGTCCCTCGTTAAATTGTGATGATATGAGTTACGGATATAAGAAGGCAGTAACAGAGGAGAAATTTAGACGCAGGGATTCTTAGAAAAACAGATAAGAAGATGACATGGTGTTATTACTTAAGCGTAAAGAGGAAAGTCAGAGGCAAGACATTAAAGCGGAAAGAAAAAGTAGGAGAGAAATATACTAAAAATTATAGCATTTGCTAGATAAATACCATACAGAGTGAAATGATGGGCTATACTCCGTAGTACTGTTCAAATATTAACAGCCCCTTTAGTGCTATTCGCCAATTGAATAAATTAAATCCTTTTTTCTCACAAGTTGCTTTACGTAGCACCGGCACGGACAGGTCTAATGATAACGATGGGGAAGGAAGGGGATAGGAGTGGGAAGGAAGTGGCCGTGGCCTTAAGTAAGGTACAGTCCCAGCATTTGCCCGGTGTGAAATTAAGAAAGAACGGAAACCATCTTCAAGACTGCCAACAGTGGGGTCGGATCACATTATCTCCTAAATGCAAGCTTGCAGCTGCGCGCCCCTAACCGCAAGGCCAACTCGCTTGGTTGAATAAAATTAAACCTATCACTCACCGACAAAAGATGATGGACCTAAGTAATTTTAGGTTGAAACTGAACCCGAACTCTAAAATATACCAGTTAAATACTCTAGTCCAGGGCCTCTCAAACGCCCAAAATCTCACGCGTGCAGCGCGAGGCGCAAGAGCTCCGTGCACTGTGCATCGGTGCCGCTCGGTATAGCTCGGATCAACGCTTCGTCTCTTGGTTACTCGGCTAAGCTCGGCTCTACTCGGCTATACTCGGCTCAACTCAGCCCGGATTTGGAGCGCTACGACGCAAGTGGGGCAGAGGGAGACAGGCGGAGCGAGCGAGACAGGCGTGAGGAAAGAGAGAGTAAGCGCTATTGCTCCAAATCGAGGAGTGGGGGGTCTGCACTCTGGTCAACCAAGCCAAGTCGTCTTTTGCACCGTGCACAGTGCATGCACCACGCGCATGCACCCTGAGAGGCCCTGCTCTAGTCATTAAGCTAGGACTACGGTCAAAGCAACTAGTAAGAGCGATCCGCTAGCTTCCAGAAATAAAGGAAGCTTTAATCCCAATGCCAATCGTAAAAGACTAAAAAAATGAACATTTGACACTTGGTGAGTAACACTCCATACATCGGCCGCTCAATGGTTAGAATGCAGATTGTTATGTGCAATTGAAATACTGAAAAAATTGCATCAGAACATATTTGTCAGCGGTAATTTCTTCTAAAAGTGGATGTCATTAGAGATTGTGAAGCCATCTTTGAAAGTCATATTGAACTACACCTAATTCCTCCTTGATGACAGATGTTATTACCTCAGGATCAATAATAGTCTCTTCTGCTGTCGTAGTGGTTATATTTGGGGCTCGCATAATTTCATCATCACAGTACCTTAACGCTTTGAAGCGCTGCTTAGTTTGGTGAATTTTCTATAACTTAGGAGGGAGAAGGGTTGGATGTCAATGTCAGCCTCCCTCAGATGGCTTCCCATTTCCAGTTGTACTTCCTATAAAACAATAATCACCACCACCACTATCTCAACTCTGGGTAAAGAAGGTGAGGATTATTACTTTGGCTGAAGTCACAGTTGGTTTTCTTAGCAAACCTAGCCCTAACTGACGTGAAAGGTATGTTTCAATTGAGCTAATTACAGTCGAACCTAAGCGTAGCAAAGTCACATGCTCATATTACCGACTAAAATAGCTTAATGAAAGGCTAGATGAACTCACCGAGCTCCGACAAGTGGTAAATAGCGAGTAGAGCACAATGTTCTGAGACAAATAATTTTACCCTCTGCCTCACATACACCTAATGAGCTTGTAGTGTGGAAGTCTATTGTTCTCTGACGGTGACAGGTGAACCGATCGGCCGCTCTTTTACGTTTATCGCCTTGTGCATGTGATCCTAAAATCAAACAAATTTTATTTTATTTCACACTTACAGTATTTGCATCATTCATCATTAGAAACAGTTGGAGCCACTCTTTCCTATATTGCAGCGTACAGCCTACTTGGAGGCATTCTCACTATTTATTAAAACTGCACTACTCACTGATGTTAATAGCAACTATATGTACACTGTGAATCATTATTAATTTCCTTTCATTCGCATATTTCACTAATTTAGCAACTGCATTGGTTTAAGCGTTGTCTCAATCTGAATATGAGGCTCTTATCCAACCAGAAAACTACCGATAGAAGTTAGGAATTTGCCCAGTGTGGACGCCATGTAGTCCTGAAAGCAGAGTCTAATGAGTGATGTAATTAGTAACTATTGCACCATTTCGTCAAAAGTCACTTTTAAGGTGAACATGCAGAGCGACCCGTGTGTCATTCGCCGTGAATATTTACAAAAAAAATCCTTTAATTACTAAAGAAAATCATTAGAGAGGGATATAGCCAAATAAGCTCATGTAACGAAAATGTATAGTTAAAAATACAGCTAATAGTTAAACTCAAAATTTTGTAGCAAATTTCTTTTCAAAATAGCTGGAACTAGTTATAAAATGGCTAAATTGGCAACACTGTGAAGGTGCTCGCAGAATCTGAATGATTCAGTAACTGAATAATCCGGAAAGAACGAAGCAGAATATTTCTAAAATTGGAGATGTCTATCCAATATTAAAAGTACGATAGGTATTATGAAGAGTACACAAAACGTTAGCTCGGAATCAACCACTAATAAATAGGTTAAAAGACATTTGATTTACTGAAAGGAACATTCACACGAAGAGATTTTTTTAAATTTATAGCGAAAATGTAATGAGTTTTAAAAGTCTTCTCAGCAGTAGTGTTCTCACAAATCTTGTTTATAATAATGTGACGCTGGGATCCTCTATATAATAGCTTTCCAGCCAATGAAATTCATTGCGGACTCACAGGTACGCTGGGCAGATGAGCTTTTAGTACATTCTATTTGTGGTATAAATTTAGGTCATGATAATGCTTTCCGGTCGTTTGTGTTCCCTAACATTAGTTTCGTCATAATTTCTCGGGCTCCAGTTTAATGGCCTGTGGCTTACTGCACGTTCTTGAGTGGAATCCTTAGGTAACAGATCTTGAGTAAACAAACTTGCAGGTAAAGTGGCTGTAGGGAAGAGAAGGGAGAGCAGAGCTTGTACTGTGCTCACAGACAGTGTCATTTTATTATTATTATTATTATTATTATTATTATTATTATTATTATTATTATTATTATTATTATTATTATTATTATTATTATTTACGTCCTACTAAGTACATTCTGAAGGTTTCCGGTGACGCCGAGGGGCAGAATTTCGTCCCACAGGAGATCTTTTAGGTACCGGTATCAGTAAATCTACCGACACGAGGCTGACGTATTTGAGCACCTTCAAATAACACCGGACTGAGCCAAGATCGAACCTGCCAAGTAGCGGTCAAATGGCCACCGCTTTCAAACGTCTGATCCACTCATCCCGGCATTATTATTATTATTATTATTATTATTATTATTATTATTATTATTATTATTATTATTATTGTTGTAGTAGTAGTAGTAGTATCGGATTCGATTCTCTGTTAGGAAGTTCAATACCGGGCGAGTTGGCCGTGCGCGTAGAGGCGCGCGGCTGTGAGCTTGCATCCGGGAGATAGTAGGGTTGAATCCCACTATCGGCAGCCCTGAATATGGTTTTCCGTGGTTTCCCATTTTCACACCAGGCAAATGCTGGAGCTGTACCTTAATTAAGGCCACGGCCGCTTTCTTCCAACTCCTAGGCTTTTGATATCCCATCGTCGCCATACCTATCTGTGTCGGTGCGACGTAAAGACCCTAGCAAAAAAAAAAAGAAAGAGTTCAATATTTTAGAAACGAGATTTCTACTTCAAGAGAAGAACATGGCACTGAGGTTCACTCCTTCTACTAAATCAAATTCTACAAGTTAATACCTTGGAGCAAACGTGGCCTAATAAACCGTTCTTCCAACTTCATACTAGGATTAGGGTTAGGGGAAGCCATTATCTTCCACTTGTCCATAGGCTTTTATGGCCTCTACAGACAGATATGAGGAAATATTATTATTATTATTATTATTATTATTATTATTATTATTATTATTATTATTATTATTATTATAATTTTACTTTCGGCACATTTTCCATGCTGGTGATATACCTATTTGATGGCTGAGTTTCAAATACTGGACGAAAATTTCACCTGAAATACAATATGGCGTCAGGAAACTTGACTTTACCTTATGGTAAAATAGGGTTCACAGCACTTTGGAGATTAAATAACACGTTGAGTGCCGAGCCGATTGTAGCACACTATTCCACTGGTGCCACGCATGTTTTTGAATTGCATTCCGCTGGTGCCAAAGCAATTGTATACGTTGTAGTCTGTTTATATAATCTTGGGATGTATTTATATGATGTACTAAGTAAATTTTATCTCACCATACCATGGTAATGTGTGACGCCATATGGTGTCACATCAATTTTTAGGAAAGGTAAAATATAGCGTGACGCCATATGGTGTCACAGAATTTTTTGACATGGAATGTGCAACACGAATTTCAAATACGGGATATTTATTTGCTAATTCAAATTAACGCAATATGTATGAAAACCTAGTAAAATGCAATACAAGTACTTATATTACATTACATATTGTTATGAACAGTTTTCTGATAACTCTAAACAATGAAAATATGCGTCTCGGCATGCCCGAGTTCTTGTTACTCGTTGTAATTTTTCAAACCTTATTGACATCGTTGTTCAAACATCGTCCTTTGTACACTTGTTTCATGTGCTGTTTTCATATTTACGTTTTGCACATCTGATCGGGAAGTTAAGGGGAGCGCGCTAACTATACCCTACCTGACTGCTGACGCAGCTCGACGCAGCCCGGTTGGTTCACGTCCGCTGCTTCGCTTCCCTACCTCTCCGCCACACCCCGAGACTCCCGCGGCACTTCTAATTTTATGACTATTTATTTGTTCAATTTTGGCGTTTAAACTTGCGCTGGGTACATACAGATTTCACCTTAGCATTCTACTGCCTCCCACGAATATTCCTACCAAATTTCAACCGAATCCGAGTGTAACACATGTATGTGTTCCCTCGTAAGATTATTACCAATATCTTCCATTTTTTTATATTTTTGCACAACTATATAAACCGAGTGATAATACGTACGTAAACGAGGAATAAACAATGCCTGGCGCGCTTTCACCTGTGACAATGATCACTGGCCAGTCAGTGGCTTCGGAAGAATACTGTGGCGCCACATGGTGACATACAGTAAAAATACATAGCTGGAATAGACCCTGAAGTTCGCCCTTCACGTAGTACCAATTTTACGCGCATAGATGCCACAGCTGATTATCTACGGCGCATCGCCTGAAACTCAACTGTGCCGCCATATGGCGTCACGGCAACTCTGATTTCAAGAACGGTGTGCCGCCATATGGCGTCACGCCATCTCAAATTTGAAGACCACCGTGACGCCATATGGCGGCACGTGGCACCCAACGTGATAATAATAATCTTCAAGTTCCAGAATGAAATTGAAACAATCAGCCAGTGTTGCTACGAAAACCTGAAGACACCTTAATGTTACTAGTACTTCTGTGTTCACCACGCAGCATAACTGTTAGTGCTACTACAGTAGAAGTCGTCCTCGGAGGTCCAGGTATGACTCCCGGTGCTGCAAAATGTTTAAGATTGGCAGGAAGCATAGTAATAGATTTGAAGTTATATGCAGCTGAAATCGATAGGGTACATGCTCTGCATCACCTCAAGGAATACGTGGAGAGGAGTTTACTCATTATTATTATTATTATTATTGTTACCGTAGTTTGGTGGATCAGCAGAGGTAAAAGAAGGTGCGGGTGTGGACAGGTCTCAAAATACGAAATTAAAGTTAAGATAAAATTTAACAAGGTTATATTTTCTTTGGAAAATCAAGAAATAACAAATAGAACAGGTACTCAGTAGCCGAAACACAAATCGATAATGTACAATTACAGAGTTACAGAATTGGGGCTCCGAGAGCCAGACACACAATTCTTGAGCTATAAGCCCAACCTTACGATATACAGAATTCAACAAAGGGGCGGAAGACCCCTATCATGCCCAGGAGCACTTGCTCCCAATTACACAGTAAAGCCTCCTCGAGGCGCGCAGAAAACAAAATTTAAGAAAGAGCGACTCGCTCTTAAGTTCAAGATTATCAAAGGCCACACCAAACTCCACATTCAAGTTGACCTCCAAACACAAATAACACAGGGGTAAAAATACCCAACCTACTGAGGCCTATTCGGTAAGGAAACAGGTCAATTACATGGCCTCTAAAATACCAACTTGAGAGGAGGCGTTCTTGCACTCCTAATACGCTTTATATAAAACCTACTTGGCACTAGGCCGTTACTGCAAGGGCTAATCCCATACTAGAGAGGTGACTTATAGAAGGAGACAATTTACATTACATTAAGGAAGAAACGGTTGAGAAAATAAGTTCACCTCAACGCAATATGAGTGGGAGCTCGAGAGGGTTAAGCACTCTCTATCCCAATATGTAGTTTAAAAGATAGAACTGATACTAAGTGTCTTTACATTTTAGGGGAAAAGTTACATGGTAGAAAGGTTTCGGACCTGCCCCGAGAGTTAAACTGCTGAGCTAGCAAGAAAAGAAGTTATTAAACGGCCATTACCTGGTGGCTGAACTGCTGCCCGAAGAAAGAGGCGCTTCCCGCGCCCTGATACGTACTTTACACACAGATAGATGTTACTGAAGTGGCGCGGAGACCCGAAAATCAGCAATTTATATACCCTCGTGGAAAGTTCGAGGCGTTTTAGGAATGAGAACACCCTCCCACAAGAATTTTATTGGCTAACAACGAAAACCCCTACACTAGATGAAGAAGAAACACATTATTGGTGGAAAATTAATTACAGAAATTTCTTATTGGTCAAATTCAAAACTGGCGGAAAGAAAGGGTTAATATTGCCAACTTAAACAATAACTGAAAGAAATTTAACAAAGAACAAACTCATGAATTCCAAATTTCTCCAAAAAACACAGTTCTTTCACTTCGCACTAGGGTGCATAATTGTAGTTCTTCAGTAGTGCCATCTGGAAGAGAATGTCCACACTTCTTACTACAGGCAAAACAAAAATACATCGAAAACGACCCAGTTCAGAAACTTCCAAATTTACAAGTAGTGACATCTTCTGAGAAACTTGAAAATTAACACAGTAGATAAGGTTCAGACTTCCTCCAGTAGAGGAGTTTCAACTGGCGTAAAGTTTGAATTAGCGGCGTGGAGGTGTACCACCCGGTACAGACCTCCCCCCCCCCAAATGTTCCTCCAAGGGGTGACACAGAAGAACATAAACTTTTGTTTCAAAATAAGGTCCAAGTTTTGATGTTGATATAGAAATTAATTGCAGAAGCATTTATAAAAATTTTCTAAATTTGGTTTGATTCAGTTTCAGAATTCTTTATAGTAACTTAAGATGTAAAATCTTTATGCCTGTAGAGGTTGAATTCAGAAGGAAACTTTTAGTTTCTAAAGTTGGGGAAAAATTTTCTAAGTCCACCAGATATTGCAGTTTTATTCAAAACTGTAGTAATTGTTGATATTAAATGTCCATATAGCTGATTGAGTACATTCAAGGTTGATTAAGTTAGACGGTCAGACCGGCCGCTGCTGCTTGTGTCCAGAGGAGGCCGCTCGGACCCCTCAAGTACCCTGAGATACCGCTCGCCCGCACTATGAGAGGAGTAGTGGAGTTGAAGCACGCCGCGCCCGCGGCGAACATACAGGTCGCGGGCGAGTTGCAGGTTGTGCGCCGCACATCAGCCTTGGCCGGGAGGAGGACTCCGGCTCGCCGTACCCTGGTTGGCCTCACTGGAGAGGGGCGGGCCCATACCCCACCTCAGTGGCGGTACGGCGCCGCGCTGCTGCGGGGGCACTGAAACATTAAAGCTCGGCGGCAGAATTTTGTTGGACCATAATTATTTTAGGGTACAGTCTTTGTGGCGAGGTTGAGGGGCCAGCGGCGTGGAGATATTTATTTAATTCCTATAAGCCACAGTTTGTAGTTGAGCAGGAGACGGGAGCGTGGTAATGGCCGTGGTAAGGACAGGATGGCAGTTTAACTGGTCGGGGAAGGTGTACAATAAATGGTTACACACAAAGGAAACAGATTCCAAGGGCAGAAGGCCTTAAAAGTGAAACCCCTCAAACAAAAATATAACCTTCATATTTCTTTCAAAATTATATGAAGCAAGTTAGCACAGAAATTACACCGGTTTCACCTGTGACAGGTGAACCCTAAATATCCTCTCGGTGGCTGGATTGCTTAGTAATAAGGTAACGGGTGTAAGGAAATCGAGAATAGTACACGGCCCATGAAATCTGGGGGCAAGCTTGCCCGCGGGAACAAAATTCTTGACCATCACCTGGTCGCCTACCTTCAAATTGGTGGGTCTCCGTCCACGATCATATCTTTCCCTAACCTTTTCATGAGACACTTTAAGATTGGCTTTAGCCTTCTTCCAAAGATCTTTAATGTTATCTGGATCTATTGTCTCAGGTAGAATGTCACTCAGAGACCAGAGGCTAGAGAGCGGCGTGTTGGGAACAAGCTTGAACATTAAAGAAGCTGGAGTAAACTTATGAGATTCATGAACAGCCGAGTTCAAAGCAAAAGCTAACCAATGCAGGGACGTGTCCCACCTAGAATGATCTTCATGATGATAAGCAATAAGGGCCGACCTGAGATTACGATTAACCCGTTCAGCCAGAGATGGTTGAGGGTAATAAGCAGAAGTTGTCACATGAGAGATGGACAGGTCAAAGCAGAATTTACGAAATAGATTAGATGTGAAAGCCTTAGCATTATCAGACACAATATATTGACACGGACCAAAAGAAGCAAAGATTGAATTTAAACAAGTAATGGTGGACTGAGCGGTAGCAGGCTTAGTCGGAAATAACCAGGAAAATCTCGTAAAACCATCTACACATACAAAGATGAACTAGTTGGCATTTCCCTTTGACTGGGGGAAGGGTCCTACATAATCAATATACAGGCGTTCCATTGGGCGCGAAGCCTGATGAGAAGACAAAAGGCCTACCTTGGTGGACATGGTTGGTTTACTAAGCAAGCAGGATTTACAAGCCTTTACTAGTTCACGAATTTCACCGTCCATGCCCTTCCAGATGAACTTTTCACGAATCTTTTCACGAGTCTTAAAGATGCCTAGATGCCCCCCTAATGGGGTCTCATGATAGTACTTAATGATCATAGGTACAAGAACAGCTGGGACGACAACTTTCATCATCTTGTCATGCCTCGAAGGGCAACACAAAACTCCATTCCTCAGTACATAAGGGACGACGTGTTCCCCAGAAGAAAGGGTTTCCATTATCGGAGCCAGCGTCGGATCTTCCCGTTGGTATTTCTCAATGTCCCTAAAGAGCATGGGAGCATCTGTTAAGATGGCATTAACCTCAGATAGTATGGACTCGGGAGGTGATGAACTATCGACCGGTTCATGGGTCTCGGCGTCGTTGGAAAACATACGGCTGAGTCCGTCTGCGACAACATTTTCAGTACCTCTGATATGCCTGACGTCAAATTGGAATGCCGAAATTCGGATGGCCCAACGGGCTATACGACCAGTACGACGCGGCCTACCTAATACCCAGCTTAAGGCTTGATTATCCGTCTCCAGGTCGAATTTGACATGTTCCAGATAGAGACGGAACTTTTCTAAGGCAAATAATACTGCCAAACCTTCGAGCTCATAGATGGAATACTTGGCTTCTTGAGCCGATAGAGTCCTAGATGCATAGGCGATGGGTCACCTCCCTAGTTCAGTCTCTTGAAGAAGGACTGCAGCTACCGCCGACGACGACGCGTCGGTTTGGACGATGAATTTCTTCGAGAAATCTGGCATAGCAAGGACAGGGGCATTACAGAGAGCTAATTTCAGGTCTTCAAAAGCGGCTTGTTGCGAAGGTCCCCACTCGAATTTTATGCCTTTCCTACGAAGAAGGTTCAAGGGCGCCGCTCTATTAGCGAAGTAAGGAATAAATTTCCTGAAGAAATTCACCATACCAATGAACCTGGCGATCCCTTTGATGTCCTTGAGGGGTTTAAAATCACGGATGGCCTGTGTTCTAGAATGATCGACCGCAACACCATCGGGCGAAACAATATGCCCTAGGAATGACATTGAAGGTTTAGCGAAGGCAAAATTGGACAACTTCACAGTTAACCCAGCCTTACGAAGGCGATTCAGAACTTCACGCAGATGATCTAGATGTTCTTCAAAAGTCTCCGAAAACACGAAGACATCATCAAGATAGTGATACAAGTACTCGAATTTGATGTCGGAGAAGACCCTATCTAGCAGTCTAGTGAGTACAGCTGCTCCAGTGGGGAACACGCAAGGCACGCGGTTGTATTCATACAAATTCCAATCCGTGGCAAACGCTGTAAGGTGTTTAGACTCTTCGGCTAGGGGAATTTGATTATAGGCCTGATTTAGATCCAAGATGGTAAAGAACTTAGCTTTACGAAACCATGAAAAACAAGAATGAAGGTCAGGAAGGGGCACAGATTGTAACACCACCTTCCGATTGAGAGCCCTATAATCAATGACAGGCCTGAATCCACCTTGGGGTTTCGGGACTAGAACAATCGGCGAAGAATACGCCGACTTAGAGGGCCTAATAATACCATCCTTTAACATTTGATCGATGATTTCTTTCAATGCCTTCATTTTAGGTGGAGATAGCCTATAAGGTTGAAAACGGACAGGAATCGAATCCGTGACTTCAATTTTGTATTCAATAAGGTCAGTAACACCAAGAGTATCAGAGAACACCTCTGGAAACGACTGACACAACTTACGAATACTGTCAGCCTGCTCCTCAGGTAGATGTCTAAGGTCTAACAACATCTCATCCTGGGTAGGCGAAATAGATGAACATGATGCAGAATTACATTTTAACAAGGGGATTTTACAGTTGGAAGCAAATTTGAATGTGCACGACCTGCTCTGGATGTCTAGCACTAAACCAGTAGAAGACATGAAATCCGCTCCCAATATAATGGGGCAAGACAAGTGCTTTGCCACAAACAATCTAACTTTCCAAGTAAATTTAGAAATACGAATTTTGACATTTAAAGAGCCTAGAATTTCTAATGGAGATGAATTAGCCGAAACATATTGAACAGAAGATGAGCAATAGTCAGGGAGTTTACAGATAGATTTCAATTTCGAATACCATTGAGCCGAAATGATTGAACAAACACTGCCTGAATCTAAAAGAGCTGTTACAGGTCAATTATTTAACTCAATTTTGAGAAAAGGCACAGGTGCGGGGGTATCCGCCGCAAACCTAAGACATTCTTTGGGGCATTCAAAAGATAAATTCGAAGACTGAATTTTCCCTGATCCTTCAACATGTTTACTTGGAGCTGAGCCTCGGGAAGGTGGGTTAGTCGACTCAGCCGAACCCACTAGTCACTTATTATTATTGGCATGGGTGGAAGTTGCACCAGAAGATGAGCAGGAGGGGGTGCTATTCGAATTTGGGCAATTCTTGGCGATATGTGAGAAAGTCCCACATTTAAAACAGCCTTGTGATGAACCAACTCCATTCTTTGCCCTACTAGATTTGACCAAGGGACATTTATTGCGAAGATGGTCAGGCGACCCGCTAGCATAACATTTACGGGGTGTGACTGGTCGGCGAGGTGGAGGCCGGGGATTACTAAAAGAAGGAGGGGGTTCTTTCGCTACACGCAAGGTATCGGCGTATCTAACTCCTTCCGCTGAGACGGCCAATGCTTCAAGTTCAGAGAAGGTTTGCGGGCACGCCGCGAAACACAAATATGACCTATAGGATGGTGAAATACCTTCCACAATAGCTTGTACAATCTGATCTTCAGGGAAGTGAAGAGCAAACACCCTAGTATAGAACTTAATATCTTGGATGAAATCTGCCAAGTTTTCATCCAACCGCTGTACACGATAATAGTACTTCTGAATCAGGGATGACCTCGCACGATAGGAATGAAATTTGCAAGAAGGTGTGCATGAAAATCTTCAATAGATGACTGTTCAGCAATGGCTCTTACTATTTTGTCCGAGAGAACACCAATTACATAGGGATAAATTATCTGCAAAATTTGACACGGAGAAAGAGAAAAAACGAGGGCATGATCCTGAAATTCAACTAAAAACCTTAAGAATGAAATTACTTCACTGGTAGTGTTAACAGAAAACTTAGAAATACCTCTGAGCAACATTGATAATGGATGAGGCAAGCTGCTGAACCCGGGTGACATAGTAGGTAAAGGTTTAAGTGGCAAAGAAGCTAGTTCAGAACGTACATTATTCTACGAGGTACGGCGTTCAGGCTCGTTGTCCAATGGGGCAGAGATCTGTTGAGCTCCAACGGTTTTCCTACTGACTTCTCCCTTAGGAGGTTCTTCCTCGCTACCTACGTTCACCGTAGTAGGTTGATCAGTTTTGGGAGGAATTTCCACAGTTAACAATTGGGTAACCTTACTGGACAATTCAGAAAGATTTTCAAGAACCACACTAGCTTCCTTCCTCTGAACGTCATTCAACTTCAGAGACAACAGATCGTTAACTCTATTAGAAAAATGAAATAACCTGGCTTGCACACGTTTAATTTGATTAGGAAGAGGGTCATTTTCTTCAAGAAAGGTAATTTCAGATGCCAGGTCAGTAGTATTGTCCGTGATCGTGGAGAGAGAGTCGTCAATATCTTTCTCTCCCAAAGTGGGGATGGAAATAGGCAAATCAAGGGACTCTCTAAGCTTATTTGTGTCTACCGCAACCGTGCCTCCAGATTGCACATTTCTAATTGTTAATTCATAGATTAACTCCTCCTTGCGCAAATAATTGAGATGGAGGATATCGCGAGGGCCGGGCATGATGACAAAACAATTCTGAAAAAAAAGGAAAAATCAAAAAAATTCCAGCAACTGAGAAAATTTGTTAGAGTTCGAAAGCAAAGCTATGTTTAGCCGTCGAAAGGGGCTAAATTGAGACCCATTCAACCACGCTCTGCTACCACTTGCTACCGTGGTTCGGTGGATCAGCAGAGGTAAAAGAAGGTGCGGGGGTGAACAGGTCTCAAAATACGAAATTAAAGTTAAGATAAAATTTAACAAGGTTATATTTTCTTTGGAAAATCAAGAAATAACAAATAGAACAGGTACTCAGTAGCCGAAACACAAATCGATAATGTACAATTACAGAGTTACAGAATTGCGGCTCCGAGAGCCAGACACACAATTCTTGAGCTATAAGCCCAACCTTACGATATACAGAATTCAACAAAGGGGCGGAAGACCCCTATCATGCCCAGGAGCACTTGCTCCCAATTACACAGTAAAACCTCCTCGAGGCGCGCAGAAAACAAAATTTAAGAAAGAGCGACTCGCTCTTAAGTTCAAGATTATCAAAGGCCACACCAAACTCCACATTCAAGTTGACCTCCAAACACAAATAACACAGGGGTAAAAATACCCAACCTACTGAGGCCTATTCGGTAAGGAAACAGGTCAATTACATGGCCTCTAAAATACCAACTTGAGAGGAGGCGTTCTTGCACTCCTAATACGCTTTATATAAAACCTACTTGGCACTAGGCCGTTACTGCAAGGGCTAATCCCATACTAGAGAGGTGACTTATAGAAGGAGACAATTTACATTACATTAAGGAAGAAACGGTTGAGAAAATAAGTTCACCTCAACGCAATATGAGTGGGAGCTCGAGAGGGTTAAGCACTCTCTATCCCAATATGTAGTTTAAAAGATAGAACTGATACTAAGTGTCTTTACATTTTAGGGGAAAAGTTACATGGTAGTAAGGTTTCGGACCTGCCCCGAGAGTTAAACTGCTGAGCTAGCAAGAAAAGAAGTTATTAAACGGCCATTACCTGGTGGCTGAACTGCTGCTCGAAGAAAGAGGCGCTTCCCGCCCCCTGCTACGTACTTTACACACTGATAGATGTTACTGAAGTGGCGCGGAGACCCGAAAATCAGCAGTTTATATACCCTCGTGGAAAGTTCGAGGCGTTTCAGGAATGAGAACACCCTCCCACAAGAATTTTATTGGCTAACAACGAAAACCCAGTTCTCGCAGAATCTTGTGAAGTGTGTGTGGAATGAGGCCGCTGACTGACAGAATCACAGAGACTATCCGTACCAGTTTCATCTTCCAGATCCTCTTGATTTCTTCTGCAAGTTCTTTGTACTCGTAGATTTTTTCACGGTACCTCCTGTCAATGTTGGTGTCATTGGGGATAGCGATGTTAATAATGAAAGTTGTCGCAGTTTTCTTGTTTACCAGTATGATTTTTGGTCTGTTATGGTTGACTGTTTGGTCTGTCACTACAGTATTGTCCCAATAAAGCTTAATCGACGCGTTCTCCAGGACTGGTGTTGGATGGTACTTGTAATAAGGGTACGCTCCTGAATGAACTGGTTTTCCTAAGCAAGTGACTGGTGTATGATTCCCGAGACATGATTGTGTCGTCTCGTGTATTGTACGGGGGCAAGTAATGGCAGCCCGCAGTGATATGGTCGATGGTCTCGAGATGAACGGAGCGTTGTCTGCATTTGTGGGAGAGTATGCTGGTGTTTTTGATGACGTACTTTTTGTAATTGTTTGTAGCTATTGCTTGGTCTTGTATACCAACTGCAAATCCCTCTGTCTTCCCACATAAGCGCCCACTTTGTAACCACATACACGACGCATTCATGTCTATGCTTTGTTGGTTTCGATTGCTGTAGTATATTCCGTGGAGGGTCTTCGCTCGCCATGTCCTTTCTTTCTCCTGCAGGGATACATGGTGATTTGTATGTGGGTCAGAGGCATAGTATGGATACAGAACAGTGTACTTGTCAGCAAGTACTATAGCTTTATGGGGAAGGCTGTTTTCTTTGCTTTTTATGGAAGTATCTTCGTAGGTTCTTTATCTGATTCAGGAGCATGACTTGAAGATCCAGTATTCCTCGGCCTCCCGATTTTCGTGGGAGAGTGACCCTTCCCATGCATGAATTGGGATGATGTAATCTATAGGTGGTGAGCAAAGTTCTCGTTTTTCTTTGTATGCTGTCATTTCTGTAGAAGACCATTTCCGAATTCCGAATGAATAAACAAGAGTTGGAATAGCGTACGTGTTTATTGCTTTAATTTTATTCTTGACATTTAGGTAGCTGCGCAAAATCTGATGCAACCTCGATGAATATTTATCATTGAGTTCTTGTTTGATTTTCTTGTGCTCCAGAGTTGCATTCTGAGCAAATCCAAGGTACTCTGTATGTCTCGGTTTGTGTCATTCCCTCAATTAAAGATCCGGTATGGAGCTCGTATGGTTGGGAGTTTGTGTACCGACCACGTTCAATTGTTAGCAGCTTACTCCGAACTTCATTCCACCATCAGATGAGTAAGAGTCTATTATATTCAACAGGGCGTTCATTTGTGTTTCGTTGTAGGCATACACTTTCAGATCATCCATATGAAACAAATGAGATACTCTGTGTTTCCTGTTGTTATATTCAATACTAGCAAGATACCCGTGCTTCGCTACGGTATTATACTGAAATTTATAATTGAATGCTTAACGTTTGATATATATTATCCTCCGAACTTCGCGATCTGCCCCGTTTTCTGAGAGAATCCGCCAAAATTCGCGACCTGACTGGTTTTCTGAGCGATTACGGCGTAGTTCCTCACATTTTTCAATCTTTCTTTCCATCAATCGATTTCGTACTTCCCGGGCTAGGTCCAGGTATTCCACGCGGTCAGTTAGGTCCCTAAATCTTTGCCATCTTTTCCTATAAGCATTTTTAGTATGGATAAAATCCTGAAGGAGGTCCGGCGTGGTGTCGTCTTGGGTGCCTTGGCGGTATTTAACCCGCGGCCGGACTGTATTCGTAGTCATTACCAGGCCAGGAACCGTTTTCTAGCGCGGCCCTTCACAATTTGACGACGGTCCAGAATATTATTATTATTATTATTATTATTATTATTATTATTATTATTATTATTATTATTATTATTATTATTATTATTATTATTATTATTATTATTATTAATTATTAGATGTTCTGGACCCCACAGCAAGATGTAAGACCGCTACTTGGCGGTAAATTACATCTGCTGCCATTGTCATTGTTGACAATGTGACCAGCACCATAGTCGCACGTAGGCAAGTGTGCGGGATTTCTGGCGATTCGAATGACATACTTCCGTGCATTATTGACCTTATTATAGAGGTGAACAATTTGACGGTCAATCGCATTCCTATAGTTTATTTCAAATGTGTTTAAATTTTTATTTTGATGCCAGGAGAGTCTACTGTAATCTAAGAACGTTCTCCGAAGGAAAAGATGGCTGTTGAAATCGAACCCAGGAGAGATTGAAAATGATCGGTTTATGATCAGAATAAGTACATCGAAAATCTACAGCCTGTTTCCAGTCATTCGACAGGGTCAGGAATGGAATGAATAAAGCCCCATCTAGCGGCGACAATAGGAATTGTGCCGGTTGCCGAAGCACTCCTCTGGGGCAATGATCGATGAATGACAAATGAAATGAAATATTGGACAGTGCTGCTGGAATGAATGATGATAGGGAAAACCGGAGTATCCGGAGAAAAACCTGTCCCGCCTCCGTTTAGTCCAGCACGAATGTCACAGGAGAGACCGGGATTTGAACCACGGAACCCAGCTGTAAGAGGCCGGTGCGCTGCCGCCTAAGAACGGAGGTTCCTTATAAATACATTATGAACAGTAAAATCAATTGGTCTCACCTCCTTTTACATCCAAACCGCCGTTAAGTTTATTTACCCCCTCCCAAAAAACTAAGGAAGGCGTGTTTCTTTATGTTTAAAGGAAATTCCAAACACCAATGTTCACGTCTATTATCTTCAGTTTTGAAATTAAAACAATTCACTGTTTTTCACTTTCACACTCCTCCACCCCCCCCCCCCCCCAAGTGAATTTTGGGCAAAAAATACTTGCTTCTTTAATAGTAAATGATCTTCTAAATACCAATTATCACGACTGTAACTTCTTCAGTTTTTGATTTATGTGCCCTCATGAAAGGAATTTAACTCCTTCTCAATCCCGCCCCCAAGATATTCCTCCCCCCCCCCCAAAAAACGGGCTTTTCTTTGTTTTTAAAAGAGATCCAAATACCAATCTTCACGTCTGTGGGCCCTAAAAACTTAAGTTTTTATTAGATGTAAGTATTCACATACAATTAAGTAAATTTTTCAATGCTTTCACCTCCCCCCCCCCAACCCCATTCATTGGATTTTCCGAGAATACGTGTTTCTTTATTTTTAAGCAGATTCCAAATATCAAATTTCACGTCTGTAACATCTTCATTTTTGAGATATAGTAGCCTAACTAAAAAATTCAGCACCATTTTCAGTCACTTTTAATACCCCCCCTCCACCCAAGTGGTATTTCCGAAAACTAAAAGTACACGTTCCTTTACTTTTAATAGAGTTAAAAAAATACCATTTTTCACGTCTGTAACATGTTAAGTTTCTTGAGATATACTGTATAAATTCTCAATTTAAAATTTCACCTCCTTTTTAGTTCCCCTTAAGAGGAGTTTCCAAAAACAAATCACCTATGTTTCCTTACATTTACAGGAGATTCCAAATACCACTTTTTACGTCTGTAACATTCTACGTTTCTCATATATTCTGTAGATATAGTCTTTCAAAAAATTCACCCCAATATGTCACTCCTGTTTAACTGCCATTAATTGGATTTTCCAAAAAAAAAAAAAAAAGAAAATACGTGTTCCTTTATTTTTAAAGGAGATTCTAAATATCATTTTTTACATGTGCTAACTTCTAAAGTTTTGAGATTACACTCATTTAAAAAAAAACCTTTTTCACCTCCCCCCGCACTATTTGGACTTTCCAAAAGAAAAAAAAAAATTCTTTAGTTTTAAAGGAGGTCCCAAATACAAATTTTCAGTTCTGTAATATCTTCAGTTTCTGAGAGTTAATTATCTTCATTAAAGGCATTCAACCCCTTTTTCACCCCTCCTATTGGGATTTTCCGAAAACAAAAAAAAATCATGTTTCTTTATTTTTAAAGGAATTTCAAAATACCAATTTTTACATCTGTAAACTTTTAAAATTTTAAGATGTAGATATATTCATTTTAAAAATTCAACCCCCTTTTCACCCCCCATTTTTTAGATTTTCCAAAAACGAAACAATACATGCTTCCTTATTTTTAAAGTAGATACCAAATACCAATTTTCAGGTCTGTAATACCTTCAGGTTCTGAAATATAATTAGCCACATTAAAGGCATTCAACACATTTTCACCCTTTTCCACCCTTCCTATTGGGATTTTCTGAAAACAAAAATATACGTGTTTCTTTATTTTTAAAGGAGATTCTAAATACCAATTTTTACATCTATAAACTTTAAACGTTTTGTGATATAGACAAACTCAATTTAAAAAATCCCCCCTTTTCACCCCCCATTTAATTGGATTTTCCAAAAACAAAAAATACGTGTTTCTTTATTTTTAACGGAGATCCAAAACACAAATTTTCAGGTCTGTAATATCTTCAGTTTCTGAGATATAAGTGTCCTCATTAAATGCATTCAACTCCTTTTTCACCCCTTTCCACCCCTCCTATTGGGATTATCCGAAAACAAAACATAGGTGGTTTTTAATTTTTAATGAAGATTGTAAATACCAATTTTTACATCTGTAAACTTTCAAAGTTTTGAGATATAGATACACTCATTTTAAAAATTCACCCCCCTTTTCACCCTCCCATTAATTGGATTTTCCAGAAACAAAAAAATACGCGTTTCTTTATTTTTAAAAGTGTCCAAAAGTACCAATTTTCAGGTCTGTAAAGTCTTCAGTTTCGGAGATATAAGTACCGGTATCCTCATTAAAGGTATTGAACCCGTTTTTCTCCCTTTTTCACTCGTCCTATTGGGATTTTCTGAAAACAAAAAAATACGTGTTCCCTTATTTTTAAAGAAGATTCTATATACCATTTCTTTACATTTGTAAACTTTTAAAGTTTTGAGATATAGATACACTCATTTTAAAATTTCACCCCCCTTTTCACCCCCTTAGCGATGGATTATCCAAAAATCCTCTCTTAGCGAGCACCTACATTTCAATATGAATGTATCTCCAAAATTTAATTTCATTATGTCCAGTAGTTTTGGCTCGGCGATGTTGAATAAGTCAGTCAGTCTGTCAGGACAAGCTATTTTATATATATAGACTAGCAAGGTACCCGTGCTTCGCTACGGTACTATACTGAAATTTATAATTGAATGTTTATTGTTTTAGATATATAATCCGCCGAAATTCGCGATCTGACTCGTTTTCAGCGAGAATCCACCAAAATTCCTGATCTGACTCGTTTTCTATTAGATTACGGCACGTTTCCTCCCATTTTTCAATCTTCCTTTCCAGCAATCGATTTCGTACTTCCCGGGCTAGGCTCAGGTATTCTTCCCGGTCAGTTGTGTCCGTAAATCTTTGCCATACCGTATTTTCCTATAATCATTTTTAATCTGGATAAAATCCTTCAGGAGATCCAGCGTGGAGTCATATTGGGTGCCTTGGTGGCACTGAACCCGCGGCCGGACTGCATTCTTAGTCATTACCCGTCCAGGAGCCGTTTCCAGCGCGGTCCGCACATTTGACGACGGTCCGGAACATTATTATTATTATTATTATTATTATTATTATTATTATTATTATTATTATTATTATTATTATTATTATTATGTGTTACTGGGATGAATGATGACAGAGAAAACCGGAGTATCCGGAGAAAAACCTGTCCCGCCTCCGTTTTGTCCAGCACGAATGTCACATGGAGTGACCAGGATTTGAACCACGGAACCCAGCTGTGAGAGGCCGGCGCGCTGCCGCCTGAGCAACGGAGGATCCTTATAAGTACATTAAGAACAGTAAAATCAATTAGTCTCACCTCCTTTTACACCCCACCGCCGTTAAGTTTTTACTGCCACCCCCACCCAAAAAAAATTAAAAGAAGGCGTGTTTCTTTATGTTTTTTTTTTTTGCTATGGGCTTAACGTCGCACCGACACAGATAGGTATTATGGCGACGATGGGTTAGGAAAGGCCTAGGAGTTGGAAGGAAGCGGCCGTGGCCTTAATTAAGCTACAGCCCCAGCATTTGCCTGGTGTGAAAATGGGAAACCACGGAAAACCATTTTCAGGGCTGCCGATAGTGGGATTTCTTTATGTTTAAGGGAGATTACAAACACCAATGCTCACGTCTATTACCTTCAGTTTTGAGATATTAGTATAACCATAAATATAATTTACTTTTGTCACTTCATTTTAACTACCCCCCCCCCCCCTAAGTGAATTTTCCCGCAAAAAATACATGTTTCTTTAATAGTAAAGGATCTTCTAATTACCAATTATCACGACTTCACTTTTTGATTTATGTGTCCCCATGAAAGGAATTCAACTCCTTTACACTCCCGCCCCAAGATGGTTCCCCCCCCCCCAAAACGCGCTTTTCTTTGTTTTTAAAGGAGATCCAATACGAATTTTCACGTCTGTAACAACTTTGTTTTTTATTAGATGTATATATTCTCATACAATTAAAGTCAATTAATTTTTCAGTTCTTTCACACACCTCCCCCCCCCCCAACCTTCATTGGATTTTCCGAGAATACATGTTTCTTTACTTTTAAAGCAGATTGCAAATATCAAATTTCACGTCTGTAACATCTTCGTTTTTAAGATATCAGTAGCCTAATTAAACGAATTCAACACCATTTTCTGTCACATTCACCCCTTCCCCTCCACCCAAGTGGTATTTCCGAAAACTGAAAATACACGTTTCTTTACGTTTAATAGAGATAAAAATACCATTTTTCACTTCTGTAACATGTTAAGTTTTTTTTAGATATACTGTAAAAGTTCTCATTTTAAAATTTCACCCCTTTTGTGTTCCCCTTAAGTGGAGTTTCCAAAAACAAATCACCTATGTTTCTTTACATTTACAGGAGATACCAAACACCCACTTTTTACGTCTGTAACATTTTACGTTTCCAAGATATTCTTTCAAAAAATTCTCCCCAATTTGTCACTTCTGTTTAACCGCCATTAATTGGATTTTCCAAAAGCAAAAAAATTCGTGTTTCTTTATTTTTAAAAGAGATCAAACGTACCAATTTTCAGGTCTGTAATATCTTCAGTTTCTGAGATATAAGTACTGGTATCCTGATTAAGGGCATTCAACCCATTTTCCCCATTTTTCAACCCTTTTCAACCCTCCTATTGGGATTTTCTGAAAACAAAAAAATACGTATTTCCTTATTTTTAAAGAAGATTCTAAATACCAATTTTTACATCTGTAAACATTTAAAGTTTCGAGATATAGACACACTTATTTTAATATTTCACCCCTCTTTTCACCCCCTTAGCGAAGGAATATCCAAAAATCCTCTCTTAGCGAGCACCTACATCTTAATATGAATATATCTCCAAAATTTCATTTCTTTACGTCCAGTAGTTTTGGCTCTGCGATGATGAATCAGTCAGTCAGTCAGTCAGGACAAGTTATTTTATATACATAGATGAAATCCAAAACCAGTAGCTTTTAGAAGATTGGATAGGGGATTCATTGCAAGGCAAAACCACAAAGGACTTACTGAATCTCCTTGAAATATACCACGTTCAATTTTAATTGTGTCGGACATGATACATTTATTCTTTGTCTTAGTGCAGAGCAATGTCTTCCAATTGTTCATAGTAACTTCAAGAAAATGAATTATGGCAGGACTGATCTTGTACAAATGAAGCACTTCTTTTATTCGTGAGTGGGGAACTGAGTCAAATGCTTTCTGATAATCTATATACTCTGTGTACAGGTTCCTTTGTGAGTGCATTGCCTGTTGTGTTACAACGGAGTCTATGGTTATCTGTTCTTTGCACCCTAGTGATGACTTTTTGCATCCTTTCTGCTCCTCAGTCAGAATGTTATGGTTGCTGATATGTTTATACATATCTTCTGTGAGTATGAATGTGAAAATTTTGTAGATCGTTTGTGGACAAGTGATTGGCCTGTAAGCTGATGGATCGTTAGCATTTCCACCTTCCTTAGGTAGGAGGTATGTAATTCCTGATGTAAGAAATTCAGGACACTCTTGAGGTTGATGCATGAGATAAGTGAATTGTTGGGCTATTTCCTTGTGGACGCAAGTGAAATGTTTATACCAAAAATTTTGTATTTTGTCTGTACCTGGTCCTTTCCAACTTTGAGTTTTCCTGGCAGCATTACTCACATGGCTTTCTTCTATTGTATCAAAACTCATTTCTGCATAACCATTGCTGTTTTTCTCTTCCTCTTTTTGTTTGTATTGTGGACTGTGTTGGTAGACCAAATACGTTTCCAAAAGTTTTCCATGTCCTGCATACTTGGAGGTTCTTCTACCTTAGTTTTCCGGTTTTGCTTGAGCATTCTGTAGAATTGGCCCTCATTCTTGGAGAAAAGGTTATTTTGCATTATCCTAGCACGAGACTCTTTGTACCTCCTGAGCCTTGCTGCTTTTGCACACAACTTTTGTTTTTGGGTGTCAATCTGTTCTTTGATCTTTTCTCTGTGCTCGGGTTAGTTTGTGTGAGTGTTGATTTTCCTGAACACATTCCTCAAGTTTCTGTTAGTTTTCGTTTTCGTTTTGTTTCAGAGGTATGCGGAAAGTTGACCAATGGTTTTTCTTAGCTCTTGGATATCACTTTGTAATCGACGTTGCCATGGTGGAATTTATTATGAATCTGCGTTCTTACAAGAGCTTCTGGAGATGGGAATTAGATTTTGGTTGTTCAGCCTAACCACAGTTACTGCTGCGCAACAAAACAAGGGCGTTTGTTTCCTCCATACTACTGGATTCTTCTATATACTGCTGTAGGATGTTATTTACAGTACTTACAAGGTTTTTGCTCACTTGTATTCCTCGAATTTTGGGCAGTTTTGGTCTATAGTTCACTTTGAGACCCACGAACTCCGCCATTGCCTCTTTAAACATGTGTTCAGCACGACGTGCTTCATCGGCACATGAGAAATCACCAGTTTCCTTTATTTACACAGATTTGTCTTCCTGTGGTTCTTTCCTTAGAGGGTCGTCCTGCCGAATTTGAGACACTGAGATGGAGTTGCCTTCACTGCTCGGCCTCGTAGCTAGAATTTTAGCAGCTTCTTCCTTAAGATTTTGAATTATTGTGGCAGGAAGTCTGTTGTTGGTTACTATTGCATGTCTTTGGTCTGCAACTCTTTGTTCTGTGACAAAGGAGTACTGGGGGAATTTGTCCATAAACAATCTGTGCATATCTTTCCTGTACGTTATAAGGTCTTTCTCTAAGTTCCTAGTAATAAAGTAGGAGCGCATTATGAATTTATTCATATTGAACCATTCCGTTCATTGTCTTATAGTCATGATTTTAGCCTGCGATATTTGGAATATTCGAGACCACCCTCAAGATCCTTGTATACTAATTTATTACACGAGAGAAGTGGAGTATGAGCAGTTCTCGTGGGAAGAAAGCAGCTATGTAATTATGAAGTTTCTAGAATCTCATAAGATAAATTTATAATTTAGGCAGAGGACGCCAAACACTTTACCTATGTAGCGTGCCAACAAAGGATTTGGAGCGAAGAAAGAAATTAATTTATATCTTTGAGGACAGAATAGATGCATTTGATTTGATAAGAAAATTGCAACCTCCGTAATCGGCACAAGATTTTGATATGCGTCATGAGCATAGTGAGAAGTGCATAAGGGAGAAAAGTACTTGGCGCGCATTATGCATGCAAGCCGCGAGCGGGATAATGTCGCGGGTAACTCGTTAGCGTGGGTAAGCGAGCCGTATTAGATATATGGAGCCGCGGAACGCTTGAGATTCATTCTTTGACTGTCTTGCTGTCGGGACTGCGTGATAAGACTCCGAGCTAACATCGAGACTAGCATCTGAGCTGCGAGCCGCAAACACCAGGCACGATCTATTCGGGAAAGAAAGTAAATAAGCAACCTGCATGACTAAGTTGAAATTTTCATACTACATGTGCTGGCTTGCCTGTCATGAGAAGATGTACTGCCTATGACTTAACTGCCTAGCTAGTAGCTTCATATGACTTTGAGGAACAATTGTTAGAAACGAAGTACGGAGAATAATAATAGATCAGAGAGTAACATTTCTATGAGAGGACAACAAGATCTTGTTACCATGTGTGAATAAGTGAATTCTTGAATCATAAGACTAAACTCTAGTAGAGAACCGAACTTAGAAGCGTGTGAGAGGGGGCGTTTGTGGTAACAGGCATTGAATTGGAACCCTCTGTAACACATGTCTCTTTACAGTTTTCCCTTCACCGACCCAGCGGGAGCAACGACACGCTGAGAACAAGAAAGAAGTACGGCGAGTTGGAGAAGGCAGGAACTGTCAAGACCCCGAGCATCGACACGGGGACACCAGGAAGGCGTGCTCATTACGACGCCGAAGGAGACACCTCACAACCTTCGAGGAAGCTGCAGGAGAAGCCTTCATCAGCCAGTATGTATCCAGTAATCCGCATACCTGTGCTGCCGGCGATGACAACTGCCAACATGGAGTAAAATCCAGGGGTCCATAGAGGGGCTGCCTCGCAATGCCGTCGATACGTCCAGGTTAGATCGCTCCAATTGGTTCTAAGCATGTAAATTATTGCAGTTAGGTTCAGGGTGGCCGTCAGCCACAACAATAGCTGTCTGATGTACATAACAATTTGTTTAGAGTAATCAAGTACAGACCTCGAACTCAGGATAGTCCGATAGGCAGTAGGTTGTATATTCCCACTTGTATAATTTTGATCTTTTTATTTCTTTATTTTGTGGTATCTGTTCCGTCTTGGTCATGTTTGCTAGGTCTGTTAACCAGATACGGTAGTTAGAGCCGCTTAGCCTATATTTATTTGAGATAGTACGTAATTCAAAGGAGATCGAGACTAACTCCTTGACTCACATAGGCTAACGGGGCTGGGTGTGTGTGCCATGTTGTTTGAGATATCTTTACATAAACTTCTAGCTGATTGCACGTATTGTTATTGTGATGCCGAGCGCAAGTAAATGATGATCATTGTGATGTGAATATTATGCATTATTCTGGCCGTGGTAGCGCCAGGGAATTGAATCCTTGTATACTTATGGATAAGCCCAGTGGAGACAGATATAACAGAACGTGATTTATGGATAAGCCCAGTGGAGGCAGAGATAAGATAATGATTGAATAATTTCGGCGCTAAGAATGTTATATCATGTGATTATAGAAGGGAATTGAGGTGCACGGCAGGAATTCCTTTATCCGATCAGCTGAGCGCTCCCAAGGGGAGCTGGGCCGACACACATCCCGTTCTTTGTGGGGGTTAAGGAATTCAAGTTTTACGTCACCGGCTAAGTAAAGTGATTAAGCTGTCTGCGCTAGCTCAAGTGTTCACAGGGAGAGTCTCCCCCGGCCTTGACATTGTGTAGCCAGCAGGAATCGCATTTTGTCTGCCTGGCCTTGTTTTTCTTAGTCTTGCCACATGTTTATTTAGCTACCCGATGATGGAGCTGTAACTTCCATGATTTTATTGATGAGTTTAGGTGCCTTATGTATGACGGACTTTGAACCTTCATTCAGTCCAGGCCAAGTACATTGTAGTCCGTTGTTTGAAGATCTTGGATTCGAGGTACTGTGACACGATATTTTTCATGTAGAGGAGATGGCTCTTCTGACATGTTTTTGTACAGAAAATTATCCTTTCTCGTTACTTTTGACTTATTCCATGATTCATGCTTGTTCCAGCCTGGCAGTACGATAAGATTGTGACCTGGAAGCCATCTGCGACAAACTATTGACAAAAATTATTTGAGATTTTAACTTCTTGTAAATATTTGGATACTTTTTTTTATTGTAATAAATCCATTTATGTTCACTGTGAATACAGCGTTGTTTTCATTTTAAATTTTGGGTTGTTCTTACCTTGCTTTCATGCATATCCACGTGTTTGATTGTATTTCGCCCTTTGTTATACCCTATATCCCTGAGACATGTGCGACTGAGTTGCTGAGCATGGATATGTAACGCAGGTAAGATATGTGCACGAGCCCACGCTGGTGGGAGTTTTGTTCACTATGGTGTTCTTGGTTCGAGCTCGGCATTCGCCTGATTGGAATCAAGAGCATTGTAGGGCACAATATTATCTGTCCATTTCAAGCGCTGCCTTGGTTTACTTGCCTTGGTGGTCAGCTGAACTTCTGAAACATATTCGGCAGGAGGAGTAGGTAGCTGTTGAGTTCTCCTAGCTGAATTATCTGTTGTAGAATTTTCGGGTGACCCGACATGTGCCAGCCTGATCAGTATCATGTCACTGGTGGCTTGCCTGCTGTCACGCTCTGCACCAGCTCCAAGCGTGCCCCGACGACCCTGGGGTAGCGTCCTCTTCCGGGGCTCATTTCTATTATTCATTTCCTCCATCAATAATGGGTTGCATTTTATACCAACTGCCAGTATTTTAATGAGGCCGCCCCTAACATGGGGTACAGACGCTGCTAGATGGTTTGTGTTCAGTAAGTTCATCCGCCCACTCCGCCATTGGGATATATCCTCTTCTGCCGTCGAGGCGGTTGACCATATTCGCATTCCCGCAGTTGATCCGCGAGTGCTTTTTTGGCTAGGCCTTACTCACACCTGTCCTGCATATCTGCAGGAACTTCCTCTATCATCCATTGGAACGCGCCGTGTCGGGGTTGAGGGCCCAAGCCCCAGTGTCTCGCGTAGAGTTATGCCTAACCCCTACTCAATTCAGGGCTAGACCCCTACGCAAGCTGACAGGGCATGATTATTATTATTATTATTATTATTATTATTATTATTATTATTATTATTATTATTATTATTATTATTATTATTATTATTATTATTATTATTATTATATACTGGTGTTGTCATTATTGCCGGCCCCGTGATGTAGAGGTAGCGTGCCTGCCTCTTACCCGGAGGCTCCGGGTTTGACTCCCGACCAGGACAGGGATTTTTATCTAGACTTGAGGGCTGGTTCGAGATCCACTCAGCCTACATGATTAGAATTGAGGAGCTACCTGACGGTGAGATAGAGGTCCCGGTCTAGAAAGCCAAGAATAGCGGCCAAGAGGATTCGTCGTGCTGACCACACGATACCTCGTAATCTGCGGGTCTTCAGGCTGAGAAGCGGTCGCTTCGTAGGCCAAGGCCCTTCAAGTGCTGTAGTGCCATGGGGTGTGGTTTTAGTTTTTGGTTGTCATTATTATAATTATTAGTACTGTATATACATAAATAAAATTGTAAAGAACCCGCTGTTTTCTGTCTGTTCCAGCATCAAGTGGAAACGGCTGAATGTACCGTATTTCTGCCAACCTCCATATTTGGAGTATACTAATCTAGGAGCATGTTTCGGTACGTTTACAATTTAACATTCCTTAATATACTGGGGGTTTATTGGATGACCAGGCTAATTATGTAACGTCTCCTAATATACAATTGATTTCTTGTATAATCGGTAGATTCCATTTGAAAAGTCCCACTATTTTAAACCATTGTTGTGTACATATTTTCGTTTACTCTTTCAATGATGGAGATAATTACAGTTTTTTACAGGGTTTATGTTCTGCCATGAGTGTCGGACTTTTTCAAAGCTTGGCATAGTGTGTATCGGTTGCCATGGTAACGTCTTGGTCTGCTTGTCAACACGTCATGTTCGTCACAACACGTGTAAACACGTTATTGTTCGTTGAGTAGCAGGCGGAGAAGCATCCAGCTGCTATTATGCGGGATACTTGTGGAGAATCTTTGGAGGTTACAGCTGTATTCGAATAGTGCTAAATGAGATTGTTAATATTGGAACAATACTGTGGAATGTAATCCATGCGTATGTCTACACCACAAAGTGATTTCTGCCTTGTGCAATAACTGTTACTATATTTCTTCCCTATTTCCATTTTTTGCTCGAATGTCTTGTTCGCCTCTTTTGAATCTACCGAGCCTCTTCAGGCTTAAGTAATAACACCATCGGCATCTGCTTATCTGAATAAGTAACAATCATTGCTACTCATTTCCTTCTCTGTTAGCGAATTCAAATATCCTTAACTGATATTGTACCGTATCCTGTCCTAATTTCGGCCTAACTCAGGGACAGAAGCACGTAGTGCGCCCTAATAGGGCCAATACGCAAATAAAAGAAAATATCTACCTGTAAAATAATCCAAGGTATATGGACTGGTAATACGTACATATAAATCTAGTGAGTGAGAACTCGGAAAATCGGGTAAAATGGATTTATTAAACTAAACACATAAAAGGAAACCGTACTAATCACAAAAGTAATCACATAAAACAACCGACCAATAATCGTGTCAATCAAATAATAATCACACGGATGTTTATATAAGTAACTATTATCAAACAAATCATTTACAAACGATGCGGATAACGAACCCGAGATATTAGGAGAGTTTCTTGTTGCATGGAATAATTTAAAATTACATATTGTAGTTGAGCGCATTGTTAAGTCCCTAGTTCTTTACGTAAGCGATTCCTGAAACGTTCATGATATGTGATAGTAATACCCGATCCAGTAGTAATGGCCTGAATTAGGTACATATTCTGATCACTCGGACACAAACCTATAAAGTACTTGTTCAGGACTGCATCTGAATATCCCTTCCTAAATTGTCAAAGACTCTACCGTATGGGTCCGAACCCATGATCAAGGATAAGGTCAGAACATATCTTGCCAATAATAGCCAACAGGCTATGTCTTCCCATTACCGAACAAATGACAACACTACAACAAAGAAATCACACACTGGACACAACATACAAAATATGAAATAAACAAAACCTGGAAGAAGCACACACACACACACACATATATATATATATACTATACACTAAAGATGATAGAGCTTTTGGGTCAAGAACCCAACATATCCAGGCACTGGACGTCGCATATCTCATGTAGATGCAGCATAGCAGTAGCATTTGACACGGCAGGGAAATCAGCTGATTGGCAACAGAAATGACAACTAACTAGGTCCTTGAGGCCAGGCAAATCACAGACATAACGGGACTATTTGTTAAACTTGACTTCCTTTCTCTGACCAACGAACAGCGAGTCAAGCGGCAAGAACAAATGGCGCATCCGGCCTTCACAACATTCTCCGTGCTACAGGTAAGCACACAAATCTGGCCGGAAAAACAACTCACAGCCTTACACAATTTAACATTTAACAGGCCGGTACATTAGCTCATCATCATTCCAGCTCCAAATATAACTCCACGGCTTTCATAGCCTATCTCTTCAATATCAGCCCCGTAAATATCAGCAGGCAATCATCTAGCCTTACATATAAATTAACCTGAGTTCGACGACCGCTACATATTCACGAATTCACGTGCCACCACACTAAAAGACCCTACTCTACTTTCGACGTTGAAAAATCTCCCCTTGCGTCTTCTCACAGCTGAAATTCATACATCATGCAACATAACATCCTAGCATATACTGGCTCTAGTCTAATCCTCTCTCCCAGTCGCGTACAGTCCACTAGATTTTCATGAAGAATCTACCCTTACAACTATATGTTAACAAATAACAATAACACGCACCTATATCTATCATATCCTTTCGCTTATTTCTCATATAATATTTACAACACAGTGCTCGAGGACTTAGCATCTAAGCAGCCCTACACGTATTTACATTTACTGTTATGAACAATGCAAATGCTACTCTCGCTTACATTTAAGAGTTAATTTACATATTTAAAAATGACCTCTCCTAGTGAATCGAGCTATCACTTTACATGCTTAAAGAATAAAAAGAACTTGGCGGCAACCTCTCTATCAGTGACGAATCACATGCCATTATGTCATGCGGTCTCAGCTCATGACTACGACACACAGCACAGGGATGAAAGTCCTCTTGTCGACTCCTGGGTAGTTCATAGCTGTTGTCTCCTTGATGTGGGGCTGTATCTGGAACTGTTGTATTAAATTAACACCATCTACTTTTCCGCTTAGTGTTCTCGAATGCACGATCGCAACCTTAGTATTGGCTAATAATTTACTATAGCCTCCGCTTAGATATAAGTTCAATTTACGCAGCACTAAATTCAGGAAACTGCGCTCGGTTGCTGTATGACCTTGTCAGTGGGTATAATATATTAACGAATCGCACACGTTAATCTCACACTTCGAGTACGCGCTGTATATTATTTATGTATACAGACCGCCACTAGCTCTTGTGAGCTACATCACAGCAATTATAGCTCAAGTCTAAAATAAACTTCACGAAGATTTTGTCTTATCTCCTCGCGGTCACAACACCTCACTGTCGCCGTTTAAAATGCAATAGGAGACCGCCTCCCTTGTCTACTCAGCTTATATAGTCTCATGAGGTCTCGGGCCTTCAAAGGAAAGTACGGCCAAACAAACCCTATTCCATTGTGAGAGCTCGCCAGATGTTAACGGCTGCTTACGTTAATACGCGTATATACCTGCATGGCACAAGTAAATGGTTTTATCAGTTCCAGTTACTCTATAATTATCATCTTAACTACGTGTGGTGTCAGATCTGTACAATTCAGCTTAGTGGCGGATTAATTTATCAGAATTAAGGTCATTTCAACCCTAGAAAAGAGAAGTTTGTCAACCTGTGACAAATGTTCGATGCATCCCCTCGATCAAACCTCACCCCTCTCCAAAGTTTGCGGTTCGCGTGGGGACGCGGCTATGGTGTCTTCATGATGGAAATCACAGCTTGCGGCCCAGTTCCAACTAGAGGAATTCGTTCCTACTGTAGCGCAACAGGGTTCTCACAGCCTATGGCACGGCTATCCAGGGTTTCTTTCTTCATTCCTCGTGACTATACTGACCGCTTGAAAAAAAATATGCCACAGTGTTGTAAATGATAAATGAAGCATAAATGATACGGTTCAATACGATAAGATTTTTGCGAGGGCCATTCCATTTCTTTCACGGCATTTATTATTTGACCTATTGGTCTGTCCGGCTCCATTGGTAAATTGATAGCATGCTGTCCTTTGATCACAGGAGTTTCGGGTTCGATTCCTGGCAGGGTCGGGAATTTTAACCATAATTGGTTAATTCCTCTGGCACGGGAACTTGGAATATGTGTCGTCTTCGTGATCAATTCATCCTCATCACGACGCACAGGTCGCGTACGGGAGTTTGCTCTATTAACCAGCGTTTCGTCTTATATTTGCAGTCGGGGAGCAAGACCTAGGAAGTTAGTACCCAGTGATAGGTAAGGTATTCACATGAGCCTTCTTGTAGAGTTAGTAAATACGTAAAAATGCTTGAATATTGCGGTGTATTCTTGTGCAATTCTTGGACAATGAAAGAATTTCCCGAGCACATTAACTCTTCACGAAGCAAATTCCACTTAATGGGGATAACATTTAGATAAAAGAGGAATCCTTCTTTGATCTTGTGCATACGGGAATAAAGGCTTACATTTCTACGTTATGCAAGAACAAATTAACTCTGAAGTTGCGAGTTGTAAGTTATTCAATACAACATAAGAGTAACAACTAAAGAGTAATAGTTTATTCAATTTAAAATCCAGCAAACATCGTGCGAAGAGAGCATAAAAAATTAGACAAAGGGTGTGATATTTAAGTTACTGCCAAGTTCTTGTCACAATAGTATTAATAGTTCGTAAACGTGTGAAATATCCATGGACGGGCTTAGTGGTTCAGATGGTTGAGGTGCTGACCTTCTGACCCCAATTCGGTAGGTTCGATCCTAGCTCAGTTCGGTGGTATTTGAAGTTGCTCAAATACGTCAGATTCCTGTCGGTACGTAAACGAAATTCTGCGGGACTAAATGTTGGCACGTCGGCATCTCCGAAAACCGTAAAACTACTTAGTGGGACGTAAAGACAAATATAATTATTAGTATTGCTATTATGAATTGGGCCTACTCTTAGCTCAAATTCACTACCCATTTCTATATAACGTTCTGTGGTCATTCATTTCATTGCATGTAGACTAAGCTAGAGTCCTCTTAACTCACGTGGTTAAGGAAAGCTTATTTAAACCAGAAGGGATATGGATTCACTTTCCCTCCAGGAAGTCAGAATATTCGAAAACGAAACTTACGGTTATAGAGAAGTACTTGGTAATAGAATTCACACATTCGTCAAAAAATAATTAGCGGGTTAATGTTTGGGACAAAGGTGGCTTATACAGGGCTAACTACTATGTCTCAGTTAGTGAAGAGGGTACGAATTATTGTCAACTTTACCTTCCAATCCTTTATTTATTTATTTATTTATTTATTTATTTATTTATTTATTTATTTATTTGTGAGTTGACCACCGAGGATCACGTAACAGTTTATTTTTTCTTTGAAGTTTCCTCTTCCACCAGTACTCCCTCATATGGGCGCTATGCTATTTCTTCTGCTCATCCGCCAAGGCTCTTCCTTTCTCTGCAGTTCTTTCGACTTGAAACCTTTCCAAATTTTGAATCATGGCCCGAAATGTTTTCCTGTCCAACATCTGAACTTCCTGGATGTTGGACTTCTCTAGATATTTACGAAATTCCTTAATCCGTCCCATCGTTGTCTTCTTACTCCACAGGAAGTCGAATAACTTTTTGGTTAGTCTGGTTTTATCCGTTCTGTACAGATGTCCGAGAAATAATAACCTTCTCTTTATCATGGTCTCTGAAATTTTCTCCTTTTTTTGTAGACTTCATTGTTGTTTCGAAGTTTCCAGCCGGTTTCAGTCTGGATTAGATTCAAGATTTTCCTTATTATTATTCTTTCTAGGATCTCCAGCTTCTGCAATTTTTAATTCATTGAGAGACATTCGCTGGCAAACAGATATTCTGTTTTTACTACAGTGTTGTAATGGCTTATTTAGGCATTCCATCAGGTGCATTTCTTCCTGTAGATGTCTTTAGTCGGTCTATGAACTCTCTCCATTTTTAGATGCGATCATCTACAGCAGATTTCTGTAGTCCGTTCTCTCGTATGATTTCACAAAGGTATCTGAACGTTTTAATCCTCTGAATCCGTCCAAACTGTGTTTCAAGGAACTATGGTTCATGTTTACCGTTCATCATGAACTTGGTTTTCTCTTTTGAATAAGTCCCGTATTGCTAGCAATCTTTTCTAGAAGGTTGATCTGTATGGCCGCTTCCTCTAGGTTTTCTGAAAGTATCACTTATTCATCAGCGAAAACCAAGCAGTTGATTTTGATTCCTCCCTATTTCCTTCCTAAGAATATCGGGGTTTCCCTTTGATTTTCAAGTTCGGAATTCCAAATTCTCACAATCTTCTCCAGGACACAGTTGAATAATAGTGGTTATAATCCATCACCCTGGTCCCACGCCTGTCTTCTTTTCAAATGACTGAGACAATTCTGAAGTTGTTAAGGTTTCTCTGATAATGTTTGCCAGTTTGGTTTTGACCACAAATTCTCTGATGATCTTATCTAGGGTCTCTCTGTCCACCAATTCAAGGGCTTTTCTGAAGTCAATGAAAGAAACCAGTATAATGTTGCCGTACAGCAATCTGTGGCGAATTACTGATTTCAAATTAAGGATTTGCTCAGCACAGGAGTGGCCCTTCCGGAACCAACCCCGGTATTCTCCAAGTTGTTTACCTAGGATTTCTTCATTTCTGTTCAGAAGTATCTTGGAGAGGATTTTGTAAGCGACTGGGAGTAGCGGCACGCCTCCGTAGTTGTTAACGTCTTGTTTGTTCCTCTTCATATGGAATGGTTGGATCAGCTTTGTTTTCCATTCGTGGTAGCTTTTCTGTCTCCCATATTGGATGGAAAATATGGTGCAGGTCGTCCAGGATTTCCGGTTCAGCCCATTTCAACACTTTTACTGATATTAAGTCTTCTCCACTGGCTTTGGTTTCCTTGGGACTTTATAGGGCTTCTTTTATTTCTTCTCTTGTTCATAGGAAGAGCCAGAATTTCTAGTCTGTTGTTGGAGGTGGGCAGCTGAAGAAATATTCAAAGTATCTGGTTAATATATTGCAATTTTCTTGATTATTCAGTCTAATTTTTCCTTGTTCGTTCTTGAAGCTTATACTTGGAAATTGATATCCTTTGAGCTCTTCCTTAAAGGTTTGGAAGAAATCTCTGGTGTTATTAGTGAAGTTTTCCTGGAGGATTTGTACCATTGCATTCTCAAATGATCGTTTGCCCTTGCGGAATATCGCTGATGTTTCTTTCCTTCCTTTTCTGAATGGTTACAAGTGTTCTGTATTTCATCAACATTTCCATTCACGTGTCAGATCTCTTTTCGTGTGCTCTCCCACATTCTGCATTCCACCAGGTTGTACGTTTCTTCTTTGCTGGACTGAGTGTTTTCTTATCGTCTTCATTGATTTCTTGACAAATATGTTGTCAGGTATTTGTTCTAGGAGAGCGGATTTATTTTCTGAAGTTATTTACAATATCTTATTTGATGTTCATTCGGTTCGTCTTGTATGTTTTTTTATTTTGGGCGGAACTTACTTTTTCTTGGTGGAAGAAATCGAACTTAAATTTGGAGAGATAGTAGTCAGAATCGAATATAACATTTCTAATCACTGTAGCATTCATCACCGAACTACTGTTTGTCCTGGTTATTGCTAACTGGTCTGATTGGAATTCTCCTAGGTTAGGATTTGGAGATACCCATGTCTTTGCTTTTCTTAGGAGTTTCCGAGAGTGTGTTGGTATTATATTCAACTGGAAGGTTTTGCGATGTCCAGGGAGCCTTTCTCCATTCTTGTTTGTCCCCCTGTGTGCTGGGTATTCTCCTACTGTATGTTGGGTATTCAACCCGAAGGCTGGTTTGATCCTCCACAGTTCCGCCAACAGCTGTCATATACCGGGCGAGTTGGCCGTGCGGTTAGGAGCGCTCAGCTGTGAGCTTGCATCCGGGAGATAGTGGGTTCGAACCCCACTGTCGGCAGTCCTAAAGATGGTTTTACATGGTTTTCCATTTTCACACCAGGTAAATGCTGGGGATGTACGTTAATTAAGGCCAAGGCCGCTTCCTTCCCATTCCTAGGCCTTTGCATGCAGATGGTGGGACTCCCTGGAATTTTCCGGATGCATTGCGTACTTCAATGGTGGATTTCGCCTTCAAGTCATCACCTGGAGTAGTGCTCACATTTAGAGACATTTATATTCTGCATATGAAATTGTGTTATGTAAGGATAGGATATAAGTTCCAAAATAATATCAGATTGTTAGTCCGAAATGACTGTTCCTCGTAGTTTACTCAGGTAGGTTCTTCCGTTCTCTTTGCGGTTGGGAATTGAAATTCCTCGTCCGCCTTTGAGACCGTTTCACCCTACTCCTTTCTCAACCTAGCTTGGTACCAGCTATGGCGGAATTTATTTATTTATTTATTTATTTATTTATTTATTTATTTATTTATTTATTTATTTATTTATTTATTTATTTATTTATTTATTTCAAATTCTTTACGTCGCAACAAGGCAGGCAGGTCTTATGGCGATGATGGGTTAGGCAAGGTCTAGAAGTGGGAAGGAATCATCCGTGGATTTAATTAAGGTACTTCCCCAGCACTTGGCTGAAACGGAAATCCATATTCTGGACTGCTGACAGTGGGGTTCGAGCCCTCTATTTTCTAAATGCAAGTTTACAGCTAAGTAACCCAAACCCCGAGCCACTCGCTCGGTCTTATGCAATGTATTTCATGGCCTCTACGTAGGTGACTTTACTTTTTACAAGTTGCTTTACGTCGCACTGACACAGATAGGTCTTATGGCGACGATGGGATAGGAAAGCCTTAGGAGCGGGAAGGAAGTGGGCGTGGCTTTAACTGAAGTACAGCCCCAGCATTTGCCTGACGTGAAAGTGGGGAACCATGGAATACACTATTCAGGGCTGCCCACATTAGGATTCGAACTCACTATCTTCCGAATACTGGATACTGGCCGCACATAAGCGACTGCAGTTATCGAGCTCGATTGGTGACTTTATATTTTAGCTTTGTTTAGTAAATTAATAGCCTATTTTTTAACGGTTCTCCATTTTTATTCGTATTGTACATAATTCTATGATCCCTCAACCATGTGACTACTCAGCGTTCGTCCCAGTTGACGTAACTGACGAACTATTTCTCTTCCTTCCTTCCTTCCTTCCTTCCTTCCTTCCTTCCTTCCTTCCTTCCTTCCTTCCTTCTTCCTTCCTTCCTTAACTTTCTCGTGCACACAAATCTCATGTGGGGTCAAAAATACAGGGCTAAGTATTATTCTAAGCGCCCTTAGGTATAATCCTTTAATGAAGAATGTATGCAGAATAATTAATCCACACTTCATTTTTGACCTCATATAAGGTGTGCCACTAGTTCCACCTAAGTCCGAACGGTGGAAGCAGCATACAATACGGTGGTGTCCCTACATTCTTTTGTCTTACATGTGTCACATATGATAAGTTACTAAGGGTTAGATAAAATAACTATTAATGGGTTCTTCTCTTTTTACAGATTGCTTTACATAGCACGAACAGACAGCTGTTATGGCGACGATGTGTTCTTTCTAATGATAATATAATTTTTATCGTGTATACAAAATATCATTATTTTCTCGAAAAATATAAATGCCTGATATGAGACTCTTAACAAATTCGAAGAAAATGTGATTGTATTTTATAAGCTTGAATATACACAAAATTAAGGCAAACATTTTTCATTTCGGAATTAATATACTCATTCACTTAATTATTGGCTTTAGAGTAGATTTCATTTTTGCTAGTGATTTAAGGTATCTTTAACTTTCATAACATTCCATTGACGCTGGAAAGAGAAAGGGCTGGGGCTGGGAAGAAAATGAACATAGACTTACACTATTTGAGGTAAAGTTCCGGTATTTAATAGTGAGAAAATAGAAAACCACAAAAAATATCTTGAGAGCTGCACCAATGGCTGTTTGCTGTAGCTGATATTCCCCTAAAAGAAATGATAACACTAGATCACCTGAGATTTGAATCCATCACCTCCCGAGATAAAAATCAGAGACTCACGGCGTGTTACAACCCAATTATTGGTGATCAATTTATTCGGGGCAACGTGCGAAAGTTTGGCGGACCGTAATTGAGTTCAAAATTCTAATCAAGACTCGAATACGTCTCCACTGGATTCTAAATTTCAACACAAGTCAAATTTTAACAAAACTCTTTTCCTAACATTGCAACTGCATCCTCCCAAATCTTGCAAAGCTCATATTAATGGCACAGAAACACATACTGAAAAACATTCAAACTCAATGCTCCAAATACAACGAGTATGTGGTTACAGTGTCCTTTGACCTGAAAATAAACAACGGACATTAGATACTAATTACATTCACTCCCTACTGAGTAATTTTGCTACTTTCTATTATACAGTATACCGACATCAGTGCCACAGTGAATTCATTGTTGGCTTTTTGTTACCTAGTTAGTGGTTTCGATTCTAGCCTAGTTCGGTATTTCAGAGTGTTTAAATCTGACTGCTCCGTGTAGAACGCAGCAAGTTAAAGGGCTCATTCCTGAGAAACTGCCAACACCGTGGTGAATCTTAACATTGTGAACAATTAGAATGGACGTTAAAAGTAATACTATTACTGGCATGCTCTCACCAAATGATGGCTTAACCACATTTGTATGTAGCTCTACCTATAAACAGAACGTCAAACTCAAGAAGTGGTAAGCAGCATATAACCCTCGACTGGCGTTGTGAAAACTTTGGTAAGTAAATGGCGTTGTGGGGTTGAAAAAGATACCATAGAATGGATGACCTCAAACACCCTATATTTAAGTTTCAAAAATAAATACACATAAATTATATTTACTTCTACCTTATGAATTACCTATTACCTACAATGAGAAATGAATATCTTTACTGATTATAGATTGTGAGATAACGCACAATTGTTTTACCGTCACTGATTTGAAAAGAAAATCGCACTCCCATGAATTAAACTTAAATGAAAACAAATTTTAAATGTTCATTGCTCCAAGGCAAATTTAAAGGTAAATTTAAATATTATAGTATACAAAACTCATAAAACTTTTGAATTTCACAGTCATTTATATCACTTTCACAACCACTTAATGATTGGAAGTTTGACAAGAATGTTCTGACTTCGACGTCTCACTTGCCTGTTGGGTTCGGTAGCTGACCACCTCCATCTGTTCTTACCAGAGAAAGATGACGGCTGGTTATGGACGTCTAGGTTGTCCGTGAAACTTCACTCTTCGTCTTCCTCAGCTTCTTCTTGTTCCGAATATGTGTCGTGCTCGGAATTGTAATCTGGATCATTTTCATCTCAGAGATCGCTGTCGTCACTTCCTTCGGCATTTTCCTCTAAAACACTGCGATTCTAGGATCACGCACTGTCATGTCACGGCGAGATGTGGAAGCCATAGCAAGGATTACACGAAGAAAACTTACCAAACACGCACTTCGAATGAAATATGAAAACTTGCAAAATTTTAAGTCATGACAAACTTCGCAACACAAACGCCGATGTGGGGTCGTAAACGGCACCACACAATATTTAAATCAAGTTCCTGTGAAGACCAATATTTAGTAATCGCTACAACTCCAGATAGCAGTTGACCTTGCAGGGTTGAACAAATTCACTGGTATCTTTAAAGACCCCACAACGCCAGTCGAGGGTTAAGTCGAAGTTAAAGAGTCAGTAAGGAGACCTTAGAATCGTGTCGACATGGTGGCCATTATTTTGATTAGACCTATGTCAGCACAAATACCTTACGCCAACAAGGGAACGTACGTGAATCAAAGCGATTTGGTTTGCATATGGGAGGATAGCTTTGTATTGATGACTTAACCCTGATGAGCCGTTTACATTCAAGAACTGAGGCCGGCGACCGCTAACTCCAACTGCTGGTTCGCAGGAACCCCTATCTCAATGTTCGTAGTGGCTATAAAATGTCATGTGTCCAATCAAACAGTTAGGAACAGGTTCCATAATGCCAATTTGCATTCCTACAGGTAGAGAATGATTAAGGAAACGTCTTCTAGGAAGTGATTGCCTCTCGGGAGGAACACAGAGGTATGATTTAGAGTCTTGTGAAGATATGAATACGATCGTTTATTTCACGGCAACCTGGTTTTAACCATTATCAATAATAGTATAAGCCACACCCTTTCAAAAATATTCCCTCGAGTATCACGAAGCAAGTGCCCTGAGTTCAGAAGTATCATGTAGGGCCTATAAAGGAAAATTTAATTTACACATTCTTTTTTTATAATTTGCTTTACCTGCATCGACATTGCAACGATGGTATATGAAAGGCCTAGGAGTGGAAATGAAGCGGCCGTGGTCTTAATTAAGGTACATCCCCAGCATTTGCCTGGTGTGAAAATTGTAAACCACGGAAAATTATTTTCAGGACTGCTGGCAGGGGAGTTCGAACACCTTGGATACGTTGAGCATTGTTTAAGCTTTGGGAATAAGACCGAGTATAACCATTCAAGAAGAATCTATTTCATGACTTCACGTGTACGGAATTATAAGTATTAATCACTGAAGCTATTCCCAATTTTACTGGGCAAACAAAATCATGAGACTCAAATATAAACAAATCTGAGTGACACCGAATCTAACATTAATAAATTTCCCACTGGAATAACATTAATATAACGTAAAGAAACACAAACTTCAGATGCACTGGATCCAAATCCAACCACTTCCATATATACACAATCCCGTCGCACCATTGATTGGCACCAATGCCGACCCTGAATGACATCACAATACAATAAACACACAAAACTCAAGGCAAAAAGAAATTATATACATAACACATGTGAACGCTAACCACCAGTCCCAACATTTGAGGGTCTGCCTGTTGCACACCAAGAGCCAAACCCAGGATCTTCGACGTTTGCAGGGGCCCTTAAATCCCTACTAATAATTGTTAGATGCATGAAAACAACTAAGATATAGTAACCGGGTTATTGATTTCTGACATTTATTTAAGACGGCTTAGGAAATGAATCAATTAGCACTCCACACGGGAACAATAGGCTACTAGAAACATTTTACATATCACAATATGGACCACGATTTCACGGTGTGGGGTCGCAAACACTCACAAGAACATTATACACAAAGCGCACTCTTAGAAATAAGCCTCCGTTCACTCAACCTCTCCGTCGTAGGCGTGGCAAAAAGACTATTACCCGTATCCCTTCTTTCTCTCGGACGACGGACGTAATAATAATAATTCTATGAGTTTAACTTATTGTTCATAAATCGTCAAAATAATTCCACCGCGCACTTAAGTATATCCTTCTTTGTTCTACTCATACACCACTTGAATGAAGTCGTTTGGACTATTATCTGCATTAAAATTTCGCACACAAAGGGAACCGATACCGACACACATCTGCCCCTCACGAAATGGAAACACAGACTCCCCAGAATGACGCTTCCCAAACCTGATATTAGCTGAGTTTTCCCCTCTCAAATTTCCCATATACCCTATTATCTATTTGAGGCTCAATAGTGAGATACTCAGGTGACCACTGGTCTGATAAAATGGTTAAGACTCACTCGGATGAAATCTGATGGCAGAATCCCCTGTAATGAATAAATATCTGTCTTCAAATTTCGGCTTCCCTACGGGGTTCCTCCTGTCAAGTGGGCGTCAAGATATTAAACACATGGCCTCTGTAACTTTTCACTGTTATGTAATCACATATTCCTAATTGTAACAGAAGATTATCTCCACAAAAGACGTCACACACTCTCTGTAAATACACAAGTCATGAACAGCCTTTTTGAATCGTTTTACAATGCAGTATTATTAAAAACAGTCATTCCTTTCATGTAGGAAACGAAGTTGGTAATGCCGTTTTTAAAATGGTTCCAATACTACGATGCTAAAAAGTGTACCTCTCCCACTCACCAGCAACTTGTGCTGAGGATAACTTCTCCCTTTTTTCATCCAGGGATATCCTAGCTCTGCTTAGGGAAACTACATTCCAGCCACGCCCCTGGCGTTCCAATATTCGAGTTCTCGCGAACTCGCTCCCAAACAAAGAAGTACGTGTCCACTTGATCACTAGGCCTTGCTTCATGTCTCTGTCGGTAAAATACTGCACAAAATCTACAATCTCGGCCATTTTGTTCATTTTCTGTTTCACGCCTTTTACTTTTAGGATTTGTATTACCTGTTTGAAGTGTTTTTCAAGTGTCCTTAATTGTGACGTTGTTTGATAATTTATGAATTCTTTTGTATCTTTAAAAATATTGTTATGTGTATAATTTTACGTTTCAGTTTGAAATTATTTAGTTTAGCATTAATATATTTCCTTGTGGCAGGCCCGATTTTCAGTAAAGAAGTTGATCCTTTCAAGCAGTTAATAATAAAAATTTTATAACGCGTCGCATTATAGATATCGCCCCTGTTCTGCCAAAAGGGCGAATGTTACAATGCTCTTCCTATCCATTATTTCCCTTAAGGCTGGTCACGCCTTCCGGCCACATGTTGATATTCGGTCCATCAGAACAATTTCCGTTGAGTTCATTTTGCTATGTACACGTGTAAAGGAAAATGAACCTTACTGTACCATACTGAAGGAATATGTGTTTGCATGACATTTACCCAATCCTAGAGTGTGATGTATTTAAGGTTCATTGTCCTTTACACACGCGCATAGGAAAATGAACTCAACGAAAACTGTTCTGATGGACCGCATGACAATATATAGCTGGAAGGCGTAACCAGTCTTAAGGGAAATAATGGATAGGAAGATCATTGTAACATTCGCCGTTTTGGCAGAACAGGGACGATATGATGGACACGATTCCAACTCTCACTGGGACTGCCACCAATCAGCCGAGGGACACCGAAATTTGGGTATTCAACACTAGTGTCGGTCAATTTGGACATTTTTCTTTTCCACCTATTCTGAATCCCCATGCGCTTTGAATTAGTCATCCGCTGTGTCACTGTTCATCTCAGTGACCCCGGAAACTATGAATTGGACAATGATATCGGCAGTTTTTGATTATTTTTATGTCATCCTCTCCCTACGGTTGCTAGGAATATATTACTTCATATAATTTTTTCTAGATAGTAGATTAAGTCATGTGTTAACAAACTTTACTTGAAAGCTCTTCATAAGGAATATTATTGCACGAAACATAGTTTCTGTTAGGCACGCAAATGAGTGAGTGATGTGGGTAGATTTAAAATATGGAGGAATTAGGACATGAATTGTCTCAGCCTATTCAAGATGTGAAGCTGCAGATGACGACGAAGTTGACAAATTCTATGAAAGAACTAAGCGACATCTTGTTAACGGTCAGCAACAAGTTTTTTTATAGAATTTGTCAACATCGTCATCTGCAGCTTCACATGTTGAATAGACTGAGACAATTCTCGTCCTAATTCCTCCATATTTTAAATCTACCCACATAATTCGCTCATTTGCGTGCCTAACGGAAACTATGTTTCGTGCAATAGTATTCCTGATGAACAGTTCTAACTCACACTCCGCCCTTCATTTTCATAACATCTATTAAGCATCCTATATAACCTCCTATCTCTTATTCGTTATCTCCAATTAACAGATTACCTTTAACTCCTATCACGTCCAGATGCATCCTTTTTGCTGACTTGGCCATTTTTACTGTATTTATTCCATAAGCCCCATTAATATTGTTAGCTCCTCATCGAATTCCATTTCGTTCGCCAACTTGTTTCAAAGAAGTCCATCGCCTGCCAAATGGAAGTGTACTCCTTTACTCCCATGTGTCCAAGGCTTGATTACAATGTTATGCGCTCGGTAAATTCTGTGAAGTAGAATGCTACCCTATTTACACATAGTCCTAGTTTTAATTTTTGCTCTAACGGGATAGGGACCACCGGTGAATTTTATAGCTCCAGCCTTCTGAGCACAACAGGGCCAAGGCTGAGAATATTTCCGAGTCATCCATTCCTATTCTGTAGCAACTGGTATTCGACTCTCTGGACCACTTACTGGGTCACTTAACCGTCGCTTATGTTCACGATCTAGGACGTGACTACAGTAATCAGCACCACGAACCAAATGCACTTAAAAGCAAAAAGATTTTTTTGTGTGATTTCCATTCTCTAACTAAGAGGATATTACCTCTCAAACTGACTTTTTAGCAGTAATTCTTTTTTTTTTTCCTAACTCTAGTTATTTACTGATTGATACACCTGTCTTGAAATAAAAAATAGCCTTTCGAAAATTCGGATTTTTTTATTTTGTCCACTACCCATTTTCTTACTGAAATGGATGATGTAGTGTTTGATGAACCGATGCGATTTTATTAATTATTCAGGGAAATATAAGCCATGTACACGGATATCTCGTCGCAAAGGGTATCTTTCATTAATGCTTTGGAATTTGTTACATTGATTCCTAGACCTCACAATCAAATTCATCAGGAGATTTCGACTCATGCATATATTACGAATTGTTTAAGTACATAGTCTGATTTTCATATCATTCATATTCAGGCTATAACAGTGTGAATTTATGAAGAGTGTCGGTAGATCATGAGCTGTATCTGTCGTTCTTTGCTCAGTTTCAGTTTCTTATTGTCTACGAAAAATCCCCAAAAGAACCTAATTTTATTGACTGCAGAGTTTTAGTAATTACTTTGAACTCAATTATTGAGGGCAGTTCAGATTTTATAAGCTACTAGCAATTACCCGCAGCTTCGCTTGCGTGGATTTTGTAATTTGATCAATTCCTAAAGTATAAAAACTCACCCAAAAATTGAGTTTCATTTACTCCAGAAATTCTTTGTAAACCGTGTTTGTGGTATTAGCTTTTGGGGCTAAGACGACCATGAGACATAGAACTGGACATGTGAGAAACAGTCTTCTCTCAAGTCGAAAAAATAAATACATGTTTCTTTATTTTTAAAGGAGATTCTAAATACCAATTCCTACATCTGTAACATCTTCGATTTTTGAGATAAACATAAGTATCCCCATAAAAGGAATTCAACCCCTTGGTCAGTCCTCCCCGCCCAACACCACCCCAACCACCACCCTATCCCACCGTACCCAACACCCACCACCCCACCCCACCACCAAACCCACCCCCACCCCCACTCCCACCCCATCTAAGTGTATTTTCCGAAAACAAAAATACATGTTTCTTTATTTTTAAAGGAGATTCCAAATACCAATTTTCACGTCCGTATCACCTTCAGTTTCTAAGATATAAGTATCCTCATAAAAATAATTCAACTCCATTTTCAATACCCCCCCTTCCTGCCCGTTAAGTTGATTCCCTCATTTCCAAAAGTGCGTGTTCCTTTATTTTTAAAGGAGATTCCAAATACTGATTTTCATGCCTTTAACATGTTTAGATTTTGAGATATAAGTATCCTCATACAAAGAATTTAACTAATTTTTCAATTCGTTCATCCCCCCCCCCCCGTAAGTGGGTTTTTCAATGTTAAAGGAACACGTGTTTCTTTACTTTGAAAAAATATTCCAAATACAAATGATCATGCCTCTAACACCTTCAGATTTTGAGATATAAGTACCCCTATAAAAAGAATTCAAAACCTTTTTCACCCCAGACCGTTAAATTGATTCCCGCCTCAAAAAAATGCGTGTTTCCTTATATTTTAAGGAGATTCCAAATACAAATTTTCACGTGTGTAACCTTAAGTTTTTGAGATATTTCTCTTTAAATTGAATTAAATTTTTTCACTTCCTTTCACCCTCTTCCATTAAGTGAATTTTCCGAAAACCAAAAAAAAAAAAAAAAAAATGCTCATTTATATAGGAGATTCCAACTGCCAGTTACCACGACTGTAACATCTTCAGTTTTGAGATATACAGTATGTATCCCCATAAAAGGGAATTTAACTCCTTCTTCACCACCCCCGCCCCAAGTTGATTCCCCTGCCCCCCAAATGCGTGCTTTTTATTTATAAAGGAGATTCCAAATACCAATTTTCACGTCCGTATCACCTTCAGTTTCTAAGATATAAGTATCCTCATAAAAATAATTGAACTCCATTTTCAATACCCCCCTTTCCTGCCCGTTAAGTTGATTCCCTCATTTCCAAAAGCGCGTGTTCCTTTATTTTTAAAGGAGATTCCAAATACCGATTTTCATGCCTTTAACATGTTTAGATTTTGAGATATAAGTATCCTCATACAAAGAATTTAACTAATTTTTCAATTCGTTCATTTCCCCCCCCCCCCGTAAGTGGGTTTTTCAATGTTAAAGGAACACGTGTTTCTTTACTTTGAAAAAATATTCCAAATACAAATGATCATGCCTCTAACACCTTTAGATTTTGAGATATAAGTACCCCCATAAAAAGAATTCAAAACCTTTTTCACCCCAGACCGTTAAATTGATTCCCGCCTCAAAAAAATGCGTGTTTCCTTATATTTTAAGGAGATTCCAAATACAAATTTTCACGTGTGTAACCTTAAGTTTTTGAGATATTTCTCTTTAAATTGTATTAAGTTTTTTCACTTCCTTTCACCCTCTTCCATTAAGTGAATTTTCCGAAAACCAAAAAAAAAATAAAAAATTGCTCCTTTATTTATATAGGAGATTCCAACTGCCAGTTACCACGACTGTAACATCTTCAGTTTTGAGATATATGTATCCCCATAAAAATGAATTAAACTCCTTCTTCACCACCCCCGCCCCAAGTTGATTCCCCTGCCCCACAAATACGTGCTCTTTATTTATAAAGGAGATTCCAAATACTAATTTTCACGTCTGTAACATCTTTTGTTTTTGAGATATAAGTATCCTCATACAATGTATTCAACTAATTTTTCAATTAATTCAACCCCCCTTAAGATGATTTTCCAAAGACAAAATGTTACGTGTTTCTTTACCTTGAAGGCAAATTCCAAACACAAATTTTCCTGTCTGTAACATCTTCAGTTTATGAGATATAAGTATCCTCATGAAAGGTATTCAAATACTTTTTCACTCCACCCCCCCCCCCCGTTAAGTTGCTTTCCCCCCAACCAAAAATGCGTGTTTATTTACTTTTAAAGGGGAATCCAAATACCAATTTCCACGTCTGTAGTCTTCAGTTTTGAGATATGTTTCTCGAGAAAAAGAACTCAATTCTTTAATTCCTTTCACACTCCCCACTCAAGTGAATTTTCCATAAACAAACTGTACCCGTCTCTTTAACAGAGCTTCCGAATACCAATTATCACGATTGTAACATCTTCAGTTTTTGAGATAGATATATATATATCCCCGTAAGAGGAATTCATCTCCGTTTTCATCCCCCCCCCCCCCCCGCACCTATCAAGTTGATTCCCCCACCTAATACGTGTTTCTTTATTTTTAAAGGAGTTTCCAAATACCAGTTTTCACGTTTGTAACATGTTTCGATTTTTTGGTATATATGTACATTCTCATACAAATAATTATACTAATGGTTTTACCGAAACCAAAGAATACGTGTTTCTTTACTTTCAAAGGAGATACCAAATTTCAATTTTCATGTCTGTAACATCTTCAGTTTTTGAGATATAAGTCTCCTCATTAAAGGTGTTCAACCCACTTCCCCCCCCCCTTTTTCACCCCGCTTCATGGATTTTCTGAAAACAAAAATACGTGTTTCTTCATTTTTAAAAGATTCCAAATACCAATTTTTACGTCTGTAATCTTTTAAGGTTTTGAGGTATAGATATCCTCATTTTGAAAATTCACCCCCGTTTTCACCCCTTTAGCGACGGACTATCCAAAAATCCTCCCTTAGCGAGCACCTACATGTTAACATGAATGTATCACCAAAATTTAGTTTCCTTCCTTCCAGTAGTTTTGGCTCAGCAATGATGAATCAGTCAGTCAGTCAGTCAGTCAGTCAGTCAGTCTGTCAGTCAGTCAGTCAGTCAGTCAGTCAGTCAGGACAAGCTATTTTATATATATAGATGAACCTTGCTGCGAAGGTTCGATAAGGCAGCTGACGGTATTGCTACACTCATCACGTGCCACACCAAATAGCCGAGAGGCTTTTAGCTGAACAACAGTTGTGTAAGAAGTCCCATTATTATCTGAAGATGTGAACTTCAAGTGGACATAGACATCTGTAATATTCTTCTTCGGGCACACTCTCCTCAAGGAAATTTGGGGACCATCGTGGAGTATTTTTCCTACTTCCCGTCTCCCGTATACGAGTTGCGGTAAGGTTTCGAATCAAAGGTTAAGGTTCAAAACAGGATGTTTTATTTTCAGAAATACACGTTTTAAACGCCGATTATGGTTTTAATGTCAACATTCGGATCCCTTACTTGCCTTAGCCAGCCTCCTAGATATATGACTGACACTCTGTCAATGAATTCCGTTCAGGATGATACCAGCCGTGGTGACTTTCGCTTGCTGATTTGTAGTGGAAGAGCATATTACGGGAGAGAAACAAACGCGCGAAGTGTACTCATGTTAGTGCAGCTTAAGTCGAAAGCCAAAACTCGAGGGACCATTATTTCGTCGTACTTGGTAGTACACACTTCCAGGTATCGGAGCTTGAACTAGTGCTCGATTACACTGGAGATATTTCACTTCAGCTGGATTTGGAATGTAAAATGTTCTAACGAATCAATTCCGAATACGAAATTCAAAGAATGGCTTTCGGTAAATTTGTATGCCAGTCCATTTAACTATTTTCGAAAATCTATAGAATGTATGCCGTGAAATTATAAGCGATTGAACGCCCTAATATTTGCTAATCCCCGAGCTTCAATGGTGTCAGCTACAATGAAAGGTCTTCATCTGCAGCTTTGTGGGATCTCATCTGAGACTGGGCTCTTTCAGTGGCGAGAAAAGCTTTTTATTGCTCACTTTCTTGAAGTGGCGAATAAGATTGGAAATGACGTCCTGAAACGAGAACGTCTAGTCTCATCTGATGGTTCACTGCATGAGATTCTGCAGCGTAGAAAAAACATGAACACAGGGTGTTTGTATCATAATTTCACCCTCCTAGAAATCTCTCCTCTTAGTGGCGTTGTATAAGTAGTTACGAAGAAAGATTCAATAACTTGAGTATAGTACGTACAATATGTTATGATACAACTGAATGCCGGTAATATAAAGAGAACTGATGATTTCACCAAAATAACACCTAGGTCTTTATGTTTATTAAATAAGAGACGGTAAAATTTGTAAGGGGAACAGCGCGAATATAAGTTTCTCTATGTAAAAATGTAAATCCGTTTATTCATCCATGGAAATTCTCCTCTTAGTGTCTTAAGATAAATAGGTAGGGCGAGGGTTTGAACGTATTTCTTTCGATTAACCTTATTGGAAACGTTGGTATACTGCATTATGATAAATTCAATATCAGTGACATGAAATGTATGTACTTCAAAAACAAAATGTCCAGGATTTTTCTCTTATGGGAATCAACAATACCTAGATTAGATATAAAGATGACGGAAAAACGAAGACGAATTTGTGAATATGAATGCTACATACTACAAGACAAACAAGGAAATATATGCAACGGTTTGCGTGCGTAGAATCCCCATTTGTTCATATGTACACGGAATTGGCATCGGAGAGGCACGAGATATACCGGGTGAGTCCGCTGCGCCTGACGTTTTCTCTTGATAGGCACCCCAACGAACGTCACTGGTGGCGTGATGGTCGATTGCCCTTTGTCGTACACCAAGCAACTGCCACCATTAAGCACTTATTGCATCATCACCTTTGGAAAAACATGTATGCGACAGGTACTGTATTTACTCAATGCATCGAATCGTCATATGGTTAAGTATAGTAAGAAGTGCGTGTGAATTACAAGCTCTCTGTAGGGTAAGAAATGAACACCCAAAAACGTTGGCATATCGATAGAAAATGTGTGAGCATTTGTGAAGCGGAAGTAGTTGTCCATCTACAGTAGTATGCTATCCGGTAAACTGATGTCTGGTTTCACCATGTCATAGGTTAATGGGGTGCTGCCAATACACCTGCAGTTGGTAGGTGGGTTCGAATCCCATTTGACACTGGTAATTTTATTCGCATTTTCTACTTTGAGATCATCCACAAAACCAATGTATCCGTATACCCACACATCGTGGGTTATTTACTGTTTTTAACTGATTTAATCCTTTTCCATTACGGGGTTGATATTTTCTCCGGACTCAACAAGGGATCCCATATTTATCACCTCATGGGCAGTGTCCTGGAGCGTGGGATATTTAGTCTGGTATATACCTGGAGAGGAGAACCAGTACCTCACCCGGGTTGCCTCACCAGCTATGAAGGCATTGTGGAGGATGAGAACATTGGAAGGGTTGGGCAAGGAACGGGGAATGATCGGCCTTGGCCTTATGTTAGGTACCATCGCGGCATTTGCCTGAAGGAGAAGTGGAAAAACACAGAAAACCACTCCGAGAATGGTGGAGGAGGGAATAGAACACCCCCACCCCCATCTATTCAGTTGACCTCTCGAGGCTGAGTGGACCCCGTTCGAGTCCTCATACCACTTTACAAATTTCATAGTAGAGCCGGGAATTGAACCGAGCCACCGGGGGTTGCAGATAATCGCACTAACCACTACACCACAGAGGCGGACTGTTTTTATTTACTATTAGTTGTTTATTTATCAATTTAATTCATTATTATTTATTTTTACACTGTTCTATGCAATCAGGCTTGCTTATGTGGATGTTTTAGAAGCTGTACGAGGACATAATGGTTAGGGGCTTGCACTCGCTTGACTGAGCAACAGCCTGTTAGTGCAATAATGCACGTCTCAGCACGCCGTTGAATTGACATTCGGGCTCGATGTAGCATTGTAACTGTTACGGATTCACAGGCTTCTGTAATAATGTTTCGAAGGCTTTCAGGATTTTCTGTCTGCTGAGCGTACACTACATCCTTCAAATAGCCCCATAGGAAGAAGTTCAGTGGCCTCAAATCAGGCGATCTAGCATGCCAGGTGACTATCCATCGACCGAGGTGTGTAGCATTCAGATAATTACGAACATCTTCTGACGTGTAAGGGGGGAGCTCCGTTCTGTTGGCACCACCTTGTTTCCCTAGGCTCTGTATGATCCACTTGTCTCATAGAGAAAGGTGGATTGTGACGTACCGATACCGGTGCTCCCGTCGGAGCTCCTCTGTCGGTCTGTAATGCAAGTAGTCTATTGTGTGTTTGAACAATTTGTTTTTTATCCAGTAAAGGTAGTCAGTGTGTAGTATTAGTAATTTAAAAAAAAGTGACACGCTCACCCGGGGGCACACCCTCTAGCAGCAATGTTAGTTTGTCTTGAAGAAACTGTAGGTGCCCGGCTCCTGTCAAATGATCCTCAAAGAAATAAGGTCCACATCAGATATTTACTCATCATCGTGTCTGAAGTGCTGCCTGCCTTACCCAGTGGGGATTTTCAACACTCCAGTAGTGCATATAATGACATTTCACAGAGCCATTATTATGAAAACGTGACTCGTACGAAAATAAAATGTGAAATACAAACACGGTATAATTTGCCAGTTGCGTCAGTATCCACGCACACAAATCAGCAAGAGTTTCAAAATCTCGCCCGGGTTCACGTGTGAGGATTCTCCCGGATAATGTCCAAAACCATCTCAGAAGTTTCACCGGACGAAAATGCTGCCTCTCTAACTGGAATTTTTCGGGAATGTGACGAAGTTATACACAAACGTCGCCCCACCATCCTAAACATATTTGCGATTGGTTGTCGTCTGTATGGAATATTTCGTGGTACAGGCGCAGTGCTTCGTGTTGCTTCATCGTAGATGAACAGCATGTCAACATACTCATCTGTTGAATACATGACGAAGAAATGACCAGCAGTGCTAGGCTACATCATGTGCCAGGCCAGTACAGATTGAGCATACATGCTGCATGCTATTGGTCAAATGGAGCACGAATGGCCTTCTATTTCATTCTGAAAGCTTAAAATGTGAATAACAGTATTCACCGCTCATGGGATTCGAACCACATTACCAACGATACATGGTTAAGCACGCCTGTGTTCTTTCCATTACACCACGGTGATTGCTGCGTCGGTTTTACCTGAAAGCTTAGTTGGTATAAAATTACTTCCCACTTCACAAACCCGCATACGCTCTTAACGTTTTCATATCAAATGGAAAGCTTATAATTGGCACGTAGGCTACTTTTTATATAACCGTATGTCAGTTTTTCATGAATTGTGTAATTACTTGTCGCGTACATGTTCTTGCAAATGTCTTGTTGTGATGACGAACTAAGTGCTTTAAAAGCGAGTGTAGGTTAAGAGAATCTACCACCACACCACTAACGTTCGTCGAGATGATTAACATCAGGAAAAGTCATGCGCAGAGGACCCGCGCGGTATTTCATCTCCAACCTGAGCAAAAATGGCAATCAATGGTAAATCTACAGACTACTGGCGAAGAACTCTAATGCTATTCCCATACACGTTTTTGCTTTGGGCTCCTCAATCGACGTCTCAAGGATTGTGGCATGTGGATGGTTAGTATAGCAAAGAGTGGAAGAGGGTAACCTGCTCTATGTACAATAGGTAAGGTAAGGTAAGGGTTATTCTGCCCGAAGGCAGGCCCGAACTTCCGCAGAGGTGTTCCTGAGCCGGAGTTTACGTGCAGTAGGGTGGCCAGTTCCTTTCCGCTCCTCCATTCCCTTACCCCACACCAACAGTGCGTGGCAACCCATCCAACTCCTGACCACGCCCAATGTTGCTTAGCTTCGGAGATCTCACGGGATCCGGTGTTTCAACACGGCTACGGCCGTTGGCTTGTACAATAGAGAGAGAGAGAGAGAGAGAGATTTATTAAAGAAATAAATCGTCCGTCCTCCAATGAGGGTGACCATTTGGATCTGCAATACAGTTTCAATTTCAATGGAGTTTAAAAAATATCAAGAAATGAAGGTTTAATCTTTGAAGCTGTTATATTCTTTTTTCACGGGGTTAGTGGGGGAGAAATGTCAATTACGTTCTCAGGTACAGATGGAAGTGAATGATTTGCAGAGAGCCCCTCAGTATCTGTATTACTATTTTTTCTAACTCGCAGAATAGAACTGTCAAGTTTTGTAGGAAGTTCGATGTCTGACTAGGGAGGGCGCCTCTTGCTTCGAAAAGCAGGCCTCTGACAATCCACCGATCGATAGGTATACCACAGAGGGAAAATTAACAGTAAATATCTTTCTTTCTCTTTTCCTTTCTCTCTTAATCTGTTTAAACTCCAGCGTTGAGTTTCCCCCGAGCTCAGCGAGGGATCGCACCTCTACCGCCTCAAGGGCAGTGTCCTGGAGCGGGAGACTTTGGGTCGCGGGTAAACAACTGGGGATGAGGATCAGTGCCTCGCCAAGGCTGCCTCACCAGCTATTCTGAACAGGGACCTTTCGGGGGATGGGAAGATCGGAAGTGATAGAAGAGGAGGTGAGAAGGAAGCGGTCTTAGCTTTATGTAAGGTACCATCCCGGCATTTGCCGGGAGGAGAAGTGGGAAACCACGAAATACGACGTCGAGGATAGGAGAGGTGGGAATCGAACCGACCTATACTCAGATAAGCCAAGAGGCTGAGTGGATCCCCTTCCAGTCATCGTATCACTTTTCAAATTTAGTGACAGAGTCAGGAATCGAACCCGGGTCTCCGCGGATGGCAGCTAGTCACACTAACCACTACACCACAGAGGCGGACAAAAGTGAATATATGATACATTTTCCAAGCCTATAGAACTTGTTACAAACCGGTTCCTACCTCCCTGCGCTTGAACGGAAACTGTGTTTAGGATTATCAAGTGTCCACTGTCTCTCCTCGAAGAAACTACAGCCTAGAAGCTCAGAAAATTTGTTCCATAATTACCGGATCGCCGACCGTGAAAGCACGTTGCACTGTTAAGAATGCTGGTAATCCAATGGAATATTACCAATGGCAGCGTCTTATCCTTCCTTAATGTAAGTTTTGTTTCAAAAATATTCACACATTTAGTGACTTGATTTATGTATCGTACGTTACAGTCACTCTGATGATGTATTTCGGAATATATTCATGGATTGAATCAACAAAGATGGTGACTGACGTATATGTTAACGATTCGATCTAGAGTCACAATGTGAATAAGTCCTGACTAAGTGGCATTGGCAGTGTAAAGGGAATTTTCAAATGAAGCAGCTGCTCTTAATTCACATGAGCATCCTCTTGACAACTATAGAGAGAATGTGCAGTATATCTGCTTTGATGCTCTGAATAGGGTAGTTAGGTAAAATAAGACAGAAACTACGTCTTATCTTTGCGAGTGTTACATTTGTCTAATCTACATACAGTATATACAGTACATAAAATAAGAATTTCGTCTGTACGTTGCTCAGAACAAAAAAAAAAAATTGGTATTTCTGTATCGGTCGGGTTCACAGTAACGAGGAAGTAAATGTACTATCTAATTTTCCGTTACCTCTGTCTGTCTGTCTGTCTGTCTGTCTGTACGCACTTCGGGAGAAAACGGCTGAAGAGAATTTAATGAAAATGGATATGTAACGTCGGAGAATAAGGCACTACAATCTAGACTGTAAATATCATTACTCACGCTGCGTGAAATGGTAGTTTAGGGAAAGGACACAAATTGAATTCTCAACAATCTATGGTGTCAGTGGACCTGTGGTACATAACTTAAGTTATATAGAATTTAATTTTCGATCATTTATATCTCATACATTTTTATAATTTTATTGGATTCTACGTCCCAATAACTATACTTTGGTCGGTTTTCGGAGACGCCTGGGTGGCAGGATTTTGTCCCGCAGGAGTTCTATTACGTGCCAGTAAATCTATCGACACGAGGCTGAAGTATTTCAGCACCTTTGAATACCACTGGGATGATCCAGGATTGAACCAGCCACGTTGAGGTCAGAAATCCAGCTCCTCAATCGTCTGAAACACTCAGCCTGGCTCTTATAAATCTTTACAGTAAAGGCTATGATAACAGAGATATTCATGAATTTGGGTATACAGAATTGAATGAAAATCGGTACGTAAAGTCGGGGGAAAATGAACTAGAGTCTAGGCTTTAAATAATTTCAACCGGGGATGAAATGGTAGTTTAGGGGAAGGCGCATAAATTATAATTTTTAAATACCTATGTTATGGGTTCTACCGAAACGTACTACAGTACATAACAAAAGTTATAGAGAATACAATTTCCGAGCATTGTTGACATGGAGATATTGTTAACTGTCTATGGCTTTTGTCATGACTGTCTGAAGGTGTAATTAGTGGAGCAAAGGGGTTCCCACACCCGAGCCAATCAGAGGCCGCGGAGCGGGTAACGTAACTGCTGACGTCGGCAGCGCGGGAAATTTTAACTCGGCGTGCAAATTTGAATTCCACGTGCTCTTGTTTTTAAATAAAGCCACGTGTTCTTGTTTTTAAACAAAGCCACGTGCTTTTTTGACAGCTGTCATCTGACAGCTGCCATCTTTAAACAACAGAGCATCGCTAACCTCAGTGCTGCCATCTTTACGGCACTAAACCCCATAGCTGCTACATTAGCCACGTGCTCTTATTTTTAAACAAAGCCACGTGCTTTTTGACAACTGTCAGCTGCCATCTTTAAACAACAGAGCATCGCTAATCTCAGTGCTGCTATCTTTACGGCACTAAACCTCATAGCTCTTACCATAGCCACGTGCTCTTGATTGTAAACAAAGCCACGTGCTTTCCTCACAGCTGACACCTGCCATCTTTAAACAACAGAGCATCGCTAACGTCAGTGCTGCTCCCTTTACGGCACTTAACCTCATCCTTAGGAACGTGGTAGAGGGCAATTTTAAAAAATCCACGTGCTTTTTGACAGCTGTCAGCTGGCATCTTTAAACAACAGGCGATCGCAAACTGCAGTGCTGGCATCTTGACGGGGTTAAAACTTCACGCCTGCAACCTTAGGCACGTGGTGGAAGGCAATTTTAAAAATTCCTCATGCTTTTTAACAGATGTCAGCGGCCATCTTTAAACAAGACGCCATAGTGCTGCTATCTTTACGGCACTAAACCTTACTGTTGCTACCTTATGCACGTCGTAGCGGGGCAATTTGAAATTCTACGTGCTTTCTTTTGACAGCTGACAGCCGCCATCTTTAACCACGTGCACATGACTTACTGGAGAGCTGCTATCTTCACGGAAGTAAACTTTATTGCGCGGAACTTCGCTACGCTGTGGACAAGCGTTGTAATTTTTGTACGTAGTCTGCGCCAAGTTATAAGAGCGAATACTGTGAGGTTCTGATTCTGCTTGCAAAAACGTGAACAGAAGTCACATGACAACTCAGCAAAGTACACATCACCTTGTTCGCGCATAGACAAGTAAGACACATATAAAAGGATAGATACTGTGGTTTTAATCCCGATGAAATAATGCCGTGTTACTTGATAGACCTTAGGCGTTAGGAAGGACATCCGGCCGTAAAACAGAGTTTTGCGTTTGTTTCTGTTACTTGATAGACTTAGTTTTTAGTAATTACATCTTAGCGTTGTCGTTAGGAAAACTATCTGGCGGTAAAACAGTATCTTTGATTCTGGCTAAAAGCTCATACAACAAACAGGCCACACTATGCTTGGTAATGCCTCTTACTCGAAAGCGCCGAGTTTTATTCTACAGGACTAAGCGCCGAGCTTAGAGCCTTAGGGTCGCCAACTTACGCTCCTATGTTAAGAGCCCCTGGGGCTCCCTCTTAGTTACCTCTTACAGCAGGCAGAGGATACTGTGGGTGTTATTCTACCACCCCTACCCAGAGAAAGATGTGTTTGTTTCGAAAGGAACAAGAGCTGACAAAGGGAGGTCGGATAGGTTAGATGAAAGTGAGGAGCCTGCTACAAGTAAGTAGAAGCAATGCCAGGGCCCAGCTCAGGTCCTAGGGTCGCCAACTCACGCTCCCAAGTTAAGAGCCCCTGGGGCTCCCTCTTAGTTACCTCTTACAGCAGGCAGAGGGCACTGTGGGTGTTATTCAACCGCCCCTACCCACAGGGGATGTGTTTGTAGTCTCTTACGTAGTTCTAGTACAACTACAAGAAAGTTATGGAACGTTGTTTTGTTTTACTGTTAGATGTATTATATCAGAACTATTCGCTGGGAGACGAACTTGGAGTAAGAAGCTAGCATAAACAGCATATTTTTAGAGAGTTTCGGGCCAAGACAAGCTGCTGGACTTGTCAGCTCTGGTGAGAGCACAGCCGCTTATCTCCGGTTATGGTATGTAACAATCCGCACTCTTCGCCGAGCTCGCGAGAGAACAACGTACATCGCAACTGTACTAAAAGAAAATACACACATGTTGTATACCGACAGCCTATTCGCAGTAGCTCAATCAGTTGCGACATTGCTGTTTTAACTTGGCAAGTTCGATCTTAGTTCAGTCTAGTATTTCGTCACCCTCAAACACTTGCATGACAAACGTAGTCGCCAACTCACGAACTCTTACGTTAGGCATCGGATACTGTCGGTGTTATTCTACCGCCTCTAAAGGCCCTGTAGTCGCTAACTTACATTCTCCTGTTCAGAAGAGCCCTGGGGGGCTCCTAGCGGATGGGTCATGACATACCAAGTGACCACTGCTCAGCCTGAAGGCCTGCGCGAACTAACGCTTAGGTAAAACATCTATATCTTTATCTATCGCATAGGCATAGTACCGACCGCTTCTTTGAGTTAGCAGTGTTAGATTAGTGCACTTAGCTGTTAAGTTTTTAAAGAATAAGTAAGATCATTTAGTGAGTAAACTTTCGTTACGACTGTACTCAACAAACGTGCATGTGCTTACTGACATACACACTTTTCTGCTCTGTCCCTAGCAACGAGTCAGTCGTCAGGAAGTATTCTGTGTGTGAAACGCACGACAGTCGCAGTGTTCGTGTGTTAAGTGCTGATTATTTAACATTGTGTGTGTATATAAACTAATAACCAATTTACTGAATTGCCTCACTTTGATCGAAGCTCACTATCGTGATTGATATCTGACGTATAGTGATATCTGCTAAAAAGTAAGTTTAATTATTTTAATATTATTATTATTATTATTATTATTATTATTATTATTATTATTATTATTAGTATTGTCGATTTTTTATATATTTACGTTTTTTTCTTTGTTTTTAGAAAATCATCATCATCGTCTGCCATCTACATTATTCCGTTGTGATCTGCTAAAGAAGAAAGAAACTTTAATACGCCTCTTTAGTGATGCCTAAGCTATTATAGCAGAGCTGTAAAGGATTTAACTTGCATTTGAGCTAGTGTTTGATGTAAAACTGTTGCTTATACGGTCAGTTAGTGCTTGCATTTTCGCACACTACAACTTTTCGCTCATTGAAGAAAGAAACATGAAACTACTTGACTTTGTGCGCTTCTTTAGTAATGCCTGCGCTAGCTGTTGAGGATCAGACTAACCTGACTAAGCTGAGTGTAAAAACTAATGCTTATAGGGTTGCATGCATTTAAGCTCAGTAAGGAAAGCTACCTTAATTAGTACGCCTCTTCAGTGATGCCTAGGCTATCTATAGCAAAGCTGTTGAGGATTTAACTTGCATTTGAGCCAGTGAAAGTCGGTTTGTGCTTGCATTTTAGCTCGGTGAGGAAACTAACCTGCATTAGTGATGCCAAAGCTATTATAGCAGAGCTCTTGAGGATCTGACTCTCATTGAGGGAACTACCTTACTTTGTACGCGTCTTCAGTGTTGCCTAGGCTAGCTGTTGAGGATCCGACTAGCCTTCGAGCTGCGTGCCTGCCATAAATCGTGTAATGCATGCGGGTACAAACTTCTAGCTCTGTACCTGACTCAGTACGCTTCTTTAGTGATGCCTAGACTATAATAGCGAAGCTGTTGATGATCCGACTAACCTTCGAGCTGAGAACCTAGTGTAAAAATGTTGCTTATAGAATTGCATGTGGTTTAGCTTGGTGAAGAAATAACCTTACTTTGTACGGTTGAGGATCCTACTAACCTTCGAGCTGAGTGCCTGCTAATGCATATATTTTAGCTCGGTGAAAAACTACCGTAGTACGCCTCTTGTGCGATGCCTAGGCTGTCTATAGCAGAGCTGTTGATGAGTTAACTATCCTTCCAGCTTGAGACATACATATTATTTTTGTTTGTTTTCTAGCTACAACGAGATTTATCATCGCGATTGATATTTACCGTTTACTTCATCCAAGTCGCAGTTTGCTTTATACACAAGGTATATCTACATTGAACGTGCACATTTTAAGGTATGTTTCCATCTTTTTATCAAGCTAATATCAATAAATTGTTTTTTTAATTCTAAAATATAGTATTTCGCTTTTTTGTAGAAAAATCGAACGGACCAGGTGGCTCAGCAATCTTCTACTAAATCAGCGATTTAAACTGATTTCGCTTCGAAAACTAAAAACAAAATTTGTTGAAAGAATTTTGTGCGTCTGTGAGGACTTCCAAGTATTTCTACTCAGTGTGCTAACTGATTTAGAATTAGAACAACTAAATAAACGTTCTATTTGTATTATAGAGAACAAATCTTGTATCATTAGCTTTGTTGGTGTGTAATTATGACAACGAATTGGAAACTATACATACATGTTTTTCATCGCATATTCTAAGTGGTATTATACGAAATTCATTGAATGTTTTAGATCCAAATCCTTTCTTACTCTCATGCTATAATGTTTTCGAAGAAAAAGTCACTTCCTTGCTATCTATGCATACTAAACTATGCTTAAACTAAACGCCAGCCTTGCTTGTTTTTCATTCTTTTCAATGATAATCAGGAAATTCATGAAATATTTTACGTGTCTTATAAAATGACGAAACTCTTATGTTCAGACAATATTTAGGAATGGTTTCGCAAACACGTAATTGACGAATTGCTGGCTAAATTTCAAAAGTTTGAAGAAGGGACGAGTAATAAGGCACTTAAAAGTATTTCTCATCTTCAAATTAGTGTATTCAAATTCGACCCCTTCAATTCAGGTAGGCGACACATTCAACTTCCTCTAGCGACTTTAAATGAGAGAGCAGTGATCAATATTAAGAATAACGATGATTATTGGTTTTTATTGCGTATCGCAACGTTAAAACCAGCAACAACAAATAAACCTACATGAACTCTTCAATATAAGGGTATGTTTATTCAGTTGCAATAGTCATTAAATTTCGAAGATGTTTCTTTTCCTATGGATTTCGCAACTATTTCTACGTTTGAAAAAAGCAACCCTAATTTTTCCTTTTCATTATAGGGTGTCGACGGAGACCGTATTGTAGGACCACTTTACATCGCTTCTTCTCGGAAACAACACTATCTTCATGTTTTATATGTTTGAAATGAAAACAAAAGCCACTACTGCCTTATAACCAAACTTTCTCGTTTGTTAAACTCTCAGCTTTCATCACACAGAGAAAAGAAATTGATATGCGAGAGATGTTTGCAGTATTTTTCTACAGAAAGCATGTTAGCTACACACGTAAATGATTGTGTAACACAGCCAGCCGTAAAACTTTTTCTGCCAACCACGTAAAATATAGAAATGAAGTTTGAGAATTATTATCCACAGGAACCTGTTCCCTTTACTGTTTATGTACATCTTGAATTGTTTACTCTACCTTTTGATCGTTGCCAACCAGACATGAGCGAACCCTGCACGGATTGTGTGCAAAAGCACACTCCGTTTTCAGTAGCTTACAGAGTAGTTTGTTCCTACGATGCATCTCTATCCTTTTTTAAGATATGTCGAGGATAAAACTGTACGGCATGGCTGTTAAAGGAATTACAAGAGTTAGCATATCGCGTTCATACGCTTATTTCGCAACCAGTGCCCATTGAAATGACGTTGGATGAGATGATTTTGCATGATGAAACTGAACAATGTCACATCTGTAAACAGCCAATTATTTTCCCACAGATTAAGGAAGATTAAAGATTACTGTCACTTTATTGGGAAATATCGCTGACTTGCACATGATTCGTGCAATCATTCATATCGTGTTCCTAAATTAATTCCATGCTCTTTCCATAACTTGTCAGGCTACTACAGCCACTTCATTGTTCGTGAGTTTGCGCTATTAAATTGTACAAAGTTCACTGTGAGTGCGCAAAATCATGAACGCTTTATTTCATTCAGTTATCGTGTAGACGATATTAGCATTCGCTTTCTAGTTTCGTATAAATTTATGAACTTTTCACTTCATACACTTGTAAATGGGCTTTCAAGCGACGACCTGAAAGACATTCGAGTGCATTTTCCAGATTCTGAGCAATTTAAACGTATAAGGCAAGATATTCTGCCTACATGACTATATTCAGAGCTTTCGAACATTAGAAGAAAAAAATACCTCCTCAGTCTGCATTTACAAGTGTGTTAATTGAATGTAGCACACCGTCACTCAGCTCATCTTCATACGATAAGCATACGGTAACAATTACTTGACTTACTTGACTTACTTCCTGTTGCTCCTCCTGGAGCATTGGGCTTCCGTAAAGCACTTCCATCTGTTCCTGTTGTTGGCTAACCTCTTCTCTTCGTTCCAAGTTTTTCCCACTGTTAGACGTTCTTTTTCGATCGTCTTTTTCCAGGTCTTCTTCGGACGTCCGCGCTTTCTAGCGTCTTGGGGCTTCCAGTCGAGCGCTGTCTTTTCAGTGGCTCCAGCGGACATCCTTAATGTATGTCCTATCGAACGCCATTTTCTCTCCGTTATCTGCATTTCAATTGGTTGCTGATTAGTTTCTTCCCATAGATCTTCATTTGAAATAACCCGGCCATCTTCTGTTGATGATACGTCTTAGACAGCGATTAACGAAGTCTTGCAGTTGTTTAGTCGTCTTCTGGGTTACTTTCCACGTTTCACAGCTGTAATGTAGAACGGACTTAACATTTGTGTTAAAAAGTCGTAGCTTAGTTTTTCTACAAATTTTCTTGTTTCTCCGTATACGATACAATTGAACAAAAGCACCATTTGATTTCCTGATATGACTCTTAATGTCTTTTTCTGCTCCTCCAGTCGTAGTAACCATACTCCCAAGATAGAGGAATGAGTCTACTTGATCTATCTCTTTACCACCTATAGACAATTGGTATCATCAATCTTGGAATCGACCTCATCTCCTTGGTCTTATTAATATTTATTTTAAATCCGGCCTCCTCTGCCTCCTCCTTCAACCACTTAATCTTCTCTTCCATATCTCTGAACCGTTGAGCTAGTAGGCAGATATCATCTGCAAAATCAAGGTCTTCTAACTTATCTTGTAAGCCCCACTGGATCCCCATTTTCCGACCTCGAGACATTTTCCTCAGCACACTATCCAGCACAAGTAGGAAAGCGTCGGAGAAAGAATACAGCCCTGTCGAACTCCCAAGGTCACATCTATTGGTTCAGTACGATCTCTCATATGCAGAACCTGACATTTATAACTCCCATACATATTCCTTATAATATTCAGAACTTTTTGTGGTATGCCATCTTCTTCAAGTGTTTGCCGCATAACTCTTCTATTTACAGAGTCGAAGGCCTTCTCAAAATCAATGGAAGTCAAGTAGAGGATGTTCTGCCATTCTGAATTTTGTTGAAAGATGATTCTCAAAGCGTTTATGAGATCGACACAGCTACGGTGTTTACGAAAACCAGCCTGTTCCCTTCTAAGGCGCAATTACACAACATCCTTCACCCGCTCTAAAATGATCTTTGAATGCACCTTACTTGGTACCGACAACAATGTAATTCCCCTCCAATTATCACACTTAGTAATATCTCCTTTCTTTGGTATCTTAACCGGGCCTTTCTTCCATTCAGCTGGCAGCTTTTCTTCATTCCAGCTCCTTTCCAACAGGGGATGCACTAATTTTGCCGAGGTCTCAATATCTGCTTTAAGTATTTCTGGCGCGATAATACCCATACCTGGTGCTTTTCCAGTTCTTATCTGTTTCAAGGTCTTCCTCTATATCTGAACAGGTTGGGGGATGTAAATTTATTCTTGGGTCACTATCTACTGGTTTCATTTTGTTGGTTACCATTTTTTTCTTTATCTATATTGAACAACTCTGAGAAAATTTCCTTCCATCTGTGTAGCTGTTCTTCCCGGGTGATCAGTAGTTCACCTCTCTTGTTTTTAACGGGTTTATTCCTGATAAATCCTCTCCTTGACATACTATTTGTGTTACTATACAATTCTTTAGCATCTCCCCTTGCTGATGCCTCTTCTGCCATTCGTGCTTGTTCACCTACCCACTGTATATGATCTTTTCTTACGCTTCTCTTCATACACTTATCGGCTTCGACATATTCCTTTGTGCTGCGGCTTTCTGTTGTCTTGTTTTAATATTTAATATTTTAATATTTGCCTTAACTAGCTTTCTAGCCTCTATTTTTTCCAAATATCATCAGACATCCATTCCTTCTTGATATAGTTGTGAAATCCAAGCACCTTCTCACTAACTTCTAAATATGTGCCCCTGACTTCCATGATAATTCAACATACATCATAAGTTCTGGTTCAACAGCAAGAGCTTCAAAGCACTTTCTTAATTCTATCTGGAATTCCTTCCTTTACTTTCATCTTGCAGTTTACCTTAATCAAATTTCTTGTTTCGCCTTTCACATTTTCTTTCACTTGCCACAATTTTCATTCTAAACTCTGCAACTACCAGGTGATGATCACCTCCAGTATCTGCCCCTCTTTTATTTCTAACATCAGTCATTGATCTTCTAAACTTTCTACTTATGGCGATGTGGTCTATCTGGTTTTCTGTAACCTGATCTGGCTACAACCATGTAATCTTATGGCATCGTTTATGAGGGAATAAAGTGCCACCCACTACCAAATCATGGCTGGCACAGAAATCAATGAAAATTCTCCCCATTTTCCTTACAGTCACCAATTTCATGCACTCCCATAATTTTTCCAGCCTCTCATTGTTAGAACCAACCTTTGCATTTAAATCCCCCATCACAATAATAATATCCCTCTTTTTCACTCTCTTAATAGTCTCATTTAGCTGGCAGTAGAATTCTTCCTTTTTTCAATCTCTGGCATTTCTATCGGAGCATTACACTGGATCACAGTCACATTGCGAACCCGGGTCTTGAATCGAGCTGTCATCAGTCTTTCTGAGATGGGTTTCCAATCAACGAGGCTCCCCTTTGCAGTTTCATTCAACAGCAATCCTACACCTTCTCTACGTTCTGCATCCTCCCCCATTTGCACAGAATGCAGGAATGTGCACCTATTAAGAGTCTGTATTTCTCCGAAGTCTAGCCACCGTACTTCACTTAATCAATGGATATCCAGCCTGTATTCTTCCATCACTTTAGCCACTTGCTTCAAGTTACTGCTCTCTCTCTCAGGGTTCTGACATTCCAGAAACCTATTTTCGTTTTCCGTTTCATGCCAAAAGTCGTCAACGTATTATCCATCCGGTTGTGTTTCACTTCGGTTTCTTTAATGGTTTATATTTAAGGCTGCGCGAGTTATTAGCCCACGGCAACCCGAGCTTGGTGGTGGGACTGCCACATAAACTTCCAAACCTGCTGTTTTCTGTAATAGTTGTCCCCCTTAGCCTTTGAAGATCCCTCTTTACCACAAGGCAGTGGTTCCCCTTGTTTCATTAAACCCCACGGGTAGAATGTTGCCTCGTCTGCCAGATTTGCCGTTCCAAAAGTCTCATTTTCTGCCGTATCTGCCAGTGAGGACTTCACCAGAGCCCCATTAGCCGTCACTTTTCAGGGTTCCTGTAGGGCCTTCACAGCTACCGTAGCGGTCATAGGGCACACACAGTCCCCGCTGTACAGCACCCCTGCAGGCAACCCCTTACTTCATGCCGTTGTCCACCTCCCACGACGTGGACGAGAGGTTGGACTTACGGGAGGTTTAACAATTTCTGATGAAGACTATTTACATGCCTGCCAGGTGTGGTCAACGTTTCATCTACACACACTATGTGAATATGCAGACTTGTATTTCAAAGTAGAGGCACTTTTACTATGTGATGTGTTTGAAAAGTTTCATACAATGTGTTTAACTATTTACGGATTAGAACCTTGCTATTACTACACAACACCCGGTCTGTCATGGGATGCGATGCTAAAGTGTACCGGTGTTTAACTTGATCTTCTAACAGATGTCGACATGCTTTTGTTTTTTGAACGCGGCATTCGAGGCGGACTAATTTCGCTTGTCAACAATCATACGACCGCGAATAATCCCTACCTCAACAACTATAATTCAGAGAAAGAACATTCTTATCTGATGTATTTCGATGTCAATAATCTATTTGGTTGGGCTATGTCACAGCCATTACCATGTAAAGATTTTGTATGGCTAATAGAAACTGGAATTCAACATTTTGATGTTTTTGAGGCTGCTAAATATCCTCATCGCGGCTACGTGCTAGAAGCTTCTCTTGCATACCCTCCTCATCTGCATGATTCACATTCTGACCTTCCTTTTTGTGTTGAAAAAATGATTCCACCTCATGATACATCGAAACATAGTAAATTGCTTGCTTCTCTTTTTCCGATAAAGCGCTATGTTATTCACATACAATGTCTTGTTCAATGTCTCGAACGCGGCTTACAGTTAGAGTGTATTCATCGTACCGTTGCGTTTAAGCAGGAAGCTTGGCTAAATCAGTACATAGATTTGAATACTGACCATCGTCAACGTGCTACAACAACATATGAGAGTACGTTTTTCAAACTGATGAATAACACGATCTATGGAAAAGCATGGAAAATGTACGCATACATCGTGACATTCATTTAATTAATCAATGGGATGGCCGGTATGGAGCACCCAAGTACATCTCAAAACCAAATTTCAAAGCCTATCAGTTTATTGATCGTGACCTTATTTCTGTTTAAATGAAAAAGCCTGAGACCGTCAATGCAAAGCAAATTTATTTGGGAATGGCTATACTTGATTTTTCAAAATTAAAAATGTTTGATTTTCATTATGGATTTGCAAATCAACAGTTTTATGATCTTACATTTTTGTATATGGATACAGAGTTTCGTTTATCATATTCGGAAGACGGGCGTCTACGATGTGATGCGAAACCATTCTCAATACTTTGACACTTCTTCCCTTTCACATAGTAATCCATTCAACATTCGGCCACAGAACAAGAAAGTCAGAGGGCTTATGAAAAATGAATGTACTGTAGCATGAATATCACGACTGAGTTTATTGGTTTGGCACCAAAAATATATGCCTATAACACTCAAAATTCACAGTCTGTTAAAAAGGCAAAAGGCGTACGTTCAAGCGTCGTTAGCCGTTTACACATTCAACACGATCGTGATGTACTCATCTCTAGAAATGCCGCTTTCTCTATGCAAAAATAATTCAATCACGCAAACATCATGCATATACGATCGAGCAAAATAAATGTTCATTGCTTCCTTTCGATGACAAACGTGTATGGGATATTGATTCCCTTATCAGTGTTCCATGGGGATACAGCAACATCTTGTAAGAAAGATAGGATTGCATGATCATTTAAGAAGGGAGAGGTATGCTAGGTGAAATTACCAATAGTGCAGTACAGCTAATAATTCAAGGTGAAACTAGTACATACAAGATGAAATGTAGAATTAGCATTATCCTTTAAGAAGGGAGGGGTAAACGAACATTGTATGATGCAGAGAATGTACATATAAGAAGCGGAAGTCACTAATGCTGTAGTGCTGCAAACGATGCAAGATGAAACTTGTACATACAATATGCAATGTCAATAAATCATGTAGAATTGGCATATTATTTTATTATACAATATGTATTCCTTTGTCCACATGTGCATTACCTTCTCCTCGTACCACTCCTTCCTCTTATTTGCAAGATAAAGCTTGGATCGTTTGCTTAAATACTACATCTGCACATCACACGAGGAGGAAGAAGAGGCTGTTACATTTTAAAGCAAGTATGTCAAGAAAGAAGGTGCTAGAGTGTTCAGAAGAACAGCTGGCATTAAAAACAGCAGCTTTGTTTAAAAACATTCTCTAAGAGAATAGCATGTTGAGAAGAGCAGCACGGTAAGTATGTTGTAAAGAGATGCAGTAAGCAATTTTTCTTTCTGTTCGAATACGTCTACAAAAGTGTCTCTTGCTAATGTTCTGAACACAACAATCAGTGTTCTGAACAACAGCTTCGTTTAAGATAGTAAGTATGTGAACAAAGTTTTAGAGTGTTGAAAGGAGCAGCTTGAAAAGTATCTCCCACTATGTTCTGAATACAGTAATCACTGTTCTCAACAGTAGCTTCGTTTAAGATGGTAAGTATGTCAACAAAGTCTTAGAGTGTTTCAGCTTGGTTTAAATACTACGTTCTCTAAGATAACACACTTAAGAAAATGGAAATTGCATCACCATGAAGGCATTGGTCGCTTGTGTTGATTTTCAAGATATGGAACGATGCCATGTAGGTACGTAAAGGATCAAAGTTTCAGACCCATTGGATTGTTTCTACAGGTCTCCCCACGTGATTGGTCGTGGAGGAATCAACTCCGGTATACGGACTCTGGTGTAGTGTAGTTGACTTGCAGTCTGTGCAGTGAAGTGTTCCCCGTCAAACATCCCTCGACGACAGAGAAGAGCTATCAACAACTGTCGCCGTTTGAGAGGACTCGGATAATTTGGCTGTGTGAAGCTGGATTATCGCTAAGGACTGTCGCTGCACTTGTTGGCCGACAGGTATCTACGATACAACGTGTATGGCAACAGTGGTCAAATGAAGGTACCCACACTCGTAGACCTGGCACAGGCCCAGCGCGACAGACAACTGTGAGAGAGGATCGCCGCAACATTCGGATGGCCCGGATGGAACCCCATGCAGCAGCAGCAGCGCAAATTCGAGCAGCTGTGGCACCCCACGTTACACAACAAACAGTTGGTAATCGCCTGCGTGCAGCTGGCTTACGAGCCCTTGTCCCTGCAGAAGGTGTTCCATTGACCCCACAACAGCGACGTGTAAGGCTGGCCTGGTATCGAGAAAGATCGACGTGGGTCGACGAATGGCCTAGGGTCGTCTTTAGTGGTGAATCGCGTTTCTGCCTTGCCCGCAGTGATCGCCGGAATCGTGTGCGCCAACGTGCCGGGGAGAGGGGCCGCCCAGATCTTATTGTCGAGAGGCACACAGGGCCAATACCAAGCATTATGGTCTGGGGAGCTATTGGCTTTAATGTGAAATCACAATTAGTGCTTGTTGAGGGCAGTATGACTGCTCGACAGTACGTTGAAAGGGTACTCAATCCAGTGGTTGTCCCTATGATGGCGAACATTGCTAATGGGATGTTTCAGCAGGACAATGCCCGTGTTCACACTGCACGCATCTCCAGAGAAGCTCTCTACGACATCACAACATTAGAATGGCCCGCCAGATCCCCGGACCTCAGTCCTATAGAGCATGTGTGGGACATGATGGGTCGACAACTGGCCAACGGTCCTCATCCACCCACAGCTCTGGAACAACTGACCCGCGCAGTGCAGCAAGCATGGGCCACAATTCCTCAGGAAGCGATCCAGGGCCTTATTGACTCCATATCACGACGAATTCATCACTGTATTGCAGCTCGTGATGGGCACATCCTGTATTGTTTGTTGTTCAAACTTGCGGTCAGAGGGACCTAATAGTGTAATCATCGAAGCAGAACCGAACATTCGTCCTGCGTGTTCAACTGCAGCAATGTAGCTCCACTCCTTCTGGTTGTTGCAATTTCCATGTTGTGAAGAGCAGTTCGGTAAGTATGTTGAGAAGGGCACCTTGCTATAAGATGGTGGTATGTCGACAAGGGGCAGTTTGCTTGCTTGTCCCGCTAAATTCCGCGCTATAAAGTTTACTTCTGTCAAGATAGCAGCACTCAAGTAAGCTATGTTCACGTAGTTAAAGAGAGCGGCTGTTATCTTGAAAGATGTCACCTGTTATCTTGACAGGTGGCAAAAAAAGCACATAGAAATTCAAATCGCCGCTACCATTGTAACGTTCCAGACGTTACAGTGTAATTATGTTAATTTTATTATGTGTAAATTAATTCAGGAATTTAACGTCATGATATTTATTTTGGTATGTAATTGTATTATAATTCATGTTTAATCATTTGCTCACTATCATTTCATTATTTTGTAACTACGACTTGTAAACGAGGGCTGAATATCCTAATATTCACTTAGATTCTTGCGACATTCGTTTAAAATTAACTTGCAGTAGATTTCCTCTATCTTGCCACATCACCGAGGAAGAAGGAAGGACAAATTTAGACACCAAGTTCTGGGAAAAGCGAGCACGTGTTCAAGCGTTCTAACGTAAGCTACCGTATTTCGACCAGAATTATTCAAACTGCTCACAGCCTATATTTTCAAAGGAGCGTCATGTTGCCATGGATACTGAGTGAAAGGACTAATAGAAGAACAGTTGATATCATGGTTAAGACCCGTCAACTCTAATATCTGGAGTGGGGAGAGACGTGTCATCTGATTGGACCACGTGTAGCGACCTGTAATTAGAGCCAGAGAAGGTTATAAAAGGGCGTGTTGGAGCTCTTGGCTTCATTCGCTACTTGATATTCTAAATCTTCTACGTGATTCTGATCGATATTATTCTACAATCTTCTACTGGATCTTCTACGTGATCTTCTACCTGATTCTCTTCTTGATTCTTCGTCTTGGTACTTAGAAATTCTGAATGAGGGGTGTATAGCCACTCTCATCAGGAAGTACGTACAGCTCGGCTACAAGACCGGTTTGAACCAGTCTAAGTCAATAGGTAGTATTAATCTAGATAGAAATGAAACTTCAGAGCACATTTTCCGTAAAGTTGGAAGGATTCTTAATTGAGTATCCTCTCCACATAACCCAAGGTGGTTCTTCTAACTATGACTTAGGGCTTATCTCCAATATATGGGATAGAGCATAATAGGGAGTGTTAGTTTTGAAGCCATTTTCCAATTAGTGGGAGGTGCAATTTGCAAGGCAGGAATGGTACTTAGCTGCAGATGAAGAGATCTCAAAGACGACCGGTGATGTTCCCGCTACAAGGATGGAAGCTTTCCAAGGACCAGCAGAACAAGACTACATGGTGAGCAAGCGAGTTAAAGATATTGCAAGTTTTCGCGAAGTAGAGTCATTCAATTTTTTTGTTAAATTCATTTTCCATTGTAAATTCAGTTCTCGTTAAACCGTCGTCATTTATAGTAAATATAATAAATCGTATTTTTCTAGTTCACTTTAATCAATCTGCCTTAATTAGCCTTTTGATTTCTAATTCTCCTGCTTAATGATTAGTGCACTATCACCCCACCCCTGTGATAAGAGTCCGTCCAAGCTTGATTATAAATTTTTATCTTTAAGTCCTCAACTTAAAGATTGGCGCCCTTAGCTTGTTTGGTTGCATTTCTCATTCGATGATTGTTCTCCGAGAGGGGAAGTCACATAAATGCCGCTCCAACGTGTGGCGAGAAAATCATTAAGTACGGAGCAGTTAATGACAGTAACGATATCAGAATTCGTATTATGGGAAAAATTTGGATATCCACGTTTCATTAGGAGTGTTTGATTGTGGGAAGGGTCATGGCTGATCAGACGAAAGAGGAGAGGATGTTGCGCAGTGGACGGGCGATAAAAGGCAATAATGTATTGAGTTCAGAGGAAGAGTTGTGTAGTCTAGTAGAGGAAATTGAATATAGAAGTGTAAGTAGTATGGAGAGTGAAGGCAAGCAGAAAGAAGTCAGTATGGAGTCAGATGATAGTAGGATGGGGGGCGAAGCGGAAGTAAACACTAACAATGAAAGTAATAATAATGATCAGTTAATGGGAATGATGCAGTTAATGTTAAGTAAGATAGAGGACAGTAAAACTGAAATAAAAAGTGAATTGGAACAAATTAAAACAGATGTAGAACAAACTAAATCTGAGCTTAAAGGTGAATTAGAACAAACTAAATCTGAGCTTAAAGGTGAATTAGAACAAACTAAATCTGAACTGAAAGAACAGTTAGAACAAACTAAAGCTGAATTAAGCAGGGAGATGAGGGAAAATAAGGAGGAAGCGAATCGGAGAATGGACGAACACAGTAGGCAGTTACGCGATCTGGTGGTAAAAAATGAACATTTTAATAAGCGATTAGAGGACCAGAAAAATGAATATGTACGGCTAGGGAAAGAGGTAGAAGAAAAGTTTGCGGAGCAGAGAAGTGAATTCCTGGAATTAATGGGGAAGGAAAGCAACTCTACTAGGGAGGAAGTAATGAGGCAGGTCACTAGTATTGATAAGAGAGTTGAGACTCAAAGAGGGGAAATACGGATATTCAAAGACCACGTCCAACAAGAGATTGACACGGTAAAGCTTAGAATAGAAGATGAGACCCGGGCAAGTGAAGAAAGGTTTGCGATAGCTGAAGAGAATAAGATTGAAATTAGGACATTGAAAGAGAAGCAGGTTAATTTGGAGAGAGAAATTGATAGGAGAGACAGAGATGTAGAATGCCGGATGGAGAAAGCAGAAAATAAGTTAAAACAGGTGGCAAAGGATAAACAGGTTTTCACGGGAAGGCAATGTCTAGGAAATAGCTACATTAGGGAAATTGAACTACCTAAATTTAATGGGAAACAAACGAATCCGCCAGATTTCCTTAAGATGATAGAAAAACGATTTGAAAAGCGTCTAGAGGAAGGGTCTATGGACTGGGAAGACGTTATGGAAAATATTGACCATGCTTTTGTAGGAGAAACTCGGTCTTGGTTCATGGTATATAGGCAGACGATGACGAACCTGAAAGAATTCAGAAATAAGTTTAGAGAGAAATTCTGGAATGAAGCGATACAAGCTCGGGAGAGAGAAAGGGTGGTATTTGGGAGGTACAAACAGCATGAAGGAGTTACTATGACCGAGTACTTCCTGGCACATGTCATGATTTGTCAGAACTTAGATGGTATAACCGAGGGGTCTGATGTAGAAAGACTACTTTTGAGACATTTTCCGGACAGGGTGAGAGAAGCGGCCTGTATGCAAAAAGTTGGAACTATTCAGGAGATGGAGAACCTACTAGGCAGTTTTGATGCGTTAGGTAACCTTAGGAGTAGAACGGAGAATATTCAGAACTTTAGTCATCACAACGGAATGAGACATAACGGTAGAATACAGAATCACGAAGCTCGCAATCAGTTCAGACCTCAGCAGAACAGCAGGAGCGGAGCACCTGAATATAGGACAGGAAATTCCCAACGGAGGCCAGAGCAATGTACTAATGAGTCCAACGTCAATACACAAAGGGAACCTTTAAACTAACTAGAGGCTGTAATGTTAGGTCAGAATTCCAGCCTAGTACGAAGGTAGCGAAGTGTCTTGCCATGAAAGTGTTACCATATGATCTAGATGTTAGAGACGATTTGTTGTATGAACCCGAGCAGAATAATGGAGATTCAAGTAATAAAGTAGTCAATCCCGTTGTTAAATTGAAAGTCTGGGGGGCGTGGGTTAAAGTTTTTATTGATGCTGGTAGCCAAATATCATGTATTAGTTCTCAGTGGTATGAGTCATTAGTGAAACAGGGTATTCAGTTGGAGGAAATGCCTGTTAAGTCTACTTTCATCATTACGGCTGTTGGAAAGAAGTCTAAGCAAATTTGTAAACAAGTAGCTGTCCCGATCTGTATTAATAATTTTATAAGCGTTCAGATATGTTTGGTAATTCCGCATTTGATATTTGATCTTATCTTGGGATCTGACTGGTTAACGTTAAAATTGGCTCAGTTAAATTCCAATGATCTAGTGCTAAATTTGAGGTGGAATAATGAGGATATCAAGGTCAAGTTTGAGGAGGAAATTCAGAGGAAAACGGAAGTTAGTACAGTGTGGAGAATGAGAGAGGTTTCTAAAGTAAATGAAGAGGCTAGTGAGGGCCTGAAGTTGTGCCAGTTGTGGATTAATGAGGATAAAATATGTGGCTTGAAAGAAGCCGTAAGTAGAAATGAGTTAAATGAAATCCAGAAGGACAAGTTATTTGAAGTGTTATGTGAACACGTGGAGATTTTCTCCGAGAAACCTGGTGTTACCCATCTGTATGAACATTCTTTTTCTGTGCTGGATAAGACTCCATTCAGCGGACCGCGGTATCCGATACCACACAAATATGCCAAAGCCGTAGAGGATCAAATTCAAGCTATGTTAGCAGACGATGTGATTGAATTATCAAACAGTCAATACGTTAATCCCTTAATTGTCGTGCCTAAGTCTGATGGATCAATACGTTTGTGTATTGAATGCGAGAATGAACTAGTGAGAGTGTTAGGTTTGCCTAAGGAACCACCTCGTATTGCTGAATTTTACGTCCGACTGGCACGGGAGAACCTGATTTAATCTGGAGATAAACGTAAAAGGCAGCAGAAACGTAAGGTACTTGATAACTTTGAGGTAGGTGATATGGTTTTGGTGAGAGTTCCAATGTTGTCAAATAGTGAGGATAAGGTAACAAAGAAATTTTTTCTTTTATATCAAGGCCCTTATAAAGTACATAGAAAACTAGGACCCTGTGCTTACAAGTTAGCGGATGGCGAGAGCGTAATGAATGGTTCACATAACATTAGTAGTTTACGGAGATACCTGTCGTGTGAGGTGGCTGAACCGGATTGTGAGATATAGGTCAGAAACTCGGGGAAGTTGCTACTTGTTATGTCAGACTACGAGCGGAATGAGTTTACGTCTCAATTGTGGTGGTATTTCCTAGTTGTGTTTGTAAACAAGGGAGGTGTTTGTGTGGCGGTAGATTTACGCTCGTTCATTGACGATAGATCATCTGTTTTCCGTATGTGAGGCCATGAAATTTTATATTTTATATTTTATCTGTTTTCTGAGATGTTACAGAAGGCTAATTAAAGCTGACGACGGCAAATAATTAATTTTCCCGTATGTGCATTTCTAACTTGCAATAATTTTACCGTGAGCTTAAATCACGTGGGTATTCGTGTGAAGTGTATTGCATCCTGCTTCAAGATAAGGTTGAAACATTCGAAAGAGTGATAAAAGTGTAAATTGTTTGTATCATTTGTTTTCCATGGTTCTAATGTAAAAGATTGGAAGAGAACGTGTTACTGCTATCTAGCAAAGAATGTCGGAGAGATGGGGAGTAAAAGGACAAATAGACACTCGGCAGAGTCTGTAATCTGAATTGTATATATATTATGTTATATTCTCTAGGATAATCTTGTTTTTTACAAAAATGGAAAGTTGCTTGTGTTGGGCATAATTTAGTATCTAAACCTCAAGATGAACTGAAATAACAGACATTCGAAATGGTAAGCAGTCTAAGAGAGATATGCAAACAGTGAGATATAATTAATTGTATGAAAATAATGTCGCTCGTTATGGGCAGGTAATAGAGGTATTTCAAGTCAATGTGGGAGTAAGTGTGTGAGTTCTCAACTCATGTGATATTTGTTAAGAACTCATGGGGGCGTATGTAACGTTCCAGACGTTACAGTGTAATTATGTTAATTTTATTATGTGTAATTAATTCAGGAATTTAACGTCATGATATTTATTTTGGTATGTAATTGCATTATAATTCATGTTTAATCATTTGCTCACTATCATTTCATTATTTTGTAACTACGACTTGTAAACGAGGGCTGAATATCCTAATATTCACTTAGATTCTTGCGACATTCGTTTAAAATTAACTTGCAGTAGATTTCCTCTATCTTGCCACATCACCGAGGAAGAAGGAAGGACAAATTTAGACACCAAGTTCTGGGAAAAGCGAGCACGTGTTCAAGCGTTCTAACGTAAGCTACCGTATTTCGACCAGAATTATTCAAACTGCTCACCGCCTATATTTTCAAAGGAGCGTCATGTTGCCATGGATACTGAGTGAAAGGACTAATAGAAGAACAGTTGATATCATGGTTAAGACCCGTCAACTCTAATATCTGGAGTGGGGAGAGACGTGTCATCTGATTGGACCACGTGTAGCGACCTGTAATTAGAGCCAGAGAAGGTTATAAAAGGGCGTGTTGGAGCTCTTGGCTTCATTCGCTACTTGATATTCTAAATCTTCTACGTGATTCTGATCGATATTATTCTACAATCTTCTACTGGATCTTCTACGTGATCTTCTACCTGATTCTCTTCTTGATTCTTCGTCTTGGTACTTAGAAATTCTGAATGAGGGGTGTATAGCCACTCTCATCAGGAAGTACGTACAGCTCGGCTACAAGACCGGTTTGAACCAGTCTAAGTCAATAGGTAGTATTAATCTAGATAGAAATGAAACTTCAGAGCACATTTTCCGTAAAGTTGGAAGGATTCTTAATTGAGTATCCTCTCCACATAACCCAAGGTGGTTCTTCTAACTATGACTTAGGGCTTATCTCCAATATATGGGATAGAGCATAATAGGGAGTGTTAGTTTTGAAGCCATTTTCCAATTAGTGGGAGGTGCAATTTGCAAGGCAGGAATGGTACTTAGCTGCAGATGAAGAGATCTCAAAGACGACCGGTGATGTTCCCGCTACAAGGATGGAAGCTTTCCAAGGACCAGCAGAACAAGACTACATGGTGAGCAAGCGAGTTAAAGATATTGCAAGTTTTCGCGAAGTAGAGTCATTCAATTTTTTTGTTAAATTCATTTACCATTGTAAATTCAGTTCTCGTTAAACCGTCGTCATTTATAGTAAATATAATAAATAGTATTTTTCTAGTTCACTTTAATCAATCTGCCTTAATTAGCCTTTTGATTTCTAATTCTCCTGCTTAATGATTAGTGCACTATCACCCCACCCCTGTGATAAGAGTCCGTCCAAGCTTGATTATAAATTTTTATCTTTAAGTCCTCAACTTAAAGATTGGCGCCCTTAGCTTGTTTGGTTGCATTTCTCATTCAATGATTGTTCTCCGAGAGGGGAAGTCACACCATGTACGTAAGGTAGCAGGCATGAAGTTTTAGCTCCGCCAATACGCCAGCACGATGCTGTCTTGTTTAAAGATGGTAGCTGTCAGCTGTAAAAAAGCACGTGGAATTTTTCAAATTACCTGCCACTACGTGCCTGAGGTTGCAGGCATGAAGTTTAGTGCCGTAAAGATGGAAGCACTGAGGTTAGCGGCGCTCAAGGTGGCAGCTGTCAAAAAAGCACAATGGCTTTGTTTACAAACAAGAGTAAGTGGCTATGGTAGCAGCCATAATGTTTAGTGCCGTACAGATGGCAGCACTGAGGTTAGCGATGTTCTGATGTTTAAAAATGGCAACTGACAGCTGTCAAAAATCACGTGGCTTTGTTTACAAACAAGAGCACGTGGCTAAGGTAGCAGCTATTAGGTTTAGAGACGTAAAGATGGCAGTACTGAGGTTAGCGGTGCTCTGATGTTTAAAAATGGCAACTGACAGCTGTCAAAATGTACGTGGCTTTGTTTAAAAACAAGAACACGTGGCTTTATTTACAACAAAAGCACGTGGAAATCAAATTTCGCGCACCGAGTTCAAATTTCCCGGGCTGCTGACGTCAGCAGTCACGCGACTCGCTCCAACGCCTCTGATTAGCTCGGGTGTGGAACCCCTTTGCTCCACAACTGCTGTAAAAGCAAGTGGTCATCAGTCCATATCTACAATGAAAACTGTGAACGTGGTTATAAAAATGAGATGAATCGTAAAGGAACGATGGCTTGAAGAATAAGACCACAGGGCGTGATGAAAGAATGAAGGACTCCTTTTACATTCGATTCACTAACATCACAGAGTCGGAAGGAAACTAAATGTGAATTCCTACAATATAGAAAGTTCATATAACTGTTCAACGATAACATTATGTTGACCATTGTTGTGATGTGATTTGTCTCCTCTGCTGCCACTCATTTCCGATAAATGGGATTGCCGCTGCGTATCGAGTAAAACAGGATGCCTGAATATTGGCGGATAGTAGCTGGGGAGTTAGATAACTTTGCACATGTTATAATATTGTTCCGTCAGCGACGGGTACTACAGCAAGTAAATAAATAGTTTGCTGCATACAGTATATCACTTCACAGAGCCATATAATAAATACAACCTAACAAACATCGTTTTGCGAGAACATTATGGAGTCATTCTGTGCTAATCCTTATCCATTGGACATTGATCCATTATTTAAGAATGTTTTCCTTCTTTCTTTCTTTCTTTTTTCTTTCTTTCTTTTTTCTTTCTTTCTTTCTTTCTTTCTTTCTAATCCGTTGAACGTCCGGGGATAGTTTTACCCTCGGACTCAGCGAAGGATACAACCACTACCGCCACAAGAGCAGTGCCCTGGAGCGTGAGGGATACAACTGGGGAAGAGAGCCAGTACCTCGCCCAGGAGTCCTCACCTGCTATGCTGAACTGGGACTTGTGTGGGGATGGGGAGATTGGAAAGGATAGATACGGAGGAGGGAAGGAAGCGGCCGTGGCATTTGCCTGGAGAAGAAGAGCGCAATCACGGAAAACCACTTCAAGGATGGCTGAGGTGGGAATCGGACGCCCCCTCTACTCAGTTGACCTCCCGAGGCCGAGTGTGCCCTGATCCAGCCCTCGTACCAATTTTCAAATTTCGTTGCAGAGCCGGCAATCGCACCCGGGCCTCCTGAGGTGTCAGCCTATCGCACTAGCCACTACACCACTGATCATTATTATTAAGTTTGTGGAACAAATAAAATTTGTCATAATGATAAATCATTCGACGGGGAGCTGTCAATAATAATGGGCTTATGGAAGACAGTAGAACTGGCTGAGTCAGCAAAGAGGATGCATCTGGATGTGGTAGGAGTAAGTGATATTCGGGTAAGGGGAGATAACGAGGAAGAGATAGGAGATTATAAAGTGTATTGGCGGGTGATAGAAAAGGGCAGAGCCTGGGGCAGGGCTCTTAATCAGGAATACTATTTCACGCAACATAGTTTCTGTTGGGCACGTAAATGAGCGAATGATGTGGGTAGTTTTGTCAGTTGGAGGAATTAGGACTAGAATTGTGTCAGTGTATTCACCGTGTGAGGGTGCAGATGAGGATGAAGTTGACAAGTTTTATGAAGCATTGAGTGACATCGTGGTCAAGTTCAACAGCAAGGATAGAATAGTGCTAATGAGCGATTTCAATGCGAGAGATGGGAATAGAACCGAAGGATATATAGGGTGATTGATAAATGTGGGGAACATATGGAAGCTAATGGGAATGGAAAGCGTTTGCTGAACTTCTGTGCTAGTATGGGTTTAGCAGTTACGAATACATTCTTCAAGCATAAGGCTATTCACAGTTACACATGAGAGGCTAGGGGTACCAGATTCACAATACTCTATATATTAACCGACTTCGCATTCAGGAAATCTGTTAGGACTGTACGAGTTTTTCGCGGATTTTTCGATGAGACAGACCACTATCTGATCTGTAGTGAACTAAGTATCTCTAGGCCTAGGGTAGAGAATGTGAAATCTGTCTGTAAACGAATAAGGGTAGAAAATCTCCAGGACGAGGAAGTTAGATAGAAGTACATGAATATGATTAGTGAGAAGTTTCGAATAGTAGACAGTAAGCAGGTTCAGGATATAGAAAGTGAATGGGTGGCATACAGGGATGCTGTAGCAGAACCAGCAAGGGAAAGACTTGGAACAACTGTGCGTAAAGATGGAAAAAGGAGAACATCTTGGTGGATGATGAAGTGAGAGCAGCTTCTAAACGTAAAAAGAAGGCTTATCGGAAAATGCTCCGAACAAGGACCGAGGCAGACAGGGATTTGTACGTAGATGAAAGAAACAGAGCAAAACAAATTGTTGTTGAATCCGAAAAGAAGTCGTGGGAAGATTTTGGTAATAACTTGGGTAGGCTAGGTCAAGCAGCAGGGAAACCTTTCTGGACAGTAATAAAGAATCTTAGGAAGGGAGGAAGAAGCGAAATGAGCAGTGTTTTGAGTAATTCAGGTGAACTCATAATAGATCCCAGGGAATCAGTGGAGAGGTGGAGGGAATATTTTGAACATCTTCTCAATGTAAAAGGAAATCATCCTGGTGGTGTTGCGAACAGCCAAGCTCATGGAGAGGAGGAAAATGATGAAATTAAGCTTGAGGAAGTGGAAAGGATGGTAAATAAAATCCATTATCATAAAGCAGCAGGAATAGATGAAATTAGACTGAAATACTGAAATATAGTGGGAAGGCAGAGAAGAGAGAGTAGTAAGATTAGCATGGAGTGTTGGTAAAGTACCTTCCGATTGGACAAAAGCAGTAATTGCACCTATCTACAAGCAAGGGAACAGGAAGGATTGCAACAACTATCGAAGTATTTCATTGATTAATATACCAGGCAAAGTATTCACTGGCATCTTGGACGGGATGGTGCGATCAGTCGTTGAGATGAAGTTGGACGAAAACCAGTGTGGTTTCAGACCACAGAGGGGCTGTCAAGATCAGATTTTCAGTATGCGCCAGGTAATTGAAAAATGCTACGAGAGGAATAGACAGTAGTGTTCATGTTTCGTAGATCTAGGGAAAGCATATGACAGGGTACCGAGGGAAAAGATGTTCGCTATACTGGGGGACTATGAAATTAAAGGTAGATTATTAAAATCAATCAAAGGCATTCATTTTGACAATTAGACTTCAGTGAGAATTGATGGTAACATGAACTCATGGTTCAGGGTACTTACAGAGGTTAGACAAGGCTGTAATCTTTCACCTTTGCTGTTCGTAGTTTACACGGATCATCTGCTGAAAGGTATAAAATGGCAGGGAGGGATTCAGTTAGGAAGAAATGTAGTAAGCATCTTGGTCTTAATGGCAGATTGTGCCGAAAGCCTGTGCAATGAGTATGGTATGAAAATTAGTCTCTCGAAAACAAAATTGATGTCAGTAAGTAAGAAATTAAGCAGAATTGAATGTCACATTGGTGATACAAAGCTAGAACAGTATTTAGGTTGTGTATTTCCCCAGGTTGGTAATATAGTAAGTGAGATTGAATCAAGGTGTCGTAAAGCTAATGCAGTGAGCTCGCAGTTGCGATCAACAGTATTCTGTAAGAAGGAAGTAGGCTCCCAGACGAAACTATCTTTACATCGGTCTGTTTTCAGGCTAACTTTGCTTTACGGGAGCGAAAGTTGGGTGGACGTAGGTTAACTTATTCATAAGTTAGAAGTAACAGACATGGAAGTAGCAAGAATGATTGCTGGTACAAGCAGGTGGGAACAATGACAGGAGGGTACTCGGAATGAAGAGATAAAGGCTAATTTAGGAATGAACTCGATGGATGAAGCTGTACGCATAAAGCGGCTTCGGTGGTTGGGTCATGTGCGGGGAATGGAGGAGGATAGGTTACCTAGGAGAATAATGGGCTCTGTTATGGAGGGTAAGAGAAGGAGAGGGAGACCAAGACGACGATGGTTAGATTCGGTTTCTAACTATTTAAAGGTAAGAGGTATAGAACTAAATGTGGCCACAACACTAGTTGCAAATCGGGGATTGTGGCGACGTTTAGTAAATTCACAGAGACTTGCAGACTGAACGCTGAAAGGCATAACACTCTATAATGATAATGTATGTTTGTATGTATGATAAACCATACCATTCAGTCATTGTTCGTTTATTTTTTCCACATAAAAACCTTTTCGCAAGCGAAACAATCTGTAATATTAGAAACAACTCTTATTTCAATTTTAATATTTCCTGTTCTTGGAGCGTGGGACTTATGACTTCAACCTACTGAAGTAGTGATAATTGAATATAATGTTTGATTGAAACATGATGTATAAAGAAGGAAAGCATCTGAGGTGACGTTATGAAAGAATGAGTTTTAATGCCTACGAATATCTGAAGATAGATATAAAAGATCATATTTCTGAAAACAAAAGATATTTACAGAGACAACGTGGAACATTTGAATCTTTAGAAATAACTACTGAATGGCTCATCGCCCTCCAATCGAGACATTTTGATGCTTTACTAGTAAATTTCTTGCAATATTTTAATGATAAGTCAGTTTTAGACCAAACTGGAAATATCACACAAACGTGCACATGTAAGTTTGCCCGCAGAATTATTATAACAAAAATCTTGTGAGGAAATGTGAATTGCTATAGAAAAATAAATAGATAAAACCTCCCTACACACACGCGTGCACACTTACACAAACGCACTCACTCACTTTCACAAGTTTTCAGTGGGTTTCAGAGGATATTATTAGTAAAAATATATAGGGGTAAAGTTTCTGTAACAGTAAGTGACGAATTAGAGGCACCTTTGTGTTTGAATTACGAAAACTAAGCTCTTTCAAAATCTCCCATTTGGAGGTAATACTATGCTTCATTCTGTTACAGATATCTCATCTCATTAGAATCCACTGAACGTTATTTGTGCATAAATCCAAGGGCTAACATTTAGAGTGGATTAATGCTTTGAGTACAGTTCTATAGACTGTAAGGGAACTAACAAAAACGAAACCGGATACTGAAACAGAGCGCAATGAAGGCAACATATCTAGTGATTACAAAGCACAGTTTTATAAATACTTCAATTAATTAAAATTATCGTTGTATATTCTACGCAAGTAAATAGAGTTATACCATGAAATATTACTTGTATATTTTGCACCCTTACGGATATGATCGTCAAATAAATATTGGTTAAACGGATGGCCGTATAATTATTACACCGTAGCGTTATAATATTTTTTCGGTTTGAATTTTAAGGAATCATGTTTGCGAATTTTATCTTAATGGATTTATCATGCTCTATCAGATATAAAGTTTTTAGACAATGGTTCCAATAGGATCACGAATATTGCTCTATGCAGGATGAATGTGACAAGAAGGCATCCTCCTAGGATGCTATGGTGTTTCGTGCTGTGTGTGCTAGGACGTGCCTTTGGCATTATGATCATGGAGGGCCAAATAATTGCGTTTTCCACTCCTGCAACATTCTCGCGGGCAACCATTGTTCCTTCAACAATAATCAAACGAGTCTTGTACTCAATTGATTTTAACTTCACGATTCTTGACGTTGTTTCTCCATAATCAGCTTTGCATCCGCCCATTGACTTGTTCGCGTGCAATAGTGGTGTGTTGAAGTAAATGAACCGAATAAAGTCCTCACTGAATACCACAGAACACCATTCAAGTATTCATATCTCCGTAGTTCTACGTCACGCACGTCTCGGATCTCTAGCATGTTGTCAGAGGTAAATAAGGATGAGAAACATGAGAATATGTAATCCCAGCCAGCTTCGAGTAAATTGTTCCCGATTGTGCGTAACAGCACTTTGTCTACAACTGGTATTCTCACTGTTGTCGATCGCCTATTAGCCGGAGCAAATCGCAAAATCACGTACTCTGGCCTGACTACAGGTATATCTTGACTTCTTGCAAGACTACTTTTCTGAGTCTATCTGTCCCCTAGTTGTTCAGGAGTCATTGTAATTCTTTCTTTAACAGTAAGTTATTTTCTACATACATAAAATCGTAAATATTGAGGACAACTGATCGTACCACTGCTACTCCTTGGCTCTGAAAAATGGGTCATAACCTAGGAAGTTTGTCGGTCACTCATTATGTTTGAAGATAAAATCTTCGAGCTCAAGCCTTAGGAACTGTTGAACAGAACAACAGTACATTATCGGATAAAATGTCTCTTTGCCATGTACTTGTATTTAGATATTTGGAATGTGGGGAAATATTTTATATCTCACAATTATCTCCACAAACACGACGCTTACCAAGAATAACGTAATTGTAGTACCTGTAATACTGAAATCAATTCATACTGTCTTGATATAAAAAAGGTAGTTTCAATTTATTTAAGATAACAATTTAGCTGTTTGATCAATATTCCAGTGGCATAGGTCCATTTCAATCATTTGTTCGGAGGGAGAATAGAAATTTCATCGGAAAGTTCACGCTGTTTCAATACATGATGGTAGTGGCGATTGTATTGCTTTAATTAGAAGTATGACTGGGTAACCATCCTCTTTTCAAGCTAATCAGAGGAATAAATGCAATAGGTCCAACCCTTTGACGACTTAATGCATCGGCGTAGGGGAAGGGCCAAGAAGGACGTGAAAATTAAAGATTCCCTAGGCTTCGAAAATAAAAATAAAATAAAACGTGTTCCACAATGGAGGTCAGATAGAAAAGTTGAAGTGATAAACTTAGGACAAGGACCAATTCCGGACTCAGCTGTGGTCCCATGGTGGCCAATCCACGTTCTTAAGTTGAAAGCCTCAGGGTGAACCTTGTAGTCGCCTTCCAAACCAAACCCAAACTCCATGGCGCAAGAGCCCTCCAAATAGCCATGGCCTACCGAGCGACCGCTGCTCAGCCCGAAAGCCTGCACATTACGAGGTGACGTTTGGTCGGCACGACGAATCCCCTCGGTCGATATTCTTGGCTTTCTAGTCCAGGGCCGCTATCTCATAGGTATAGGACAGATCTCCAAATGGCGGTCAGACAGAAAAGTTGAAGAGGGCTGTCATCAATTGTTATCCAGTAGGCAGAGTGGACCTGAAACCAGTCCTCAGAGCCAGGTAAAGATCTGTGGCCTGGCCGGAAGTCAAACCTGGAGTATCCGGGTAAGATGCAGGCACGCTACTTCTACACCGCAGACCGGCACAGGAAGGGGAGAACGAGAATGAATTCTACCTCCTAAATCCACAGGGGAATCTGTTTCAATACTGCACGTCACTGTATTTAGGGCTCGAACCACTTCACATTAGTTTCCGAGTCCTCTCCAGTGTTGAGTACCGGCTTTCACGACTCTTGGGACAGGATTGTAAGTGCTCTGTCAACTATGTTGACACTCTGAAGAAGATCGGCACGTCGTGTTCTCCAATCCTTGATCTGCCAAGCTGAGTTATATTCATCACTGTTCTCAGATGTTACCCATTTAACAGTGTGCAATCCGTAATTACATTAGAAAGCGGAAAGTTACAGCAGGCATGGTAGGAGAGGCTATATCATGTGACAAGCCTGAGCCAAAAGCTTTAGTTAACGGTTGACCTGTAGCCCAGGGAACAAATCATTTCCACAATGCATCTCTTTGCTGTGGGATACTAATTAACTACAAATGTGGGGTGAGACAATTAGAGCTAACTAACGATCGTAGATACGGCACCTAACTCAGACAGAGATTTAGCGAGGTCCATCCATTGCTTCACAATGCGTACGACCGTTATTACTAGAGGAATCAATATACATAATCATTCTGAAATAGATGGTGTAAGGGGATTGTAATTCACATATCCTTCTAATTACAGTGATTGACTACACATTTTAAGTAAACTGCCAACGGCCGTAGCCGTGTTGAAACACCGGGTCCCGTGAGAACCCCAAAGTTAAGCAACATTGGCCGTGGTCAAGATTTGGATGGGTTGCCACGCGCTGTTGGTGGGGGGGGGGGAGGGTAAGGGAATGGAGGAGTGGAAAGGAACTGGCCACCCTACCGCACGTAAACTCCGGCTCAGACACACCTCTGGGAAGGTTCGGACCTGCCTTCGAGCAGAATACACCCTTACCTTACCATAGTAAACTATGCTAGTTCCAATGTGTGAACCTCCTTCATAAGAAATAACGATCTTCTAAAATGTTTTAGGCTGTACAAAATGAAGGATTCTTGCGGATGCACGATAACTTAAGAAACTCATCCATTTCGTTGGAATGATGTATTTTAGTATATTCTATATCTTCGTTGTATAGTTTTGTAGTAACTAACTGTTGTACCCGCCGTTGGTGGGTTTTCTTTTACACCATGCAGCAGTACTGTCATCTAGCGAAGTTCTGTGCCAGCAGAAAAGATAGAGCTCAGTTCAAATAAAAAGTCAATCAATTCAACTGTTAATTAGTTTCCAAGAATTAAAACATAATAGTCCATCACACTATTATCTTGTGATTGGATAATGTTATGGCGTCCTAGGCATAGAGAGGTTTTCATACCATCAACAATTTTATGGCTCCTTTCAACCCTGATTCTTCTAGTTAACTCGTTACCAGGATGATCAAAGAATATTTCCGTGCCAGCGATGTTGGCCATCGCATTGATAGTCTAAATTCTTGAATATCTTCATTACCGCACCTAATACGATACAATTGTATGGCATATAAAGGATGAGAAACTGAATTTTCGTAAACGTGTACTTTATCAATTCAGCTAATATTAACAGAGATATATATTTCCAGATTAGGCCCCTGTAACATTCTACACCATTATATGCTAACTAAATAATATATAGCAACCAAACGAACAAAAAAACAAACAAACAGGAATGTATCGATTGTGTAAAGAAGTATTGAAGTGTTAACGTTTTCAAACGTAGCATCAGCATTCTCACAGTTGAGAAGCTTCATTCTATAAGGTACCAAATCCAAAAGGAAAATTTTACAGGAGACAGAAAAAAGGCTGAAAATGTATATTAGCACTTTTGTTGTATTTAAATAGAATAAAGACATTGTTATACAAATTATTTCTTTTAAAAAGTTTTTAATTTAATAAATATTCAAAAATAATAATGAGTTATGTTGTAACCAAGGTTGAGATTTACAAAACACAACTTTATTATTCGCTTCAAATGCAAAATACACTATTTACACAAATAAAACTGAAATTTAACTTGAAGCAAAATGAATTAGGAATCTTGAGAAAGAGTCTATCTTCTGTACACTATATACAGGTTTGCAGTATTTACATCCACTTCTATCTCGAAAAGATAGTCCTTGATATGAAAAGTCGATAGTCGAAAACTATCAGAAGTACTGACATAAATGTTTAGGAAAGTCCTTCCTTGCTGAGTTCATAAAAGCAAGTTCAATGTTGGAAGAATTCTTACTTAGCGAAACTAAGGGAGCTTGCATTAATTAGGGAAATATGACGGTATGTAATAGTATGACTGGATATGAGCAGCGGAATAAGAGGAGCGGTGACCAGAGGTGATACCTCGTACTGCCAGAAATTCAGTCCACCTGGTCGAAGCACATTTTCAAGAGGAGTAGCCTCCGTGCTTGACGTAGGGTGTATTCTGGAGCTGGACACCGGGGCAAGTGGGCATCTGGACAGGCTGGGAGTTCCTCTTTATAGTACACACACGATGGTTCAGGCACGCGCACTGAGGGCTGCGCGTCGAGGCTAGAAGAATGACACTTGGCGCGCGTGTAGCTGGCTGGCGGAGCGAGAAGGGAGCGCCGGACATACAACACCCTCCCCTCCTAAATACGCCGGTACGGCGTGAAACGGCGGCGGCGCTGGCGGCGGCTGCGATGCTGGGCCGGAGCTGCTGATGTCTCTGTTGGAGTGTCCGGAGCTGGGACCGGGCGGAGTGGCGCTGTCTCGTCCTGAAAGGAACCCAGTGTTATTAAATGGTCTAAAGCTCGTTCAGCAATAGATTTATGTGGCTGAGCCATAGAATCAATAGCTGGACATGGGCGGTAGCGCAGACGTATCTGGTCTTGATGGCGGCAGATACGTTTCTCCGTAGTCTGTATTTCGTAGAGACGATGACCCAAAGATCTGCAGATGACTCCAGGTATCCAGAGTGGGTTTGACCTGAATGTCCGGGTGTAAACCTTGTCGTTGACTGAGAACTTCGTTGGTGAGGTCTGAGACTGGGCCGGAAGAGGCTGCAACAGAGAAAGTAAAGTTCTATGAGGTCGTCCATGGAGCTTCTGTGCAGGAGTGATATTATCAGCGCCGGGAAGAGTTCTGTAGTTGCTTAAGAGTTGGAGCAATGCTTGGTCTTTAGTTAAGCCTGAAGAGACAGCTTTTTTCATACTTCTCTTAAATGTTTGTACAAAGCGTTCAGCTTCACCATTAGATTGAGGGTGAAAAGGCGGTGCTAGGATATGACGAATGCCATTATATGTACAAAATTTCTTAAAAGCAGTAGCTGTAAATTGAGGTCCGTTGTCCGAAATGAGTACTTGAGGTAAGCCTTCTGTAGTAAATATTTTCTGTAGAGCACGAATGGTAGCTTCGGTCGTAGTAGTCGAATGCATATCCACTACATATGGAAAGTGCGATAGTGAATCGATGACTATTAACCACATGGAATTGAGGAAAGGACCTGCGAAATCGATGTGAACTCGTTCCCATGGAGTAGTAGCAGGAGGCCATGAAGCTAGATCAGAAGACGGGGCGTTCTGATTCAGTTGACATTGTTCACAATGACGGATGAGCTTTTCGATGGCGGCATCAATACCGGGCCAGTAGCAGTGTTGACGTGCTAGTTGCTTCGTTCGGGATATACCCCAATGGCTTTGGTGTAATAATTCGAGAACTTGTTTCTGTAGGCTAAGTGGGATAACCACTCGGAAGGTGGTGCCTGCTTCTAGGAGTACGACTCCAGCACGAGTCGTGAGACGATGCTGCATACGATGATAAGGTGCAAGGTGGGCGGGAAGATTGTCTGAAGAGGCCAACCGTTGCGGATGTAAGTACGCACAGTAGCAAGTGTACTGTCCTTATCCGTAGCTTTAGCTATGCAGGTAGCATCAATAGGAAAACTGGAGACAGTATCTTCAAGTTCTATGTCCAACTGAAGACATTCAGATTCTTGAGAATCGAAGGCAGTATCAGGACCAACTGGTAAGCGTGAGAGGGCATCAGCATTACAATGCTGGGATGTGGCTCGATAGACAATCTGATAGGAATAATCAGAAAGGAACATGGACCATCTTTGAAGCTTTCTGAGGGAATTCTCAGGGATCTTATTACCAGGATGGAATAAGTGTACGAGAGGCTTATGATCAGTAATGATCAGGAAATGGTTGCCATAGAGATATTCATTGAAACGGCGAATACCAAAGATGATGGCTAAAGCTTCTTTCTCTATCTGTGAGTATCGACGTTGATGGTCATTAAGTGTTTTCGAAGCGAAAGCGATGGGGCGTTCCCGTCCATGACGATCCTTCTGGGAGAGAACGGCACCGACACCGTAGTCTGAAGCGTCAGTAGCTAGCGTGAGGAGCTTGTCGGGCTGAAAATGAGTGAGTTGTATAGCTTGAATTAAGGCGTTGTTGATGGTTTTCCATGCCTGTTGGCATTGCGGAGTCCATTGAAATTTAACACCTTTTTTACGTAGAGCGTTTAATGGAGCTGCCACTGTAGCGAAGCGGGGAATAAACTTATTATAGTAGTTCGCTTTGCCTATGAAGGACTGGAGCTGCTTGAGGTTCTGAGGTGCTGGCATGTTGACGATAGCTGAGACATTCTGTGCACTAGGGCGAATTCCAGTCTTATCAAGTATATGTCCTAGGTAGTGAACTTGAGGCTGAAAGAATGTACATTTAGCGAGATTCGCTCGTAGGCCATTGTCTTTCAATTTCTGGAGAAGGAGGCGTAGATTGTTTAGATGTTCCTGATGATCTTTTCCCGTAACAATAATATCATCCAGGTAGTTGGCACAACCGGGAATGGAGGCAGTGAGTTGAGCTAAATAGCGCTGAAAAATAGCCGCTGAGGATGAAACACCGAATGGGAGCCGCTGGAGCTGGAGCAGTCCAAGAGGAGTGTTGAGTGTTAGAAATTTCTTAGAGTCTTCGTCTAAAAGTAGCTGGAGATATGCTTCTTTAAGATCAACTCGAGAGAAGAATTGTCCACCAGCGAGACGACGGAATAAGTCTTCTGGACGTGGAATAGGAAAGATATCTGTGTCGAGTTGTGCGTTGACTGTAGATCGAAAATCGCCACAAAGTCGAACATTACCATCAGGTTTCTTGATTACCACTAGTGGAGTAGCCCATTGACTAGAAGTAACTGGTACCACAATTCCAGTTTGTATCCATCTTTCTAATTCTTTCGTGACCAGGTCTTGAAGTGCTAGGGGTACTGGACGTGCTTTGAGGAAGCGAGGCTTAGCTCCGGATTTCAGCGGTATGTGAGCTGTATAGTCTTTTGCTGTTCCGAGCTGAGAGTCGAAGACTTCCGGAAACTGCTTTAGGAGATCGGTAACGTCAGAAGTAGGATGCAATGTTGATACAACCTTAATGTTGTCATGTATCTGGAAACCAAATAAGTTAAATAGATCCATGCCCATAATGTTGGATGCAGTGTAGTTGTTAACTACGAGAAGAGGAATGGCCTTCTGAATTCCTTTATAACTAGCCTGAAGCTGGATTTGACCTTTAATGTCAATTTTCCTTTTGTTAAACGTCACAAGCTGGATGTCAGCTGGAGAGCATGAAGGGGAACCTAAGTCATGGTAGGTAGCCAGATTAATAATAGAGACAGGTGATCCAGTGTCTAATTGAAAATCGACAGATCGAGTAGAGAATGAGAGAGGAACGATGATCTTGTGAGAATTCCTTGTGGGAAGAATAAGAATCTGATCAACTTCCATGTCTTGGCGGGGCTGTATATGCTTCGGGCGTGCTGTAGGAGTCTTAGCAGGGCGGAGCGAACTCCGACATACAGTCTTAATGTGTCCAAGTTTATTACATCGTTCGCAAGTGGCTTTGAAAAAACGACAGTCACGACGTTCATGATGCTTGAAACAGCCGCGGCAGGAAGGCAGGAGTCTCGAGGTGCTTTTAGAATTGGGCTTCCTTGTAGCATTACGAGAGGGAACCTGGCGAGAATGCTTGGTAGAGAGCGCCTTATCTGGACGGTTCACTGTAGCAGAGGACTTGCGGGCCTGAGTCGAGACTTGAGCAACTTCGTGTGGAGAAGCTATGGCTGCGGCAGTCTTGGTAGTAAGCTCATAAACCGTAGCAATACGCTGGACGTCTTCTAAAGAAGGGTTACTCTGCTTGACAGCGTCAAAACGTATCTTGTCCTCAGGAGTATGTAAAATTACCATGTCCCGAATGAGAGAATCAGTGTAGGGTGAACCACAACCGTCCTTGGAGCATATGAACTGGCAGGGTTTAGCTAGACCACGCAATTCAGTTATCCATTCAGTATGTGTCTGATGGGGTTGCTTTCTGCTCTGAAAAAATTTATAGCGAGCAGCCACTATGTGAGGAGCTTTGGCATAATGTTCAGTGAGACGGGCCAGGAGCTGTGCGAATGGTACCTCAGAAAGGTTTTCTTCTGGACCTAATTTACGTAGTAATTCACACGTAGCATTGCCAACTGAACTAAGAAATAGTGCTCGGCGGCGTTGATCATCTGTGACAGAATGGCAGATGAAATGCTGTTGTAAGCGTGCTAAATAAACTGACCATTCTTCCTTAGCCGGATCAAAAGCAGAGAACGGAGGAATAGCTGATGGCTGTGTAGAGACAGAAATAGCTTGAATAGCCTGAATTAATGCTGCCTGTTGTTGTTGCATAAACTGTTGTTGTTGCTGCTGTAAGGCTTGGAATACCGTAGCGAGTTGCTCAGCTGTAGCCATTGCGAGATGCGTGCAATAAAGAGCAAGGAGAGCTGTGTGTCAGAACTGGTTGTAGGCGCGACCTTGACCGATATATGCTGGGAGTGAGAGAGGGAGCAAGCAAACACGCTGGAGCGTGCCACACAGGTGGAGCGCACGACAGAGAGCTGTGGAATGTCTGTTGAGTGGGCGACACACGGAGCACTGATTGACTTCGTCGCCAATGTCTAAGTGTATGAGGGCACTGAGTTTGCTGTACCTCGTTGTGAAGGAGTGGATGAATTGCAAGTTATTATCCTGTCGCCACAGAGTTGGTGACTGGGGCCGATGAATTGGAGTGTTTGTTGCGCTCTTTTTTTGTTTTACCTCGTCGCCATAGAGTTGTGTTGTAACCAAGGTTGAGATTTACAAAACACAACTTTATTATTCGCTTCAAATGCAAAATACACTATTTACACAAATAAAACTGAAATTTAACTTGAAGCAAAATGAATTAGGAATCTTGAGAAAGAGTCTATCTTCTGTACACTATATACAGGTTTGCAGTATTTACATCCACTTCTATCTCGAAAAGATAGTCCTTGATATGAAAAGTCGATAGTCGAAAACTATCAGAAGTACTGACATAAATGTTTAGGAAAGTCCTTCCTTGCTGAGTTCATAAAAGCAAGTTCAATGTTGGAAGAATTCTTACTTAGCGAAACTAAGGGAGCTTGCATTAATTAGGGAAATATGACGGTATGTAATAGTATGACTGGATATGGGCAGCGGAATAAGAGGAACGGTGACCAGAGGTGATACCTCGTACTGCCATAAATTCAGTCCACCTGGTCGAAGCACATTTTCAAGAGGAGTAGCCTCCGTGCTCGACGTAGGGTGTATTCTGGAGCTGGACACCGGGGCAAGTGGGCATCTGGACAGGCTGGGAGTTCCTCTTTATAGTACACACACGATGGTTCAGGCACGCGCACTGAGGGCTGCGCGTCGAGGCTAGAAGAATGACACTTGGCGCGCGTGTAGCTGGCTGGCGGAGCGAGAAGGGAGCGCCGGACATACAACAGATTGGGTGCGTTTTGGCACTAAAATTCTAAACACTTACATCCAAAAGGCATAAATTTCACTGTCGTCATCAGAAAACTAAACGCATTTAAATAGAGCTAGAGTGATCAAGTTACTCATTTACAATGATATTAAGTGAAATCATCGAACATAACAATGTTAATTAAACACAGTGTTCTGTTATTGCTGGTCACTTGGTTATGAAATGGCTCCTCATTGGCTATATGGGTACGTTATGATTTGGTCAATTCACCGCATGGGATTTGGTACTTACTGATATCAAACTTGATTTTGAAGGTCCTGTTCGACGTGGATTTGGGTCATTTTGACCGTTTATTTTTCTTTTATAAAATGGAACTTCCAACCAACGTGTGTTTTCCATCAACATATCAATTTTCAAATTTTGGCTTTGGTACCTTTCGGAAATAAGCTTCTCAGTTGAAGATGAGGGGACTAATGTTTTTTAATTCCCCCGGCTGATATCAGCATGGACTATGAACTATTAGTACCTCTCGCCTTCTTGATCTTCGGACTACTGTAACCTGACAAACCCCGGTCAGATATTATTATTATTATTGTCATTATTATTATTATTATTATTATTATTATTATTATTATTATTATTATTATTATTATTATTATTTATTCATGTGTATATTTCATTTATGTGTGTATTTTGCCGTCGCGGCTTAGTAACTCTTTTTGGAACTCTCGTTATTATGGATACTCTCTATATTTTATTTGGGACTAGTGTGTTTCGATCACTCAGTTTATCTCCCGGTTGTGTACGTGACGAGTCTCCGAGCGGGGGTTTACGTGTTGACGGAGCTGAGGTGGAAAATTCCAGGAACTGGGCTATTTTAAGATGCTGTTGTGTTGGCTTGGGCTAGTGTGGTGCAAGCACGCGTCGGCAGTTGGAAGTTGCAGCTTGCAGTGTGCAGAGGTGATACTGGTGGTAATCTGAGAGGTGTTTTGTACGAGTTGTGAGGAAGATGTCCCATGCCATGTTGGGAGTTCGAGATCTGCTGTTGAAGGAACCAGGGAGAAAGATGCTGGAGTGTAACAACATTCCATGGTTATGAATGTTAGCCATGTATAATTCTACGGAGAGTCTACGTAAGGTAACGTGTTGGGCCTTTTCAAACTATACCAACGCCATCAGCAAAGTGGAGTCCATTCTTGAAAAATGAGTCATGACTGCGTGTGAATATTTTGCGTTGCGGAATAAACTAAGTACCAGTTATTGAGAGAGAGTTATTTCATAAATTAAGACATTTATTATTTATATCAATGTTCTCTTTATTTTGTTATATATGTTCAAGGGTGTATCACGACGAGCTCTGCTCGGATTTCTAGGCAAATACAGGTTTAATTGATTAAGTAAATTGTATGAGATTAATATATATTCTGTTTAATTTCTATGGGTGGGGGAAATTACCAGATGGACTCCTTTTCCAATATTAATTTTTTAGGTATCAAGTGATTCAGATCTCCTTGTCACAAGACAACGACCCTGAAGATGAGTTTCAACAGCCGGCAAAGTTTAAGAATTATTTATTTGTATATTTATGGCTCCCAAATTCCATTAGTCATTATTATTTATATTTATATTTAATAGAGAGATTTCACTACTAACTCTCGAGAGCGTCACATTGTGCAGATTTCAACATGCCTTTTTGCCAGTGATATATTTCGCTTCTTTATGTATGTCTTAAGCAGTGATGCAGTTTGGTCTTGTAGCTCTCTATTATACTTAACCAAGTGGATAACAACATAATAATGAAATAATACCATTATATGGAAAAACTGAACAAGAAAATGGCTCGAAAATACATAGTAAGTAAAGCTAGCAATGTGTATCAAACAGAGACAAACATGAAGCTCAATAGTTAGCAAGTAATGAGAAACATAGCAGTAAAACCAAGACAAGTAAGGAGCGATATTATATAAGCATAACCAAACACTATAGCCTATTATGCACATACGCCGCCTATACAAAACGCATCATAAAACAAATATGGCTCTAACCAGAGACGTTACTTAAATTGCAAATACACGCATTAAAATATAAGTATTGTACACTGTTACGCCTTTATTTGAAATAATGGTAATAATAATAGTAATAGTGATAATATCTATATAAATAAAGTTGTAGGGGGTCATCTGTGATTTTGTTTGTTTTTTCAAATTTTTCAGATACTTATCCGACTTATCACGACTTATCAGTGGTTTCAGCTTTCGTATCTGCTGGTCTGTATGTCCGTCTGTTCCACCATCACGGCGAAACGACTAGATATATCTCGCCCAAACTTCATTTATAGGGTACACTCATCCAGGGGAAGGTTCAACTGTGCGTATGATTTAAAAATCACTGAATAAAATGGGGGCTTATAGGTAAACCACAACAGTTTTCTTTCATTTTCTCTTATACTATTGATTTTCTGTAAAATCCGTGGACTGCATGTGAAGTGTCCTCTCAATTTAAACAACGTTTGTTTGAGCATAATTTCGTTTACTCGTCAAATGACGGAGCAAATTACTACTTTCTGCCGGTTTCACACTCTGCATTGAGTGGCCGACAAACAACGAATCTACCGGTTACCATGGCAACGTCTCTTGCTGCTTGCCAGAGAGGAAGTAGCATAATGCCATTTTCGTCAACATTCCTGTAAACTCGCGGTTGCTCCTTGTGTAGAAGGCGAGAGAGTCTTCATGCTGCCATTCTGCGGAAAATTTGCAGAATACCCTTTGAGGTTACAATCGTCTTCGAATAGCTCTAAATTGGCTGTTAATACTTGAACAGTACCGACGGGTGTAGCCAATGATTTCACACCGTAAGGTATTTTCTGGCACTTTCTATAATTCTTATTGCACATCTCTTCTACTCCTGGTTTCCGTTTTAATTTCTTGCCTCTTTGTTGCCTCTTTAGACTTGAGTAATAACACCATACGTCATCTTCTTATCTGTTTACCTAAAAATCCTTGCACCTAGATTTCTCCTCTGTTACTGCCTTCTTATATCCGTAACTCATATCATCACAATTTAGTGAAGGACATTTCATTTTGCAATAGATCAGCTTGGTATTTACCTATTTGTCCTATCCGCCTGTCCTCAGGTATAATCCTGTTTTCTATTAATTTCAACGTTCTTAACTGTAATCCTTTTTTCCTATTACTCCGCATGTATGTGACTGTTAGTCCAGTAACTTGGACACACTTCCAATTGGGGAAAAAATCCGAGCTGTACAAATGTTTAACTTTTGTCCCCGGAACGTATCGAAATATAGAGGCAATTTTAATGATGGTACAGACCTTAGTTTCTGGCTAATTGGTGACTAAACGGTAAATCTTATCAAAAAACCGGTAGCACAGTCACGTTTCAATTTGGAAAGATTGGAAGACCTGTGGTCTTGTGACATATTGTAGTATCGCGAACCCTTATACGCTAGATAGAGCTTCATTTCTCAATTTTAATTCAACTGTGTACAGTTTACTCGTATATCTTATCGTCTGGCACACTTACAAGAAAGATAGACTCACCAAATTTGGTACGAACGTTGACACGACCACTGGTCATATGTTTACCGCATTTTATTATTGCAACTGCCACAAGGTATCCGAAAAATAAAGTAATGTGTGAAAACTGTACCCAAATTTCACCGTATTTAATGTTTCTACCTCAATCTAACCCATAAATATAGGAGATACGAGTAGATACGAGAAAATGTCATAGGCGTCTGATGGCGGAATCCGTTTGTGATATGACGTACTGTTTAAAAGCATAAATCTCGAAATGAAGGCCAGCAGTTATAAACGTGCCCATGCTTGTCTATATAAATAAAATTTTAGGGGGGCCGCTGTACTTTCGTTTGTTTTGCAAATTTTTAGGTATATTTATCCGATTTAGGTCAATTCAAGACTGTATCAGTAGTTTTTAGCATTCGTGTCTGTTTGTCTATTTGTCCGGCGAAACGGCTGGATGGATCTCTAAATCCAATAAAATACCATATGGACGGGTACAATATATAGGGTATACTAATCCAGGGGAAGCTTTTACGTATGCATATATTTTAAAAATCACTGGACAGAATGGGAGTTCATAAGGAAAACATTTCTTCCATTTTCTATTATACTATTGATTTTCTGTAAAATCTGTAGACTACATGCGAAACGTTCGTTCATCTTAAACAACTTTTGATTGAGCATAATCTTGACTACTCTCCAAATGACGGAGAAAATTACTACTTTCTGCTGGTTTCATGCTCTCCAATGAGTGGCCGAGAGACAACGAATCTTTTGGTTACCATGGCAACGTCTCTGACTACTTGCCAGCGGGGAAGTATCATAACTTCATTTTCGTCACCTTTTATGTAAACTGGTGGTTGTTCTTTGCGTAGAAGGCGAGAGAGACGTCTTGCTGCCATTCTGGGGGAAATTTACGGAATACCCTTGGAGGTTACAATCATCCTCGAATAGCTCTAAACGGACTGTTAATACTTGAAGAGTACCGCGGGGTGTAGCCCATGATTTCACAACGTAAGGTGTTTTCCAGCATTTGATATACATTTGATGCATTTCTCTTCTACTCCTGTTTTCCGCTTTTATTTGTTGCCTTTTTAGGCTTAAGTAATAACACCTTAAGCCATATTCTTATCTGTTTACCTAAATATCCCTACGCCTAGATTACTCCTCTGTGACTGCCTTCTTATATCCGTAACTCATATCATCACAGTTTAATGAGGTACTTTTCATTTTATATATACATCCATTTGGTAATTTTATATTTGTCCTATCCGGTTTTGCTCAGTTATAATTCTACTTCCTATTAATTTCAGCTTCTTTATCTGTAGTACTTCGTTACTTAATTACTCCATATTTATACAAGTGATAATCCAGAAACCTGGACACACTTTCCTTTGAGGAAAAAAATTCAAGCTGTACAAATGTATAATTCCCCCCCCCCCCTCCCGGAACGTATTGAAATATGGAGACAATTTCAGTGACGATAAAGACCTTCCTTTCGGGGTACTTGGTGGCTAAATGGTTAGTCGAATCACAAAAATTGATAGCACAATCCCGTTTCAATTTGAGGGGATTTGCATCTTTGGTCCTATGACATATTGTCGTATCCCGATCATCTATGGGTTAGTGTCGCATTTCTGAATTTTAAGTTAATTTTGTACTTTTTTACACGTATATCTATCGTTTGGCACACTTGTAGGAAATATAGAATCATGAAATACGGTACGCACATAGACACGACTAGTAGTCTTATGTTAGCCAAATTTTATGAATCCAGCTGCAACATAAGTGTCGGACAAATAAAGTAATATGTGAAAACCGTACCCAAATTTCAGCCTGTTTAATGTTTCTAACTCACTCTAACCCATAAATATAGGAGATACGAGAAAAGTCATAGGACTAACCTGTTATTATTATTATTATTGTTATTATCATTATTATTATTATTATTATTATTATTATTATTATTATTATTATTATTATTATTATTATTATTATTATTATTATTATAGGCATTGTTTATCTATTCATTAGACTTAAATTTATTTGTTGGAATTCATCAAGTAATAATTCCATTCAATTTTGATACGAAAATGAATATTAGGCTAATATGAATACAATGATTTTAAATCTTTGAATTGATGCTTGATACTGGAGCGAGTACATTTCGTTTTGTTAAGTTAAAATTAACGCCAAAGCGTGAAGCAATTACTATTGTAGTTTGTCTCTTGGACAGCCGAGAGCAAAATCTACCGTCAACTGAAATCTCAGTTTTATTTACGGCTGTTACAGTATGAAAGATGGGTGGTGGTGACTGACGATGTTTGGAACACGACTAGTTAATATAGACGTTATGAAATCACTGCTCATAGGGCCAGTCGTACTGCAATAGCACTATCTGGCCTAGTGAGAAAATCAATGGCAAAATGTCTTGCTCTTCATCATACCATGTACGCCGCATTAAGGCGCTCCCATGCATATTTTGCTGTTTCCCTATTACAGCCTTACCTTTCATGATGCATTTGGGGATCCACACTGCATCCGGGCTGAAGATTTAGGTGGTAATATAAAGTTAACCATTTTGAACCAAGCAATTTTTGTTTATTATTTTTCTCTATCAGGAAAGTGTATTACCTTAGTTATTACGGATTTTTTTAAACCTTAGTGGCGAATAGTAATTAAAAGCCAAACACACGCCGCTCTTTGCAGCAGCATCATAGCTGTCTTCTGCACGTTCTTCACTCATGATTCGAATATACCGCGGCAAGCTTGCTCCAAAAGCGGATAGAAGCATAAATTCCTATCTCGACAATCTTTCGTTTACTAAACCGTCACTGTGATTAATTTGTGTTATGGAACATTATATTTTAACTGGAGGTGATAACGTTGTGCCCTCGGTACAGGAATATTGAATCCCTTTCCTCATATGTCTACTTCGCATAATCATTTGTGTATAAAGGAACAGTGTCCCTTACATGAGAAAACGCAGGGAGGTGACCGGGGTAATTGTATATCTATATATATAAAATAACTTGTCCTGACTGACTGACTGACTGACTGACTGACTGACTGACTGACTGACTGACTGACTGACTGACTGACTGACTGACTGACTCATCATCGCCGAGCCAAAACTACTGGACATAAAGAAATGAAACTTTGGGGATACATTTATACTAAGACGTAGGTGCTTGCTAAGAGAGGATTTTTGGATATTCCGTCGCTAAGGGGGTGAAAAAGGAAGGTGAAATTTTAAAATGAGTGTATCTATATCTCAAAACTTTAAAAGTTAACAGATGTAAAAATTGGTATTTAGAATCTTCTTTAGAAATAAGGAAACACGTATTTTTTCTTTTCGGAAAATCCCAATAGGAGGGGTGAAAAAGGGTGAAAAAGGGAGAAAAAGTGGTTGAATGCCTTTAATCATGATACCGGTACTTATATCTCAGAAACTGAAGATATTACAGACCTGGAAATTGGTACTTTTGATCTCTTTTAAAAATAAAGAAACACGTATTTTTTGTTTTTGGAAAATCCAATTAATGGGAGGGTGAAAAGGGGGGTGAATTTTCAAAATGAGTGCATCTATATCTCAAAACTTTTAAAGTTTACAGATGTAAAAATTGGTATTTAGAATCTTAATTAAAAATAAAGAATTACGTATCTTTGTTTTCGGAAAATCCCAATAGAAGGGGTGAAAAGGGGTGAAAAATGGGTTGAATGCCTTTAATGAGGATACTTATATCTCAGAAACTGAAGATATTACAGACCTGAATTTTAGTGTTTGGGAATCTCCTTCAAAAATAAGGAAACAAGTATTTTTTTCGTTTTTGGAAAATCCAAATAATAGGGGGTGAAAAGGGGAGGTGAATTTTTAAAATGAGTGTGTCTATATCTTAAAACGTTAAAAGTTTACAGATGTAAAATTTGGTATTTAGAATCTCCTTTAAAAAGGGAACACGTATATTTTCGTTTTCTGTAAATCCCAATAGGAGGGGTGTAAAAGGGTGAATAGTGGGTTGAATGCCTTTAATGAGAATACATATATCTCAGAAACTGAATTTATTACAGAACTAAAAATTTGTATATGGGATCTTCATTAAAAATAAAGAAACGCGTATTCTCGGAAAATACAATGAAATGCGGGGGGAGGGGGTGAAAGAATTCAAAAATTAATTGACTTAATTGTGTGAGAATACATACATCTAATAAAAACTAAAGTTGTTACGGACGTGAAAATTGGTATTTTGATCTCCTTTAAAAACAAAGAAAAACGCGTTTTGTGGGGGAAAACATCTTGGGGGACGGGAGTGGAAAGGAGTTGAATTCCTTTCATGAGGGCACATAAATCAAAAACTGAAGAAGTTAGAGTCGTGATAATTGCTATTTAGAAGATCCTTTACTATTAAAGAAACAAGTATTTTTTGCCGGAAAATTCACTTAAGCGGGGGGGGGGGGAGAAGTGTGAAAGGAAGTGAAAAAAGTGAATTATTATTATGGGGATACTTATATCTCAAAACTGAAGGTAATAGACGTGAACATTGGGGTTTGGAATCTCCTTTAAACATAAAGAAACACGCCTTCTTTTATTTTTTTTGGTGGGGGGTAAATAAACTTAACGGCGGTGGGGTGTAAAAGGAGGTGAGACCAATTGATTTTACTGTTCATAATGTACTTTTAAGGAGCCTCCGTTGCTCAGGCGGCAGCGCGCCGGCCCCTCACACCTGGGTTCCGTAGTTCAAATCCCGGTCACTCCATGTGACATTCGTGCTGGACAAAACGGAGGCGGGACAGGTTTTTCTCCGGATACTCCGGTTTTCCCTGTCATCATTCATTCCAGCAACACTGTCCAATATTTTATTTCATTTGTCATTCATCGATCATTGCTCCAGAGGAGTGCTTCCGCAGCCGGCACAATTCCTACTGTCGCCGCTAGATGGGGCTTTATTCATTCCATTCCTGACCATGTCGAATGAATGGAAACAGGCTGTAGATTTTCGATGTACTTATTCTGATCATAAACCGATCTTTTTTAATTTTTCCTGGGTTCGTTTTCAACAGCCATCTTTTCCTTCGGAGAACGTTCTTATATTACAGTAGATTCTCCTGGCATATGAATAAAAATTTAAACACATTTGAAATATACGATAGGAATGAGATTGACCGTCCAATTGTTCACCTCTATAATAAGGTCAATAATGCACGGAAGTATGTCATTCGTATCGCCAGAAATCCCGCACACTTGCCTATGCGCGACAATGGTGCTGGTCACATTCTCAACAATGACAATGGCAGCAGATGTAATTTACCGCCAAGTAGCGGTCTTGCATATTGCTGTGAGGTCCAGAACATCTATAATAATAATAATAATAATAATAATAATAATAATAATAATAATAATAATAATAATAATAATAATAATAATAATAATAATAATAATAATAATAATAATAATAATAATAATAAATTGTCTGGACCGTCGTCAAATGTGCGGATCGCGGTGGAAACCGGTCCTGGACGGGTAATGACTAAGAATGCAGTCCGGCCGTGACACCACGCCGGATCTCCTGAAGGATTTGATCCATATTATAAATGCTTATAAGAAAAGATGGCAAAGATTTAGGGACCCAACTGACCGGGTGGAATACCTGGACCTAGCCTGGGAAGTACGAAATCGATTGCTGGAAAGAAAGATTGAAAAATGGGAGGAAACTTGCCGTAATCTATTAGAAAACGAGTCAGATCGCGAATTTTGGCGGATTCTCGCAGAAAACGATTCAGATCGCGAATTTCGGCTGATTATATATCTTAAACAACATTCAATTATAAATTTCTGTATAATACCGTAGCGAAGCACGGGTATCTTGCTAGTAGGATAATAAAGCAAGAAGTATTGCGGTTCGGTACTGACAGCTAATAAAAGTATAAGGGGAGCGCATGTCCTTTTACGTTGCCTCTAGCAATCGGAACAGGTCTACGCTGACTAATTACGCATAGTGGAGAGGAAACGCGCCGCTCCAATGAAGAGGAAGTTGCTTGGCGAGAATATCTCTTCCGCTTCTCCCACCAGAATTTTATTTCAGTAACCTATTCGGGTGCTTCGCAATCGCGTTGAGTCCATACCGTACATAGTGTTTGCTTCCTCTGGGCAGTGTTGAAAATGGATTGCGAAAAAAGTTGTTCATTCATTTGAAATGTACACTTATCTATATGATAAAAGCCATAAGCTATACCATTGAATTAGTAGTTGAAATTTCACAACGTTCATTCTAAAATACACTTTGAATTTATCTTGAGGGCGTAACAACGGTTGAAACAAATTGGACAATTCACCATTTACATTTCTAGATAAATTAATGTCGTCCTTTGTTCTTTCTTTTCAGCATCTTCAACCAAGAGAGTGTTCGGCACAGGGGCTCGGTGTATGTGTTGTCTTCATCATCATTTCATCCTCATCACGATGCGCAAGTCGTCTACGGGAGTCACATCAAAAGACCTGCTCTTGGCGAGCCGAAATCCTCGGACACATCCCGGCAGAAAAAGCCATACGCCATTTCATTACCAAGAGAGCTAAGAGCTAACACTTGATCCATTAGTTGCGTTCGGCTTATCGAACGCTTCACACACAACTGCAAGACAAGTTTTGACAATCAGCTGTCAAAATGACGAGGCGCGCTTCCGATAGGTATGAGTGTACACAGGAGAAATTCTTCTCGGAAGTTCCTCTCTCCGCGTCTCCCTTCTGGTAAGTGTGAGCGGGCCTTAATGCGGAAGCTACTACTCGCTGCTCAACCTCGTTTCTCGCCCGGCCCAGCGAAGAAGCTGTTACAAGAGGCGCACTCATCAACAGTCTGCCGCAGGTTGGAGTACGTAAAGATCTCGTACCCACCCACTGTTCGCACTTACGCTAAAATTGTGTATGTTATGAGTAGAGCCCGGAAGTTAGGCAAATTCCTTTTTTATCTGACTGGATATATTGAATCAGATAGAAATAAATAGGTTTTCGTGCATTTAGGAAGTGTAGAGACAATTTATATTTCGCCTTTTTTGGCTTCCGTTGCCTATTTTAAGCCTCCTTTGTCTGTTTTATCGTTATGCAATATTTTCTGCGAATACACATTTTTAAAAGCACGTAATGAATTTTCGTAGATCGAAGACAAAAAATGTTGCACAAATTAAATTACATATTGCCGTCACAAATATATATTTAGAATATTGTTCCCTGTAAATCGTTTATTTGTTTTCGCGCATTCGAAAGCTTATTTTCTCAACCCATTCATTTAACATCTGTAAATATCAGAACCTTCATTAGTGAAAGGAATGCACATGCATAATGAATACCAGGAAAGAGAGAGGATGAGGGAAGTACGTCTCTTCACCTACCTCACACCCCTTTTGCTGTGACAATGCGTAATTACCTGGTATTACCGATTTCGAAATGATAAAATAATGCAGAGGAAGGAAGGAAATCACTTCTGTCTAACAGCTCAAACATAAAAGAAGCTGCTAGTCTACTGTTGAACTTGTTAAAGGCAACTCGGGTGTTCGCGCTGACTTACTTGCCGAAATTTTCATCGTTGCGTGGTATATTACATGGCTATTGCACCCATAAGCCGAATAGCCGAATGGAGGGATTAATTAAATTATTAAACTCATGTGTATGAATACTGCAGATAGCCAGCCAGAGTCCGTAATTTCACAAAGTTGCACACAGCGACCACACAGGATGGAAATATATCCCCAGAAATTCTTTAAAATCACGTACCGGAAATAGGTTTGACTAAAATCATTCTGCAATAAATTTTATGACGCCGACTGCTGCGAAACTTTCTAGTAAGCTTTCCCACAAGGAAGGTGACATCGGAATGCGCCACTCCTTATTGTGTGACAGAGACAGAAGGAATACCTGTCACCCCTCTGCGAAAAATGGGGAGTCCGAGACCTTGGAGCAACTCGAGACATCGTCTCAGCAACGACGCGGGCATTCCGAGGCGCCTGCATTTAGAAACCAATAACGGTGAAGATAATAATAATAATAATAATAATAATAATAATAATAATAATAATAATAATAATAATAATAATAATAATAATAATCTTTTGTTTGTTTTGTGGATTGTTGTCAAGTCATTTTCAAGTCAGCCGAGATGATTTTCTTTCGGAGAGCCGTCATGTATCGTGACGTGTAATTGTAGCGTATCCGATTTATTTATATTTTTACCTCGCGTGATCACAGTTTAGACGACGTTTTGGATTTCTTTTTTCTTGGTGTGATGGTATATGTTTTCAAATGCACGATTTTTTTCTCTTGTGAGTACGTTTGGCAGGCAATCTTGTTATGTTATAATCAGTGTTAAAGTGAGGACTCGTTGCCGTCCAGCTCTAAAATACATGGCAACTTGTGGAATAGAAATGAAAGAGCGAAGTATGAGAATAAATATGCAATCGTATCCCTGATGGTAATAGTTATGAGATGGAAAATAGAGTCTTGAGGACCATGTCGTGCACATGTCGTATTTGTGATTATCAGAACGACAGAATGAATTAATGAAGTTGTTGAGCCCGTGTGGAATAGAGCGAGGCTATGTTGATATATAATGCTACGTTGAAAATGGAAAATAATGTGATGAAATGGGAACTGAATTTTTATCAGTTCAACGAATATTGAGTTTAAGTATACGGCAGTATTCATATGACAATTATAGGCGGAATGTTTAAGTACGCAAAAATGTTACCAGGGAAGACGTAACGCTCGGAGATATTTCTATATGGGCCGAGTTGTGGCATGAAGCAGAGCGGACTGGCAATGAATAATGTTGAAAGTGATATTGTGATCATTGTGATGCGTATTTCCCTTTTCACTTTTCTTTGAATTCGAGAATAGTAGTTTCAGGCATTACGTCTAGTGTTATGGGATTGCCGCCAAATGCACCTCAGCGTTTAGGAAGTTTGTTTCTTGACAGCGAAGTTTTGGCATTTTTTTGAATTTGCGTATTTTTTATTTATTTTTCGACGTAGGCGTTGATCACGTTATTTTTGAGATTTTGTTCCCTTTCATTATTTTGGATATTTTTATGTTTTAATTTTACCGTGTTTTTAAGCGTAAAGGCCGAAGGTACGTGGATATTGGTTGTATTTTTGTAAACTGAGTGTAGGTGTAGTTAGGTTATTTTCTATTTTCATTTCTCCTTTTGTTTTGAGCACTATGTTTTACAGTGCCGTGTAATTTTTTGTAATATAAAATTTCGAAGGATTAGTTTAATAGGACCACCTAGTATTCACAGTCAAAATCAATTACAGCAAGTTCTTCACGCAGACATGAAGGCACCGTAAATAAATAAGATTAAATGCCACTACAAGAAAATGTTATGCAAATGAACCGACCTTTATCAAAAGGTTATGTGAACAAAGCCGCATATTTAGTTCAGTTAGATGGAATCTGCCTCCATCAACTATTAAAGTAACACATTTTGGTTATTCTCAATAAAGTGTAGACAGCGGCAAGTAGGATTAAAGTGTGTAAAAAGACAAGTTCATTTGATTAATATAAAGACTGAGGCACATAGCCTAACATTTTATTTTCGTTGTGAATATCCAGAACTGTCAGTGAGTAAATGTAAGGTGTCATGGCAGAATATTTAACTGCATAGTTAATTTCATTTCTATTCTGAAGCACAGTTTTTGTGTTAAGTTTTGTTCAAGCCACCAGTTATTTTATGGGGCAAAGTTTATATAATTTAAAGTGATATTTTCATATGAGGAGATGTGTGTTCATGGGTTTTTCTATCTTTCTTTCTTATTTTGTTTAATTTAATATTGGTTGTTAACATTTGGGTAACTGGCAGATTGATAAGTCTGGATGTGTGAATTTAAGACACGCAATAGCGGTCTCAGATTAATTAATTAATTATTAATTTATATAAATTCCATTAGTTGAAAATTTCAGTTTGCTTGTAAAATCTGGGATGCTTTCTTTGAGTGGTGAGTTTTGGTACACCACTGGTTTCGACTATAGTAGCGTCAATCGACGTACATATTATTAATTTTTGGTAAAATTTATTTATTTTAATTTGTGACCCACATCCAAGTTCATTTGCAGTTTGTTTGGGAAGATTTGGAGTTTGTTACTTCTTATTATTTTCTTAAAATCCATTTTATTTTCACTTCGTTTTAAAAAAAGGTTACTTTTTTTTTTGCAAATGATAGTTTTTGTTAATAAAATTTTGCTCACTTAAATTCGATTCAGTCTTGGGTACCGTTATTTGTAGTTAGCTTACCCACCATTATTTTATTTCCTCACCCCATTTTGTGTGGCCCAACAACCTCGAGGAAAGCTGACGGACGTTACCACGCCCAAGGAGAGAGAGTTGACGTGAGTGGTAGGTATTTTTGATGTTTTTATTTGCAGGAGCAGCCAGGGCAACAGTTGATCAAGTGAACCACCACCGCACATGCCCTAAAAAGGGCACACTATTTTCGCGAATTCGGTTCGGATACACTTTCTACTGATAGAGTTATACTCTTTTGCAAAATCTGTGAATCTATTAAAAATCTATTAATCGCGAAGGAAAGCACATTATAACTCAATATTTCGCAACAACGAAACATAAGTCTAGGTTAAATATTGTTGGCCCTAAGATCAATTTAATATCAACAGCAGTTACAACATCCAACAGGCAATCACAGTTTTCCCTGTATCTATGTGAAGCTTTTTTAGACTCCGGAATTCCGTTCTAGAAACTGGAAAATCAATCCCTCAGGACGTTTCTGCAGAAGTACACTAAGGAAGAAGTTCCGGCAGAATCCACATTAAGAAAAACATATTTGAATATCTGCTTTGAAGAGACCCTGCAGAGGATTCGAAACAGAGTTGCAGAATATAAGATCTGGATCTCCATTGATGAAACTACGGATGCAATGGGACATTACATGGCCAACGTCATCATTGGAACTATGGAAGCACAGCAAACTGACCAATCATAAGTATTTCTTTTGACGACAGAAGAGATGGAGAGAGCAAATGGTTCCACAGTGCCACAGTTGTTCACAAATTCATTAATATTACTCTGGCCGGATGGAATACAGCAGGATACGTTTTGTCACAGTTGCGGCACCTTACATGAAAAGAGCAGCTACAGCCTTGCAAGTTCTCTTTCCTAAAATGCTCCACCTCACATGTCTAGCCCATGGACTGCACAGAATTGCTGAAGAGATAAGAAGTTTGTATCCACACGTGGAAAAGTTAGTTTCGAATACCAAGAAAATCTTCCTAAAATCACCCTTCGGAATCTGGGTTTTCAACGACGTGGCACCAGAGCTCCCTTTAAATCCACACCCAGTTCTCACCAGATGAGGAACCTGGATATCACCAGTCATATATTACAGCAAATATTTGGACAAGATACGTGAGGTAGGTACTTCATGCCGTATCAGTAGACGAAGTCGTTTCAGTTCGCGAGATAGAAATGTTGTTGGGCGATGAAGAGCTCAGCAATGATCTGGCATTTATAACAGCACATCATAGTGTGATACCGGAAGTAACCTTGAAGTTGGAGAAAAGAGATGATGATTCGCTGGTATCATCTATGGCGATCTTCGAAGATGCAGCAAATCAACTGCTGCGAGCACCAGGAGAAAAAGGAAGTAGTGTTAGTGAAAAGTGTAAATGTGTTCTGAGTGCTAATGTGGACATTGGAAAAATGAATAGCATTCGTGATGTTCTGAAAGTTGAAAATTCTGTTTTAACTGGCAAATGTCCTTCCGAAATAGCTTGTTTCAAATTTGCGCCAATCACTTCAGTGGAAGTAGAACGTTCCTTTTCCATGATGAAAAACATTCTTTCTGACAGGTGTCTGTCTATGACAGTTGATACTTTGAAAAAGCACCTTGTGGTTGCTTGTAACCAAGGAAAGTAAGAGTAAGTACGCTAATTATGTGACTAATTGATAATAAAGGAATAAATGAGTATTTAAAATACATATTTTTCATTAATAATGAGTGAGATTCATCTTTGCTTGCACCCCTAATAAATGCCTATTTCAATTACAGTACTGCCCATTTTCAGTATTTCAAGTGCATTTTTGCCTGCCTATTTCAACCAAAATAAATGCCTAACTTCCTGGCTCTAGTTATGAGTATACTCCGGAAGTTAGGCAAAATTCATTTTTATCTGGGTGGATATGTAGAAGTGTCACATAGAATCGAACGTGTTTCAGTAAGTTTGGGAACGGCGGAACCAGTTATTATTTTGCCTTTTTTGTCTGTTTTAAATTCCGTGGACTCTGATAGTTTAATGCATTTTTGGCTATTTTAAAGTTGTTGTGGATATTTTCTGCTGTTATTTATGCATCAGAATTAATCAATGGAAATAAATGAATATGTAATTCCAATGTAGTGTGTTAATGATGAAAAAATCGTTTTAACTTAATAGATAAAAAATAACATTTACACAAGCGATGTTTTCATATTACACAAATCTCTACTGAAATCTCCACAATCCAAATGTTCGAGAGAGTTGCAAGGTCCCGTCCTTGCTAAGTAAAATTAAGTGCTGGTAGTGATTATTGTTTTAAGAGGAAGAACGACTTGGTAACCGTTTTCTACTAACACTAATCAGAAGGAAAATGGAAGAGGTCCGATACTTGGAAAAATGAAGGTGTCGGCAAAAGAAAGGTAAGTACAACGGAGAGCGTGCAAATGAAAAATGCCCGAGGCCTAGCAAATACAATACCGTCGGGGTCTGAAAAGAACTAGAGTTGACCAAAGGAGGTCAGACAGGAAAGGTAAGAGCGAGGAACCTGACGCGGGCAAGTGGAAGCAACTAGAGTCAGCTAGGTGAACCTTGATCGCCAACCCACAGTCCCAAGTACACCTTTTTAGTCGCCTCCTCTTATGACAGACAGGGTATATCGTTGACGTAGCTCACATTCAATCATCTTTATTATTTTAGTGCACATTGTTTTAGTCGCCTCCTCTTATGACAGACAGGGTATACCGTTGACGTAGCTTACATTCAATCATCTTTATTATTTTAGTGCACATTTTCGTCATTATAAATATTATTTTACTGCCAATTTCCTAAATGTTAAGTGCTTATTTGCCTTCCTATTTTAGCAGAAACTAGCTGTAGTACCCGACGTTGCCCGGATAGTTTCTGAATATTTACCTTTAAGATTTGCATTACCAGTTAGTTATGTGTGATGTGAATTTTTATAGAATTCCTTTTTGACTTGCAGATTGATATGTAATGATCTATTATGTAGTTTTAAAATTATTTAGATGTGTTTGATTTCAAGTTTTAGATTATTTAGTTTTCGAGTAAAACTTCGTCCTTATGGAAGCTTGAATCGACTGGGAAGTATTTGATCCTGTCAAAAATTAATAAGTGATAACTATATGTATTTAGCCGTCGCACTATAGATACGATGTACAGGATTTCAACCGTCAATGAGACTGTCCCCCTCCGGCCCTCCACCACTAAGAGATATAAAATCTGGATTGTCACCATTCATCTCAGTGAGCCAGAAAACTGTAGATTCGACACTGTTTTCTATTATTTTTATATCTCACTCCCCCTCACCCACACCCCCAAGGAGGCTGAACATGAATTTAAAAAATTCGGAGTGTCACTAATTATTTCAGCTACCACGGAAACTATGGATTCGATAATATTCTAGATTATTTTTATACCACCCCCCACGCCCCCTGCCCATAAGGGTGCTAGGGGTGTCTTACCCTCAAGCGGTTTGTCTCCTGATACTAATTGATAAGTGTACCAAGTTTCGTGAAATTGCTCCAGTGGTTTAGGAGGAGATGTGTCATTTACACACCCACACCCACACACCCACGCACACACATACGTCAATTTTTATATATAGTAAGAAGAAGAAGATAAAATTTTTATATGTAGATTTCGATTAATTTTATATCACACCCCCTTCGCTCCCCACTTGGACTTGCAAAAATTCCGGAGTAATACTATTCATCTCAGAGACCCTAAAATTTATGGATTCGAAACTGTTTTTAATTATTTCTATATCTCACCACCCCTTTGCTCCCCACCTAAAACGGGGCTGGACTTTAAAAAATTCTAGAGTATTAACTTTTCAACTCAGCGACCCCGAAAACTAAGAATTTGACACTATTCTCGATTATTATTGTAACTACCCCCCCCCCCGACCCTCTCCCTTAAGGGCGCTAGGGATGGCTTACCCCCCACAGTACTCGTCTCCCGAAAGTAAGTAATACGCGTACCAAGTTTGGTTGAAATTCCTCCAGTGGTTTAGGAGGAGATGTGTCATTTACACACACACTTCCATTTCTATATATAGTAAGATTTTTATACCCGTACTTCACCCCCTTTCCATCCCCGCCCAAAGGAGTCCTATGAGTGCCTTACACAACAGTATATTTTTTCCAGATATTAAGTCTTATTTGTACCAATTTTGGTTGGCGGCTATGCCCAAACGTACGTACATAATCTCACTGCTCTAGAATCCTGGACCTGACGTCGCCATGGTTACGGCAGTTCATTTCTTTATCCGATTCCTAGAGCAGGGGTAGTGTGGTGCCAATATCTTCGTAACGGTTGGTTTTAGGGCCTTAAAACATGGTTTTTGGGCCCGTAGGGCTTACCGAGTTTTGTTCTTTGCGTCAAGAGGATTAAGTTGAGCTTTGTCTCGTCCTTATACGACAAATTCGATATTTTGCCTATAATAGTATAAGAGAAAATAAACCCGTTGTGGTTTTCCTATAAAATCTCCGTCTTTTCAAAGATTTTAAAATGATATGCATATCGAAACCTTCCACGGGGTGAGTATACTCTAAATATGAAGTTTGGTTGAGATCTATCCAGTCGTTTCGACGTGATGGTGGAACAAACAAACAAACAGACACGAACAACTTTATTTATAAGAAGATAAATGCCCGAATTTCCGGGCTCTAGCTTTGAGTGTTACTAAAGACCGGCAGCTTCTCTATCGTCATCAGATCCAGAAATAGGTGCCTGTGGTAATCACACTATCAAGGTTGAATATAAAGGTTACAGATCTCTTTACATTGTTATTAATTTCGTGTGGCCATTTCTTTTTTTTTTTTTTTTTTTTTTTTGTTATTTGCTTTACGTCGCACCGACACAGATAGGTCTTATGGCGACCATGAGGCAGGAAGGGGCTAGGAGTGGGAAAGAAGCGGCCGTGGCCTTAATTAAGATACAGCCCCAGCATTTGCCTGGTGTGAAAATGGGAAACCACGGAAAACCATCTTCAGGGCTGCCGACAGTGGGGCTCGAACCCACGATCTCCCTAATACTGGATGCTGGCCGCACTTAAGCGACTGCACCTATCGAGCTCGGTATGTGGCCATTTCAAGCCGAGTGCAGCCCTTGTAAGACAGACCCTCGGATGAGGGTGGGCGGCATCATTCGTGAATAGGTAACTGCGTATTATTGCGGTGGAGGATAGTGTTATGCGTGGTGTGTGAGTTACAGCGATGTTAGGGACAACACAAACACCCAGTCCTAGAGCCATTGGAATTAACCAATGAAGGATAAAATCACCGACCCGGCCGGGAATCGAACCCGGGACCCTCTTAACCATAGGCCAGTACGCCGACCATTCATCCAGCGAGTCGGACTATATTATTATGAGGGTATTTAAGTGTTTTAATAAGGATGTAAAGGAGAGGGCATGTAAGTCCCTGGTACGCCCTCAATTAGAGTATGGTTCCAACGTAAGGGACCCTCAATAGGATTACTTGATTCTATAACCGGAAAACGTCCAAAGGAAAGCAGCACGATCTGTGCTGGGTGATTTCCGACCAAAGAGTAGTGTGAAGAAAATTTTGCAAACACTGGGCTGGGAATACTTGGGAGCAAGTAGACGAGATATATGGCATGGAATGACATTAGTAGGCAAACAAGGTTGAGTGGAGCTTTTAAAGGTAGGAAAAATCATAATATGAAGACCTGGAATTCAAGAGGACAAATTGGGGCAAATATTAATTTATAGGAAAAGGAATTAGGGACTGGAATAATTTATGAAGGGAAACTTTCGATGTATTTCAAAGTTGCTACGTAAAGAATGGGTAGGTAACGTGCCACCTGGATAAATACAGGTTAGTGATGATTGATTGATACAAAAACTGTACTGTATTCGACTTATGTATTAGCTTTGTTATCTTCTTTATCACCTACAAATCGCGTTCTTGGTTTTTACCGTAGAGAGACGTAGGGCCTACTAGGTCTATATGTAGCCTACTACATACATGTACAACCTCACAGTTATGCTGCTCGTACTAGTACAGGCATGGATTCCTTGTTTATGTTGTACTAGCATGCTGAACTCACATCTAGTTTGAATAGATATAGTAAAAGGTCAATAATAGTGTATGTTCATTTAAAGGGTTTCGTCTTAGTTCGTTGTATAGTATCTAATATACCCTCTAAAGCTGCCTCTGTGGATCAGTGGTAGAGTGTCGGCCTCCGGATCCCAAGATAGCGGGTTAAAACCCGGCAGAGGTAGTCGGATTTTTGAAGGGCGGAAAAAAGTCCATTCGACACTCCATGTCGTACGATGTCGGCATGTAAAAGATTTCTGGTGACACATTTGGTGTTTATACGACAAAATTCATTAAATCTCAGCCATAGACGCCCAAGAGAGTTTCGGTTTATTCGGTCTGCCATCTAGCGGGCCTAGAGTAAAACGGAACGTCGAAATTGTCGAACAGACAGCCAGATGGCGTCAACTTGAAATGTCTGCATACGGTAGCTGAGGCCATACGATTATTATTATTATTATTATTATTATTATTATTATTATTATTATTATTATTATTATTATTATTATTATTATTATTATACACTCTAAGTGTATTATACTGCTTTGGTTATACTGCATTACGTGTTCAAATTACGACTGCATCTAACCATGCATGGCAGTAGCTGCTACTTATTCACAATCGGTGCTCTGCCATTAGGCTCTGTTACCAGGTTTTGTAGCGTGCTAAATCCATGACTGCTCTATTTGTCTGTCGGCCAGTTCTTGAAAATCCAGTGGTTCGTTTCACTTTAACGTTCCGTTTATTGTGTTGTTCGTTCGTATTCCTGGCGACGAATTCCCTCTATTGTGTTCGAATTTTTATCATTCACAAGTTTTTCTCTAAAATTCACCGTGTCTTGTAGGTGATGTGAGACTGATGTTACGGCTGCACTAGGTCCACAGACGTGCCCGCTGCTCGCCCCGCTGTCGTCTACCCACTACGATAAACAAACACCAATGTTTCCTCCCACAAGTGCAATCATAATTTGAATATGTTATACCAGTGGAGCTTACTCAATGTAAAAATGAAATAACGAACGGGTCCTAAATTTAATTATAGACCAGAGAAGACGAGAAAGGATACTCATTTAGCATTACCTAAATAAATTGTTTGAAAATGCGAACAGAAATGAACCCATTCACGCCTATTGAAGGTATGACCTACGATTCTAAAACCTTACCAGACGCACAACTCGCTGCATCTGGGAGGAAAATGAGTTCTACTCGTACCGGCACGAAATAAATTGTTGGTCCTTGTGAGCTATACCTTGGTCCGTAAGGGTGTGCGGCAAGTGTAGAGAGTGCAAGGAGGAATAGTTTTTTAATTAAATTTAGGGAACTTATGAATTATACGAGGGACTACAAAGGGAGGGCAGCCTTTCGGGTCCGGACCCAGCCCCCATTAATAATGACGTTTCGATTTCAATACCAAACAAACAAATCCCATGCCAATAGCACCCTGATAGATTAGGCCTAAAAAGTGACCGTTGCTCAGTCCGAAGCCTAGATTACGACCTGACGCATGGTCAGCGGGACGGATCCGAATGGACTTTATCCTTGTCTCTCTAGACCGAGCCTGCCATCTCACCTTCAGATGATCAACAATTGTAATCACGTAACCTAAGTGGACCTCAAACCAGCTCTTTACGTGGAAAAGAATTGAATCCCGGTCCCCTGGATAAAGGTAGGTAAGCTACTCCGACTGCATGGCCGACTTCGTATTCAATGAATAATGTAAAGAAATAAATGCATTATTACAAATGCTCTAATTTCCCGAAAAGGCCTATAACACTCACTTCATTAATGGCGTACCCTGATTAACGTCTTAAAACTCTGTGTCAGATATTTCTGAAGTTGATTGACATTAGAGATGGGCACTATCGACTGATAACTATCGAACTAGTCGATAGTTTAAACTATCGTAATAGTCGACTACTTTAAGAAACAAGTCGACTGAATTCAGTCGCATTCCCGCCACGGATCTCTCCACGTTTCACTGACCAGTCAGCACAAAACAAGTCTGAATTCAGTCGCATTCCCGCCACGCATCCTTCCACGTTTCACTGTCCAGACAGCACAAAACAAGTCGACTGAATTCAATCGCACTCAAGTCACAGCGACGTGGAAGCGAATGGAACTACCGGTTTATGGTCACTTCGGATATGTAATATATAATTATGTTAACTTCATATGTACCTACGATATATGACGATTTTCTTTTGTCGTTTATATGCTCTTTATTTCGTTGCACATTTATGTTAATTACGTTAAGCCTTATTCATACATAAGGCATAACTATAACTATAATAATAATAATAATAATAATAATAATAATAATAATAATAATAATAATAATAATAATAATAATAACAATAATAACAATTTTATTTATTCGTATCAGAAGCATTAATACTATAAATACATATACATATATACTCTTACTGAATTAAATACATTATATACAAAGTCAATCTTATCAAAAAACAAAGGTCTATACTACTTTTGACCAGAAATTGGCGACATCCAGTGCATTTTCTGTTGCCTGAAGTAGATCTTGTAGTGTGCATGTTTTAGGGCACTTACTACACTGCAACAAATGAGACGTCGTCTGGATTGCACCACACTCACACAATGATGACTCGATGTTGAAACCCCACTTCTGCAGGTTGCTTTTACATCTAGTCACGCCTGCCCTTAATCTGTTCAGTGATCTCCAGGTACTCCATTTCTCCATGTGACCAGGTGGTAATTCTTCACTTGGTGTCAACCATTCTTCGGAGCGAGTGCAGCTTGCGCGCCACATAGCAGTTCGGGATTGCTGAGGTGTCCCATTAAGAGCCTCTGTTGTTCTGAGGAAACTTTTCCTTGATTTGAGTCTTGGAGTAACTGGCCTGTATCCATACAGAGGGTGAGCTTCAGAAGTTTCCGCCTTTTTCCTCTCGTTTTTTGCTGCAACCTCTCGACGGATATCAGGAGGGGCAATACCAGCAAGACTATACAATTTGTTCAACGGAGTTGGTTTTAGACAGCCGGTAATGATGCGACAGGTATCGTTTAGAGCAACATCTACCTTCCTGGCATGACTTGACTTGTACCATACTGGGGATGCATATTCCGCTGCAGAGTAACATAGAGCAATGGAAGAGGTTCTCACAGTATTGGGATGTGCCCCCCAGGTAGTACCTGTTATCTTCCTTATAATATTGTTTCTGGCAGCCACTTTTTGCTTGGTGTTCGAGCAATGTTTCTGGTAAGTTAGAGCACGATCAAGGGTAACTCCAAGATATTTTGGTGTGCTGCAATGTTCTAATGTGGTTCCTTCCCAAGTGATTTTGAGAGTTCTGTTTGCCATTTTATTTTTGAGGTGGAAGGCACAAGTCTGGGTTTTATTGGGGTTCGGTCTCAGCTGATTCTCCTTGTAGTAAGTAGACAGCACTGAAAGTGCATTAGATAATTTCTCCTCAATAGCGTCAAAGCAGGTGTCTTGAGTGGTAATGGCACAGTCATCTGCATAGATAAAGCTCTGTGTTCCTTCGGGTAGCGGCTGGTCATTGGTGTAGATGTTGAACAATGATGGAGAGAGTACACTTCCCTGAGGTAATCCATTCCTCTGTGATCTCCACCTGCTTCTTTTCCCCTGAAATTCAACAAAAAATCTTCTATTTTCAAGGAGATTCCTAACGAAGCAGGTAAGCTGGTAGTCATTAGTTGCATTATATAGTTTCATAAGGAGTCGTCTATGGTTGACGGTATCATATGCAGCTGTAAGGTCGACAAATACAGCTCCAGTGATCTGTTTCCTTTCGAAACCATCTTCGATATGCTGCGTTAGCTTCAACACTTGAGATGTACAGCTCTTCCCAGTTCTGAATCCAGCTTGCTGCGGTATGAAGATTGCCTCTAACTTCTCCGTTAGCCTATGGAGTATGAGTCTTTCAAGGATCTTGTACAGATGACAAAGGAGCGAGATAGGCCGATAACTCTTTGGATCATTTGAGTCCTTACCTGGCTTGCGAATAGCTATAACTCTGGCTTTCCTCCATAATTTCGGGATCTTGCATGATTGGATGCAGTTGTTCATCAGCTCGATTAGCCAGTGCTTTGTGGCTGGACCAAAGTTCTTAATTTGCTCAACTCTTATATCGTCAAGGCCAGCAGCTTTACCATTCTTGGTTTTGCTCAATGCATAATCAAGCTCAGCCTGAGTGAAAGGTTGATATAGAATGCTGGATTCTTGATCAGGTTTTCTCTCAAATGTCTTCTTACTAGTCTTGATGGTTCTAGTAGTTTTACCATTTTCAATGAGCTGGTGTGCAATTTCATCAGCTTTGACATTAATAATAATAATCTGAATAACTATAATAATAATCTAGAAAATACGGTAGTATTGTGTTTGGCTGTTGTCATATAGAGTATATCTTGATTGTGTACTACAGCAACGCGTTTTACATATTATTATTAGCATCGTTCGGGAATAGAGCCTGATTGTCGTCTTTCTACGTTTCACTGTCCATTTAGCACCAAGAAAGGCCATTCGTATGATGTTGGTTCGTATTAAGGGCATCTCTCTATCTATTAGCCCCGTGTACGAACGAGTGCGTAAATCGGAATTTAATGGGTGTCTGTACAAGTGATTTCTAATTATTGGTAAATTGCGTTAACATGAGTCGAATTCGTAAAAGTACGACTCTCCACTTTTGATACGGAGAGTTTCGACTGGAAACATTCGAATGTTTTTCATGGACTGACTACTTGCTTTCATTCGACTGAAATCATTCGACTGTTCAGTCTTCTCGACAGAAAGTAATGAATACTTTTGTTCGACTGAAAACATTCGACTATTTAGTCGATAGTTCGAAGGGACTATCGCCCGACTAGTCGATAGCGGTTTCCAGTCGATAGTGCCCATCTCTAATTTATTTATTGAATAAATTATTTTTTTTAATTTTCTTTTTTTGCTAGGGGCTTTACGTCGCACCGACACAGATAGGTCTTATGGCGACGATGGGATAGGAAAGGCCTAGGAGTTGGAAGGAAGCGGCCGTGGCCTTAATTAAGGTACAGCCCCAGCATTTGCCTGGTGTGAAAATGGGAAACCACGGAAAACCATCTTCAGGGCTGCCGATAGTGGGATTCGAACCTGCTATCTCCCGGATGCAAGCTCACAGCCGCGCGCCTCTACGCGCACGGCCAACTCGCCCGGTGAATAAATTATTTGCACTGCTTTAAAATTTTATTATTTCTTTAATTTCAAACATTATATTTCGAACAATCAGAGAACAGCAAATTAGCAAATATTTCTCTTCCTGTGTATTTATAAGTTCTTTCAATTAAAACGTACTGTATGAAAAGTGGTTTGAAGATATAAAGAGAAATGGAAAAAAATTTATATCTTCAAAACCTGTAAGGTGACGAGATCAGTGCTTTGAATGCTGTAAAAATAAACCTTTGTACTGAGTTTGATACTCATAATGAAATTCATCTTGGTGAAACTAATAAGAAACTTGATAGATATCTACAGAACATTAGTACAGGTAGTGACATCGACCTATTGTTGCAAGGAACAAAGTGCATGAACACTTCTAGAGATGTTAGATTTGAAATATCTACTTAAAGCTTTCTAATTCAGATATATTCCCTTTACGTTCGCATAGGAGTTTCAAAATTAGTGGTTAGATGGTTAGGAGTGGCTAACATATTCAAAAGCACAAGACGGTGAAAGCCATTTCTGAAAGAGTGCTTTCGCGTGTGTCTAAATCCAGCGACACGTCCCTGACTTACTTTTGCACGTTCGAATACTACCACGCTGAGTCGGATTCGGCTCAGTAGGACAGCGCTCTGCAGTCTGATCCATTCAGAAGGCTAAGAAGGAAAGGGATAGGAAAATCTGGATAGTTATATACGTATATAGTAGTTTGAATCTGAAGAAAGAGATAAAAGTGGGTGTGGCCTTCGGAGAACCTACCCGCCGGTCCTTCGACTTGACGCAAATGGGTGACTTCCATGTCGGCGAGGATGTGGCCAAGGATGGAATTTAAGGTTAAGGACGGTGCACACACTGACTCCAGAACCCAATTGAACTCAAAATCACCGACCCGGCGTGTATTCAAATCTTGTACTACTGGGACGAAAGACGAGCATGCCAACCAGTTAGCCATGGAATTGGACAAGAAGGCGATGACCACTACGTGACTAAGAAGATTAAGAAACTAGCTGAAGACAGAAGAAAATCGTAATAGGGACAAGTGCCATTCTGGGAGAAGGCAGTAATTTACATCCATGAGAGGCGACAAAGGGGATCCCAGGAGCTCTCAAATTGGAGTACCGAGAGAGTTGGCCTTGCGTTTAGGACCGCATAGTTGTGAGCATTCATTGGGGAAATGGTGGGATCGAAGTCAATCGTTGGCAGCCTTGAAGAGGTTGTCCATGTTTTCCCATTTTCACACCAGCGAAATGCTACGGTTGTACCTTAATTAAAGCCATGGTCTGACTCGTTGGCTGAATGGTCAGCGTACTGGCCTTCGGTTCATAGGGTCCTGGGTCCGATTCCCGGCTGGGTCGGGGATTTTAAGCTCTTCTGATTAATTCTTCTGGCTCGGGGACTGGGTTTATGTGTCCGTTCCAACACTCTCCTAATCATATTCAGACAACATACCACACTGACAACCACCACAGAGACACACCATAGTGATTACATCCCTTCATATAGGGTTGGCGTCAGGAAGGGCATCCGGCCGTAAAACAGGGCCAAATCCACATGTGCACCCGTGACCCCACAGGTGTGGGAAAAACAGTAGGAAGAGAAGAAGAATAAGAAGAAGAAGAAGAAGTTCCTTAATTAAAGCCATGGCCGTTACCTTGTCTATCTTAGTCTTTTGCCTTCCTTGAGTAGGCCATGCGTTAGTACGACGGCAAACAACTACAAAATTAAAAAAGGGAAATAATTGGGAGCATGGGTCGGTGAACACGAGACCCCTAGGTAAGTCTAGCATTGTTTCCGCTTACTTAATCCAACCTCCTCACCTTCATCTTTCCTATCCCATTTCCCTTGGTCAGAGCTTGGTCTCTTCTGGGTTTCCGAGGCCAAGATAACCTTTCATGCCCTTCGTGGCTATTCCATTTTCTTTGCCGATAACTTCATTCTTCGAAGAATCGCACGTTTCCCTTTTCCCTCTGATTTGTGTTCAAGAGAGGATGTTTGTCCAATAGTTATTTCTCTAAAAGCAATAATCACCACCACCACCACAAACAGCAACATGGTTTACCTTTAGAATATGCTGATGTCAATATTCGGTTAATACACTGAGACTTAAGTTACTAGAGCTCCAGAAGTTTAATTTCCAACATTGTTACAATTTATTTCAAATGTATGAATATGAAGTTGACAACCACATCCTTAGCCACTGGCTTATGGCCTGCAGGCTGACAGTCATATGACGAGCCCGGAGGAGATGTCCTGAATATACTCTGATTATCTATGAATAGCAGGGGTTGGATGGTGGATTCCTGCCCTACCACACCAGAGCCCCATCTCCCCATCTCCTTTAGTCTCCCCTCCGGATCTGTCGTGGTAAATTAGGAGTGTTACACTAAGCAAGTGCATAAAATTACGACACCCTTCCACATTAGGAAGAATAGAAAGTCAATTCCTGTTTCAGATATAGTAAATTATGTTCGTAGCCACTAAGTAAAACATACACGGGTACTGACCCACCCAATAATTCACATAAGAACACAATTTGCTACACATGATGAAGTATCAGGGAGGGACATTTACTCCTTGTTGTTACATTATTTAAGGGCTCCATTTTTTCTTTTTTTTTTTTTTTTTTTTTTTTTGGTAGTTGCTTTACGTCGCACCGACACAGATAGGTCTTATGGCGACGATGGGATAGGAAAGGCCTAGGAGTTGGAAGGAAGCGGCCGTGGCCTTAATTAAGGTACAGCCCCAGCATTTGCCTGGTGTGAAAATGGGAAACCACGGAAAACCATCTTCAGGGCTGCCGATAGTGGGATTCGAACCTACTATCTCCCGGATGCAAGCTCACAGCCGCGCGCCTCTACGCGCACGACAAAGGGCTCCAATTAGTCGTATTTTATTCACTAAATCCTTACAAGTAACTGTAGTGCCATAACTCTAGTGATAAAGAGATGTGAACTTTCAACCTTGAAATTTCCGAAGCATCAATCTTGTTTTGGAGTTTTCCAGAACTCTTGTGCTGAAATAGAGCTTTTAAGAATGTTCAAGCAATTTCATCCATATCTTAAAATATTAAGTTTGTACTGTACTGTCATATTGCATGTCCTACGATTGGACCAGAGTTTGCATCGTTAAGATGTCCTGAATTGTGATGTTGCTTCTGATAATAAGTATCCTCAGTGATGATGTTTCCCGCTTCGTACTTCTTCGATACAACTACTCGAACAATTTATTATATGAAGTTTCGAGTAATTTGAACTATATTTCAATACATTAATTACAAAAGAATGCGTTGGAATTATATCTTATGGCCTACGAAATGACTAGGAACTTGCATAATTTAGATACTTGAAGTTCCAGTCTTGATTCTAATAGCGTATGAGATATACTGAGTGTGTATTTTCCCCGAATTCACTACATTTCCGCGAGATACTGTAACTGCTTGAACAGTACATTTATAAACTAGAGACTGATTTGGCCCCGGCCCCACGGTTAAGAGGTAGTGTACATGCCTCTTAGACGGAGGCCCCGGGTTCGATTTTCGATCAGGCCAGGGTTTTTACCTGGATCTCAGGGCTGGTTCGAGGTCCACTCAGCCTACGTGCTTACAATGGAGAAGTAGGTGGTTTGAAAAGTCCGTGCAAAGTCCAAGAGATGGCACCACCGCCGCGTATCGAGGCCATGTTTACTCAGTAGAATCTCTTGAATGAACGCACACCAAGTTTCAGGCATATTGGTCTATTTCTTTGTGTTTGGCATTCGTGTGAATCAAGGAAGTGGAGTGATTTTCAAGAAATGGACGAAAAATAATTTCGTGTGGTGATTAAACATTACTTTATGAGAGGCAAAAACGCCTCAGGAGACTAAACAGAAGCTTGATAAATATTATGGTGACTTCGATTAGAAAAGTTCATAAGTGGTTTCAACATTTTCGGACTGGCCATATGGGTACAAGTGACGCTGAACGTTCTGGGCGGTCTGTGGAGGTTACGGATCCAGAAATCATTGATCAAATCCATGACATGGTGAAGGATGATAGAAGAGTTAAGGTGCTTTTTTTCTATTTACTTTACGTCGCACCGACACAGATATGTTTTATTGCGCCGATGGGATAGGAAAGGCCTAAGAAGTGGAAGGAAGCGGCCGTGGCCTTAATTAAAGTACAGCCCCGGCATTTGCCTGGTGTTAAAATGGGAAACCACGGAAAACCATCTTCAGGGCTGCCGACAGTGGGGCTCGAACCCACTATCTCTCGATTACTGGATACTAGCCGCACTTAAGCGACTGCAGCTATCGAGCTCGGTTAGTTAACGTGCGTGAGATTGCTAGTGCTGTGGGCATCTCGACTGAACGGGTACATAAGTTTTTGCATAAACATTTGGACATGAGAAAGCTATCCGCATGATGGGTGCCGCGATTGCTCACGCTTGACCAAAAACGGAATCGTGTGAAGTGTTGCAAGGATGGTTTGCAGCTGTTCCGGAAGAATCCGGAGGGCTTTAAGCGTCGTTTCGTCACTGTAGATGAAACATGGTTACATTACTAAACTACTGAGACCAAACAGCAATCTAAACAATGGGTTACCAAGGGGGAATCTGCACCAAAAAAGACGAAGATCGTTCCTTCGGCTGGAAAGGTTATGGCGACTGTCTTTTGGGATTCGCAAGGGATAATCCTCATCGACTTTCTGGAAAAGGGTAAAACTATTACAAGTGCATATTATTCATCGTTATTGGACCGTTTGAAAACTAAGCTGCAAGAAAAACGCCCGCGTTTGGCCACAAGAAAGTCCTTATCCATCACGACAACGCACCAGCACACACCTCAGTAGTTGTGGTCGCAAAATTAATGGAAATAGGATTTTAACTCGTTTCACATCCCCCCTATTTTCCAGACTTGGCTCCCTTGGACTACTATTTGTAACCCAAATTGAAGAAATGGCTGGCGGGACAAAGATTTTATTCAAACGAGGAGGTGATTGCAAACACTAATGGATATTTTGCAGACTTGGACAAATCCAATTATTCGGAAGGGATCAACAAATTAGAACATCATTGGACGAAGTGTATAAGCCTAAAGGGAGACTATGCAAAAAAAAAATGTTAACCCCAAACACGTATTTTCTTTATTTTTGCATCAATCAACAAATTAGAACATCATTGGACGAAGTGTATAAGCCTAAAGGGAGACTATGTAAAAAAAATGTTAACCCCAAACACGTATTTTCTTTATTTTTGCACGGACTTTTCAAACGCTCCTATCTAAAAGTGAGATAGCGACCTAGGTCTAGAAAGCCAAAAATAACGGCTGAGAGGATTCGTCGTGCTGACCCCACGAAATCTCGTAATTTGTAGGCCTTCGGGCAGAGCAGTGGTCGCTTGGTAGGGCCTGGTCCTTCAGGCCTATAGCGCCATGGGGTTGGTTGTTTGGTTTAGAGGGGTTTGGCCCAATTCCTCATTGTACTTGTTTCTATTTGTATCTATATTGAAGACATGATGGAATCGTGACGCAGCACATTTTATTTCCATTGTGACCAGGTTTTCTGTAAGTGGTGGCAGTGCCCGTTTTTAGCCAAGGGTACTGTAAGACAGTTACTCGTGTACTCCCCCTCATCGAAACTAGGCCCCTCACTTTCATCTATCCTATTCGATCTCCCTTGGTCGACTCTTGTTCTTTTCCGACACCCTACGGTATTAGAGCATTCGAGGCCTCGGGAGTCTTTCCTTTACACGCCCTTCGTGGACCTTGCCTCTCTTTGGCTGATACCTGCATTTTTCAAAGGATCGGATCCCTTCCTTTTTTCTTTCCGCTTAATGTTATATAGAGGATGGTTTCCTAGTTGTACAATAATCAACACCACCAACACGACTACCGCGCCACAGCAACCTCATATTTAAATGGATGGATTTTACGCACGGTCTGCTTGGCTATGGAACCTTCTAGCATTTGAAGTAAAACTGCTTTCCCTTCCTCACTTCCTGCACGCAGTAAAGAAAAGGTAAATGTAAATAGAAACCCACGTGTGCAGTATATATCTTGTTTAAATTAGTATATCAAGAATTTTGTGTGCAAATACGCTTGAATTGTGGAAAATATGTATACGTGCGCGTGTGAGAGTGGTTGTGAGTAAGTGTGAGTTTGGAAAAGTGTATATACAAGGGTATGAGTGAGGGTATGAGTGACTGGGTATTTTTGCTCCTAATAATTATTATTCTAAGAGTACAGTGTTTGGAGTGTAAATATGTAAATTGAAAATTTTCTGTACATTTATAAATATTCAGTAGAGTTTACGTAAACATACATATGGGGATGGAGGCAATTCCGTGTATGTGTGGCTTGACATTATTTCTCCATCTATCACCCCTAGATTGCACATGTGCAAGGATGATGATAATAATAATAATAATAATAATAATAATAATAATAATAATAATAATAATACCGGGCGAGTTGGCCGTGCGCGTAGAGGCGCGCGGCTGTGAGCTTGCATCCGGGAGATAGTAGGTTCGAATCCCACTATCGGCAGTCCTGAAGATGGTTTTCCGTGGTTTCCCATTTTCACACCAGGCAAATGCTGGGGCTGTACCTTAATTAAGGCCACGGCCGCATCCTTCCAACTCCTAGGCCTTTCCTATCCCATCGTCGCCATAAGACCTATCTGTGTCGGTGCCACGTAAAGCCCCTAGCAATAATAATAATAATAATAATAATAATAATAATAATAATAATAATAATAATAATAATAATAATGTCCGGCTCCATGGATAAATTGTTAGCGTGCAGGCCTTTGGTCACAGGGGTCACAGGGGTTTCGGGTTCGATTCCCGACAGGGTCAGGAATTTTAACCATCATTGGTTAATTTCGCCGGCACGGGGACTGGGTGTATATGTCATCTGGCGAGCCGAACATGTCCTCGGACATTCCCGGCACAAAAAGCCATACGCCATTTCATTTTCAGTAATAATAATAATAATAATAATAATAATAATAATAATAATAATAATAATAATAATAGTGCACTATTGCCATCATGAGAGACACGCATCTAAACTGAAATTGCACCATGAAACTCATTTCTTATAAAAATAAAATAATGATTACTCCAAAAATGTGAGCATAAAGTATTCTTAAATAAATGTTCGATTGAATAGGGTTATGAAGACATTGCTGAATTGGACTTATTCTTTATAAAGGGTGATCACTTGTACTTTTCTCCGAGGCGCGCGTTGTCTTCCAATTGGCGGGCTCGTTCGCCGCACGTGAGAAAGGGATGGCGCTGTATGCCATACCATGTTTTGTTCTCTGATCCGCCCTTCGTTTTGGGTGCACCTCTGATAGCTGGTCTTGTACACTTGTTCGATGTCTCGTCGTATTTCAGCTCTTTTCAAGCGTGCGTGTGTGTGTGTGTGTGTTTGTTTGTGTGTGTGTGCGTGTGTGTGTGTTTGTGTGTTTTGTTCTTTTCATAATTGTGTAATTAGTCACCATGGGTATTCTGGGTCGGCACAGTGTGTCCCTGTTTTCGGTTCATGTGTGTTGTCTAGGTTCATGAAGTTCAAAGTCGGTTTCAAGAAAGATTCCCAGGTGTAGACATTCCAAGCCGTAAAGCAGTCCGTAATTTTTACAATAAAGCTCACGAAACTGGAAGTATCTGACCTGGGCAAAAGGATGATTATAACATTTTTACCTTTAAAGTAGTATAAAAGAATTGTGGCACGTGCTCTTCAACCAGTAACTCTGTACGTAGGTACACATTTCGGGAGTGGAATCCGGAAAATGTATACAATGGTCAAATAGGTCCACACTTAATATTCTTCTCGGACAAAGCCTAGTTCCACCTCAGTGGTTATATGTGTACACAGTATTTATTACTAGAGTGCTGATAATACGATCTTCTTACATGCATTGCTCCTCCATGAGTCAAAAATCAGGCTCATGGCGTACCATCTGTACTAACAGAATAATAGGACCACTTTCTTGAAAAACATACATAGAAAACGCCTCTTCAGAGAGTTAACTGACAGGGAGCATGATTTTATACTTTTTCAAGGGGAATCTGCCATTTCTCAAACTGCGAATAATTCCATGATCGGTATTCACAAAGTGTTTCCACAGAACAGGGTTATTAGTAGGGATTTGTGATCCCTTCGAACCTACGATTTATTCAACAGTAATTATTGTCTGAGAGGTAATTTTTAATATCGTGTTCAAGACAAACGCACTGAAACATACTATTCGTCAGAAAATTGTCGGGATTCCTCAAAGTGAAATACAACAGGTTTGGACTCCCGACACCGTGCCAAAAATGTATGGGAATGAAGGCGCGTAGTTCCAACACTCCTTTATATAATTTGGTAAGAAATGAACTTCTTAAAGTGGTCTATGTTACTGTTGTACGGTTTAATTTCACACTGCTAACCTTGACTAACACGCGGCAAGCGAGCACGCGGTTGACCATAATAAAAACACCGCTCCGTATAAAGCATATTTGATCCTTCTGCAGTTCGCTTCGACGGTAAAATCTGATTTTTATAACTCTCACTGACATACGGTGTGATAATACGTGTTTTCTCTCCTTCTGTAAAATATTAAGGTCTTGGCCTCTTTTCAAAATGACCCATTCAATTAAAGTACACAAACAGTACTTTCTGTGTGCGAGAATGATAATCGTCGAAAAACTAACATCCCTGTGGATAGGAGTGGTAGAATACGTTCACAGTGACCTGTACCTGTCGTAAAAGACGACTAAGCCGGGGACGAGGGCTCCGAATTTGAGAGAGTGTGTTAGTGATAACGATTACCCTACCTGAGTCAGGCATTTCTTCCACTTACTTGCGTCAGGCTCTCCCTCACTTTTACCTAACCTATTCGATCTCTCTAGCTCAATACTTGTTCTCTTCCAACTCCGAGTATTAGGTTTGCGAGGCACACAAAATCTTCCACTTTCACGCCCTGCGTGGCCTTTACATTCCTTTTGCCTAACTTTAGTTCTTAAAAATGTCACACCACTTTCATTTTACATGTGATTATTGCTAAGAGAGGATAGTTACCCGGTTGTACTTCCTCTTATAACAATCACTAGTACCATATGAAAACCAACTTTAGAGCTGCCTATGATGAGACTCGAACTCGCCTTAAATCGTCTTAAAGCTACTTGATATCACGTAGCCAATTCACTTACAGTCGCTCCCATAAGTATTCGTCCATCTGTCCTTTTCATATATTGAACACCAAAAATGCATTACAAGGCTTCGGGTACTTTCAGAAACAAAAACGCAGTAAATATGCAATATATACGTACAATAATATCGGCAGAATATACCTCTTGCACGTCCGTGCTCTTTAATAAAAGATAATGAGTGTGGTTGGGCTAGGAAATGGCAACGTAAAAGTATTCGTCCACCTTGTACACTGGCGTGTGTAACGAACACAGCATTGAGGAAGTGAGACACATCACCAAGCTCAGTCCATCAGTGATACGGACAGTGTCGGTGAGTCAACATCTAGTGCATGCCTTGAGTATAGTGGGTAAGATAAGGGAACGAACTGTTGTTGACCGCCAACGAATTATCCAACTCCACCATCTTGGTAATTCGCAACGAGTAATTGCTGAGAAAACCGGAATACCGCGAACTACGGTCGCAAGTATCATTCAGCGATATAAGACCAGTGTAACTGTACTCAACAGAGCAGGAACTGGGGTGCCAAGGAAGCTGACAGCACGCGAAGAGCGAAGCATTATACGCACCGTCCAGAAAAATCCCCATGTGCCTGGACCTGTGCTTCGAACAGACGTACAAACCTCCACTGGAAGAACATCAGTACCGACACCGTACGACGTGTGTTACACAAAGCTGGTTTGCAGGGGCGTACAAGCCAGAAGAAGCCCTGGATAAGTGAGATGAACCGTAAGAAGAGGCTGGCGTTTGCCAAACAGTACGTTATGAAGCCACCAGCATTTTGGAAACGCGTGTTGTTTACGGACGAGAGCAATTTCTGTCTATTTAATTGCTCTGGAAAACGACGTGTGTGGAGAAAGAAGAACGCCGTGCTCCAAAGTCAAAATATGCAACCAACCTTAAAATATGGAGGAGGTTCCATAATGGTATGGGGTGTATGTCGGCGGCTGGGGTAGGCAACTGCCATATAATACCTGAACGGATGAATAAGATGGTGTATTTGAATATATTAAAGCAACACTTAACACCCAGAGTAGCAAAATTAGGTCTTGGTAGTGGGTACTTCTTCCAGCAAGATAATGACCCTAAGCACACTGCTCGGGTTGTTAGGGAGTGGCTGCTCTACAACACACCTTATGTGCTGCAGACACCACCCCAGTCCCCGGACTTAAACCCCAATAGAGCATTTACGGGTGGAATTAAAGTATAAACTGAGCAAGCAGCGTATTCCCAATAAAGAAGCTCTGAAGCAATACTTCATGGAAGAATGGCACAAAAATAGGCCCGAAAGTGACAAAAAAAACTGGTGACATCCATGCTGAAAGGCCTTCAAGACGTGATTGATTCCAAAGGACTTTCGACGCGCTACTGATACTTAGGAAATGACTGAACATTCCTTGAGTTCTTATTGTGGACGAATACTTTTGCAATGTGACTTTCCTGCAAGCAGTGCGATTGTTTTTTATTTGTTCCAAATGCCAGTGCTTAGGGTGCTATAAGTTATATCCTCAGCTGTTCAGATAGCAAATAAAACATACTATTACTTGTTTATAAATAACTTCTTTATTGTATTGGTGCTGTTAGCTATTGTCCTCACATGACGAGCTCGGACGAATATTTTTGCGAGCGGCTGTAGACTTCATTCGATTGCTCACACCACTACAATCTCAGGAGGAAACAGTCATGAACTGTACTATGACTACTGACTCGATATTTTGTTTCCTGCCATGTAAGCAATCGTCCCGGCTTCCTTCATTGCCTACGTTAAATTAAGGTTATAAAATCTCATTCTCATACATTCTGTTGTTGTGAATAAAGCTGCACACGCGCTACAACTGGCCACATTCTTAGAACATAATACAATTTCTATGAACACGTGCTCAGGGTTGATTATCAAAGTTATCCAAGACTCTTAAGTAGATCACCGTCATTGTACACAAGTGGAGCAACAAGACGTAGGATGGGGTGGTCGTAAGGTAATTTTTCAATAGTGTACTGCTCAGGTCATGACATTGTCCTTTCTATACTTACTTCTTCCATTACAAGTATTGATTTCGTGCCTCTGTTTAGTTTCTAAAGTGCTTCCAACGTTGAAACATTTCGTGAATAATAATAATAATAATAATAATAATAATAATAATAATAATAATAATAATAATAATAATAATAATAATAATAATAATAATAATAAAGAGGCGAATAGGGCAGAATTAGAAAACTAGAATTAGCTTACAGGTTAACCAAGAACAAATACAACAAAAGAGCAAAATATTACAAGGCGAAACTTAGACATTACAGCACAGTGGTAAAGTCAGAGGGTCTCTACGCTTCAGAGAGCCTGACAATAAATAAAAAGGGTGAGCTTCAAGACCTCGATAAAAAGGAGAGGAGAATCTTAAGGTAAATTTTAGGACGACAAAAAAATGCTGATGGGGAGTGGAGTCGAAAAATGATGATCTCTACAAATACACCGAAAAAATCACTGTCACCATGCGAAAGCGAAGGCCAAAATTTTATGGGCATCTAGAAAGAATGAATGAGAAACGGCTAACTAAGAAAATATTCAAGTACATCACTGGAGTGAAAGCTTCAACGAAGTGGGTAGAAGAGGTAAAAGGAGATGCAATAGTAAGCAGACTTACAATGGATATTATTCATAACAGAAAAGAATTTAGAAGCCGAGTGGACAGCATCAAAACATTCCAGGACAAAGCACCAAAATGTAGATCGAAATTGGTCATATCTGAGAAAAAAAGGAAGATCAGAAGTGAAAGGATGAGGAGGTTCTGGGAGGACAAGAAGGGGAAGAAGAAGAAGAAGAAGAAGAAAAAAAATAGAAAGCCTTCAGTTCAATGCGGTCCTTAGACGGCCAAATTCGGAAACAAGAAGAAGAAGAAGAATGAATAATAATTTCTTTATTTCTTCTTAATCCGTTTACACTGCAGGGTTGGTTTTGTCTCGGACTCAGTGAAGGATCCTACCTCTATCGCCTCAAGGGCAGCGTCCCGGAGCGTGAGACTTTGGACTGGATGATAAAACTGGGCAGGAGGACCAGTACCTCTCCCAGGCTGCCCCACCTGCTATGCTGAACAGTGGCCCTGTGGGGAGATGGGAAGAAAGGATGGGAGGAAGCGGCCGTGCCGTTTAAGTTTGGTACCATCCCGGCGTTTGCCTGGAGGAGAAGTGGGGAACAACGGAAAATCACGTAGAGGATGGCTGAGGAGGGAATAGAACACCCCTCCCCTACTCAGTGGACCCGTTCCAGCCCTCGTACTACTTTTTTAAATTTCGGTGCAGAGCCGGGAATCGAACCCCGGGCTTCGGGGCTGGCAGCCAATCACACTAACCACTACACCACAGAGGCGGGCATTAATAATAACAATAATAATAACGCCTTGTAGGCAAACAGAGTTGTAGCCATTTTGCTGACTGCCTGTCAGTAGGCTGTATATGCTCCGTTTTACCCTGGGAGCTTTGAAAGGAATTTGAACTCAGTTGGGTGATGCGATCTGCGGCTGAGTTTAAATTGTTCTTTTCCGGTAAACACCTAATGTGTCAGCTAACACATTTTAGGTCATTTCATATTCACCACTATGAAGTGACGTGATGAAGACTTCGTGGTGGAGAGGTAGCGTGCCCGCCTCTTACCCGGAGGCCCCAGGTTCGATTCCCGGCAAGATGAGGGTATTTACCTGGATATGAGGGCTGTTTCGAGGCCCACTCAGCCTATGCAATTAAAACTGAAGAGCTACCTGACGGTGAGATAACGGCCCAGGCCTAGAAAGCCAAGAATAACGGCCGGAAGGTTTAGTCGTGCCGACCACACGACACCTCATAATCTGCAGGCCTTTGGGCTGAACAGCGGTCGCTTGGTAGGCCACGGCCCTTCTGGGCTGTTGCTCCATGGGGTTTGGTTTTTGGCTTCCAGTCATTCAAGTGGGTCAGGAATGGAATGAAAGAAGCCCCCATCTAGCGGCAAGGATAGAAACTGCCTCTGGGGCAATGATTAATGACTGGCAGTTGAAATGAAATGATATTGAAGAGTGTTACTGGAATGAAAGATGACAGCGAAGACTGGATTACCCGGAGAAAAACCTCTCCCGCCTCCGCTTTGTCCACCACAAATCTTACTTTGTTTGACTGGAATTTGAACCATGGAACCAAGCGATGAGTATTCGGTGCGCTGCCTCCTGAGCCACGGAGGCCCTGGGGTCTTCAGCGTACCCTGAAAATTTCATCTGCAACCCCGACAGATATGCGAGTTACTGGAACCTAACAACCCCCCACCAGGTCGCGCTCTAATTGCTACAGCGGATTTGGTGGTACTTCTGTGAGACCTGTTTACGGGAGTAGCCACTAGGTCAATAGCATCATCATCATCAGTCACCTCTGATCTGCTGTCGGCCATGTAGCTGATTCCCTATCGGTTGCTCGTGTGCACAGCCTACAAACTGACAGTTTTTCTTAGCCAGCGCGTAGCTCTGTTAGAGGAATGCCCCTCTGACAAAGCAAAACTTCGGACTGAGACTGTATGTTCTGTGGCACCTAACAGTAATAACCCTTCTTATGTCCAAGTATCTTAGACTTAAAAGAGTTACAGCTCCAGCATTTGTCTGGTGGAAACATGGGAAACCATACAACACAAACTTCAGGGCTGCCGACGGTTGCATTCAAACCCACCATCCCCCGAGTGCAAGCGACCTTAACCGCACGGCCAGCTCGCTCGGTACGATTAGTATTATTATTGTTATTATTATTATTTATTATTATTATTATTATTATTATTATTATTATTATTAATGCCATGAGTGCATCGTTACATTAACTCATATAGATTTCCAGAGAGGATATAATAGAAAATATCTAGGAGTAGAAAGGTAACGCCTGTGGCCTCAACCCTTCCATAAACGATTTCTTTTCCCGCCAATAAACAAAAAGGTTTTAATGAAATTGGTTATTGTTATATGACTCCAGTTGATCGTAGTCATTCAAAAGGGATATTTAAAATGAATTTAACTATGTGGATGTTTACGTACAAGACTAGCAATATTCATAGCTTCCATGAAGACCAACATACTAATAATCATTTCTTATGGCAAGATAACTACGGCGAAAGCTCCATGCTGGAACCTTTTAATTATATCACAACACGTGGGGATGCTAAAAGCCTGGAGTCAATCTCAAGTAGATACGGAAACACAAGATGCCATTGTGCAGGAGACGCCTCAAGGACTCGTGTTCGCTTCACTAGGCAAGGCGGGATACTCCCTGCTCCCTTCGAGTGCCTTGTATCGGGGATACATTAGGGCTATGACGTCACGCAAATAATGGAAATGATAATGGGCAAGGAAAAGCTTCCTACAGCGTGTCGTCATGGCTTTGTTTTCTGCGCTGCTTGTCGCGTGGCGTCACTCAAGCGTCCTTCTTCCCATGAAACTAATGGGCCGCTTACCAAGTCAGACACTATTGTCAACTAATTTCTCTCTAAACTATTCATCTGGAAGTTATGGGTTGATCCCTCGAGCCCTTGCTTCCGCTTTGATGATTCTAAGTCACATAATTGAATAATATAAAACATAAATATGCATTGATTAAATGGAGAAACTCGTCACAGACATTAAGACTGATGCATTGAGCCTCACGACATTTCTTGGTATATTATGTCTCCTGCGTGTTAAACGTGTACACCACACATAGTAAATGTTAAAGGTTCCACATGAGTAAATTGTGAACTTTGAGATTATCAATACCTCAATTTTTTTACAACTTCGTACGTAGCGTTGCGACCGCTGGACTCAGCATGTTCAGTCATTGTCTCTACGAACTCGTGCCACTAAGCCCCGGAAAACTGGGACTGCCCAGATTCATGAACGGAGAAATTGTTATTGTTCCGGCAACCGTTGTAAGAAAATTGTAAATGTCTCGAATTTTTATATTTACCCATTTGATGCGTAGTATAAACAAACTCTCGCGATCGAGTAGGGCCTAGTCGCTTTCCTGTCCTTGTTGGATCATGTTGCACAACAGATACTGTAGTATATACAGTATGTACCTATTCTATCCGTACGGGCTGTTTGCTTTACTACCTCAACGCACTGCCAGCAAATAATAAACTGAAAATAATTTTATTCAGTGAACATATATTCAAAGAAGCCTTCAGAAAATATATACCTGCTGTATCTGTTTGCAATCATGTTAACAAAACATACAGCTTCTAATGAAGAAAAGCGCGCCCATAATCTTGTATCTTTCCTATTCATACACGCAAACTGAACACTTGAAATAAACAAAAAATAAAGGGTTCCTGGAACTTGTTAGTATCTAGTGGAATGTCTCCTAGCATTTGCAACTTCCTGACATCGTCGCAGCATAGATACACTAATTTCTTGCACATGTCGGAGCTGATTTTCTGCCATTTCTGAAGAATCACGCTTTTAAGTTCTTCCTTTGTACGCACACGTTGCCTACGGATATTCCTCTTTAACGTAGCCCAACGATCTTCGATGGGATTTAAATACGGAGACTTGGGAGGTGTTCTTAGCTGCTTAGGAATATCCCAGATCAACCATTTCTTATTAATATCAGCAGAGTGTTTTGGGTCATTATCATGCTGGAACATATAAACAGGTGGAAACCCCATTTTTTCGGCACTCTGCTTAACGTTTGCCCTAGGATTGCATTATAGCCCTCCTTGTTCATTATTCCGTCAATGAAATATATTTTACCAACACCTCTGGCTAACATACAGCCCCAAAACAATACAGACCCAACACCGTATTTTACAGTTGTAGAGTGTGTTTGCCAATTCATTGCACGTTGCAATTTTTCTCCATATTCTGTGGTTGCCATCTGACCCTAAAAGGTTCATTTTTGTCTCACCATACAAAATAACGTCAGTCAAGAATTCTTTCTCTTTATACACATGCTCCTTAGCGAATGATAGTCTAAGCCGTCTGTTTTTTCAAGTTACGTATGGCCTTTTTCCATGGAATTCTTCCATAGCACCCATGCCGATACAGTATCCGACGGATATTGGAGTTGCTGATCTTCTTTCCAAGTCGTTCCTCCGTGAGTTGCATCAGTACTGGGGTACTTAATTTGGAATCTGACTTTAGCAGCCCAACAAAAATATTCTTTCCTTTCAGTTAAACACTTTCTCTTGGGTTTCCTTGGAGTGTTCTTAATACTGTAGAGTCTATTTACATTTCTCTTTTTTTGCTAGTTGTTTTACGTCGCACCGACACAGATAGGTCTTATGGCGACGATGGGATAGGAAAGGGCTAGGAGTGGGAAGGAAGCGGCCGTGGCCTTAATTAAGGTACAGCCCCAGCATTTGCCTGGTGTGAAAATGGGAAACCACGGAAAACCATTTTCAGGGCTGCCGACAGCGGGGTTCGAACCTACTATCTCCCGAATACTGGATACTGGCCGCACTTAAGTGACTGCAGCTATCGAGCTCGGTTAATTACATTTATCAACCACATATTGCACCGAAGAATGTGTTCTATTGACCACTTGTCAAATTTTTCGTAATGAAAATCCTTGAAGTGGCAGTTGATATATAGTGTTCTTAAGCTCCGTACATAACTCTGCACTCCTACCCATGTCCACCACAGATACATTAGGAAGGAGACTTACACACTTAACTAGTCGTATGCCGTCACTGAGACTTTTCCGTGCATCGCAAGTAAACGGTGAGCATCATCCTGTCCAAGTGTACGAATACAACTGGTACACCCGTTTGTCGATGCCGGCATATTCATATAAAATCTTTCTGCCTGTATGTAGATAAGTATGGTTTTGACTAACGAATTATCATTGACAAATCATGTTTTTTACCCGTAATGTACGTTTTATTTCAGTTTTTCAATCGTTACTGTGAATATACGAGACTCAATAAGAAACTGCAGCCTGTACGAATAACAGGGACACATACTGTATACCACTGCCGCATCCACTTAGAATACCACTTCCGATACTGTTTCCTCTCTGTTTGATGCACGTGGTGTTTGGATGCCATTGTGTGTGGTTCAGAATTATTGTATTTCTACATAAGAGATTAACTATGTCAATAGTTAGAGCCATTCTTGACATTCTATTTACCATGTCACATGTATTCTGCTTTGAATTTTATGTATGTCCTGAGAAAAATCAAAGTAAGTTGACAAAGTTCATTTTTCTGAATAATATGGCTGATATAATAAGAAACCTTCACTGCTGTAAATACATGTGAAGAGTGCATTCTGCCCGATGGCAGGTCCGAACCTCCGCAGATGTGTGTCTGAGCCGGAGTTTACGAATGGTAGGGTGGCCAGTTACTTTCCACTCCTCCATTACCTTACCCCCGAACCAACAGCGCGTGGCAACCCATCCAAATCTTAACCACGCCCAATGTTGCTTAACTTCGGAGATCTCATGGGATCCGGTTTTCAACGCGGCTACGGCCGTTGGCTGAATACAAATAACACACTATAATAACTTTGTATGTTTCGTGAGAAATAATTTCTTTTACCATTGTCATTGTATTTTTTATAAATAAATCAATTTTTTCGGTAATTCGGCGATGTTTGATATGTATACTTCTGTCTCGGTTTTGTAGAAGACATGACAACAACTTTCCTATAATTTGCCCTGCTGGACTTTTCTCAATCAACTTAAAGTTTCTTCCAACCCAGATGGATTTATTTCTGTATTTCACGACACTGTTACTTTTATTGGCCGATAATATCATTCTTACAAGTTTTGTATCAGCTAGCACCAAGCTGTAATGAGGAAACACCATTCATCCTTTTACAAAATGGAACACTCTGCTCGCATTGACACTCACTTATCAGCAAATGCTAACATAAACCCCGAAATAAAATATAATCTCAGAAGTGCTAATCTGGTGTCTGGTCGCATTCTTTAAAGGGTTTTTGACAACCGATACTCAGTCACAATCGATGTGGAGAGATTTGATCATAATCAATAAATGCAGCGCTTCCTAAAGTGTAAAGAATCGAGATACGTCAATAAGGCATATGACCTAAGATGAAGATCTCTCCAAATTGAACAGGATTGTGTGATCTGCTTTGTAAAATGGCTTACCGTTTAGAAAGTAGTAACCACGAAATGAAGGCCTGCACCGTCATTGAAACTGCCTCCATTTCGATATTTTCCGCGGCCTAAAAGTAATACGCCGGCCCCCGTGGTGTAGGGGTAGCGTGCCTGCCTCTCGCCCGGAGGCGCCGGTTTCGATTCTCAGCCAGGTCAGGAATTTTTCTCTCGACCTGAGGGCTGGTTCGAGGTCCATTCAGCCTACGTGATTAGAATTGAGGAGCTATCTGACGCTGAGATAGCGGCCCCGGTCTCGAAAGCCTAGAATATCGACCAAGAGGATGCGTCGTGCTGGCCACACCACGACCCCTCGTAATCTGCAGGCCTTCTGGCTGAGCAGCGGTCGCTGGGCAGGCCTAAGCCCTTTCAAAGGCGTTAAGTGCCGTGGGTTTTTGTTTTTAGTTTTTTAAAAGTAATACATTTGTACAGCCTGGAAATTTTCACTCAAACGAAAGAGTATCTAGTAACCAAACAAAAATTAGGTACATAACAAAAGTTGTTTAATATGAAGCGACGTTTCACGTAACAGTCCACGGATTTTACTGAAAATCAATAGTATAAGAGAAAATGGAAGAAAACTGGTGTGATGTCCCTATGAACTTCCAATTTATTCAGTGATTTGTAAATCATATCCATATCTCAAACTTCCCCTTGTTGAGTATACCCTATATATGAAGTTTCGTCGAGATCTATCAAGCCGTTTTGCAGAGATGGTTGAACAGACGGACAGACGGACACGAAAGATGAAAACCACTGATACGGACTTGAATTGACCTAAATCGGATAAATATTAGAAAAATTAACAAAACATACGAGATTACAGAGAGCGGATCCCCTACAACTTTATTTATATAAATAAGCATGTGCACGTTTGTAAATGCAGACCTTCATTCCGATTTTTACTGCCTTAAAACGGTACGTCATGTCATCATACGGATTCCGCCATCAGATGCCTTTTTTAGTGTTCTACATGGGCGGTCCTATGGTATTTTCTCTTATCTCCTATATGTATCGGTTAGATCAACGGTGGCCAAACGCTGCAGAGTTCACAGTGTGTACTGTAACCGTACACTGACTTCGCACGCGTGAAGAGCTTGGTAGGCGTGTCCGCTCCCGAGGAGAAAGAGACGTAATGTGGCGGGGAGCACTGACCGCAGAGTTGGTCATGGGTATTGTATGAGTTTGACGGCTAGGGAATATAACATACATGGTTCAAGATGGCGGTTTGTTGGAAGTGTTCTTGCAAACGATTTGCATTATAAAAATTCCCACAAACACATAAAACTTCCCATATGTACAAAATCTATGTAACTCAGACTTGTTACTAAATAAAACACTGTGCCACTAGCACATTTACATTTTAAATTAAATGAATATCAATTAACTATTTACATTGTTACTGTATTTTGAATAAATTTCCGATACATTACGTGCCATGCTTAATAATTTTGGCCGGGCTGAGTGGCTCAGACGGTTGAGGCGCTGGCCTTCTGACCCCAACTTGGCAGGTTCGATCCTGGCTCAGTCCGGTGGTATTTAAAGGTGCTCAAATACGTCAGCCTCGTGTCGGTAGATTTACTGGCACGTAAAAGAACTCCTGCGGGACTAAATTCCGGCACCTCGCCGACTCCGAAAACTGTAAAAGACTAGTTAGTGGGACGTAAAGCAAATAGCATTATTATTATTATTAATAGTGATGGAATACTCAGCCCTCATTTCTTCATGACGCCTCCGTCAGCTACGGGATGTCCTTCCTGATTCTAGTGGTCCATAGCGCCTGCGTTGATGGCGATTAATACAAAGCGCTGGCTGGGATTGTTGCGATGAAGATCCACAGTTCTGGTCACGGAAAAATATTGATATCTATGACACAGATACACACAGTTAATGGCGTCACAATCGAATTCTTCAGTTTATGAGCTGTACCGTACGGGTTTAATCAAACGTCCCGGGATCGAATATCTTGGGACAGGGTAATCAATTTGACCGCGCACAAAATATATGTTGAGCACACGTTATGGTGTCTAAATCTGTATGCCTATTAACTCCACTTCACTAATTAAGTTAGTTCTATCCGACACTTTTTTTCAGCGGTAGAAGATATTAATGATAATGTTGATTCAAGTACGGGCTCTATATGAATCCAAATAACACGCCCGTGCACTCAATTATTTCTCCGTTATGAGTTACACTCCTATATATATATATAGTAGTGTATTCACTGATATCTGCATTCGCAGTTCACATACAAAGGAAAATTATGGTCCATGATGGACACATATCTGTCTCTCGCGAGTTAAAAACGAAGAATGCTGTCGGGTAACGCTTCCCGCTTCTTACATCAACTAGGATGGCCCCTCTCAAAATTTCCACACGCCCTATTCGCGGGGTATTGGAGTTGCAATGGTGCCATAATCAGGTGACCAGCGATCTTATACGATGCTTAAGACTCGCCTGGACGAAATCTGATCGCACATCCAAAATATATATCTGTCTTCATTTTCAACTCCCTCAAGGGACTTCCCCACTGACAGTTGGCTATCGAGGCAACAAACACATGGCCTCTGTAACTTTCAACTGTTATATAACCACATAATTCTTCTTTTGTAGGAAATTTTCGCCATACAGGAGGTCAAAACCCCTAATAAAAATTATTGATGACGAACAGCTCTTCTGGATCCCTGTACAATATAATATAATTTAAAAAGTATTATTAAAAAGTTTTACCTCTCCCCCTCACAAACGACTTGTGGTCGGGATAACCCCTCCCCTCTTTTCATTCTGGGGTTCCCTCGCTCAGCTTTGTGCTGACATACCCTAGCTTCACGCTTGGCGTTCCACGCTTCTAGTTCCCTGGTACTTGCTCGCTATTCCTTGCTTCGTCCCTGTCGGGTACAATACGATGCACCGCTGGTATATTAGGTAACTTTCCGATCAAATATTGTGTCCATCAAGGCGCAGCCTTGTCACCTCTTCTCTTTATTTGTGTAATGGACACGATCACTCGAGACCTACAGCGCGAAGTTCCATGGGACTTTTCTATGCGGGTGATATCATGCTTGTGAGCACCTCCGAATATGACCAGCAACTAGAGGTCCCAAGCTTGGAATTACGCCCTCAGCTGATTTGGTCTACGCATTAGCATTAAAAAGACATAATACCTGACAAATCAGAGTGGCGTGATATTGAAGTCAATGGCGAATACTAACGAAGACTTTCATTCCGTTATTTACGATCTCAATTATTTAGTAACTCCATGAACGCTGAAGTGTGAGCAAGGATAGGTGCTGGATGGATGCGATGAAGGGAGATAACGGAAGTGTTCAGTGACGAGAGAATGCCGATGGACTTGACGTACAGTTGTTCGCAATGTCGCTGTCTATGGAGCTTAGTGGCCAGTTACGAGGTGAGTAGAGCACCAACCTCGCGTTATGAAGATGCGTATGTAGCGTTTGTCGGTGGGAATCTCTCTTGCCACATCAATGATGGCAGGATGTCATCAACGTCAACGTAAGAGCATTCCACCTACGGCATAATGATGTTTTCAATCGTAGGAAATGGCGTTCCTTGTTCCATCAAGCGGACCCTTCATCTGTAGAATAAACGCTTGGATGAAGAAGAAGCGATTTGCATTTCAAGTCGAGTAAAGTTTCAAATCGCTTCAAGTTGAGGGGAAAACAGATATTCAAGTTAGAGTTTCTAAAATAACAAGGAGCATTATATCAAAAATTAAGGTATAGCAATCCGACTGATGAGCCCACTGCTACGCTGGAGTGAAACGCTGGTAATGCCACGATTGAAAAAGCCTGAAGAGCTTAAGTGTTTTCAAAAAAGAGCTTTGATGTGTCAGAATTACGGCAGAGTTTGTGGTTCTGGAATATTGGTCTTTATAGTATTTTAGGAATTCATAAGAAAGGTCACTGATGCTCTCGGAAGGCAGCTGTTATACACGCCAGTTAATGAATGCTTATGATGATTATGATAACTGCCATTCTTAGGGAGGACTCGTTAAAAGTTTGCAAATAAGGAACAGTCTCTTTTACGGGCTTCAGCTACTAAGATCAATACTTCCACAACAAGATATAACTGATTATAAGGTACGATACTATGTATGTATGTATGTTGGGTATTCATCCCGAAGGCTTTTTGATCCTCCACAGCTCCGCTAAAAGCTGTCATAAATAGCCTAGGCGTCACTGCAGAGGCGTACTAGGGAAATGAGGAGTGAGGTAGTTTCCCATTACTTTCCTCACCGAGTCACACTTTGCTATACATATCAGTCTCCTAAGCCCACTGAAATGCATGCACCAACCGACCTTATGAGCGATATTTTTCACACCATTCACAACAGGGACTGGCTGCATACGGAATGGTATTATTAGCATCACTCATACCTCAGTCATTTTTGTCTGGTCAAAGACAATGGTGAGACTAAGACAGGTCAATGAAAGTAACTAATTTATTCTAGCGCGTACCAGAAGACATTATGCATAATGCATAATGCAATTATATCATATACAAAGACCTAGTCATAATATTGAAATAGAGTGGCATGTAGAATTGCATCAGACTGATGGCCCAAGAAATAACTGCACGTTTGTATTATTATTATTATTATTATAAATATTATTATTATTATTATTATTATTATTATTATTATTATTATTATTATTATTATTATTATATTAGTTGTAGTAGTAGTAGTAGTAGTAGTAGTATCCGGCCCCGCAGTGTAGAGGGCAACGCGGCCGCCTGTCACGCGGCACCCCCGGGATCGGTACCTGTCAGGGTCAAGGGAATTTTATGGCCTGGGGACTGAGTTTTTGTGACATCCTTCATCTTCCTTTCCTCACACACAACTTTCCGCACTACCGCCTTTCCAATTACACGCAGGTTCATACAATGTGGTGCCAATAGGGGCAAAAGATCCACACGGGTCGATGCCCCGTACAAATAGCAGTTTTAAATATTTAAAAAAGATGGTAGTAGTAGTATTGATAACTTTGTTAACAGTTCTGTCAGTCTCATGAATTCGCCCGAAGGAGCTGTCTAGTATGCAAGACAGCGGATCCGGTCAGAACGATCCCGTCAAGCAGAATGGCTGAGACATTCGTCATGCTGGCACGTAATGACGCTGACGGCCTATAGAGCAAGTGTGTTCCCTGCCTTCTAATAATAATAATTCAAGAGACGGAAAAATTTGCGAAGTAAATTGAAAAGAAATGCCACTTAAAATGTCGGAAAAATGATGTTGTTACAAACAAACAGAGGTCTTGAAAGACTATTCTGCATTCTCTACCTTTTTTAATTTTTTTGCATTATACACCTCATAGACGTTATTGGAAACCACTAATTATTTTGAGAGTATTTTCAAGTAGGTTACTGTTAAGGCGAATTAATAGTACAGCAATTTCTTTACGACAAATGTCATATTTGTTACTTTCCACCATAATTAGTTTTATTTTTATCCGGGTCTAAAAACTCTGTTTAACAGGTGAAATGTTTTCAACCATTTCAGTGAGAACATAAATGAACCGCTTTGCGTTGTGTCAGTAGAGAGACAAGAATACTGCTGATGTATGATATCACTTCAGAAAGATTAGATTGTAGCACTGAAAGTGAAAAAATATTTTCTCCCTCCTGGCTTGTGAAGGACGATTATATCAGTGTACAAATACTGTAATAAATCTAACGAGGGTGCTCACAAAGGATCAGAGCCTTTTGCTTCCTCTAAGAGAAATCTGATGTACACCGCAAGGATCAAAAAGTAGCTACTGGATCATTCTTTAGACAGATTTCTAAATGTGGTCCTGTGTGAATCTATAGAAAAACTGCTTCACTTCTAAAGGATACAAGCTTTTCCTAGAAGTATACATTTCTGTGGCAGAATTAAACAAACATTTTTCTTTCATGTTGTTTATGTTGATGTGGTTCTTGATTTTGTTTTCACAGAAAGGCTTCGTACTGTTGGTAACTGGCAATTCTGTTATGGACTATGAACACCGTATGTATTAGTCACTTATGTATATATACGTATGAGTGTTACCTGAAAGATATCCGCAACTACAGCCGAATATTTGTCCGGCTCCTTGGGTGAAAGTTCAGCATAATGCCCTTCGATTCAAAGGGCCCAGAGCTCGATAGCTGCAGTCGCTTAAGTGCGGCCAATACCCAGTAATCGGGAGATAGTGGGTTCGAGTCCCACTGTCGGCAGCCTTGAAGATGGTTTTCCGTGGTTTCCTATTGTCACACCAGGCAAATGCCGGGGCTGTACCATAATTAAGGCCACGGCCGCTTCCTTCCAACTCCTAGGCCTTTCCTATCCCATCGTCGCCATAAGACCTATCTGTGTCAGTGCGACGTAAAGCAAATAGCAAAGGGCCCAGCTTTCGATTGCTGGTCGAAACAAATAATTTTACTGGGCGTGGTGAATTTCTCCAGCTGGGGGACTGTGTTTTGTAAATGCACATCTACATGTACACACAGCGCGTCACACTACCAAATAAACCAACACGCAATTGTGGATATATCCATCCACATAGGGTTGGCGTCAGGAATGGCATCGCATCAGGCCTTAAGCATGGCAAATCTACATTAGTGCCGATTCCAGTTAATGGGAACATGACCGGGAAAGAGGAGAATAAGAGGATATATGGCCATGTGTTCACTCCGATCTCCATCAATGAAGCACAGTCAAATAAGCCATCGGATTACAGGATCACCTTCTCAGGATTATGTTCCTTTCCTTTGGTCGACAGGTTAAATAAGTCAACTGTTTTCCTTTAAGTGATCTAGAAAATCTTGATTCACACAGATTTTTTTTGTTTACCATCTGCAGTGTCACACCGATACAGACAGGTATTATTGAGAAGATGGAATAGGAAGGAAGCAACCCTGGCCGTAATTAAGGTACAGTTCCAGCTTTGTGTGGAGTGAAAATGGAAAACAACGGAAAACCATATTTAGGGCTGCCGACAGTGGGATTCGAATCCACTCTCTCCCAAATGCAAGCTGATATCTAAGAGTTGCAAACCGTGCTGACACTTGCTCGATACATACAAGTTTAACGTCATATATACACATTATAGACTGTCATGCTTTTCAGTTTTCACTCTGCAAGCCTCTCTTTGCAACCAGTTCTGTCGCCTCATTTAGTTCTGTACCTTTCACCATTAAATCAATAAACATTAAATTTAACAATTGTCACCGTGGTCTCCGAGTACTTCCCTTACCCTCTATGTGCGAGTACTTTATTCTTCTAGGTAACCCATCCTCCTTCATTTGCCTTGCATTATTATATCCTCATTTCGGGTATCCTCTTGCCATTGCTGAGAGTGTACTTTAGAAAACATTCTGGCTATTTTAATGTTCGTTACATTTAACAAGGTGAATACCATTGACTTGAATTTAGGGCCGTCATCCAGGCGGCAGATTCCCTATCAGTTGTTTACCAAGATTTTCGTAAAATGAATTCAAGGAATTTGAAAATATATCTATCATCTCACTTGGTCAATTATTTCAATCCCTAATTCCTTTTCCTATAAGATATCCTAATTCTAATCAGCTTTTGCTCCTATACGGCAAAGTTGGTCTGAAGTCAGACCAACGTACACATATTTCGTGCAATAACTCACTTCTTTCTTACAGAATCCCGTTAATCGCAACTGCGAATTCAGTGTATTACATTTGCTGCACCTTAATATTCAAGTTCACTGAGTATACTACTATCCTGGGGTAATGTACATCCTAAACACGTGAAATGATCCAATTTCTTATCAACTACATGGCATTAAAACCTCTTAAGTTTCTTCCCCACTGATATCACTATAGTCTTGGAAATACCAATCATACCATAATGGACATTTTTCACACTTTAAGACATTAGATTGCAGGATATTGGCATAGTCTTTCATTTAAACCGATGTTCGGCTCCATGGCTAAATGGTTATCATGCGGGCGGTTGGTCCAGAGGGTCCCGGGTTCGATTCCCGGCCGGGTCGGGGATTTTTTAACCTTAATTGGTTAATTCCAATGGCTCGGCGGCTAGGCGTGTGTGACGTATTCAGTATTAGAAATCATCCTAGGTAGGGCCCTCATCTTCACAGACATGCAGGTAGCCTAATGGGCCGTCTAAGAGAAAAAGACCCACACCAGGCCTCTCCGGAGTCCATACGCCATTATTATTATTATTATTATTATTATTATTATTATTATTATTATTATTATTATTATTATTATTATTATTATTATTGAGACCAAGTTGTCAGTAGAGGCCCAACTGCTTACTACACACCCATCCAACTGAATCCCACCATGCCATTTGTAATGAAAAAACAAATGTTATGGTGAGAAGAAATAAGTTGGATGTATTATGCATATTAACTGGATTATGTGGTAATTTGGGACGGCTGGAGGAAAACAGGTTGCCTGGTAGATTAATATACATGGCCATTGATGGTATGAGAACCAGTTGTTATGTGACAATGGGCAGTTTTGATATTAAACGATTTCAACCTAGAAGACAGAATCAGCGTAAGGCAGCACGTTATATTCATATTGAGGATTACAGGGATTTCTGTTTCTATTTTACACGTGGCATTTGAATTCAACTACTACTAAACAGTACTTCACAAAACAACAGAAGTTCTGGAGAGCCCAATCGATGTAAAATCGAGAATTCAATTTTTCCGTAAGTTTTTGTTATATGATTTGCATCGACCAAGTGGCTGTGGGGTTTGGGATACGTCCTCACATTAGACAGCTCTTTATATGGTCCCATCCGACATTTAACTACATTTCCGCGCTTCGTCTAGATTTAAAATATTTGGATTGGGGCGGGAGTCAAACTCGAGGCCTCCAAGCACGCTATCCATATTCCACTAGATTGTCCTTAAACACGTGATAATGTAGGTGCGTTCAAATATGAGATTGTTATAGAGAAAGACTTTATAAATATATCGAAGACTGAAATAATCCTTAATATCACAGTTTTTGTTAAAAGCGAATGGTGCGCGAGGAATCCAACTGATATTACAGGACATAATTTATGCAGTTACTTAGTGCGTCGCTATTGTAATTCCATACTAGATTAATGTACATCTTCCTAACGTACTTTCAAAGCATATTCGAAATATCATAAATCCAGCATTTTCAAGATTAATCCCTTTATGAATATACATAATATTCGTACCTGCACTGAACTATGTGTCAAATCTTCCTACCTTCAGCCATGAACGAAGTATCAAAATGTAAATTAAACTTTCCTTTATCAACTTAATAAACTGTCAGATAAATTTTTTCGCTTATCTGAAGCGACAATAAGTTACTATGATTTATGTTGTTGGTTTATCCCCATCTAGTATTCACCCTTTATGACTATTAGCAACTCCTTCAGTCATATAATTTAAAACTGGAATTTCATTTATTCTTCGACATGCTAGAATATCTTCAACATCGATTATCCATAATATGTCACCAGTACGCAGATTTGAATCAATGCTAGTATCTGAAAGAATTCCTCTATGTTTCCGACCTATAGAGTTCATAGGTGTTCATTTCACTCATGTTATCTTGTTCTTGAATTCAAGCGAAAATTAGGGTTTATTCTCTCGCAAATGGGCAATTTACTGAATGGTAAGTCTCTCGAAGTAAATTATTAACTGGCGTCTGCGAAATGCTGGTGCTATTAAGTGATTCATGCAATACTTTGTCCCGTGGCAGACGGCGGAGCGCCCCATTTCCTTTGTGCCGGCTCCAGCCCCGATGCTTTGTCTGCTAAGCGGCTAGGCCCCTAATGGCTACTCACTCCAAGAAGAAGTCTTCCCTTTCACAGTACCATTGTTACTATAGCTTTATAAATTATATTTTAAACCGAATTTTTGCCAGTCTTTCTTCCTGGAACACTCCGAACTCCTTTGTGAAGCCTATTTGACTTTCATGATATTACACCAGCCGTGACACTTAAAAATGGTGTCACTACAGAGGGATTTTCAATTATATTTCCTTTTGTACATGTTTGCCTTATGTCAACCAAACATACAATTTCAGTAATGTCGCAATCCCCTGAGAATACACAGTCTAATATGCTTTTATTACGGTAAATATTTCCCCTCTTCTCATAAATACGACCGACTGTGTACAGAATAGAGTAATTTTACTTTCTTCTTCTTTCCTTCTTAATCCGTTTACCCTCCAGGGTTGTTATTTTCCTCGGAATCAGTGAGGGATCCCACATCTACCGCCTCAAGGGTAGTGTTGCCATACGTGCTGAAAAAGCGGGATTGTCCTGAATTTTAGCATGTCTCCCGACGTCCTGACAAAATTTTTAAAAATCCCTAAATATCATAAATTTTAAAAATGGGAGGAAATTTTGCTCGTTTTTTAAATGATTGAATATTTTAGGTTGGTCATCCTGAAGCAGAGTCTGACGTCATTGCCGGATGTTGTCATGGTAACAGGCTTGACCTACTCTAAAGCTATCTACTTCCGCCAGAGAGCAGCGTGTTTCAGCTTTGTGTCTTTTGGTTATAGATGGGATAGTTCACATGGAATTACCAGCATACACTCGTTAGAACCATAGGCGCCAATTTTTGGTCTTGAGCACGGGGGGCAAGAATGAACATGTCAAATATTTTTACGGGAGAAAGAACACAATTGCGTCCCCGTACCACTATATGTAATGGGAGAATTGGGCCTATGGTTGGAACATGTCGATGTTGGTGTCCTGAATTTCATCCTGAAGCTTATGGCAACCCTACAAGGGTAGTGTTTTGGAGCTCGAGACTTCGGGTTTGGGGATATAAGTGGGGAGCAGGACTAGTACCTAGCCCAGGCGGCCTCACTTGTTATGCTGAGCAGGAGCCTAGCGTGGGGTGGAAAGGACAGACAAGGAAGATGGAAGGAAGTGGCCATGGCCTTAAGTTGGGTTCCATCCCGGCATTCGCATGCAGGAGAAGTGGGAAACGACGGAAAGCCACTTCGAGGATGGCTGAGGTGGAAATTGAAACCCCTACCTCTACTCAGTTGACCTCCCGAGGCTGAGTGGACCCCGTTCCAGCCGTAGTACTGCTTTTCAAATTTCGTTGCAACTAATTACACTAACCACTACATCACAGAGACCGACAAATTTTACTGTCATTAAACAGTATTGAAATGCAATTGACAAAGTTGGTCACGCAGTGAAATAATTTAATCCTTTATATGCATGTAAAAAATCCTCAATTTGATGTGAGTGAGCTGCATGTACCAATTTACCCATACACCAGCCCTCCTGCTTTTCTTAAATTTGTGGCGGTGCCTGGGATCTAACCTGGGCTTTCGAGGAATGCGGTTAATGGAGGTATCCGTTACGCTACTGAAGTGGATGTATCGCTGTTAGAAGCTACAGTGTGTACCAAAAATTATTGATCTATCTTGAAACTAAGTTATTAAATATGTGGTCAGTTTTAGTGTTTATACTGTGATATGAAGAGCAGCGCAAGGAATTGGAAATAGTACAAGACTAAACAAATAGGATTTGCTGATAAAATTTGGATTTTGGGAAAGGAGGAGTGAAGGGTCCAAGCCAAACCTGATGCAGTAACGAAATTGGAATTTGGAAGGATGTACAATGATAGTAAGCATGAATGAAAGCTAGACAAAAGGGATTGGAAGAAGAGAGAGGACGGAAACTAGGAAAACTAATTGCAGATGACAGTTTCAAGTACTTTTAAAGTGAATTAGATAAGAATTCATGTTCATATATAATATTAATTCACCAGAAGAAGATATAGAATGACAGGACACATCTTACGGTATGAACGGTAGGGGTAGAGCAAGTTATGAATATGACAAGCAAATTAGATGTAGGATGCACCAGTTACGTAGAAATGAAAAGGTTAGCAGGATAGGGTGCATCGAGGGCTGCATCAAGCCAGTCTATGGACTGATAACTTAAACAACAACATGAATATTAAATTGAGAATATAGTGAATGTCTACCCCTGGGAGTTTTAAACCCCTGGGAAGAAGGATATACTAAAATAAGGCTAAAGAAGTGCTGTACAACAACGTAAGGAGTTGTGGTGTGACCAATGGCATGAATAAATTTTTAGTAGGGGCAATTTTAACACATTAATATTTTACCTGCGGTACACCTTCTCCGGCTAGTTAAACTGTGCGCCATCCATAAGGCCATCTAGGTAATCTACCTTGAACTGATGTAGTACAAGATAGTTTGGTTTTAAACTGTTAGATGTCTCAATCATCTGTTTAAGTGACCCCTCTAGCGGAATAAACGATAATTAATTCTTAAGGAAAAATTTATTATTAGTATTGGATAACCTTAATTTTTGTTTTCTTCACGTATGAAAGATGTGAACACTTCTGCAGGTTCCTTCACCAACAGCAATCAAGCTATCAGAATTTTGTAAATATTTACCTTAGCCAATTATATACGGGGGTGTGTACAGGAATCCAGTCTCTCAGTAAAGATTTCTGGAATCTTTCCCCCAAATATACTAAAAAAGTTGGGCGCTTTAGGGCCGTATTGTCTTCTTCTTGCTCCAGTTAATTGAGTGTGCCGTGTTCTAACGAAGGCGGGTCCACGGACCGCGTTCGGAAGGCCCAGAAAAGCAAGGTAAAGGCAGAATTATCATAAACACGTGATAGCTCCTGCAGATAGCTTGAGGGGAAGGTTTAAACTCCTTTGTTTCATGTACATTTCTAAATCTGGGGTATAAATATAGAATTTTCGGTCAGTCTAAGGACTATGTTCTATTCCCTACTGGGAAATATATAATGTTAGGGAACAGGGAGTGATTACCCTCTGTTAGTTCCTATTAAACTTGGTATAGGGTGACTAAAGATCTTAAACCTCTAAAGTTCTTAATACTCTTTTGATATTTAATGCTCTCATTTAGTCACCCCGCTGTAGAATAGGCTTAAATCTTAACCTTAATCTTAACCCTTTGGCACAAGAGCCCCGAAGGGCCATGGCCTACCAAGCGACCGCTGCTCAGCCCAAAGGCCTGCAGATTACGAGGTGTCGTATGGTCAGCACGACGAATCCTCTCAGCCGTTACTCTTGGCTTTCTAGACCCGGGCCGCCATCTCACCGTCAGATAGCCTCCGGGTAAGAGACAGGCACGCTACCCGTACACCACGGGGCCGGCGTAGAATAGGCTTAGCCTCTGTAATTAGGGCTATAATCCCACTTATGGTTTTAAGTATTTCTAGAAGGAGTGCAAGTGTTTCACCTCCTCTGCATTTTGTTTATGGCCGATTACAACCAGCCTTTTCTTCTTGCATTAAGGCCATTAAGGGCACCTGTCAATTGATTGTGGTGTGTAGAAACTAGTCTGGTGTGAAGTTCCCTTGAGGCACACAAGGTTATAAACTGTTGAGCAATAGAAAAGCCCACCTCGAGGCAACCTTGTGTAAATTTGGTAATTAAGAGCAACCGATAGGATGGAAGTGCTCAATTAGAAAATGATGCCTCTGAGAGACTGGACGATGGTATAGTTACAGCGCTGACTCCCCTGTTGTGTGAAGGATAGGAATATACAGTGCTCTTATAAACGTTGTTCCTGCAAAGAGCAATTCAGCTCTTTTCTGTGTAAAGTAGCATTTGTAATCCCCTCAAGCTTTATACCTGATTTTATGGACTTTAATTCATTGTTGTTGAGCTGAGGAGCTCAAATTGTTATTGTTCTTTCAGAGTTTCTATTTATCAACTTTAAATTAGAAAAGAAAATGGAAAGAAATAATGTTTCAAAATTTGTTGTGTTGAGTTATGATCTAGTTAATTCCTTGTCCACCCATTCACCCCAGCAGCTCCTTACACCTCTGTACACCACGGAAACTCCGTATCAATTATTATAATAATTATTTAATTTGTTTACCCTCCAGGGTGGGTCTTTTCCCCGGACTCAGCGAGGGATCCCACCTCTACCCCCTCAAGAGCAATGTGTTGGAGCTTGAGACGTTTAGTCAGGGATACAACTGGGAGGAGAATCAGTACCACGCCCAGGTGGCCGCACCTGCTATGATGAACAGGGGCCTTGTGGCAGATGGGAAGATCGAAAGGGACAGGCACGGACGAGGGAACAAAGCGGCCGTGGCCTTAAGTTAGGTGCCATACCGGCATTTGCCTGGAGAAGAAGTGGGAAACCACGGAAAACTACTTCCAGGATGGCTGAGGTGGGAATCAAACCCCTCTACTCAGTTGACCTCGTTCCAGTCCTCGTACCACGTTTCAAATTTCGTAGCGGAGTCGGGAATCGAACGCGGACCTCTGGGGGAGGCAGCTAATTACACTAATCACTACACCAGAGAGGCGGAAGTTTTATTATTACCTCTGTTAATTATGATTCACAAGACATGGGGAAAACTGAGGATATGTGGCAAAGTTATCACTTGTGAAATCAAGAGAAATAACCTGAAATGTTTTTGAATGTGTTAAAAGAACGCACTGAAATTAAAGAAAGGGAACGAAAGGAACTCCCTATGACAATAGTAATGTATTTCAAAATTTATGTTCAGAGTTCTACGTCAAATTCTGGCGCAATGTATGGCTTTTAAAAATACTTTACCTGCCCGTAGAATAGCATATTCATAAGACAATATTGCGACAGTCAGCCGTGTCTTAAGATCAATGACGTTTTAAGTAATGTTAGTCACAGGACCCTATTGTGTCAATAACAAACAGCAGATTGAATTTCTTGGAAGGGATTTCCAAGTTAGTTAAAGCACTACCTCATGTGTTTTTGGACTGGCGGTTATCTCATTTGACGAACAAAGGATACTATCTTGGCCGGCACAAAATCTCATCGCATTTAGTGCCAGTCTCTTTGAAAACAGCCACACACGTTTCTGTTAGATATCTCTCCAATTATCCTCATGAGGATGAGATAGCTCCCTTTAAGGACAAAAAACCTAGCTAAAATCGACAGCAATTTCGGGGATCCAATTCGTGAAACTTACAACGAAAGTCACTAAACTTAAGGCAAGTAGTCAGAAATATTCGGATAATGCAGTCAGTGCCTGATATAGTTTTGTCTTGGTTGTCTGATGGAATTGATTTGATTTGACACCATCTATTCCATTTACTTATCAGTTAATTCTGATGACCGCCTCTGCGGTGTAATGGTTATCGTGATTAGCTGCCACCCCTGAGGCCGGATTCGTTTCCTGGCTCTGTTACGAAATTTGAAAATTGGTACGAGGTTTGGAATAGAGTCCACTCAGCCTCGGGAGGTCAACTGATTAGAGTGGGGTTCAATTCCCACCTCAGCCATCCTCGAAGTGGTTTTCCTTGGTTTCCTACTTCTCCTCCACGCAAATCCCGGGATAGTACCTAACTTAAACCCACGGCCGCTTCCGTCCCTCTTCCTTGTCTATCCCTTCCGATCTTCCCTTCCTCTACAAGGCCCCTGTTGAACATAGAAGGTGAGGCCGAGTGGGCGAGGTACTGGTCCTCCGCCCCTATTTTCTCCCACGACCCAAAATCTCACTTTCCAGGACACTGCCTTAGAGGCGACTGAGGTGGGATCCCTCGCTGATTTCAAGGGAAAAATCAACCCTGGAGGGTTAAAAGATTAAGAAAGAAGGAAAAGAAAGAAATTAATTCTGATATCCCTTCCTTTCCACCAGATCACCAGGTAACCGCCTGTCCCGAGCGTAGTCTAACGCTGCAGCTGAGTTTTTCAGATGATGTCTGACAGTGCCCTGCGACAGACGACTTCAAGTATTACTGTGTGTTACTTTTACGATAATCGTAAGCCTTTTTCATTTCGTGCACCAGCTTTCTTGCCTGTTCCAATATGGCTGCGTCTTGATGCGAAGAGAGCATGTCAGAATATATTTTTGACTTTGAAGGAAATAATGATGAATCCGATAGTAATGCCAATATACTTCCACGTTTTTAAAAATAACATAGCTGTAGTGTCTTCATTAACCAACTAAACATTGAGGAAATTCTATTGTTTTTACGTCGTAGACCTACATTCTGAGACAGGTCTTGAGGTGAGAATAGGATAGGACAGATGGGAAGAAAGAGACCGTGATCCAACTTGAGGTTTAGCCTCAAAATTTGTCTGGTCTAAAAATGGCAAATAGCAGAGAACTATCTTCAGAGCTGTCGACAGTTAGGATCAAACCCGCCATCTCCGAATGTAAGTTCACAGCTATGTGACACGAAGTGTGCAATCAAATCGCTTGGTCAAGTGAATAGCAAAATCCTAGTCATATATTCAATGAAATCAAAGACGGTTAATGTCACCACATCGACAATGGTTTAACTGAGTTCAATGGTTGTACTTGCTTCCACACTGAACAGTATTTCTGAACAGGAAGAGTAGAATTGTGTACTCCAACATACTCGCACACAGACAGGAATTCCCCACTATCCACTCTCATGTCTCTCCTCTTCTCTCTGTAAAATGTTTCGAGATACAGATGGCTTTTATCCTGCTCGTCGAGCTCAACGCACGTGTAAGAGAACACAAGCTCTTAGAAGGGACAGGTTCAAAAATAGACCGTTATTTAAGAATTACACCGCCCACCAGTCCACTCACAAGTAGGTCTATAGTCCACGTGCAGATAACAAGTCATTTTTGTTTTCAGACATTCGATGCTCGTAATTAAATTAGCAACATGGAACGTGCCCGAGTGAAGTGGAACTGTCGCTAACAAGACGTAACCAGAGACCTTACATGTTCTGCTGTAGGGTCCATAAATGAGTTGCATCTGAAAGCGTGCACAAGCGACTTGCAAAGGTTTCTATAAACGGCACTATGGTACACGTCTTCTTGCCCACGTAATACACTTCTATATATCTAAATGAATTCAACAGAGTAGCAACACACAGGTGTACACTTCTGTTACCTGATATACTGTACATATTTACCAGTTCACAGGTCTAAAACTAACAGACTTGATGAAGAGTTGAATCTGGTTTCCGAAGTGAGTTAATGGATTTTATTGTGAATCTGTTACATTGAAAGGTGTCAAATAATTACTTGTACATTTCTATGCTATGTGGATCAGTGGTAGTGTTGGTTTCTAGTGTTCAAACCTAGCAGGGAAGTAGAAATTTTGAAACACGAGAAAAGACATTACAACACTCCATATCTTAATACGTCAGTATGGAAAAGATCTCTGGTGGTATTTTCCCAACAAAATTCATTTAAATTCGGCCGATCCAGCAATGATCCGGTTTTTTCTCCCATCTGGTGGATACTGAAGCGGCGACATCCGAAATATCGTCAGATTAAAATCATTGAACAAGGAAGCTGAGGTCGTATGATTATCTATATGAATAAATTCGTAACGGCCGCGTGTCTGTGCACTGACTGTTCTGGCGAACTTCCCCTACAGTTATTCGTTTCAGGTGTAATAATAACCATCTGCATATTTTTTTGGCTTTGCTGTCTCTTGTCGATTTGTCTGTCTGTTTCTTTGTCTGAGTTCTTATAACTTGAAAACTACTGGATATATTTCTACCAAACTTGATATTTAGAATCCACCTATCCTTGGGTAGCTTCTAGAGCTAATATTATTTCTGAATACCAACATTTACTGGGAATTTATTCGAAACCAAAATCATGATTTTTCACTCCCGCAAAATATGCACACCCATAATTAATGTAAATCAACCATCCATAATGGAAATAAATTTCTAAAACATTTTTTCTCATGTGCATAATTTCGATAGGAGGATTAATAAGGAAGATATCATGAACGGTCGGTTTTTCAGGCTAAGGCCAGCGGACTTAGCCCAAATGTGTTGTACATGGAGCAGATTCCTTATCTATCTATATAAATAAAATCGCAATGACCGTGTGTCTGTACCTTGACTATTTTGGCGAAATTTTCGTAAAGCTATCCGTTTTAAGGGTATTAATGACCGTCTGCATATTTTTGTGGCTGTAGTTTCCTGAAATTCCTAATTTTTACCGCCCGCTCCTAAAATCAAGAAAGCGGCACAATCTGTCAGACGAGCTAGAAAATTAAAATTTGGTAATATTATACGTTTTAGCCTGTAACCGACGGAAAACTTCCAAGGTCTTTAATTTTTAACTTTTCATTCCCGAAGTATGTCGAAATATCGAGACAATTCTGATGACAATGCATTCCTTCGTACTTCACGTTACTGTCACGTGCTTTCGTAGAAGAATATCGGTTTAACTTGCCGTATTAAAAGTTTGAATACAGGCATGTAACTTCGCATAAATTCATGAAGGAATCGTGAAATCTTTTACCAGTTCCCGTGCGAAGAACGAGTACATGTGCTAGTCTATATTGTAATGACCGTGTGTCCGTACATCGACGATTTTGGCGAAATTTCTTTCAGTTATTCGTTCCACGTGTAATAATGATCATCTGCATAATTTTTAGTTTTGGTGTCTGTTTGTTTGAGTTTTTATAACTTGAAAATTACTGGATATATTTCTACGTCATATTTAGAATCCACCTATCCTTGGATAGGTATTCGTGCTAATATTGTTTCTAAATTCCTGAAATGACATTCTTTTTTTTACGAAACGGAGCCGTAATTTTGCACTGCTACAAATTATACACAACCAAATTTAAGGCAAATATACCTGCCTTAATAGAAATCAATTTCTAAAACCTTTTTTCGTGTGCATCATTTCGATACAAGGATTAATAAGATAGATATGATTAACGGACCCGTTTTTCATTAAAACTCCTGCCGGAATTAACTCAAGAGCGGGTGGGGTGCGCGTAGAGGGTATTTTTATAACTTGAAAACTACTGGATATATTTCAACAAAACTTCATATTTAGCATTAACCTGTCCAAAGTTAAATTTTTCGGTCGTACCATGTCATATTACTGGAAAGGACTGTGGGTTTAGAGGGAGCCTAAACTGTGATTTTACTCTCCCAAAATATATACAAGCCCAACCTGACTGGAAATCGACCAACCTTAATGGCAATCCATTATAAAAACTTTTTTTCTCGTGAGTATTTTTTCAATAGGTGGATTAATAGGGGAGATATAACGAACGGTCTATTTTGCAGGCTAAGTCCAGCGGACATAGCCCAAAAGGCGTTGTACGTGGAGCAGATTCCTTATCTCTATATATAAATTATGAGTTTTGTCTGTACATTGCTCATAATTTAAAAGTAATGGTTTTTCTGTATCAGTCGTGTCCACAATAACATGGAAATGCACTTTTCATTTTCCATAATTTCTATCTGTCTGTACGCGCATCACGAGAAAACGACGGAAGGGAATTTAATGAAATTCGGTATGTAAAGTCGGGAAATAAGAAACTTGATGATGATGATGATGATGATGATGTTTGTTGTCTAAAGGTGCCTAACATCGAAGGTCATCGGCCCAAATAAGGAACTGCAGTGTAGGATATAAAAATTTTATTCGCCCTGGATGAAATGGTAGGTTAAGGGAAGGCGCCTAAGATGTAACTTTTAAACACCTATCGAAAAGTTCTACATAACCAAATGTATAGTCTATAATGTAATGACCGTGTGTCCGTACATCGACGATTTTGGCGAAATTTTCTACGTAACCAAATGTATAAATGTATAAAGAATACAATTTCGGATAATTTATGTCTTATTCAATTTTACTGGAGCGACTGTGATAAGAGTGGCATTTAAGAGTCGGAGGGAAATTAAATCTGAAGGCCTACATAATTGAAAGCTCATAAAACTGACCATCAATAACATTACATTGACCATTGTTTGTTGTGATGTTCTTTGTCTCATCTGCTGTCAGTCATCTCCGATAGACGGAGTTATTGCTGCGTACCCTGTATAACAGCCTACCTGAATATTGGCGGGAAGTAGTTGGGGAGTTACACAATGTTTCATCCATCGCGGGGACATAAGAGTATTCTAGCTATTCGATCCCTACTCTGAGGCACTGATTGGAATGAACAGTATGCGCACTTACTGGAATAACAGCATACATTGGTCGCGTAGTACTCTTCGTTAAAAGATAAATTGTGTGGTTTTTATTTAATTGCAACGTTCCTACTGACGTCATTGTAATTATCTGTGTTGATTTCAGTTGGGAAAACCAGTCTTATAATTATAATTATTATTAGTATTACAATGAAAATACTCCAACTTGATTATGACTGATGGTAGGCAAGATGGACTATCATTATAATGAAAATTCCCTAACCCAGTCTTCACATAAGAAAATACGTATGGTGACTTCCCCGTCGCGTTTGTGGGTAACGTTAAGATCTATGCAATTTAATAGAATTTTACTCACAACGTTCACACTACCTAATCTAGAACTCCGTAACGAAGCACGGGTACATCAGCTATGGCCAAGTGCACGAACCCCGTTTAGCGTAATCAGCGTTTAAGATTCTTCTTAAACCTTGTTTAAATGGAACTGCGGAGCATCATTCCTGATTAATACTTTAATCCCTGATTATTGTCGGTTAAAGTTAACCAGTCAAGTTCGAGCGGTTACCAAACATAAACAGTGATTAGCAGTGAAGGCAAAATGGCTGCCAGATTTGGAGATGATATTGAAGATGAACTTTTATATTTAGAATATCTGGAGCAGAATGGAAATGAGCGCGAAGGTATAATAGTGGAGAGAGGTGATCCTTTTGAAGAACTTAGTGATAGGAAATTTTTGGAAAGGTTTCGCTTATCTAAACAAACAGTTTCATTTCTTCTGGAAACAATGCAAAATAACCTACAGTTTCCAACGCAGAGAAATAATCCTGTTTCTGCTATCAACAGACTGCTCACTGCATTGAGGTATTATGCTACTGGTTCCTTTAACATAATTGTAGGTGATACTACTAATATACACAGAACAACAGCAGCTCGGATTATACACAACGTGAGTAATACTATAGCTTCCTTCAGTCAACGCTATATTTATTTCCCAACATCGCAAGCAGAAAAGAGGGAGGTAATGGAAAGCTTTTTTAATATTGCTAGATTCGCATCAGATCTTCAGGTGGAGAAAATGCCGAGATATTTCGGAATAGAAAAGGTTATTTTTCCATAAATTGTCAGACAATAAGTGACAGTAATTTACTCATGAGAGATATTGTAGCTAGGTGGCCTGGTTCTGTCCACGACAGTACAATATTTCAGAACTACAGTAAGAGGGCACAATTCGAGAGAGGTGAAATACAACATGGTTATTTATTGGGAGATAGTGGATATCCGTGCAAGCCATTTCTCGTAACACCTCTGCTGAACCCGCAAACCAGAGAAGAGCATATGTACAATAGGGCATATATTAAGACAAGAAATACCGTAGAAAGACAGTATGGTGTATGGAAGCGGAGGTTTCCTGCTCTTTCTGTTGGTCTGAGGTGTGAAGTCCATAAAGCTTTAAATACAATTGTTGCTACAGCAGTATTGAACAATATTGCAATTTCAACGAGAGAAGAAAACCCTCCGGATGATTTAATGGTTCAGCACATTATCGAAGAGCTCCAGCAAGCTCGAGGTCCTGATATCGAAGATGGCGAACAATTAAATCCAGTACACCAAATGTACAGAAATGATGACAATGTTGGCACAGCAGTGCGCCAGGCTTTAATAAATGGTCATTTCAGGTGAGTGAAATTTATTAACTTTTAGAAAAACCATACACTTTAGCAAATTAGTATTCTATCGACCGGTCACACTCCTCATCGTCCTAACCTACTAGCACAAATGAACTTGACTTTTATAGAAAATGAAAATAAAAGTACGCTAATCTTAACACTTGCTGCTTTACAAAACCACTTAGTTTGGCCTATCTTCGTTCTTGTTCATATTTTGCCAGTATTTTAGTTTTTATTTCATAATGTTTAGTTTTAACTCTTTTATTTCCATTTCTTTCTCATTACTTCTAACTGATAATCCAACACTGAAATTCTTCTTTCACAGGCATCTGTAATTTTGTCTCTGGGTGTTGACAGTCTACGCCGACGATATTTAGCTCTATTTGATAATACAGTATCAGCTGATGTTGAAGGTTGTACTGCTGTATGTGAAGACGGTAGGCATGGTGGTTTAGTCAATGAGTTTATGGGAGGTTTGATTAAGGGATTCAGTGCTTCCGCTTGACCTTGACTTTGAGTACAAGTTTCTGCAGCGTCAGCAGATGGTGCTACTATAGCTGGCAGTGTTCCTGTTTCGTGTGCTTCAGTTTTGTTACATCTTTCTTCCAGTTCCACGTCATCAAACGGAAGGACTAAAACTGAAAAAAGAAGAAAACGTGTAATTAATATGTTCAGTTGGAAGTTAACTGTTAAATGCCTGATACAAATTGCATTAGTGTACTCTGTGTCCATACACTTACCTTCATTCACATGTCCTTGGTATAAAGCATCTGAACCATGAGCGTTCATAAGTGGTGTGATAGTCGGTTGTATTAGGGCCATAACCATTTCAGTAGTTTTAGACAATGTGGGCTTAAAGTTACCACCACCAGTTGCGTTCATCATCACTTTATTGTCTGCACATATTTTTCTTGTTTTCCTTTTCAAGTTCTCATAACAGGTCTTCAAATTTCTTGCACTCCTGCAAGAGACACCTGAAAAAAAAAAACAGAACTATAACATGCTGGAGTGACAACACTATTTTGCTTTCACTATTTATGAAATTAAGGAGCATCTACTTTTATTTATAGTTTTGAAGTATTGCTTTTGAAAATAATCTGAATTTAGAAGGCTTTACATCGCAATAGCACAGATAAATAGAATTATAATATTCGGGTGTATTAATATTGTTTTTTCGTACAATTTTACGGGAATAAATAAACCCAAGTACTTTTAGTTGTAGTTTTGTAGTACCGGTACTCGTATTGTGCAGGAAATAATCTGCCATACTATATATTCTGTTGACCGATTTTCATAACCTAACTCGAAATACTGTATTAATTCACAATAGTACAGAGAAATATAATGCTTACCTGCAATAGAATTTAATTCTTCTGCGATTTTCTCCCATGTTTCATGTTTCTGCTTTACTGTAACTCCATCTGTCTTTTTATTTTCTATGACATCTTTGTGTCTGATCACTAATTCAGCCACAATATCGGTTTCAAAATCCGAAAAATTGGACGACCTTTTCCTCTGTTGTTCATCCATGTTTCTAATAAGTACTTCCAGCTTCCAGCACAGAATAAATTAATATTCCTCCTTCTTCTTCTTCTCCTTCCTGAGAGGTGTGGTTCTAACAAAAGAAACACGAAATCGTCGAAGCGCGTTCACTATTCTTCGCTACCAAGGTAAACATCAGAGTAGTGTTTAATTCTACTGCCAGCTAAACATGCTTAACTAAACATTGATTAAGAATGGTGCTCCACACTTCCCTCTAACCAGTCTTTAAATTTAAACCATGTTTACGTACACACTGGTTAGCTGAATCTTAAACGAGGTTGGTGCACTTGGCCACTAGTCTATCTAACTATATAAATAAAATCGTAAGGAACGTGTGCCTGTGCATTGACTATTTTGGCGAAATTTTTCATTCAGATATCCGCTTCAGGTGTAATAACGACCATTCGTTTTTTGTTTTTTTTTGGTTTCTTGTTTTGCTTTGGTGTCTGTTTGTCTCTTTTTCAGTTTGTCTGATTATTTGTCTATTTGTCTGAGTATTGTAACTTGAAAACTATTGGATATATTTCCACTTAACTTGATATTTAGAATCCACCTGTCCTAGGGTAGGATTTAGGGACAATATTGTTTCTAAATCTCTGAATTCGTTGGAGGTTTATACGTAACCGAAACTGTGATTTTGCACTCCCACAAAATATACACAACGAACTTAATGGAAATATACTTGCCTTAATGGAAATTAATTTCTTAACATTTTTCCTGGGACACAATGTTGGAGGAGGAGTGGTGGAAAGACCAAAGAAAGTGGAGAGGAACCATATTTGCCCTTACCCGGCTACAGCTGGATAAAGGGAAATGATGTTGATGATGATGACGATGATGAACATTTTTCCTTATGTGCACCTTTTCGATAGGAGGATTAATGGGGGAGATATCATTAACAGACGGATTTTCAGTACGAGTCCCACCGGACATAACTCAAAAGCGGGTGCGTGTAAAGCTTATTTCTTATCACTTGAAAACTCCTCATCCAAACTTCATATTTAGCATCCACATATACAAAGGTTGCTTTTTAAGTCCATACCATGTCAAATTCCCGGAATGGACTCGGCATTATAAGGAACCGAAACGGGGATTTCACTCTCCCACAATATATACAAGACAAACCTGACTGGAAATTGACCAACCTTGATGGAATTCCGTTCCTAAAACTTTTTTCTGTTATAATATAAACTCCTCAAGTGTCTGAAAGTCTGAAAGTAGAAGAGGGGGCCTGCTATTCGAACTAAAACTCCCCAAATCGACTGTGACCGCGCAGTAGGAAATGGAGCTGCCATTGTAATGAAAACTTCCCTACTCGATTTGCTCGATTTGATTGTCAGAAGTTATGGGAACATGTAATTTTGTTCAAAACTCCCCTAACCGGTTGTGCTTGGGAGTAGGCAAGTGTGCCCACCATTATAAACAAATTTGCCCATTTAAAATATGACTGGCATTAGGCATAATGGTCTGCTGTTATACTGGAAACCCATCGAATCTGTGTGACTGATATTGTGAAAAGGAACTCTCATTATAATGGATAACAAGGACAACTCAATTTTTACTGGTAGAAGAGAAAGTATAAGAGATTCAAATTATGAATTATACGTGTACGAAGTGCAAAATGTACGTATAATCGAGAAATAGAGACAAATCTATCGTATAACGAACAGAGATACGACAGAGCGTCATAGTACCAAAGTTGTAGATCACGCCAATTTAAATGTAGATTAGCCATCCGTTTTGTGATACGACTTACCGTTTAACCACGAAATACCTCGAAACGGAGGTTTTCACCGACATTAAAATTGCCACAATATTTCGATATTTTTCGGAGGTAAAAAGCGAAATATTTAAAGATTCGAACTAAAACTCCCCAAATCGACTGTGACCGCGCAGTAGGAAATGGAGCTGCCATTGTAATGAAAACTTCCCTACTCGATTGTGAAGAGCAGTAGACAAGTGAGCCTGCCATTACCATCACAACTCCGCAACTCGCACTTTACATTGGAATCATAGTATGTGAACCTCCCCGTTCTGTTTTTGGATAACGCTAAGAGACATGTAATTTAAAAATCGTATTCACTGCGTGTACAGTAATTAACTTTGATATCCGCGTATAATTTAGTATACCGTAGCGAAGCACGGGCACGTTTGCTGGTTATTATTATTATTATTATTATTATTATTATTATTATTATTATTATTATTATTACAGATCTGTGATATATACCTTTCAAATTCGTCAGTTTGAATTCTAATCGTTTTCACAAAATCGTAAGAAAACTACAAATCAAATGCTAGGGCATTATGAGATAGTTAAATATTTAATTCAGTGTGTAACGAATGGAGATCGTCTTAATCACTACTCTCTGACTCTAGCTACTGAACTATAATATTAATTGTTTTTACGTCACCGAATGAATTGGCTACGCTGTTTGAGGCGTGTAGCTGTTAGCTTGCATTAGGAAGATAGTGGGTTCCATCCTCGGCGGTAACCCTAAAGTGTCTTTCCGTGGTTTCCACATTTATACTCCAGTCAAATTTTGGAGCTGTACCTTCATTGAGCCTGTTTTATCCCATCGGTGTCCTAAGACCTCCTTGAGTCAGTGCGACCTAAAACAAATAGAATGAATAGCACATTTAAGTCATGATATTAAATGTCGTTTTTTCTTAGGGCATTGATGTATACATTTCAAATGCATAAATTGAACGCCAACGGGTAGTCATATTTAAACAACGGACAGCGTGAGTTCTCGGAAGTTAGATAATGTTGGACATGGTGACCTCTTGGATGGCCTGCTCGTGTGCTGTTGGCATGAGGAGAGGTGGAGAGGAACTGGCCAGCTTACCGCATGTAAATTCTGGCTCACGATGCCTGGTCAAATGTCCCTGGCTTAGCTGGGAGCAATGACCAGATCGACAATGCACAAGATGTACGAAACGATCAAACACCTGCTGCATTGTTTGGGACTGGGTAGAGGGTGATGACACTCGATGCCGAATGCCGTCTCCAACCTATGTAAATCCCTATTCGTTGGATGTTAGGTACCTCCTTCATCAATTCCGACGACAGATCTGTGTGTCATCGGTCACACGGTGACCAAGAAAGAGGTAACAGGTCACTGTCAGGAACGAGAGCAAGTTGTCGCCCAGTGCCCTGAAGTCCCATCTGACTGTACAATGTTGTTTTCCATTATTCGAAGAGAGGACCATAGCACACTAGAATAATGTTAAAGAAGTAGCACATTTGAATGGAGACTTTTACTATCACAACTGCATGGATTTCTATTTTGGTGCAGAGCGGCACTGAATGACTAAGATCCGGTATTATAACAACCGTTTAAACTGAAAATTGCGTTAAACTGTAACTAGAGTTTATACCTATGTTGAGTCTTACATGTCCTGTCTAAATTAAACTGAGGTGAAGAAGGATAGACAACATCTTGGTAGCAGTGACCGCTGAGAGAAGATGACTGCCGATTATGTCTTGTTTACTTCTGATATAAAAATGGCAGATAAGAGCAACAAAAATTTTATTGTCTTGTAGCAGTCCAGTTATCATGTCTATTATTACGGGCAGTGAAAACATCAATCTAATTATTCATTTCATTTACAACAATATCCACCGCACAAACAAACAGTGGATTTATGTTTTGTTATAGGAAACTATCAATCTGAAAATCTTGTTGACAACGAAATTGACAGTTACACTTCGTAATAAGTGTACATTCTCGGTTTGTAAGAATGATTTTTACTTTCTGAAGTGTATTTTCCTCTGTTAATAATTTTATATGCTGTGGAGCAAGAGAAGCTACCGTTTCTGCCACACGAAATTCATTCATCCGAAATTCATCCGAAATCTTGCATTGTAATTAACATACTACCGGAGCATAAAATCGCAATATTATTAGTAGCTTACTGAGAGGTTTTACAGCATGATTTATGAACTAGAAGAAAATTACTTTCGTTTCTAAAATGTACACTTTTTCATTAACCGTTCAAGAATCGTATCAATCAATCAATCAATAAATCAATCAATCAATCAATCAATCAATCAATACTGATCTGCATTTAGGGCAGTCACCAGGTGGCAGACTCACTTGTTTACCTAGACTTTTCTTAAAAGATTTCAAAGAAATTGGAAATTTATTGGACATCTCCCTTGGTAAGTTATTCCAATCCCTAACTCCCCTTCCTATAAATTAATATTTGCCCCAGTTTGTCCTCTTGAATTCCAACTTTATCTTTATATTGTGATCTTTCCTACTTTTAAAGACGCCACTCAAACGTATTCGTCTACTAATGTCATTCCACGCCATCTCTCCGCTGACAGCTCATCTTCTTTCTCCCAGTTCTTACCATCCCAAACTTTGCAACATTTTTGTAACGCTACTCTTTTGTTGGAAATCACCCACAACAAATCGAGATGCTTTTCTTAGGATTTTTTCCCGTTCCTGAATCAAGTAATCCTAGTGAGGGTCACATACACTGGAACCATACTCTAGTTGGGGTCTTAGCAGAAACGTATATTCCCTCTCTTTTACATCCTTACTACAACCCCTAAACACCCTCATAACCATGTGAAGAGATCTGTATCCTTTATTTAAAATCCCTTTTATGTGATTACCCCAATGAAGATCATTCCATATATTAACACCTAGATACTTACAATGATCCCCAACAGGAACCTTCACCCCATCAATGCAGTAATTAAAACAGAGAGGACTTTCCCTATTTGTGAAACTCACAAGCTGACTTTTAACCCCGTTTATCATCACACCGTTGCGTACTGTGCATCTCACAACATTATCAAGGTCATATTGCAATTGCTCACAATCTTGTAACTTATTTATAACTCTATACAGAATAACATTATCTGCAAAAAGCCTTACCTCTGATTCCACTTCGTTTTTACATACATATATTTCCGTTGTGTCTCTCATTCTAGCTTCAGGTTACTGGATTAGGTTTTTGGCAATTTGTTTTTTAACCTAAAATTTTGTAAACCTCAGTTTCATTTTGTGTGTAAAAGTGGCGTGCCCTTGCTCGGAAACCCCTGGTGCACGTCGTCGATCAATAATTTAAACCTCTTCTTTCTCATCGCAAAGTATTTCTTCAAATACCTCAAAAATATCGTCAGGATCCATTCGTTTTGTCATGTTGTAATGTCATGTATTCTTAAACTGCATTTTAACCGGTGGATAAGATAGTTTAATCTCTAGTTAAACTGAAGTTTATGTTTTATAATACGCGTCTGAGAGATAAACGAAAATGTAAACTGAACCAAGAGTTGAAACCTCTATTATAATACTGGTCCTAAGTCGATGAAATACTACGTTGGAGGGTTCGATCCCAGCTCAGTTCGGTAATATTAGAAGGTGCTCAAATAACCGTAGAAGTTGTTGTGGGACATAATATAATTTGGTGAAAAGTCATCTGATCAAAACGAAACCTAATTCGTCTACCACAAGAGGATACCTATGAATCAACTTATACCGAAATATACTTTGATCCTTTGTTGGTTTTACGTCACATAGTTTCGCACAGATCTTATTGCGACGATGTGATAGGACAGGGATAGGATTGGGAAGCAAGCGTTCGTGGCCTTAACTGAGATTCAACTTCAGCATTTGCCTGCTGACGGAATGGGAACTACAGAAATTAATCTTCAGAGCTTGTAACTCATTCGGTAAAATAAGAAAATAACAAGTTTTCTAAAAGCAAATATCAAATATTCATTGTTACGTACGCCACTACAACAGTTTCGTACACCTATTGCTTATCCTAGTGCATTCCTTACAAGGCAAACATTCCAACAAGGGTGGATGGCGTATGTAATGTACTGAAAACTAGGTAGTGTTATGTATGAACTGTAGTACAAACGTTCAGTTCCAGAGCTAAGGGAAGTAACTACAAGGTATTAAAATCCCTCCTCACGACTGGCAATCAAACCCAGGGTCTCAAGAATCGAAGACCATGACACTGATCATTCAATCAAGAAGCCGAAAACGTACCCCTATGTTCTCCATAAGTCAAATTATTCTAAAACAGAATATAATCTGAGCTCCGCCATACCTGTCTTGTAATGTGAAACATCTTCACCTTTGATCACTTTCATGGGCATTATTCGCATGTTTTGAGGTATCATTGACAAATGACAACGATATTCGACAAGACATGTCAAAGGTGATAGACGGCACACAAGCATTCTGACCACACATAATAATAATTTCTGGAAATTATCGAATGCAGTTTTAGTAACGTGATCAATTTTAAGTTACCTAGACATGTTCGACTGAAAGGGGTGATTCAGTCAGTGTGGGAAACATCTCTTACCCATGATTGCAATTGTAACTTTCCTCTATATTTTTTTTTCATGACGTGATAATACGTCACTCTGTAAGCCTGCGTGCACAGAAGACTGACATTATGTAAATAAGCCTCTTTATCACAGGCTGTTTCTGACGATGTATAAATGATACTATGATATAACTAGGTAACGCAAGGTCTCGCATAAATGACAAAATAAAACATTTAGCACAATGATGCAACTTTTCCTTCCCCTATTGCAGCGTGCCGGACTGAGTAGCTCACGTGGTCGAGAGCTGACCTTCTGAGCTAAAGTTGACGGGTTCAATCCCGGTTGAGAATGATGACATTTGATGTTGCTCAAATATTTCAGCCTCATGTCAGTAGAATTACTGGCATGTAAAAGAACTCTTGTGAGACCAAATTCCACCTCTTCGTCGTCTATGAAAACGGTAAACGTAATTAGTGGGACTTAAAACCATTATTATTATTATTATTATTATTATTATTATTATTATTATTATTATTATTATTATTATTATTATTATTATTATTATTATTATTACATTTTCTCGCGGGGGCGTCGTGCTTTGAGCGCTCGATTATGAGCAGCCAGTACACTTCAGAGCGCTCGCGCTTTAGCGAGTGAACGCGTCGATCAATTTAAAATATTCCAATCTCGTTTTGTGGGCAAATGGACCGGCTAACAAATATAAGCAACGTTATAGAAATCACAAGTACAATTTGCGAAAATGTGACTGTGGACTGTTCAGTAAATTTACTTTCGTGGTTCCTATACCGTTAACAACTCAATACTCTTCAATTGAATTATACACTGTGAGCTTTGATTGGCAAGGTGAATACCATGAGGAACGCATCACGAAGGTACCTACGTCCAATCGTTAGTTTCGCGACGATGAAGTTAAGTTGTTGCATGCCGATAAGTCCATCCGGTAACATCTTTGCCTCGTCTACGCCTTCAACGCCGCACGAAACGGCCACTGAGACAATAAAAGTTTCTAACGCTCAAAGTGGATATAAAAGGTGTATGAAAGTTGTTTTTAAGCACGATATTTGGCTTCTTGTCTAATCTGAGAACTTTGAATGGTACTAATCACGTAAACCCAATCATCTTGTTTTATTTTCGATTCCATTGCATATGGAGTTTCATTTCTTTTGACACGAGCGGACGTTGCCACGTCCACAACAACCGCGGCCATGTAGACCAGACGTCATCACGTAGTTGCTCTAGGGAGCCGGTGTTACTTGCTCCGCTCGGGACCAGTGTTTTTCACGTGACAAGAGAGCAGCAGCCAGGCGGGTTGCATACAGTTGCCGTACTGTATTGCGCCACAGGCCTTCAGCACATACAGTACTACGTCATGCACTTCCCCTACTTCTTCCCCTACTTGCTCGCTAAGCTGCTCTCGTTCCTCGAGAGCGGGGAGCAAACTGGCTCTCGATTAACGATGCCTGATGTAGATGATACACACCACCTCCGTGTTTCCTTCTTCCTGCGTCATATCAGTCTCCTTTGACAATCAGTGATTACTTCTGCTAAATGGAACAATTCCTCTGTGCTGGAGATTCCCGACGACTTCTTCATATTACACACCCAAGAAGTTCGTCTCTTTTGATGCCATACTTCGCCTTCTAGTAATCGCTGCAAGACATGTTAGCGTAAATTTCTTAATACGTGGACAAAGTGCCCACAAGTTTAGATCTCTGTTATCTGCTCTTTCATTATACCTCTTACCTGATTAAGCAATTCCAGTTTATCCTGCTAACAGTTAAATTTTTAAGTGTTAAAAATGATTACGCGTGTAACAAAGTAGCCATGCCGAAAGACACAAGGTCTCCGTTTGGAATACGTCACTATCTTGATATGTTCTCACTGAAGCAAGTTCATTTACTTACTGTATACGCTTTTACGAATAAGTAACTGTACTGTGAGATGAATGTGTTTAGGTAGTAAAAGCATTTTAGTTGTTAATGCAAACATTTCAGCAATTCCTTTTTATTACTTAAAAAGTAAAAGTGATATTATGAAATATTTCTGAAACTCCTTCAGTAAACATGAAAGTTAATAAATATATCACACCACACGACTGTAAAAGTGGAACAAAAATATTTTTAGGAACTTGAAGCAAAACAATGGAGAACATGGAGATTGGAATGGTTTTTCACGCTCCATTGGCTTCCATTGCAATCTATATAGACTCATAAACATTGTGGACTGAAGACTGCATGCAAAGTGGAAGCTGAGATATTCACGAGTTATTGTTTTCGCTTTCTTGTTGTAACAGAAAGTTTTCCTCTCCTTTTCCATCTCTGTCGCTCTCAGTTGGGACCATCAAGTGGCGGCAAGGGGAGATCGATGTGGACCATCTTTGGGAAGCTTATTAAGTAACTGTGAAATACGATATTATATTCGTGCTCAGCAGGTAGAAATGGTGGCGTATTGCGTGACGGAAATACAAAGGTATGCAAATGGATTTCTCATTAAAACGTCCATATTCGTGCCAGTACATTCGACGAGGAAAACTTTACTACTCTTCAGTCAATATAATTAGCAAATCAACGCGCTACCTTCGATCACATCAACTGGTGGAATTAGTCCAAGTGAACACATTGGTATGATATCTATCATTACCATAACTTGGTAAGTCATACATCGTGATCTATTGTATTCCAATTACTTGCTGCTACAAGGAAGCACCAAAATCTCTTCACAATTTGACTAGCGTTCAGCTCTTGCCATCATATCCCCACAAGTACCCATAATAATAATTTCGTGTGGCTATTTCTAGCCGAGTGCAGCCCTTGTAAGGCAGACCCTCCGATGAGGGTGGGCGGCATCTGCCAATTATTGTAGGTAACTGCGTGTTATTGTGGTGGAGGATAGTGTTATGTGTGGTGTGTGAGTTGCAGGGATGTTAGGGACAGCACAAACACCCAGCCCCCGGGCCACTGGAATTAATCAATGAAGGTTAAAATCCCCGACCCGGCCGAGAATCGAACCCGGGACCCTCTGAACCGAAGGCCAGTACGCTGACCATTCAGCCAACGAGTCGGACACAAGTACCCATAAATTGTTGTGACATAAGTATATACAGGAAATTCTTACGTCTTGTGGACCATGTAAGTTGAATTGGAAGCATAAGGACAAGAACCATGTAAGTCGAAAATGTTAAGTTTTCCTGAAAGCAAAAAGAATAAATAGACATTTTCTGAAATACCACTGTAATTGGTGATAAATCCATATCGTACATTGCTCCTAGGCAAGAAGGAAAAATCACAAGTAACAACCTTAAAACAACAACAAAAACATCATCATCTGGTTCATGTCTGACTTGTGTAAAATGGAAGATGAGTTAGAAATTCACTTCAGTACAATATTACAAGTGGCCGGTAATAACTACAGTAAGAGACGAATGGCATCGTACTGTGCAATTGTAATGTAAATCAATAAATAATGCATAAATAAATAAATCAATAATAAATATAACATATCTTAACGTGGACCTCGATAGCCCTAGCGAATATATAATAATAATAATAATAATAATAATAATAATAATAATAATAATAATAATAATAATAATTTAAATGAAAAATATAAACCGATTAATGACTTTTATCTTTACGGAAGTTACGTTATTGATGTCGATAGGAAACGAACTTACCTGGCTGGTCTCCTAGTGACACGGTTCGCACAAATGTGGCAGCTTTTTAAACTGTAACTTCAGCCTTAATTATAGCAATTATACGAATGATAGCGTTATGTTTGGTGAAATAATCTCTAACCGATTCAGTGATATATAAATCATGGATCGGAATTTATATTCAGACGTGGATATGAAGCAAATTACGGAATACTCTCATTTTCTATCCCGTACAACTTTGCCTTTAAGTGTTGTAGGCTTAACCGTTGACGTACCATCGTCATAGTCTCAGAGACAGGTGGTAAATCACATGGGGGTGGGGGGTGGTGGTGGTTAGAATTAATATTTCGAAGGTTAAATCGCTTTTGTGACTTGTAACCTGCAAATAAAATGTTTATGTTGGTTGTGGAGTCATTATGTATGTTTTTTATATTTTTCATTGATCATTGTATTTGTCTGTTTATTTCTGACGCCAAAATTGCACTGATCAAAAATAAGCCTGTAGGGGTCAGCAGCGTACGGAACCATTGGAAACCAGCGGTTGGCGGCGCAGCCCTCCCTGCGGTCTGATGACGTCAGCGTGAAGCGTGTAGCACAAGGAACGGCCTATGCAGTGGTAGTACTGCTTGTTTCAGAAGCGTAACAACCACGGTTCCAAGAATAACATTTCGTAACATTCACTTCCAGAATATAAGTGGCTGAGTTGCAAGTTGCTGTCTCATCAAGATTTGGAGTGGACATGCCTGGTCATTGTCCAGAAGTGAATAAATAGGCTAGTTTTGTATGAGATTCAACGAAATTGAAAATGAATTAGTGTTTATGAAAATGAAAATGTCTCACAGCCGTTTAATTACTCATGGGTTAATAACTTATTAATTTACTCTACTAATGTGAATTTGTGAAATAACTTTATCAAATGGTTTCCCGTCAACATTTCAGATGTTGGCAGTTAGTTTATGACTCCGATCCTAGCTCATTGTAGAACGAAGTGTCAAATGGAGGCATGCAGGTTGTGGCGAGTTTCGTCACATCTTTGAGTTTTCTCTTTAATCTAGCTTCCTTGCTTGCTTCCATAGAAAAGCAATACTGTTAAACAAATTTGTTAGATTCAAAAATATAACAATTTTCAGGCTGTCTGGAATATGAACATTTTAGCACAGGCCTACGTGTGATGTCATACTATTTACGATCTAAATAATATGATATTAAATTAAACAGTGTGGTAATAGTAGGTCTGTATGTGAAATTGAATCCAACATGAGCTATTTGCGTGCTAAAGAAAGAAATACCATTTGTTTCCAGTCAATAAAAACATACGAACAATGCCGGTGTACAACATGTCAATATTTCACATGCATTTCAGGCCTGTGATGATAATAGGCAGTCTGTCAAACGTGTTTCAGAGCCTCGTGTATTGAATTAACATGGTACTGGTTGTGTAAATATATAAATCCGGTTTGTCGCGAAACCTATATGTATCATGCTTTTTAGCTCATTAATTGGAAGTGTATGCCATTGTAATTGGTATTCATTTAAATAAAGTTCCATATTTGTATTAATTTCATCAGAATTAACGCTTATATATTGTCAATAAATCAAGCAATAAAACAAATGCATATTGTATTAGAAATAATACTCGTAAAATTTCTGTCCAATTGTTTGCGTCCTATAAAAAAAGAAATAAGTCTTTAAAAATTAGTATAATATACCTTAAATTGAACCTCATCACGTTATATTTTAAACATGTAAATTTATTTCTGTACACAGACGAAGGAGGCAAGTTGAAATTTAAGAAAAATTTATTTTGATCGTGCATGTAGAAACGTTGTTTCAAATTGAGGAATATTCGCTGATACTATTTAATAAAACTTCTCAAAATGTTATAGCTCAAGAAATACTACTCATGCTGCAATGGTTTGTATAATATTTTGAGGTAGAAGCATGAATGCACAATAAGTGAACATGTTGGCTGGCCTAATACGCATTATATGATAACAAAATGGCTGCAAAATTAGGTTATGTTTTAGCTGTCGAATGTAATTACCCGTGCGGTCTAGTTTGTCGTAAAAAGGTGAGTGAGATGTTATTTGACAATACAAATTACCCCTCCCCATGGCACTACAGCTCTTGAAGGGCCTTGGCCTACTAAGCGACCGCTGCTCAGCCCGAAGGCCTGCAGATTACGAGGTGTCGTGTGGTTAGCACGGCTAATCCTCTCGGCCGTTATTCTTGGCTTTCGAGACCGGGGCGCTATCTCACCGTCAGATACCTCCTCAATTCTAATCACGTAGGCTGAGTGGACCTCGAACCAGCCCTCAGGTCCAGATAAAAATCCCTGACCTGGCCGGGAATTGAACCCGGGGCCTCCGGGTAAGAGGCAGGAACGCTACCCCTACACAACGGGCCCGGCAATACAAATTAAAGTATGGCCGTAAACAGCGATGTTTGAAGGATTTGTGACGTATTTTAACATACTTCACAAAAATGTCCGAATGTTATACTAATAAGTAAATAAACATATTTCCTAGTATCTTCAGTCTATCGAACACACACGTTAAATATAAATGTCACACTATAACATAACTGTAAAATACCACATTATTAAACAAGGAATACAAATGCACGCTATTAAACAAAGTATGACATGTTTCGTTCTTAAAGAACATCGTTAGACTTATCAAGTGACACTCATGTTTATTTCTGTTTAAATGCTGGAGTAGAAACAAAAGGAGTGCATAACGAAGGTAAGTTCCAGATTTCAAGTTCTTAAGTATTAAACTGATGTAAATGTTCACAGACCAATGATTTTGACACTAGCCGGACCTAACCTACCCAGACCAATCACTTTGTCACTAGCCATGCAGTAATTACGGATCTGAACACTGTAAAGCTTAGATTGCGCCACTTATGTTTTAATATTAATAAGAAATATAGGCCTAAAGCCGGGACTAACACATCCAGACCAATGCAGAGAGACAATAATTACGGAATTGCACACTGTAAAGCAAGATTGCGCAATACTGGTACTCGTAATTCAATATCAATGAGAAACACAAATAACGGCATGTTTAAATGGTTCAGAGGTAGCGGTACACAGCGGTCCCGGGAAAAGAAATGCTGAAAAATTATATCGCAGACACACATAAAGGAGGATATAGAAAAAAAGAACACTTATACCGACACTGAACGTACCTTAATGGAGATCAGCAGCTGCCAGAAAGAGATTGTGGACTCTGTAATGTATAAGTTCGACAAACAGCGACATCCATTTTCAACAGTAACGTGTTGATTACCACAGCAACGAAAAGAATAATTAATCAGCGCGCGCGATCAGTGCTCTCCCCTTCATCGCCCAAGTTGGTACCTGGTACTACGTAGTATTAGGAACTAAGTTTAGTTGTTGGTACGTCGTACTAGAAACTATTTAAAGTTGGTACCACGAACTAATTGAACTGACATACATCCCCAATGACGTCCGAGTCGTTGGCCGAATGGTCAGCGTACTGGCCGTCGGTTCAGAGGGTCCCGGGTTCGATTCCCGGCCAGGTCGGGGATTTTAACCTTAATTGGTTAATTCCAGTGGTCCGGGGGCTGGGTGTTTGTGCTGTCCCCAACATCCCTGCAACTCACACGCCACACATAACACTATCCTCAACCACAATAACACGCAGTTACCTACAAATGGCAGATGCCGCCCACCCTCATTGGAGGGTCTGCCTTACAAGGGCTGCACTCGGCTAAAAATAGCCACACGAAATTATTATTATCCCCAATGACAAATAAACATTGAACAGCGGTTCAGCGCTGGTGAGCCTTAACGGGAGTTATACCGAAACTTCGTTATAGATCATAGTTCTTAATAGTAGAAATTGTTGCTGACTTTTTGGGAAATGTGTTCATCAATGTGCGAGAAACGTAAAAGTGTTTATCCTACGGCACTGCATTAATTAATTCACAATGAGAAAAGATTATACAAACTTAACGAATCTTCATCAATAATTCGCAAAATGTTAAAAAATTTACCAAACTCCAGGTAAACATTTGTAATAACATTTATATACTCGTATGTGATGTATCAGTCAGTGTTTGGTGATATAATATTACAATCTATTACCACAACAGACCATGTGTATGACCTCGAAACTTTGCATGTACACCCATGGGGACATCAATGAACAACAAAATACAATGCGGGTGGATCCCCCGCTTAAATGATAGTAGGCCTATGCCTTTAAATATCAACCGATACATTTCTGTTCATTGAATCTGAAATATATTGATCAAATTGAATCAAATTTATTTCAGTGTTATAGAGATACGTGAGTAAACTAGACTCGGTGAGGGATGGAATAAGGCGAAAGGTATATTTGCGGAACGAATGAGAGGACTAAGGGAGTGTCGCAAACTTCACACTGCGTTGCTGCCCTCTTGCAAAATTAAATTACGAATAGAACTATATTGTGCTTAATAAAGCCTACCAAGTTTTCTAAGCAAGGTAACTACACTGTCTCAATTCTGACCGAAAAATGTAACTGTTGAGATTCAACCGTACGACGAATGAGGCTGCCTTGGATATCGTATGTCTAATTTCACCGAGGTGGGAAAAATACACGAGTTAACTAAGGGAAGACGGAAAGGAAAAACACAGCTAAGGGCCTTATAGAACCAAGTGAAGGTAGTTGGAGACTCAGTAAGGAGTTTTCGGTCGCCATATTACGCGCTGAATTTGAGAGCGTTTCGGGCTTCGCGCTTTCATTCGGCTCTTAACAACAAGCTTGATATATCAACCCCAGGGGCCTTCAGTAATAAAATTGATTAATTAATAATAATAATTCTGTGTTGTTATAGCTAGCCTGGTACAACCCTTGTGAGGCAAACCCACCGACGACGGTAGGCGGCTTCGGTCGTGTATGGGAAATCGTGTGTTACTGTGGTAAAGTATAGTGTTCTTTATGCTCCATGAGTTGAATGGTTTAGAAGATAACACAAGCACCTAGTTCCAGAGCAAAGTGAACTACCCATAAGTTAAAATTTACCGACTCAGGCGGAAATCGAATCTGTGACCCCTTGATACGAAGGCCACTTCAATGAACTTTCAGCCAATGAGCCGGATCTTCCCAAATTCAAACGAAGAAATTAAACAAAATATAGGGTCAACAATTGAAACTGCTTGCTACCTAAAACGATAGATCATTAGATTCAATACTTTAACAGACTATAATGAATGAATAGCTCAGATGATAGAGCGCTGTGTGAGCTTTCTAAGTCGTTGACTGACTAATTTTACAAACATATATATATAACTGGATTAAATTGAAAAATCTGAATATCTGCATTTAAAATGGGAAATCTGAAAATTAATATTCATTATATAAAATACACACTCGTCGGACCTTGTACTCACACTTACTTGTTAGCTGCTTACTTACACATACGTTATTTGAAGGGCGCCAGCTGTCACTCAGTACAGCAATAATAGAATGAGACTCTTGACTATCTCTAAGGTGTGGGGTAATAAGCTTACTTTTGACAACATACCATATAAGTTCTGGGAAAAGGAGATTGGCGTTCGGTTTCCCCATTAATTTTGAGGTTAAGATATTTTACTGTCAATAAAATGAAACTCTGAATTCGTTTGATAGAACAATATATATATACTTTAAATAATATATCAAAAAATAGTGAGTCTTGTTGCGATAAAACAGATGAGAATATGAAATTATGACATTGCAACTGAAAGAAACTAGGCATGAATTTGAATTCTTCTTGACCGGACATTTAACAATTTATACGAAATATTTCCCTCACTGATTCACTTGACTGTACCTTTAACACTTTGAGTGTAATTACGACGTAATCCATTGCTCTGATGTTTACTGTAGATGTGTCACGCCTAACGTGGTGATACATCCTTGAGACTGCTTCTTCTCCATATCATCTGACTTCTTTGTAAGTCAATATGGTATGACCTCTTGGCAGGTCCAGGGTTGCCCTCTCTGACTCCTTGGTAAGCCTTGCGTCCGCGTCTTCCACTAAGTGACGGACCAACCATTTGGTCTCACTCTCTCAATGACCAATAATGGCTCACTGAGTCTTCACCATCTCTCGTTCACACTGGTTGACTGACCAACTAAGGCCTCTTGATCTAGTAGACTACTTCACTGTACTGCATCCGTATAAGTAATGACTGACGCTACAATATGCACCCACCTTATATAGACGTTGGTTGACACAACTACGTAATCTCCAGAAATAACAATGACATACTCCCACCTACGCGACAGCTATTACATACAGTGGTGAAATAGCCCGGAGGCGGCTAACTCCGTGAGCGCATATCTAAAAAATATAATGCCGTAGCCATGGAGTGGCGATGACTTGGCAGAATCGCCAGTGGTATAGCAATATAACAACGTCACTTCCAATCTCTGATATATACAACAATTCTCACTGTACAGGTATTGAGTGTTATACTACACATACGTATATATGCATACATCTAAGTACAATCTTGCAAGCAACAGGCAATTGCAAAATCGAATTGAATAAAACGGATAATTACAATAATAGTAACAATATCACAGATAACATAATAATAATACTGACATAGTAATAATAATAATAATAATAATAATAATAATAATAATAATAATAATAATAATAATAATAATAATAATAAAATACAGATAAAATCATAAAATACAGATATCATCTTGTAACGGGATTTGAACCGTTACAATTCGCCTCCCTCATAAATAAATCGAACAACAAAAAATCGATTGATTTATGAACAAAATTATATATATAGCACTGACACATATAAACACTTTAAATGAGTATACAACAATAATTTTCTTTTTCAGCATCCATACATTTTATAATACATCACATATGAGAATTTTTCTCGCACATTGCCATCGTAGATAACTGTTCAGTGTCCGATTCTCTTTTTCTCTCATACAAATCACAAGAGTACAGCACTCAATTTAACACATACAAATAATTTTAAATGATTACACTACATCCTTCTTTTTTTTAACATATCAAAACTTTTTGTGAAATATCACTTATATGAGAACTGTTCTCGCATATTGTTATCGCAGTTAACTGTCCAATGTCCTGTTCTCCGTTTTTTTTGTCACACAGTACATGACAATGTAGCACTTATTCTTCCAATGCACCAATACGACACTTGGTTCACACGCCAATCGCAGATGTTAGTTTTATTTTGCCAGTTTCTCACAAAATTAATCATCTTATTCTTATCTCAACAAATCTCACGTGACGTACTTCTTTAAGTTCTTAATGTTGTAAGTACCGACAATCTTCCCTTCCTGATCTTTTAAGGAATATGCACACTTCCCGATACGGCTCACAATAGTGAAATACCCCTGATACAAAATATAACTCCAACATATTTCCCGCCTCTGCAGATGATGAAATGGAACTCTGAGTAGCACTCTGTCACTCAAACTGAATCAATTTTGCCCTTATTAACTTACATCTCTCAATAGATCACATCCTTCTTGGCAACAATAAATAAAGAATCAATACTATGGCTACAAGATGGTTCAATTATTCCGTAATCCAGCATAATGTTTATTTATTCTAAGACTTCACTAGCATTTTTGAGTTAAATGGGGTACTTACCTCCCACAAAAGATCAATGGTCATGTACTACAAATTCATGTTCATATACGTGTTCTTCCTCACTTAACCACTAAATACATCTCGATGCTTACCTAACATCGAACACAATTACTCCTCCTGTAATTCACCCAAATTACCTCACGTCACTGCCTCATACCGACTATCCCGCGGATACTGGTCGTTATAGACACGTAACACACCCAACAAAACATTTCCTCTCACTAGGAACAACTTCACTTACCTCTCATATATTTCAAAGAACACACGTTACCAAACACTTACCTCAGACCATCATAATTAACACGTACTTCTTTGCTAGTTTTATCCCAGAACAAACACACACTACCTAAATCAAAGTCTACTCTACTTCCATGATTTGCAACCAAGTCAGCTCCTAAAACAACTGAATACACAAGTTTTGGTACAATGCATAGATGAAACTTACAATTATCTTTACTTGACTGGTACCGCTATCTTATTTACTCACTGTGACTCACCCAACGGCTGTTATAATATAGTACCTTCGCTTACCTTCTTCGTATCACAATTTATATCATTGGAGTTACTACCTCACTACTTACATCATATTCTCAGTATTATAAGTACTTACATCTCTTAACAGAACACTTCTTACGTCTAGCTTACTACTACTATTAATTACTTCATTATCTACGACTACGTCATTACTTAAACATCTCACTTAACATTACTTAGGTCACAATCACACTATACTCTTAAATCTACTTTCATTACATAACTACTTATACTAAATAAATACTAAATACCAGTTCATCTTCTACCTTCAGCCTGTCCACTTACCTTACCCGATTCCCTGTGAATCTGAAATACTCTGGCTCCATAAAGAAACCTGAATAACATTCATATTACGACTATCATAGTCTCTCTGATAACTCAAACCAACACCTCCTAGATAATAAGGCCTAACAACAGCGTAGTGACGTCACGCTACGGAGGCGATGGCAATGCAGAGAAACGCGGAACATAGTTAAACACAGACATGAATTTAATATTTTTTGCCAATGGAATAACAATTATACTGTCGTTATTACCGTATTTTAGTGACTCTGCCATTAAAGATAAACAGCAGACAGTTGTAAAACACGACAGCATTTTGCAATGTTAACTCACTTAGGCCGAATTGCTAACATCACAACAGAATGTTACAAACATATTTCAATTTAAATAGATATTACGTGATCTTAAAAGAAAACTAGCACGTATAATATTAGCATAGGCCTAACATCTAAGCTGATGTAGCATCACTGGCAGTATTTGCACATGAGCCTACAATGTTTCCTCTCTTGAAGTTCATGTATGGTTTAATGAGAATTTCACCTACCATCGATGTTACTAATTTGTAATTCTGTTCGAAACCTTTATGTATTCCAGAAAGTATGTAAGTTCCTAACCTAATATTGGACTACCATTCGGACTGGAGCCTACTCTTTTAAAAGTATTGACATATTGTGGCAACATTAAATTGCTACTGTCTCATAAATTTGTAAAAATCGCACGGCGCAACAGCCCTGAAGGGCTTGGCCTTGATCCTGCTCAGCCCGAAGGCCTGCAGATTACGAGGTGTCTTGGGTTCCGCATGACGAATCCTTTCAGCCGTTATTCTTGGCTTTCTAGACCTGGGCCGCTATCTCACCGTCAGATAGCTCGCAAATGTAAACACGCAGGCTGAGTGGACCTCAAACCAGCCCTCAGATCTAGGTAAAAATCCCTGACTTGGCCTGGAATCGAACCGGGGCCTCCGGGTAAGAGGCAGGCATTATATCCCCTCACCACGGGGTCGGCCATAAATTTGTAAACATGAGGAGATATCAGACAGAAGGTTGAAAAAATAACAAGAAAATCATGCACATACTCCTTTATGAACTAAGAAATGTTTTAACTATGGCTATTAAATTAACTGTGGGGACATCATCCTCGGTGTCCAATTCACCAAAGAGGACTAGAATTAACTTATTTATTGAATCTTTCTACACATTGTTACACTCATTCCTTGTGATGCAGCTATGATGTTTTGTAACTAAAGAATATACCGCATTTATATTAGAAATTTTGTCCACATATACATTAGAACTATTTTTACTTTAATAAAACCCGTTTATAATAAAGGCCATGTCTTATAAGATGATTACATATGCCATGCAGTATGGTTGCCTTGATGTATCGACGTACAGAAAAATTACATACGTTCCCTTCATCACAGTACAACAACCATCAGGTAACAACGTGTTTATTGTACTTTTCAGCTGTGTTGAAATTCTGTGTATGAGATATGTACTATCTTCAATGGCTCTGTTTATTGCTCCTTTCTATTCTACATTTTTGCCTGGTTCTTTTAACTACTCCTCTTCCAAGACCATGATTGTCAGAGACAGCAGTGGCTTATATCTTTTCCAACTGCCCATCATATTTATAGTCACATTCTGGCAGGATCAGTACCAGTTACTTCCCATAAAATATCACCGACTTTGAAATGTTTGTGGCATACCTGTAAAATAATGTATCACCGTGAGCGAAATTCGTGCATTTACAGAGTGAATCGGCCTACACCAGCAGCTCCTGTAGGTGGTATGTTTTAATGCGTATAATAATAATAATAATAATAATAATAATAATAATAATAATAATAATAATAATAATAATAATAATAATAATAATAATAATAATAATAATACCGTTGAAATAATGTATCCCATGATTGTGATCTAACATAACCTTATATCATTAAAGAGTAAATATGCCTACATATCACCAGCTGTTGCGTGTAGTTAAATACGTCAAAGGCCTATACTCATTATGATTGTGTGAGAATGTAATAATAATAGTTACTCACCATTGAGTTATTAGTAAATCTGTAGTCTTGTCTTGGAATTGCACGTAAACATATCTGCCGCATAACCTCGTCTTTCGTAAACTTAATGCATGCACTTCGTTATCACTGCCGGAATTCTCCTTAAAGTTGAGTACGCAACACATCAGTACCATTACGCACAACGGTATTAACAATTGGCACCATTAAACGAATTAAAACTCTTCTAATTTCAGCGTTACATGGCCAAACTCATTGCTGTGTTATTACTGAAAAGGTTCAAGCTTGCCTCCCGATTTTGACGTCACAGTATATTCCCAGAACAGTTGTGAGGCCTTATATATCTAGGAGGTGTTGCTCAAACCCGTACGCCTCCCATCTTCCGATTCTCTCTGATTACTCCTCTGACCTTCTCTCTCATAACTCAAATACATACGCCTCCCATCTTCCGATTCTCTCTGATTACTCTTCTGATCCTCTCTCTCATAACTCAAATACATACGCCTCCCATCTCCCGATTCTCTCTGATTACTCTTCCGACCACTATCACCTTCAACACAACTATTGATCCTCTGCGGATCATGATTACCCCTTCTCTGATACACGGCTAACATTTTCCCCCTTCTCTCTACTATACTACTTTCCCCAGCCATCATGCGTTCTCTCTCGCGCGCACGCCCTTGCACACATTCCTCCCAAAGCCTATCAATGAACACTTTAAACTCTCCTAAATTAGACATATTATTCCAGTATACTCGAAACCATATTCTACATTCACCGATAAAAACATTTGACAAGATTTCCAGTACGTATTCCCATTCAGTATTATTATTCCTCAACATACTAGCAAATCTTTTCTCAACTACTTTTACAAATTCTATAGAACTGAACTGTTCTCCAGAAAACCCAGTTAAATCAAGATCCCTACTGAACAAACCACTCGCTACTATCACCTCACACGCCGACTCACCTGTACCTTTCTGCCGTATCACACCCTGGCAGTTCACAACATCTTCTTCTTCTTCTTCTTCCGCTGCTCTCTCAGAATTTTCTTCCACTATTCTCACTTCTTCCTTTAATTCTTCCTCTCTTTCTCTTACCTGCTGTGATAGCGTTTCCTGTTCGTTCCGTAGTTCAGTGACCTCCACAAGTTTGCTTTCAACTTGCTCATTTCTACTAATCTGTTCCCCCATCTCTTCCCCAACTGCATTGCAAATCTTGTCCAATCTTTTCTCGACTACCTCATGAATTTCTTCCCGATTACTCGAACTTTTATCACTTAATTCTTTGATATTCTCTGTACAAGTTCCTTTGACATGCTCAATTTGAGTATGAAGATCGCTCCGACTCGACTCCATTTCTTCTCTAAGGTCAACACACTCTTTATTTACCTTATCTTCTAACTTAGATATTTGACTAGTTACCTCTACTATCTTAGTATCTATTTTAGAATTAAGTGATTCACTTAACCCATCTATTTTCTCATTGATCACATTAAAATTTTCTTTATTACTGCCAATTAATTCTTCCATCTGTTTCTTATTATTTTCATTACTAATACCAATCATTTCTTCCATTTTCTTACTTATCTCTTTCTTACTATTTTCGTTACTACTAATTATTTGTTCCATTTTACTACTTAGAGAGTTAATCTGTTTATTAATATTTTCATTACTATTGTCAATTAATTCTTTCATCTCTTTCTTATTATTTTCACTACTGGTATCAATCTTTTCCTCCATACGTTTCTGACTTTTTTTTACTGAGCTCGGTCATACTGGCCATCAGCAATTAAACAAATTCTTGGTTCATTCCCCCCGCGATTTCCTTTTGAGTTTCAGTATGCCTCTCAATTTCTGCGCTTTTCTGAATTACCTCAGAAGCTTCCATCGTATTCACCTGTTCCCTACTCTGAATTTCACCTTGGATGTCCGCAGAAGCAATGATCTCGTCGTCACATGACTTGTTATTGTCTTCCTTGTCCATCTTTGGTTCACTAGTGATAGTACGCGATCTCAAATTAATTTCCCTCTTCAAATCCCTTGACATATCCCCAAAATGCAAATATATATCACAAAATTACACTCCTGAAATTTACCGGTAATAATTCCGTTGGCTTAAATGTGCATACTCTTCCCAAATGAACCTATGATATGCTGTCATTCAGAACAGATTCTGAATTTATTCGAGTCCCACGTTGCGTCGACACTTTGTGAGTTTCCTAACTCTCTGACTGACTAATTTTAAAAACATATATATATAACTGGATTAAATTGAAAAATCTGAATATCTGCATTTAAAATGGGAAATCTGAAAATTAATATTCATTATATAAAATACACACTCGTCGGACCTTGTACTCACACTTACTTGTTAGCTGCTTACTTACACATACGTTATTTGAAGGGCGCCAGCTGTCACTCAGTACAGCAATAATAGAATGAGACTCTTGACTATCTCTAAGGTGTGGGGTAATAAGCTTACTTTTGACAACATACCATATAAGTTCTGGGAAAAGGAGATTGGCGTTCGGTTTCCCCATTAATTTTGAGGTTAAGATATTTTACTGTCAATGAAATGAAACTCTGAATTCGTTTGATAGAACAATATATATTCTTTAAATAATATATATCAAAAAATAGTGAGTCTTGTTGCGATAAAACAGATGAGAATATGAAATTATGACATTGCAACTGAAAGAAACTAGGCATGAATTTAAATTCTTCTTGACCGGACATTTAACAATTTATACGAAATATTTCCCTCACTGATTCACTTGACTGTACCTTTAACACTTTGAGTGTAATTACGACGTAATCCATTGCTCTGGTGTTTACTGTAGATGTGTCACGCCTAACGTGGTGATACATCCTTGAGACTGCTTCTTCTCCATATCATCTGACTTCTTTGTAAGTCAATATGGTATGACCTCTTGGCAGGTCCAGGGTTGCCCTCTCTGACTCCTTGGTAAGCCTTGCGTCCGCGTCTTCCACTAAGTGACGGACCAACCATTTGGTCTCACTCTCTCAATGACCAATAATGGCTCACTGAGTCTTCACCATCTCTCGTTCACACTGGTTGACTGACCAACTAAGGCCTCTTGATCTAGTAGACTACTTCACTGTACTGCATCCGTATAAGTAATGACTGACGCTACAATATGCACCCACCTTATATAGACGTTGGTTGACACAACTACGTAATCTCCAGAAATAACAATGACATACTCCCACCTACGCGACAGCTATTACATACAGTGGTGAAATAGCCCGGAGGCGGCTAACTCCGTGAGCGCATATCTAAATAAATATAATGCCGTAGCCATGGAGTGGCGATGACTTGGCAGAATCGCCAGTGGTATAGCAATATAACAACGTCACTTCCAATCTCTGATATATACAACAATTCTCACTGTACAGGTATTGAGTGTTATACTACACATACGTATATATGCATACATCTATGTACAATCTTGCAAGCAACAGGCAATTGCAAAATCGAATTGAATAAAACGGATAATTACAATAATAGTAACAATATCACAGATAACATAATAATAATACTGACATAGTAATAATAATAATAATAATAATAATAATAATAATAATAAAATACAGATAAAATCATAAAATACAGATATCATCTTGTAACGGGATTTGAACCGTTACAGCTGGCATCTGAAACCGATGTCCTCAGTTCAGCGGGTCCTGAAGATGCTCTAATACGACGGGCTTATATCGATATATTTATCGTCACGTGAAATAACTTCTGCTAGATAAAATGTCTGACTTCTCAACGTCTGCAGAAACCGTAAAAGAGATATGGACCAGTTACCCTTTTGGATTAACTGAAGGGTTTAGGAGAAAATGGATGACGTATCCTCTCTTTTATTATAGCGTTTATTATGCCCATAAACTTTCCGTAACTCATTTTCAGACACTCTGTATATATTGGCGGGAAAACAAGGAACACTAGGAAAGAAGATTCGATTCGATTATGATCCCATGATGGCGTATGCCACGTGGGGGATAGTAGATATACTGATAATGGTTTCAACAACGGAAAACCACAATTTGATCCCTTTTGAAACTCGTTCCGAGCGGCCGGATTTTTTTTTTCTTTTTTTTCTGGTAATCGCCACAGAAGTTGGCAAGCCACGTCAGTTGTGCGACGATGCCGGCAACAGTGCACACGTGGACATTCTTATACTCCTACCAGCTTCTGGACGTTCATGCAACACAGACGCCCGCCAAGATCGTCGTACTATACGGGAAGTAGTGGGCAGACCATACAGCTACCACAGCACAAATTAATAAAAGCCTATGTAAGCCCAGAAGTGTCAGCACGAACTGTTGCGAACCGGTTCAATCACTTCAGTCACTACTGATCTGCATTTAGAGCAGTATCCAGGTGGCAGATATCCTATCTGTTGTTTTCCCAGCCTTTTCTTAAATGATCGCAAAGAAATTGGAAAATGATTGAACATTTCCCTTGGTAAGTTGTTCCAATCCCTAACTCCTCTTCCTATAAACGAATATTTGCCCCAATTTGTCCTCTTGAATTCCAACTTATCTTCATGTTGTGATCTTTCCTACTTTTAAAGACACCACTCAAACTTATTCGTCTACTGATGTCCTCCCACGCCAACACTCCACTGACAGCTCGGAACATACCACTTAATCGAGCAGCTCGTCTCCTTCCTCCCAAGCCTTCTCAGCCCAAACTTTGCAACATTTTTCTCACGCTACTCTTTTTTCGGAAATCACCCAGAACTAATCGAGCTGCTTTTCTTTGGATTGTTTCTAGTTCTTGAATCAGGTAATCCTGGTGAGGGTCCCATACACTGGAACCATACTCTAGTTGGGGTCATACCAGAGACTTATATGCCCTCTCCTTCACATCCTTACTACAACCCATAAATACCCTCATAACCAAGTGCAGAGTTCTGTACCCTTTATTAACAATCATATTTATGTGATTACCTCAATGAAGGTCTTTCCTTATATTAACACCTAGGTACTTACAATGATCCCCAAAAGGAACTTTCACCCCATTAACGCAGTAATTAAAACTGAGAGGACTTTTCCTATTTGTGAAACTCACAACTTGATTTGTAACCCCGTTTATCATCATACCATTGCCCACCGTCCATCCCACAACACTATCGAGGTCACCCTGCAGCCGCTCACAATCTTGTATATTATTTATTAATCTGTACAGAATAACATCATCTGCAAACAGCCTTATCTCTGATTCCACTTTTTTACACATATCATTGATATATATAAGAAAACATAAAGGTCCAATAACACTGCCTTGAGGAATTCCCCTCTTAATTATTACAGGGAGGTAAAGCTTCACCTACTCTAATTCTCTGAGTTCTATTATCTAGAAATATAGCCACTCATTCAGTCACTCTTTTTTCTAGTCCAATAGCACTCATTTTTGCCAGTAGTCTTCCATGATCTACCCTAGCAGTGGGACTACGGGTACCAGTAGCGTGGCCAGGATTTCATTTTGGGGCATTACGGTAGGTCTTCATCCAGAATTTTATTTTGGTGGATATCCAAACTTCCGGAAAGTTTAGGTGGTATGGAATATCTCATAATGAAATGAGTGTCCTTGGTTCCTGATAAGAGTGGTGGATTCATGCAGACTGCGGAAACTAATAATAATATACATTCTTAATAAAAGTACGTTTGTTAAAACTCCTCTGGTGTCTGGACTCTTTCGACACTCCCCCCTCCCCACATCAAGATACGCCCTTGTCTTTATCTATTATTCCCTTCCTAACAAAACTGCAGCATTTCCTATGCTCCGAATACAAGTGAAATGAATGCAAGAATAAATTGTCTGAGTAAAGATGCAATATTCTGTACAGAGTAATAAATAATATTATTGTATTAATGGTCATGTGATATGTTATAAAGAAGTAACATTTTTTACAAAGAATGTGGTGAAGAAACACAAACACACACACACACACTATATATACAATGTAAGGGGTATGGGTATAGACATTTTGTTAGTTGGTAAAGAAAAATATATGTCACAACGTATGCTCAGTAGGGTTTACCTCGTCCTATTACTTTCCCTCGCAAGCCTGGGATACAGAATATAGTAATATAAAGTTACAGTTTTGTGACGCCAATATACGTATGCGCAGTTTTTTAAATGTTATTTCCTCTATTAATAACTTAGGCATGATCAATCACTAATAGAGTCGATATTGCAGCTTCCGGGTACTCATTTATCAGGTATACAATTTCAAGTTTATGATTATCCGTCCCGTCCCCCGCCTGATGGCTTTCTCATTTGGGCACTGCGTCTATCCGTCTTTTCGTCTTGAAATTACGTGTTTCCCAACAGAAGGGGAGTTCAGGTAGCAAGGGGGGTACTGAACATGTTTATTATCGCAGTCAAGCTATTGCCTACTCTCAAAACTGTATTTCATTGCTCCTGGAAATACGTTTCTCAGGTTACAAAAATATGATTGTATATTGATTTGTAACATCGTTCTTGACTGCTACAATAAATATTTATACTCATACCCTTACACCCTGTAAATCAGTAGATTGTTTAAGAATAAGTAGTATGGCTCTAAGAAAGTAGTCTTCGAGCACTATGTCCATAATGATTCACAACCTCGCTAATATTCACATTGATATCTCTATGTACTGCCATGAGTGTGCAAGAGCCGTCAGCCTTTGCTCACCGGTTTTACTCCTCAAATATGTATTTAGCCTCTTAAGGGTGGAGAAGCTTCTCTCCAAAGATGCTGTAGTTACTGGAATAACAGCCAGGATGGTAAGAAGAGTAGCAATGTTTGGAAAAGAGGTCTTGTAGATTTCTTTCAGAACTTCAATCATAGTCTTTGATTGATTTTCTGATGAGATTCTGCATTTCCGCTTCCACAAACGCCACTCTGCCTCCAGGAGGTCTTTGTTTTCATTTTCAAGATCGCTTTCGGAAAATTCAATCACATTCACAATGTCGCCAAAATATTTCTTAAGCGCACATTTTGCCAATAGACATTCCAAACCGAGTAAAGTTTCTACACGTAAAGCGACTGATTGGTAGACTGATTCCCTGTGTGTGTGTGTGTAACCCTCAAGATTAGTCTCGTTCTACGGTTTGTAACCCTGGAGCCAGTGCTAGTATACGGTAGCCTGTGCCAGTGGCGTATTTATGGGGGATACTTTTATTTGTGTAAAGTTCATCCCAAATACTAGTTCTTAACAGACACCGGAGCGTCGGAAGTGAATGCCGCAGGAGAAGTTTTAACGTGCCACAAGCTAATGACACGGAGGTGTTGCAATTACAACAACCTTTCAAGCGCCACTGACCCAAGCCTGGATTTGAACCTGCGAACTCGGACTCAGAAAGACAGCGACTCAACCAACTGAGGCACATGAAAAGGGGCGTTTGTAATTATTGTTATAAATAGGTACACTTATTGCCGGCCCCGTGGTGTAGAGGTAGCGTGCCTGCCTCTCACCCGGAGGCCTCGGGTTCGATTCCCGGCCAGGTCAGGGATTTTTACCTGGACCTGAGGGCTGGTTCGAGGTCCACTCAGCCTGCGTGATTAGAATTGAGGAGCTATCTGACGGTGAGATAGCGGCCCCGGTCTAGAAAGCCAAGAATAACGGCCGAGAGGATTCTTCGTGCGGACCACACGACACCTCGCAATCTGCAGGCCTTCGGACTGAACAGCGCTCGCTTGGTAGGCCAAGGCCCTTTAAGAGCTGTAGTGCCATGGGGTTTGTCTTTTTAGGTACACTTATTATTTTTATAAAGGTTTCATGAGGAGCACTTATTAAGATGAACATTTTCCTACTGTCCTAACTGCACGAAACCGGACGCAAGAATTAGCTGGAACCTAAGGATGCTTGTAGGGGTGTGATTTTAGGCATCCTTCATTCGATTCCCGGCACTGACATATGAAAGGAATGGGATGGGGAAGATACCGCCTTGTTTGTGGGTGCAATAGAGTTGGCCTTGAGCCTACCGTAATCGAAATATCTATGACGGGGCGCAGACCAAAGTGGTTTCTGTTTACAAAGACAAATTATATAAATGTTCTACTTCCTCACAAAAGAAGAACGATTGTTGGATATAATTACATCGTAACAATCAAAACCATCCATATTTACTGAAGATCCGTCACCGCACTCGGCAGTACCGGCTTTCATTTCATATACCCCTCTCGAAGTAAAGTCGTATACACGCTACTGGCCTGGATTTATAACCCGCCACAGAGTACGCCACTGAATACACTCACAGTTTAAGGTACAAGGTAAGCCCAATGAATGGTTGGATGCTCAAAATACACCACCATAATGATGTCGTAATGTTTCAAAAGTACAAAAAAGGAGGAAGCCAGCTTAGGGGTCTTGGGATTTTAAATCTTATAGTAAATAACGACGGGATCTACGGTTTTAAGTAGACTCCAGGTCAACGGAACGTCACTTCCCATTTCAAAAATTTTGCATTCCACGAATGCGACTCAAACCTCGGCCGTCTTGATGAGAACATAGAATCATTGGAACTGAGCTACCACGCCCGCCGATTACAAAAAAGTTACCCGCAGTTTTGATGGTGCTGTTTGAAGTTCCAATCAGTCCCCGAGCATCTGACAAAACATGCAGGCCTACCTATAGAACTTACGCACACATCCGCGACTAAGACTTGCTACTACATGCTAGTGCTGCTGTTAGAATACAATACTCTTTCATAACTTACCGAGGGTGTACATAGTTTTGTCTTCTTTATGACAAAACGGTCCATTTTCAAAAATGTTACTAACATGGCAAAAAAAAAAGAACTAACATGCAGCTCACAATCCCGCTACAGTTTTCCCAACACTGCACATTTCTCAAGCACGGTACAAACCGACAATTGTAACCACGTGACATTGTTGTTTCCAGGAACCGAGTATGTACAAAAGCTGAAACGATGTTGTAAGCTTGCAACTGTTTCTGGCCGTGGCCCCCGTTATCTCGGTTGTCACGTTCCGGCCCCCTAATTGCCCTTCTCCTCATATTTTGACATTTGTCAACACGCGGTTCTATTCCCAATACTGAGACGTCTACAGGGGAATATTCACGCGCATCACAATGCTAAGTGCTTTCCTTCCATTCAAGCTCCTTCAAGCAGTACAGATACGGAGAATTATGTGTGGCCCTACTGAGCCTTGCTAGTAGATCCTGTCGTGTACCGACCTCCCACGGACTCGAACCGGCGGACTGCCAGGTGGAAGGCAGCCGGGGTTCGCAGCCGAGTCTCGAGCTCAAGGTGTCAGAGGAGATTAATTAGTGTTAGAATAATGATAGTCATCGACATGAGACACCTTGTAGTGATGGAATAATAATTATAGTTAGATATAATATTTTAGAAGGCAAAAGTAACTTTCAAGAAGCTACATGCATTGGAGAGCAGTTTGTGAAACGCGCTAGCTTACGAAAGCTGTTGACTACAATAAGATATTTACTGTGTGTCAACAAACAAAGTTGGTATGCGGGCCAGGCGGACCGCTTAGTGCCGACAAAGAAACAAAGCTGAGTACACGGCCAGTCAAGGCCATTACAGATGCGCTTTAGGAAAACAAGGAAAGATGAGGACAAAGTAAGACAGAAGACAGTAGTGCCTAGGTAGCAGCACTCACTGTGACAACTATTGAGAATAGCCACTTGAGGGCGCTAGTGACTGGATGATCAGTTTGGCAATGCCTGTAATACCCAACCCCTTGGTAGGAGGTAGGGATAGAACTTTGAGTTCAGGAGCGGAGATATAACCCCTGGCCAAGATGGCGCGGGGCCTTCTTCCAGCCAGTAGTTCGTACTTGTCAGAACGATATTCTTTTCGAGCATAGCCCAAGTGCCGTAGGGCAAGATTCAGAGATACGCGTAGTAGAAAAGTAGGCGCGTGGAACAAGCTCGCCCTCTCTACAGATCATTATATTCAGACTTGTAAATATACTGTACATAGTAGTTTTAGTGTCCTCAGTAATAAAGGACAGGGAAATAACTTCATCTTTTATTTCGGGAGTTGCGGGACGAGTCATACCTACAATTACCTCCCTACATTCCGCTCGGCAGGTCAGGTAATAATTCAACATCCAACGGCCTGGTGACCAACCTACGAGATCGTCTCACAGGACAGGTAGGTCACGACAGGCACGTATAAAAATTTGGTGTCAGGTAGTGCAGGGTCCCGAGTTCGATCCTCGAACAGTGTCAACTCACCGAAATAACGTGAGAGAACCGCGACTTCGTAGAAGATTGTCCGTAAGAGAACCACGACTTCGCAGAGGATTTCCGTGTGAGAAAATCGCGACTTCGCAGAAGATTGTCCGAACCGCGCTACCGCGTAGTTTCGTTCGTGTGCCGCGCATCGCAGAAGAGGAGCATCACTACCGCAGCCTACTAAGCCAGCCCAGCAGAGGGGTAGCAGTCCAGTAGCAGACAACGCCATCCGGTGGAGACGCAGCACTACAGCCGACTACTCATCCAGCCCAGCAGTGAAGCAGCACTGAAGAATTAAGGTAAGCTGAATATTTATTTCAAATGGCACGACAGAATAGTTCAGTACCAGCAGACCAAGGCACTGAGATGCTTGACGAGGTGGAATCAGTAAGTATGAGTGGGCCTTTTGTTACAGTAGTAGAAGGACATCGCCTCATTGGACGAGAGTTTGATGCAGTCAACCAGATAGATTGCATGAGTTCATAGCTAACGTAGATGCTGCTGTTCGTATGATTAAAGATGAAGATCAAGAGTTGTTTTTCAAGTATATTTTAACTAAGGTTACGGGCAGAGCCCGAGATAAATTATTGTACAGGCGTGATATACATAATTGGGAGAAAGCCAAGCGGGCATTGATAGAATATTATGGCCAGCAAGGCACATTAGATTTGTACATTTGTCAAATGTTCCAAACAGCGCAGGACCCGCGAGAATCAGTCGCACTTTGGGCACACAAAATAGAAACATTGTCAGCTTCTTTTAGAGAGGCAATACTTGAGGATGAATTAGAGGAGGATCGTGACGCGCAGTTGAAAATAACGAGAAAAATATGTGTTGCTAGTTTCATACAAGGGTTAGCCAACCCTCGAATACAAGCTAGGGTACAGTCAGAAAAGGGCATTACTTTTGAGAGGGCAGTTGCACTTGCTCAACAGGAAGAAACAGTAATATTGTCAAAGAAGGCACGAGAGGGCCTACAACACAAATATAGTTCAGGATTTAGCAAGCGCACACCGGAACAGGAGCGCAGTGCAACACCAAAGTGGCATACTAAGCCAACACATGCTAGTGTTAGGGTGGTCTGTTACAATTGTAACCAGGAAGGCCACATAGCAAAGAACTGTAAGAACACAGGAACGCAGGGGGCTCACACCACACAGACCGCTAGTTCCAATACAACTACAGGGGGCACATTCAGTAAATTAAAATGCCGCTATTGTGGGAAGACAGGGCACATTGAACGTGACTGTAGAAAGAAACAAAGGGACAAGGAAACAGAGGTACGAGAAACAGTGCGCATAGTACGCACACAACCAAACACAGTGACAGGTGAAAACAGAACTTTTTATCGTTGCGGCCGAAAAGGTCACATACAGGTGAATTGTCGTCAAGGTGCACACACTCAAGGTGCACGCACACAAGGTGCACACACTCAAGGTGCACGCACTCAAGGTGCACACACTCCGGTGATGCGGACGGATAACCGTAGGTGCTATTCGTGTGGCCAACAGGGCCACATTCAGAGAAATTGTCGAAAAGCCCAAGGCAAGTCCACGGGCAACAGGGCCATGAAAGGCCAAACTCAGAGTGATCGCATAGGGGGCACGGCCGTAAGATAACGAGCCCAATGCGAACATTGTGATAGGTGGTCAAATCGAACCCAAGACTGTTGGTTCAAAAAGAAGGGTGGCAGTACGCACGCCACGAAAGCCTCCGCGGCTCAGGCGGCAAACTAGAACGGGCCCGTAGCAAAGGGACAGTTACGGAGGCCCGCACACCAGAAGGTCCCAAGAATTCTGACGTAGAAGGCACGGTGCTGATCCAGGTTGCGAACCAAGGAAGACCGTTGAGATTTTTGATAGATACTGGGTCCGATGTCAGCCTAGTTAAGAGGCAATCGGTACCCAAGGAATGCCTGATTGACGGGAGTAAATCAATTGAATTAGCGGGTGTAAGAAAGGGAATAATTTACACAGAAGGTACGGTACGTTTCGCCATTGGAAACACAAGTCACACATTTCATGTGGTAGGGAGTGATTTCCAATTAACACAGGATGGTATAATTGGACGAGACATCCTGACAGATAGTGTGATTGACTATAAGGAAGGTCATGTCACCATAAGAGGGCGACAATACCCTATGGGGGCACGAGAGACGAAGGTGATCCGTCTCGAACCAAGGACCCAGAAGGTCGTTGTTATAGAAGTAGATCGAAATCTACCCTTAGGAATTATTGAGAAGGAAGAGGTGATACCAGGGATGTACCTCGCAGGATGCCTAACCAAATCAGAGCACCACGAAGCAGTGGTTAGCATGATGAATACCACTGAAAAGGCAGTGACTTTACACAGTCCACGAGTGCACATACAGGAGGTAGATAAAACCTGCCTAGCACAATTGCGAAAGGTAGAGCAGAACAGTAGAGTGGCAAACGGAGAACCGGCCACCCAGAAGCCCCGATCACAGCGGGTGATAGACTGTTTGCGAGTTGATCACCTCACGCAGGTAGATAAGGAAGGGATATACGCCATCTGTGCTGAGTACAATGATATCTTCCATCTTGAGGGAGACAAACTAACTCACACTGATGTACTACAGCATGAGATCCCTACACCCCAAGATCAACCTCCAATTAATGTACGACCATATAGACTTCCCGAAGCACAAAAGGGGGAGATACAAGCTCAGATAGACAAGATGCTAAGTGATGAAATTATCACACCTAGCACATCAGCCGGGAATGCGCCATTACTTTTAATTCCAAAGAAATTAGACGCCTCAGGGAAACAAAAATGGAGGGTCGTGATCGACTTTCGTAAATTGAACGAGATAACGATAGGAACCAGTTATCCCCTGCCATTAATTTCAGAACTGTTAGACGCCCTTGGCAAGGCGAGATATTTTTCAACTTTAGATCTCGCGAGTGGCTATCACCAGGTGTTGTTGAAGCCTGAAGACAGGCCAAAGACAGCATTCTCTGCGCTAGGACGCAAGTACGAATTCAGGAAAATGCCCATGGGTTTGATGGCCGCGCCAGCCACGTTTACGAGGCTGATGAACAATGTGCTCACAGGGTTAACAGGTATAAAATATCTGTGTTACCTGGATGACGTCATTGTGTACGGGAGTTCAATCCAGGAGCACAACGCGAAGCTAAGGGACGTATTTCAAAGGCTGAGAGAGAACACGCTGAAACTCCAGCCAGATAAGTGTGAATTCCTAAGAACCGAAGTAGCGTTCCTAGGACATGTAATCACTAACGAAGGTGTCTTACCAGACCCACATAAAGTACAGGCCGTTAGGGACTTTCCGAGGCCGACCACTAGCCGCCAGATCAAGCAGTTCTGCGGACTGAGTGGGTACTATAGGAAGTTCATACCTAACTACAGCAAAATCGCGTTAGTGAAGAAGGACGTTCCCTTTGTATGGGGAGACGATCAGGAACAAGCGTTCCAGACACTAAAGCAAAAGCTAATTGAAGAACCTATACTGCAGTATCCGGATTTTGAAAAACCATTCGTTGTTACCACTGATGCGAGCAACGAAGCGGTTGGGGCAGTATTGTCACAAGGACCTATCGGAAAAGACCTTCCAATAGCCTATGCAAGTAGAACGCTTAACAAAGCAGAAATGAATTATAGCGTAACTGAGAAAGAATTGTTGGCAATAGTGTGGGCAGTAAAGTATTTCAGACCATATTTGTTTGGTAGAAAATTCACTGTTGTGACAGACCATAAGCCGTTGAAGTGGGTCTTCAACGTGCAAGATCCGTCTTCACGCCTGCTAAAGTTCAGGCTGAAGCTGACGGAATACGACTTCGACGTCGTATATAAGCAGGGCAAACAGAACTGCAATGCAGATGCCCTGAGTAGGAATCCCACTGAACCCAAGTGCCAAGCGCGAGTGGTTAACTCGGCTAAGCACAGGTCTCACTCAGAGACAACAGTAGAAACTCAGGCCTCAGACGAGAATAGAGAGGAGGTACTGTCTTCAAAACCCGAGGACGCTACGGCAGAGGGAATTGAAGCGGACGGTAGCGAGGTTTCCGAGGACGCTAACGCAGAGGAGATTTCGCCCGAAGGTAGCTTATCTGAGGAAGAGAACGAATTAGGCGAAGCTGAAAAGCTAGCTATTTTGAAAGAATGTCATGATTCTTTGGTGGGAGGCCACCAAGGAATAGCGCGCACGTACGCCAGGGTACGTGAACGAATTCAGTGGAAGGGCATGAAAGGGGACATTGAGCGCTATGTACGCACATGTCCCTCCTGCCAAAAGAATAAAGGGACCAGACCAGACGTCAGGGCTCCCATGAGAATTACAGATACCCCGAACACAGTCTTTGAGAAAATATCCCTAGACGTAGTTGGACCTCTTCCGTTGACAGAGGCAGGAAACAGGTACATACTGACATGCCAAGATCAGCTGTCAAAGTACCTGGTAGCGAGTGCCATGCCTAATCAGGAGGCAGAAACCGTGGCGCGGACGCTAATCAATAACGTAATAAGTATCTACGGGATACCAGAGCAGATTCTCACTGACCAGGGTAGTAATTTCATTAGTGATGTGTTTAAGACGCTGTGTAAAACGCTGCGCATTCGGAAAACACACACTACGGCCTTCAGGCCACAATCGAACGGTAGCATAGAAAGATCCCATAAGGTGCTCACGGAGTACCTAAGGCATTATGTCTGCTCAGGGGAGCAGAATGACTGGGACAAATATTTGCCTACAGCTAGCTTTGTGTATAATACCACAAAGAGCACAAGTACAGGGTTCACACCCTACGAATTAATTTTTGGAAGGAAGGCAAACATCCCAGGTGTGCTGCAAAAGCCACCTGAGATGAGTTACAACGAACACCAGAACGTGGTGGAGGAACTGACGGCACAGCTTAGGCGAAATCACGAGGCCGCCAGAAAGACCTTAATAGAGCGAAAGGAATTAGAGAAAGAACACTACGACAAAAAGCAAAATGAGGTCACCTTTCAGGTAGGTGATAAGGTTCTCTTGCGCAATGACGCATTGCGAAGAGGAAAATCCAGAAAGCTAAGCCCACCATTCGAAGGTCCGTACGAAATAGTAGATGTTTCAGGGGTGAATTGCACCCTACAGTTGAACAAGAAAGGAAAACGGGTTAAAGTACATAAGAACCGTTTGAAATTGTACTTGTAGATGAGTGAAATGAGAACTGGGAAGCGAATGTATCCATAGATAGAAGGGTAACACATATCCTGTCTTTACCTTGCAGGTAGACAGCAGATATGGCGCGAATGCTAGGATTGTTGTCCATCGTAGTAGCAGTGATAGTCGTGACGTCACATCGCTACAGAATAGCCGGAGAAATACTGGATGTCAAGGTGACACCATATGAGAGTACTCCAGGGGCATACTTCGACCATCAGGGTGAGATACAGTTATACCATACGGAATGGACATTAGTTACCTATGTAAACCTGAATAAATTAAGTGATGTATTTTCAAATGTCAAGAGACACATACACTGGACTCAATTAATATGTACACAGTTAGAAAGAAGTACTAATCTAACATGTCAACAGGATGTTAGAATGCTAAGTGCACAATTAGATAGAATTAGGGAATCGAAGGAATTAATTACGAGGATTACTAAACCAATAGGGGAAACGGATAACACTAGGCGAAAACGAGGCCTAATTAACGCAGTAGGTTCCATCGCAAAGGCATTATTTGGAACATTAAGTCAAGATGATGCCGATAAATATGAGTCAAAAATTAGTGAGTTAGAGCAGGAACAGCTTTCAATTATGAAAATTGCAAAAGACCAGATGATAGTAGTAAAATCAACATTGCAATCTAAGAACAGCACCATTTACGATGTCACAGCCAATGAGCAGAAATTAACTCAAAACATTGCAGAAATTAGATCTTATCTTGCCAATAGCACACTTCAGATTACAGAAGCACTTAAGCAAGTAGATTTAGAAAACTCAGTGAATAGGCATTTAATTGAGATTGAAGGCCTTCTCATACAACTGTATGAGCATTACAGTGTTGTATTATCAGGTATAATGAATGCTCAGGTAGGAGTCATTCAGGTGCAAATAATTTCACCAGATGATATTATTAAAGGTTATAAGAAAGCTCAGGGAGATTTCCCTAAAGGATTGTCCTTGCCATTTGATTTAAAATCAGCTTACGGCTACTTGATTTACAAGGTATCCACAGTGGAAGTGTTCGCCAACAAAAATGATCTAGTGTACGTCATCAAGACACCCCGTACAGATAGGGTAACTTATACAATGTTTCACATGATTCCATTCCCCACGTATATGAAGAGTAATCCACACCATTTTGTTTATCTTCAAGAGACCAAGGACTATATCCTTATGGACAAAGAGAAACAAACTTATGTTCAGTTAGATAAAAATCAGGTAAATCAATGTAAGGTAGTAACACCCAGTTGGAGACTATGTCATGTTAAATTCCCTATTAATACAGTGTACACTCAAAAGAGTTGTGCTGTCCAGCTTATTTTAGGAGTTAGTCAAATTCCAGATAATTGTGATAAAAGAGTACTTCCCGTTCAACAGCTCATGTGGATACCTATCAGAGCTAACAGGTATATATACGTATCCCCAGAAGAAGTTAAAGTAACATGTATGTGTAAGGATACCACCAGTGATTTCAGTTTAACAGGCACTGGTATTCTTGTTTTAAGTGCAGGTTGCACAGTGTATGGGCCACGTAATAAAATACAAGGTGTAGGTGAAGTGAACACTACACAAAGTAAAGACTTTGTACCAGAAGTCACACTTGATTATGACTGTTGTGAACAGATAGGTAGTGAAATTAAGTTAGAACAGATACCCGAAATGAATAAGTTGTCCTTAAATAATTTGCTAAATCACATTAACGATTTACAATGGGCTACCCATAAGACACAAGAAGTGGAAGATATGGTGAGACAAAAAGAAGAAGAACTGCAAAGACAAATGGTCTATCAGCATATTAATGTGTACAGATATATTGTGTGGATAGTTGTTGGTATCACAAGTTTAATTTTAATTTGTTATTGTTGTAATTGTTGCTGTCCGAAACTAGGGTTTCCAGCAAAGAGATGGTTCGATGATGCACGGGCTCATTGCCCTAATATATGTATAAAACAAACGGTAATCACGAAGGGAGATAAGGTTAAGACTTCAGATGAGGATTTAACTATATTCCAACGTCCCAGGCGGATCCGGAGATGTCTGCGGAGATCATGGAATTACACTCCACGCCTGCTGGGGGACGCCCTAGTACGCCTGTGAGATCTATAGAAGCAATAGAAATGGATGCAAGTGATAATCAGAGTAGAGAACAACCTTCCCCTTCACCACAGGGTCGCCGATCGTTACGCACAAGTAACATCAGAGTATAAATAGTGTAGGACAGAAATGGACGCAACGTATGGTTGCATCCATTTCTTCCCTAAGGGGGGAGATGTCGTGTACCAACCTCCCACGGACTCGAACCGGCGGACTGCCAGGTGGAAGGCAGCCGGGGTTCGCAGCCGAGTCTCGAGCTCAAGGTGTCAGAGGAGATTAATTAGTGTTAGAATAATGATAGTCATCGACATGAGACACCTTGTAGTGATGGAATAATAATTATAGTTAGATATAATATTTTAGAAGGCAAAAGTAACTTTCAAGAAGCTACATGCATTGGAGAGCAGTTTGTGAAACGCGCTAGCTTACGAAAGCTGTTGACTACAATAAGATATTTACTGTGTGTCAACAAACAAAGTTGGTATGCGGGCCAGGCGGACCGCCTAGTGCCGACAAAGAAATAAAGCTGAGTACACGGCCAGTCAAGGCCATTACAGATGCGCTTTAGGAAAACAAGGAAAGATGAGGACAAAGTAAGACAGAAGACAGTAGTGCCTAGGTGGCAGCACTTACTGTGACAACTATTGAGAATAGCCACTTGAGGGCGCTAGTGACTGGATGTATAGTTTCGCAATGCCTGTAATACCCAACCCCTTGGTAGGAGGTAGGGATAGAACTTTGAGTTCAGGAGCGGAGATATAACCCCTGGCCAAGATGGCGCGGGGCCTTCTTCCAGCCAGTAGTTCGTACTTGTCAGAACGATATTCTTTTCGAGCATAGCCCAAGTGCCGTAGGGCAAGATTCAGAGATACGCGTAGTAGAAAAGTAGGCGCGTGGAACAAGCTCGCTCTCTCTACAGATCATTATATTCAGACTTGTAAATATACTGTACATAGTAGTTTTAGTGTCCTCAGTAATAAAGGACAGGGAAATAACTTCATCTTTTATTTCGGGAGTTGCGGGACGAGTCATACCTACAATTACCTCCCTACATTCCGCTCGGCAGGTCAGGTAATACTTCAACATCCAACGGCCTGGTGACCAACCTACGAGATCGTCTCACAGGACAGGTAGGTCACGACAATCCGTTGTCGCTACGTTAATTTATCTTTTCGGAGTAAGTTCTTAATTTGTTCGTACCGTACGTGAAACAATGGCTGATTCTCGCTCTAGTTTCAAGAAATCTTTTGGCGGGGCGGGGGGGGGGCGTTCCCTCCGGCTACGCCAGTGACGGGCACTCGCAACTTTAGCCCGCCTTCCAATCTCACTACAACATCGATATGCTCGGCTCGAATGATACCGTTAGAGGATCACCTAAAGGATGGAATGGTGCACTGTGGTCTTCGATGAAAGCAGATTCTGCTTGCACGCAATTGATGGTTCTTCGTGCGTACGACGTGAAGTGGTGAAAGCTGTCTCGTAGAGAGCATTCGTCCAAGACACAGTGGCTCCACCCCAGGCCTTAGGGTCCGTTCTTTTCCAGTCCTCGCAACACGAAGGAGATATACATTTCCAGCAGGATAATGCTCACCCACACACTGCCCGAAAACTCCACGTGCTTCGCAACACTTGCAGCAACTTGTCTCCAATCGAACACGTGTCGTACATGATGGGACTACAAGTGGCACATGACTCGTGCGATTCGTCAACCCAAAACTGTCAAATGACGATGCGAACAGGTCGAACAGGCGTGGAATAAACGTAAACGAAGACAGTATTCGCCTTCTATGTGATCGACTGCATGCTTGAGTCAGCGCCTGTATTGTCGCCCGTGCAGTCTACACCACGTACTCATATGGATTTTCAAGCATGTGTCCATACCTGGTACCTCAGAACCGCTTGAGCTACTAATCTGTAAATGTAATCATTTAATGTACTCCATATGTGTTGTTTCTACCTATTGACGGGTCGGTACACCTTAACCGACGATTACGGCTTGCAAACGTCGGAGGTCACTTTCCACAAAGTGGCGCACCAAGTCGATATCCAAAACAAGCCATGCCTGCTGTAGCATGTCTGGAAGTTGACGCTCATTTTGTGGAAGTGTACGTGAAGTTCTCACATTGCATTCCAGTATATTGAAGACTTGCTCGAAGGTGTTACAAACTGGGAAATTTGGGGGCCATGACAGAGAGGAATCTTGATTGTTACGTTCTTCCAACCAGTCTGTAGTGACCTGAGCCCAGTAACACTGGATAGACATTCCCCATTAAACCTAATAAGAAAAAAAGGAATCTGTGTGATTCTTCGAAGAATCAAGGCATCGGCGAGAGATAGGGAATGGTTACCTATGTATGTTTGTTTGTTTCTTTGTTTGTTTGTTTGTTTGTTTGTTTGCTTGTTTGTTTGTTTGTTTGTTTGTTGGGTATTCAGCCCAAAGGCTGGTTTCATCCTCCACAGCTCCACCAAAGGTTGTCATAATAGCCTAGGCGTCACTGAAGTGGCGTACTAGGGAAATGAGGAGTGGTGCAGTTTCCCGTTGCTTTCCTCACCGAGCCACAAGTTGCTATTGCATATCAGTCTGCCAATCCAACTGAAATGCTTGCGCCAACCGATCCTACGAGCGATATTTTCACACCATTCATAACAGGGACTGGCTGCATAAGGAATGGTATTACTAGCATCACTCATACCATAGTCACTTTCATATTGCCAAAGCCTAGGATGAGACTGAGACAAGCCAATGAAAGTAACAAATTTATTCTAGCCCATACCAGAAGAAATAATGCACTGTAAACACTACATCTCGCCAGCAAAAGCATGGAGGGTTACGACGGACATTAAAATAAAAATCTCCCTAGGCCCCGCAAATATGGCATTTCTGTCGAGAAAGCCTACCTGCAGGTTGTCGGCTAATGGGTTCCCGTGGTCTTCACCACTCAAAGTGTGTAGTACAATGATAAATAGCCCTCGAACATGCAAGGATAATGCTACCCAGACCATCACACCATTTCTGTCTGCCTGTTGGACGGTCATGATATTGGCGGGAAAGGTGCCTCATGCGGTTTACGCCCCATTACGGTTCGACCGTCAGAACAGTACAACAGGAAATTGGACACGTCACTTTAAGGAACCCTTTTCCAAGAGCCCAAGGTTCACTGACGCCTTTCTTGGGCCCACGCGGGGCGTTGTTTGCGATGGCGTTGGATCAACCTGGGCACCCTTGTGGTCTACAGCTCCCTAATAAACTTTTCTCCAGTATTACAGTTATTGCACATGCACCAATAATATAAAGATTAATTAGCTTTTGCTTGCGCTCAGTACTGAAATACTGAAAAGACCGAAATAATGGTACAATAATATGTTAACTAATTATTAAGAACATAAACATCTTGCGCAGGGAGTATTTCCAGCTGTGTTGAAATATGATATCGTTATTCATATCCCTGAAAAGAATTTGCCTCGTGCATCACCAGACTATCACCCTATATATTAGTTATAATAGTTAAGCAAATTTTATTCTTTAAGACCGCAATCAAGTCAGAGCATTCATACCATGGCTTTGAGATTTTAACCCCTTCTTGACCATTGGGACTTAAAAGTCCCGCCCTTATAAAAGTGCATTCACATTTTATTCGCAGAGTTTGGATGGCACTTGACAATTGGGACTTGCTAGTCCCACTTCTGAGCAGGAAGCAATCTACTTGTAGTGTTATTACTGGTCAACAGATGGCAGGTAAACGGTTATATCTTAGCTGTGGTATCTAGGCAATCGTAGAGAAAAGTGTAATCAGTTTTCAAATTATTTATTGCCTTGTGTGACAGTATAAATAAACTTATGGGATTATATTTATGAAGCATGCATATTTGGGAAAATATTTCTATCACTGCACAAGGCTTCTAATATGTAATATCGTAAATATTCACATATTTCTAAAAGGGACTTGCAAGTCCCGATGGGCAGCTAGTGACACTCGTGTCGTGAGTGTTTTGTTCCATGCCTTAGTGTTGTTGGAGGGCGGTAAGAATTATACACGTTGTGTTAGTTAGAATTTGAGTGAAATGTTGAAAATGTTTAGTGAAGATGAACTTATTTCTGTCTTATATGAAGATATTCCAGTGGATGAAGGAAAGACAGTGACAAAGAAGAAACAGCTGATAATTTTACCAGTGTATTTGATGCAGAATTGGAAGCTGCTGACTGTAAGTATTTATTTATTTTCCCATCAATGGCCTAACACTAATACAAATAATACAAATGCAAATAAATAAAAATATACAATGATATTTGAATGGTATTTTGCTCAAATATAATTTTCATTCCTTTTATGGGGTTATGTTAGTCACTGACAACGTTACAGAACAGATACTAGGACTGATTGATTGATTGATTGATTGATTGATTGATTGATTGATTGATTGATTGATTGATTTTCCCTATTAGTTATGTCAACAGACAAATACACAGTGATGTCTGAATAGTTCTATTCCTGAGTAGGAGAGTTAGGCCCAATAATTATAAGATAGCAACTAGAATGGTTTGGAGGCTGTTATAAATAGCATATTTGTAATTATTGTGCAATTTATGGATGTCTTTTTGATCAAATTTTCGTTCTGTAATGTATATGACCTACTTTCTGCACTGAACGACTTAAAGCCCCTTTTTTCAAGCTCTGTTTTGTTAAACTGAATAATTCACTTTGACTAGTGCCATTTTACCATACTTCTGATAGACGAAGGAGTAGTCTCTCTCTTCCCAAACTAACCAAACCAAACCAAACCCTATGGCACTACAGCCCTTGAAGAGCCTTGGCCTACCAAACGACCACTGCGCAGCCCGAAAGCCTGCAGATTACGAGGTGTCGTGTGGTCAGCACGACGAATCCTCTCAGCCGTTATTCTTGGCTTTCTAGACCGGCGCCGCTATCTCACCGTCAGATAGCTTCTCAATTCTAATCACGTAGGCTGAGTGGACCTCGAACCAGCCCTCACGTCCAGGTAAAAATCCCTGACCTGATCGGGAATCGAACCTGGGGCCTCCGGGTAAGAGGCATGCACCCTACCCCTACACCACGGGGCCGGCTCTTTTCCCAAACTGCATACTTTAAATAAAAAAGAAATAATTAGGCAAAATTTACTTATGCCACTTAATTCTTAACGACCACCTTTCAAAGGAGACATTGCCATCAATAATAAAATAGGGACGCTAAGAGGTGGACTGGGGGTTGTGGATGGGGGCTTAGTCGTTACAAGTCTAGCGCATGACCTGACCGCGTAATGAACAGATGCAGCGAGCAAAGGTAGTGAAATATAGAGGACAGGTAAATAGGAGTGTCTTCAGAGAGGATCTGGTGCACGAAATTCGCCACATGCAGCCTACGTCCATCGTTCAGGCGTAGATAACTATCAATAGAAGGGATGAGGATATAGGGATGTATTTCGAATGTGTGTCTGATACACTTAGGCTATTTTGAGAGCGTTGCAATTTCATGCATTGTTCATTATATATGTTGATCAAGTATGACAGTAATCAAGAGGTGGAATCAAGAGTGACGGAATGAGCTATATTTTCAGAGAAACTGTTTCATTGTTTGCACAGGAACTGAATACGACTGAGGGCAATAAGTAGCAAGAACATTTTGCTCGCTACTTCTGCTTCATGGTCACATACGTACCCGAGAGAGTTGCATATCAGGCCGAAAGAAAATTCGTAATGTATCCATAAAATAGGGTTCTGGAAGCTATAAAATCCTCCGAATAAGCTAAGTTACGATCGGGGAGCCATATAAAGGTCCCGTGCTCATCTGCACATGTTTTATCTTGATACCGGGCAATCAGGAGGGAATAAGGCTTTATCAGTCCTCCCCCAGAACGCGTTCCTGGTGTCTCATGTTTACGTGTCGCTACTCCAGGCGCTCTGCAGGGATTATCTCCGGCCAGAAATCACCACTTTTCCTCATTTTACGGCGAGCAGACACAAGCTAGTCTTATCATATGATAGCGCTTGAACACAGAGCAGCACTGGAGAAAAAAAAGACAGAGCACGCTGCTTGTAAACTTGACCTGCGTCGTGAATTAAGTGACGGTCTACTAATTCTACTACTATTACTACAGCGTATTAGGTATTCTATCTTGGGCGATTTATTTCTTTTCACATAATTTGAAATTAATTAAAGGCGGTGTAGGTTCCTATAATGTTAGAAAAATCTGATGGTATAAAAAGGAAGATTGTTTTCTTACTTTCATATAAATATTCGCATTATTTTTCCTTTAGTACTGCTACGGCGTGCCTTTGCTGGCAGGACCTAGTGTTTACAGTGCACTATGTCTTCAGGTGATGAGGATGAAATGATGATGAAAAATACACATACACCCAGCCCCTGTGCCAGCGAAATAAACCAATGATGGTTAAAATTCCGGACCCCGCCGGGAATCTAACCCGCTACCCCTGTGACTAAAGGTAAGCACGCTAATCATTTATCCATGGAGCCGGATATCTAGATATTAATGACCGCAGATTAGAAAAGATCTAGCATTGAATAAGTGTAATAGCCTTGTGATTGATCTGAATAACTGAGATATAACTATACCAAATTTCATCTCCACTGGTACAGTAGTTTAGGCGTGATTGATAGAGAAATGAAGAGATACCTTGATGTTTAAAACTATTAAGCGAAGTTTAAAATAATTTAACAATAAATACCCTGAACAAAAAATCATTCACTCCTTGATTGATCACACTGTTCACCTCATTTCGATGTGAATGGCGTGGCACTGGTACCAGGTGGTCATTTGTCCCTTCACCACTGACCGTGGTAGTGAAGTGCTGTGTATGAGTCTCTCAAGTGTATGCAAACAGCGCATCGAGATGGGAATATATAAAGACGTGACAACTTGGCCAAAGGGGAATGTCATGTTTGAACATGCCTATGACCACACAGTGAAGGAAGCTGGCCAATTTGCTGATGTATCAAGGTGGATTATCCAACGTGTCTACCGGGAATGAGTCCGGCTCCTTGGCTAAATGGTTAGCGTCCTGGCCTTTGGTCACAGGGGTCCCGGGTTAATTCCGCTGGCACGGGGGCTGGGTGTGTGTGTCCTCTTCATAAGTTCATCCTCGTCACGACGCGCAGGTCGCCTATGGGTGTCAAATCAAAAGACCTGCATCTGGCGAGCCGAACTTGTCCTCGGACTCTCCCGGCACTAAAAGCCATACGCCATTTCATTTCATTTCACCGGGAATGAATCTCTCCCGGTCATGAAACATGGCGTGAGAACAGTGGTTGTAAAAGGATCCTAACCGATAGGAATCAGAGAATAGTTTCATGCCTTGGCAATGAAAGTCGATTTCAAACGTGACAGGAATTTCTAACCAAACCCAAACCAATACAATATGGCTCAACAACCGCGAAGGGCCGTGGTCTACGAAGCGACCGCTGCTCAACCCGAAGGTCTGCAGATTACGAGGTGTCGTATGGTCAGCATGACGAATCCTCTCGGCCGTTATTCTTGGCTTTCTAGACCGGGGCCACCATCTCACCGTCAGATAGCTCCTCAATTGTAATCACGTAGGCTGAGTGGACCTCGAGGCAGGAATTGCTGGTCTCAGTAAATGAAGGTCCATCCTAAGGGATTTCTGAGCGAACGTTGTGAATGGAACTACATGGAATGAAAATTTGTAGTCGGGTACCTCGTAAGATGTTAATGATCACAGCCGGACATAACTTGAACATTTTCGATTGGCCAAACAGCACCGAACGTGAAAAAGTAGATGACTGGAAGCGAATAGCATTGACCGACGCGTCAAGATTTTGCCTGATTTTATATGAATCAAGGCGTAGGATGTGCCAGCGGCCCAAAGAAGCATTTAAACCGCAGTGTGTAGAGGGCACAGTTCGGGCCGGAGGTGTTCTGTGATATTCTCGAGGTGTTTGTCGTATTATAACTAGGGCCTACTCATTGGTATCATCGTGGACATGAACCAGGATGTTTATTTCAACATTCTTGGTGTCCAAGTGCCCTGCATTCAACATCTTCGTGATGAGTATACTTTGAACACTCCCATTCTCCAAGAAAACAGCAGCCGTATGCACAGGGCTGCACGCAAGCGTGACTTGTTTGACGAACACACCGATACACCGTCGCAGTTGAACTGGCCCTCTAAACCTCCTAATCTCAGTTCCATAGAAAATGTGTGGAACTATTTGGAACAGTGGTTCAAACGCAGACATCAGAATGCCTGAAATTTGGTGCCTCTACGAGATCTCAACTTCAGCAAGTGGCTACAACTGGATATGGCAAATCTGCCGAAAATTGCCGAAGCAAGGCAGTTATCAAAGCTGGAGCCGGTGTTAGATGGTATTCGAACGAAATCTCCATGATGAGACTAATATTTTGTCCGGTGAGCTTATGATATTTTCAGATCAATATCATGAAACACATCAGAGCAGAATGTATAGGTCGCTTAGCTCTACAACGTTTATAACTAAACTATTGAAAAACAGTCTAACCATTCTCCATTGGTCTTCGTCTACTTCTCTTATCTTTCAAGGCCCAGTTCATAAATAATTTAGGTAACATACCCCTCGACGTAGCCAGTTGAAAAGAATAGCTTCATCCATCGTGTTTATTTCGAACTTCGCCTGTATCTCCGCTCTTCAGGTATCCTCCTGCCATTATTACCACCTGTTTGCAGCAGCAATAATTCTCATTATTTTAGTATAAGTTACTTCAAACGTACCCACATACAACTTCATTATAGACTCTTATGACATTTAACATCCAGTCTGCAAGCCTCTGCGAATTTACTAAACGCCGCCACAATCCTCTATTTGTAACTAGTTCTGTGGCCCTTTTTAGTTCTATACCTCTAATCTTCAAATCATTAGAAACTGATTCTAACCACCGTCATCTTGGTCTCCCTCTACTTCTCTTACCCTCCAGGACAGATTTCATTATTCTCTTACGTAACTTATCCTCCTCCATTCACCTCACATGACCCCAACACCGAAGCCGGTTTAAGGCTTACAGCTTTATCAATCGAGTTAATTCGTAACTCAACCTTAATCCCCGCATTTCAGTACCCTGTCCGACTCCATGGCTAAATGGTTAGCGTGCTGGCCTTTGGCCACAGGGGTCCCGGGTTCGATTCCCGGCAGGGCCGGGAATTTTAACCTTAATTGGTTAATTTCGCTGGCACGGGGGCTGGGTGTATGTGTAGTCTTCATCATCATTTCATCCTCATCACGACGCGCAGGTCGCCTACGGGGGTCAAATCAAAAGACCTGCATCTGGCGAGCCGAACTTGTCTTCGGACACTCCCGGCACTGAAAGCCATACGCCATTTCATTTCAGTACCCTACTGCCACTGTTCCCACCTGTTTGTACCAAGAGTATTATTCTTGCCACTTTCATGTTTGTTACTTCCAACTTATGAATAAGATATCCTGTTTCCACCTAGATGTCACTTCTGTAAAGCACTGTTGGTCTCAAGCAGACAGTGTAAAAATAATTCCATCCGGGAGCTGTCTTCTTTCTTACGTAATATTGTTGATCGTAACTGCCAGCTCGCTGCTTTAAAAACTTTGCTGCACCATTCTGGGAAAATACATATCCTAAATACTTAAAATTATCTACCTGTTCCAAATTTGTATTCTTGACTTGACATTCAATTCACTTAGTTTTCTTCCCACTGACATCACTTTAATGTTGGAATGGATAATTCGCATATTAAACTCGTTGTACTCATTTTCAAGTTCCAAGGTAATTGATTGCAGGCTTTCAGCACATTCTTCTATTAAGACCAAGCCGTCGGCATAGGCCAAACTGCTTACTAAATTTCCACCTACCTGAATCCCTCCCTGCCATTTTATACCTTTCAGTATATGATTCATATAAACTTTGAACAACAAAGGTAAACGATAAATGAAATGTCTTATGGCTTTTAGTGCCGGGAGTGTCCGAAGACATGTTCGGCTCGCCAGGTGCAGGTCTTTCGATTTGACTCCCCTAGGCGACCTGCGCGTCGTGATGAGGATGAAATGATGATGAAGACTACACATACACCCAGCCCCCGTGCCAGAGAAATTAACCAATGATAGTTAAAATTCCCGGCCCTGCCTGGAATCAAATCCGGGACCCCTGTGACCAAAAGCCAGCACACTAACTATTTAGCCATGGAGCCGCACAGGTGAACGACTACAGTTTTGTATAAGCCCTGTAACTACCCTGGACCAAGAACTCATTCCACCGACAATTCTCACCGCAGCACAATTGCGAACATAAATTCCTTCGATTGATTTTAATAAAATCTGCCCTTCAAACTTATGAATACAATTTCCAGAGTACACTCACTCCCGTGCAGTAAAGTAAAATATAAGCTCCTTGTATAGCACAGCAACCGCCTATTTGCGATGTGAGTAAAAGTATGTAAAGAAATAAACCAAAATCTATAAAGGTTTTTGTAAAGTTTCTTGTAATACTGTAAATCGGGTTTATTTAAAAAAAACTACGAATATGTGCCTGATATCTTTATTTTCCAAATGAATCCTAGTTAAATGTAGTACGTTCCGAATTTTAAAATTCTATTACGTTTTAAGACGATAAACTCAAAGTGTAACGTACGTCGTATAGTCTATTTTAATTCCATTTCTCCTAGACTTTTGTGTAGGTTGGGAATTTTTAGCGTTCGTGAAGTTTCCTTGTTACAAACCTGAGATAAGTTGTGTTTAATACTCAGCCTGACGGCTGATGGATTCCCCAGTAGCTTTAAAATCGGCTGTCATAGATATTATAGGCATCATGAAAGGGTCATAGAAGGGATATGAGGCGTGAGGTTGCTTGCCGTTCATTTCTTCACTTTCAAAATGTGCTAATACATGTCATATAACCAAGCCAAGAGCACTGATATGTGGAAGGTAAATAACCCTGTGATGCACTTTCACATCATTTGGTACAGGGGCTCATTGAATAAGGAATGCTATTATCTGCATTACTCATCCCTTAGTCACTTTCATGATGTCAAACTCAGTGATGAGACAGTGACAGGTCAGAGAAAGCAACAGATTTGCCCTAGTTCATACACTAAAAACGCTATAAGATCAGTCAGGAAAGGGTAATTTGCCAGGAAATATTTTTGGTGCTGCTAGTGGCTTTATGTAGCACCGACACAGATAGGTCTTTTAGAGACGACGGGATAGGAAAGGCGGAGGAGTTGGAAGGAAGCGGACGTGGCTTTAATTAAGATACAGCCCCAGCATTTGCCTGGTGTGAAAATAGGAAACCACGGAAAACCATCTTCAGAGCTGCCGACAGTAGGATTCGAACCCACTATCTCCCGGATGCAAGCGCGCCTCTAACCGCACGACCAACTCGCACGTTATGTGGTACTGCAAATCTCCACATAGGCTGACTACGCTCGCTAGACAATAGACAATCATACGTTGACTATCGCTTTTGTATCAATGAAGTTATGTTATGGATATGCTCACGCAACCATGGTTCTTAAACTGGGAGTGAACTATTATGCAGTTCTCAAAAGCACTTTTAAAAATAATATATTAAAGGTCTATATATTGAAGTAAAATATAGTCGTATACAAGTATCTCTGAATATATTTGTGCGATATTTCATGAAATTCCACCCGGCGAGTTACACGTGATGCCGTTTTGGAAGCAGGTTAACAGACAGACAGACAGACAGACAGACAGACAGACAGACAGACAGACAGACAGACAGACAGACAGACAGTGCAACAGTCCCGAAGGGCCATGGCCTACATAGCGGCCGCTGCTCAAACTGAATGCCTGCAGATTACAAGGTATCGTATGGTCAGCTCGACGACTCCTATCGGCCGTTCTTCTTGGTTTTCTAGATTGGGACCGTTTTCTCACAGTAAGGGAGCTCATAAATTGTAATCACGGAGGGTGAGTGAAACTCATCTAGCCCTCAGAACCAGTTAAATATCTCTGACATGCTCTAGAATCGAACTCTGGCCTTCACGATAAGAGGCAGCCCTGCTATTCCTTTACCACAGTGCCACATTTCCTCTGCATATAGATAAACTAAAGAGCAACATATCTCAAAATCAAGGTAATGCTTAGTTTTAAAATCTATTTTACTGTACATAACTTAATTTGCAGACAGGATAAGCCTTCTGTGATATAATAAGCGAGTAAGGCTTTCTTCGATTTACCCACACAAGAACGTGATCGGTTATGCCGCTATGTAAATGTTGATCCATGGGTGGAGGCAATATAGTTTGAAGGACAGCTGTCATTTTCTGTAAGATGGAATTTACGTTACAATCTTCTTCGCTTTAATGTATTTCTAAGTGACCTTCTGGACTGATCAATGTATCGACAGGCCCTTTTTATTAGGCATGGAATTCAAACGGTAAACATTCAACTATTTAATTATTCGTTATTAAATCCTAAATGTCATAATTCAATTTCAGGTTAGTAATAAAAATGCATTTCCAATATGACAGATAATATATCATAGATTGATGATGATGATGATGCCTGACATCGAAGGTCATCGGCCCCATATATCATAGATTAACTTATTTGTATAGTACATTAAAGCACTATTGAAGATGCGGTAATGTATCCTACAGCGTGTATGTTTCCACACACACACACACACACACACACACACACACACACACACACACACACAAATAAGAAGGGAACCTTGATTCACATTAAAAGTAAAATGATCATGAGTGCTTTCACAAACAATCATTTTAATATTTGTTAATTATAGTATTTTATTCATATTTATTGTTTCACCAACGGAGGTAAATTTTTGGTTAATTCTGTGATATGATAAGACTAATACTGACAATATAACAGGCCTGCCTTAGTTCAAATGTAGCCAAGGCATTCACCTATTTAATAAATGTAAACCACAGAATTTGTACCAGGGAATTTTTTAATAATAATAATGTTATTCGCTTTACGTCCCACTAACTACTTTTGCGGTCTTCGGAGACGCCGAGGTTCCGGAATTTAGTCCCGCAGGAGTTCTTTTACGTGCCAGTAAATCTACCGACACGAGGCTGTCGTATTTGAGTACCTTCAAATACCACCGGACTGAGCCAGGATCGAACCTGCCAAGTTGGGGTTAGAAGGCCAGCGCCTTAACCGTCTGAGCCACTCAGCCCGGCAGGGAATTTTTTATTCATTTTATTAGTTATTTAATTTTTATGAGTATCTGCTTAATTCATTTCCGAATCTCATTTATATCTTTATGGTATACAGGTATATTTTATAGTTTTCCGGAAATTGTAGTTGGTACTAGAAGAAAATTAGTCATTCTGATTAACAGAGTTATCGGTAGAAATTTCTCCTATGTTCAGGACACCGAAAGACAGAGTATTCGCAGCGATCCATATTCATGATGGAGAACCATCTTTGTGAGCCCTAGACACAATCTAAAATTGATAAAGTTAAGATTTGAGTGGAACGATATCGAACGATTGCAAACAACATTAAACAATCTGCTTTTGCGTCACACCGTCAGAGATAGGTCTTATAGAGACGATGGAACAGGAAAGGGCTAAGAGTGGGAAGGAAGCGTCCGTGGCCTTAATTAAGATACATCACCGGGTTTTTTGGTGTGAAAAAGGGAAACCACGGAAAATCATCTTCAGGGCTGCCGATAGTGGGGATCGAAACCCTTGGTGTTACTAGTGTTTGGCCGTGGTGCGAATTTTGATCACAATATGAGGGATTTATTAAAATCAAACACTACACCTTTGAGATTCATGCGGTACCTGTTGTTGCTGTGCTATTTCGTGCAAAATTTAGACATTAAATTCATAAGCTGAAGAAAGGTGATTTTCGTGCTTACTTTTCCGAGGGCAATATGAAATAATTATACTGTTGGTAATTCTCTAAGTCTCTTGTTTTATGTTAAATCTTGTTATTGCCATCATTGACTTAACAGCATGAAATTAGTAATAGGTATGAGAGATATTAACACAAGTACTTTTGCGGCCAGCCGCTGTGATGGTGGTGCTCACATAGTCTGTTGGTGTAGAGTGATACGTAACATCACCTTTTGGTTCTGTGTAGGAAGTGGAGACAAGTTGCTGGAATAAACGGTATGTTCCGGGCTGTCAATAAGAGATGGCGTGGGATGACATTAACATATAAAAGTGAACTCGTACCCTCATCCCGAGGTGGTGGAGCTTACTTTTCAGGCACACCCCCAATGGAGGTGAGCTGCATGTACAGTTTTAATCACATACCACCCCTCCTACCATTCTTAAATTTCTGGCAGTACCGGGAACATCCTCAGGCGACCGAGGACGGCTGCTAATACTGATAACCGTTAAGCTACGGAGGCGGGCTAATTAATAGATTAATTAAAGCTTAACCGGAGTTTTTAAATATAGGAAAGATGGTCATATGAAGGGAAACCTTGAATGCAAGAGTATAAAATGGGAAAAGTAATTTTATAAGGACAGGAGTCAGGGATTGGAATAATTTACTAAGGGAGATGTTCGATAAATGTCTACCTTCTTCGAAATACTTTAAGAAAGGACTAGGTATAAAAAAGTACGGAGAATCTACCCCTCGGCGACAGGTCAGTGATTGATGAAGTGCACGGGAAATTACCTGACTGCGCAATTTTCTCAGTATGTCTCTTCAGTCGCGTCTATTCTATCTATGACAGTTGATTGTGGAACTGTTGGTCACCAACCAGTGTTTAAGCTGAGTAATCAGCATATTATATTGTTGATATCCACTAGTACTGCCAACGGCCGTTGCCGTGTTGAAACACCGGATCCCGTGAGATCTCCGAAGTTAAGCAACATTGGGGGTGGTCAAGATTTGGATGGGTTGCCACGCACTGTTGGTGGGGGGTAAGGGAATGGAGGAGCGGAAAGGAACTGGTCACCCTACCGTACGTAAACTCCGGCTCAGGCAAACCTCTGTGGAGGCTCGGACCTGCCTTCGGGCAGAATAACCCTTACCTACTAGTACTAAGACCCCGTCCTTGGGCGAACTGTCGACGGTTATCTGTCTAAGCAATTCATAGGGGCCAGTGTTACTGTTCCCATAATAACTTATGTGGTGCTGCCGTGACTTTGTGTAAGAACATGTTTATAATTTCAATACTAGCTGTATGGTCGCAAACTATACTATTGTTTTTACGTCACGCAGCACACAGAAGCTTTTTGGCAATGAAAGGACGGAAATATGCCTGGATACAACCTCGGCATTTGACTGGACGGTAAGTGGAAAACCACGGAAAATCATCTTCTTAGCTGCCGACTAAGGGATTCGAACAAACCATATCCCGAATGCAATATCACGGCTACACGTCCCGAATTATGCTCCCAACTCACTCGGTACTCTTATACGTAGACTTGTTTTAAAATTGTGTAAGTTCAGGAATTCCCTATATCTAGATGTTGAGCGTTATCAGGGACTTTCTAGTCTCATAATTACTCCTTCTTTTGCTAGGGGCATATGCACCCAATTTATCACCTACCTGTCCATAAAACCATTTTAAGAGGGGAACCCAAGGTTTCAACTTCGGTGCATGGTTTGGTGAACACAGATCGACTAACTGTGACTGACGTTGCTTGCTCTTACCGGTATCAAGATCCTCATACTGTATGGCATTCCTTGGTCAAAGCGTGTTCATTTCTAGTACCGACAGTTTTATTTCCCCAGGCCTTAATTTTCATACCCTTTCATATCCTCTCAGCGATGCTTTTATTCTTCGAATTAATGGGAAATCTTCCTGCTGTTGTGGGCAGAGGTTAAAGGATGATGGTTGCCTAGTTGTTCCTTCTCTTAAAATTATAACCACCTCCTCCATCATCATTATCATCATCATCACCACCCCCTAGTACCAGGTTCAACTTTATATTTCCTTTCCCGTCCTGTCTCACCTCCTTCGGTCAATATTTGCTCTAGCCTAGTTCCGCGAGACACTAGGTTTCAAGTCCGAGCGAGTCTTTCCCTGTTTCGTCGTTCAAGATTTCCCCCTTGCTTTAAATACTATCACTACAATCATTGTTGTTCGGATCTTTGGTTGTGTAACCGCCTTCGCTTCAGAGAGCCCTGAGTTCGATTCCATACCGGGCCAAGGATATTAATCTTAAATATATAATTATCTGGCTTCCGTGACAGTGTGTGTGTGTTGTCTCCAACATCCCTGAAAACTACACACCATACACGCAGCTTCTCATACACGGCAAATGCCCCCCACCCCCATCGGAGGGTATGCCTTACAAGGGCTGCACCAGATTTGCAATAGCAGTACACAAATAAAATATGTTATTATTATTATTATTATTATTATTATTATTATTATTATTATTATTATTAACCCAGTCTTGAAACATTAACAGCGTTGGTAATCAAATCCTACGATAATAATTCAAAATATTAATCTAGACTACGAAAGCGGAGTTGTTCATTGAACTTTCATAGATTTAGAAGACCAAGTCAACCTTTTTCCGTTAATGTTCTGTTACTGTTATATCCATTACCTGAGCACTTGCAATTTGAATAATATCTGCTCCAATGTTTCATATAATTTGTTTTGATTTCCTCCAAAGAAAATATTCTACTTGATAGAAGTTACGAAATTTTAATACATAGGCTATTGCTATTCCAAATTACCATACTGTTTGCGTACAGCACAGTGCAGGAGATATGAACTATAATGAGCTCATTCTGCAAATTAACTATTGCTTTGCACACAGTGACATGATACATTATTCACGTATACCAGAATTGGAGCAAACTATTGAAACAGTCGTCTAAGACCTGGGATTTCTATATCCTCTTTGTTCAGCCGCTATATGGCCTGTGTAGCAGTTGCCTCGAGATCCTCCAGTGATCCAGAGCACACTCGCCTCGGACATTCTCCTACTATGTGGGGGATAGTTCGATTCGCTACACCGCAGTCACAATTGGTGGAAAATCACATACCCCAGTTATAAAGCTGCGAACCATATCGTGTGTGGTTGGCTCGGATTGTGTTTAGGGCAAACCAACAAAATCAGTTACAAATAATATCTGCCACTCTTTCGAAGCCGTCTGGCTCCAATCATATTGTAATTCTGCCAGTTTGTTGCAGGTTGTGCTGATGAGTATCCGTGTCATCTGAACTCATTCCTGAATCATGCAGTAATATTCTGGAAGAGAGAAAACTTCGATCGATGGTACTCTTGAGCATTGATAAATAGGTAGTTCATTATTGTGTGAATTCTTTACTTTGGGGTCCAGTTCCGTGGCTAAATGGTTAGCGTGCTGGCCTTTGGTCACAGGGGTCCCGGGTTCGATTTCCGGCAGGGTCGGGAATTCTACCCATAATTGGTTCATTTTGCTGCCACGGGGACTGGGTGTATGTGTCGTCTTCATCATCGTTTCATCCTCATCACAACACGCAGGTCGCCTACGGGTGTCAAATCGAAAGACCTGCATCTGGCGAGCCAAACTTGTCCTCGGACACTCCCGGCACTAAAATCCATACGCCCCTTTTTTTTACTTTGGGAACAATAAATAATAATGTTACTGTTTTACGTTCCACTAAATATTTTGTGACGGTTTTCGGAGACGTCGAGGTGCCGGAATGTTGTCCCGCAGGAGTTCTTTTACGTACCAGTTAACCACTCAGTGTCTTTGGAACACACGATAAAGTTATACTAAAGATGGTAAATATCATTCTCCTGCCGAATTACAGTGGCTCAATATAAGTTTGTAGTTATTTACAAATTAACAGTAGAATATAAACCAATTTGCTGTTCGCAGTCGACAAACTGAATGACTGCACTAACTCCATTCTTTGTCCCAGTAGGACGCTCTCCAAGTTATATTTGCACAAGCGAGTTCATGATGAGAATTGTGGCTGTCACCGGGTTTTAAGATTTCATTCATTTTTTCTCCTCCTTGCTCAAGTCGTTCCGTTGTTGTCGTCATCGCAGGCTCGTGGCTATAAATCTCCATTGCATTTGAAGAGAGAAGCACCAAGACTCGTCCGCAATAAAGTAGTCCAAGTCTGCGCTGTGATGATGAAAGTTTCGTTAACCCGAATTGTGTCGGTCATTTATCAGCGAGGAGAGGAGCTGCTGCTATTGGAAAAAGAGATTCCACGATGACGAGGAGATATGTTAGTAGCACAAGTAGGAACGTGATGGAGCTTGTGATTATTGTTTAAAGATGGAACGGAATGAGATAATCTTCTTTTCTTAACTCTACTAATAACAATTCTTTAAAAATTTTCATTCAAACATCATGTGTAAAATATTTTATAAGATGACAATAATAGTAATAAATAAAAAGTAATAAAGCCTCATGGTACTGGAACCCTAATGGCCTGAAAATTACGAGATGTCACGTGATCAACATGAAGAATCCCCTCGGTCGTTATTCTCGGCTTTCTATACCAGGACCGCTATCTCACAATCAGATAGTTCCTCAACTGCAATGAATGAAGGCTGAGTGAACCATGAACCTGCCAAGAGCGAGCCCTCAGGTCCGAGTAACTATACTTAACCTGGTTGGGAATATAACCCGCGTCTTTCGGATAACAGGCTTGCAAACTACTCCTACACTGCGACCTGGCCTCAATAATAATAATAATAATAATAATAATAATAATAATAATAATAATAATAATAATAATAATAATAATAATAATAAATAATAATAATAATAATAATAATAATAATAATAATAGTTTTAATTGTTTACTTCTAGTCT